>NC_139683.1:10238045-10888045 GCF_964106915.1 Podarcis gaigeae | reverse complement strand
ATACCTGCTTTCTTTTGCTTTATTTTTCTCTTCAATATATCTGTGAGCTTCTAACCTAGCCTCCGGAGTATAAGGCACAGGTTCCTCCCAAAAGGCTCTCTCTTCTTCGTCATCTTCCTTTATCACTAAATCACGGTATTCATTTCCTTCTTCAGCCTTCTGCTGGTTCTCTTTCTCTCTTACAGAATATGGGCTGAAAAAAGCAACACGCACACAAAGTATCTTTGAAACTTTATTAATTTTAACTCATACCCCGCTTTTCAATAATATTTCTGGCATGCATTACATTGTAATAAAATATGATTGAAAGTGGCAGCTAAAAATATAAAAGTCTGGGAATAAAAATGTTTTCACCAGGCGCTTAAAGTTTAGCAATGTGGACGCTAGGCAAGTCTCATAGAGGAAGTAATTCCATAATTATGGTGCCACCACAGAGAAGGCTATTTCTCCAGGTTACACCCATTTTGCTTCAGATGGCAGGGCAGATACTGATGGAGATTCTCAGCACATGAGAGCCCCATGTGACCTAAAGAGACATATGATAGCCTACCATTATGCTATACACACGTCTTTCCAGGGCAGAAAAAAAATCTGTATCAAGAGAAAGATATAAAATAGGCTAATAAAAACACATACATGCTGCTACTGATGTCTGTGTACCACCGTCCATCGTATCCTGGATTATATTTCTTTTGATTCTCATTTTTCTTTTTCTTCTCATGCTTTTCTTGTATCCTTCTCTGTGCCTCTTCTTTTTCTTGTCTTCTTTTAATCAGGTAGGCCTTCTCTTGCTCTTGGATTTGTTTTGCTACCTCAGGGTAGCTCTGTAAAGCCTGAATCCTCTCTGAACGTCCTATCTCTTTAGAATCCAAAAACTTAAAGGGAGGGAGCAAAATAAAAGCTCAATACAAACACCAAAGAAATCCATCCCCCATTCAATCATTTTTATTAAATCCATTTTAGTATACAATAGAAATAAAAACTACCCACTGTTTCTCCATGATGCTTGACCTCAGCAAACTATAGCCCAGGTGACTAATCTTCTTCAGGCCAAGGATCACATCGGCTTATTGCAAACCCTTCCAGAGTTGTACACCCAAAGTGGCTTATTGTGGCTCTTTCACATCACGGCAAAGTATGATTTCCTGTTATACCTGAACTGGGTCATTGTGGTGGTTACTTGATGCCACACTGTATATGTTTCTTAAAGTTACTTTACGCAAATCATTTTTAACTTCATGAAGGAAATAGAAGTTTTAGAGTCTAAAATGTAATTACATGTGGACTACTTTTTACAACCTATTAACAAGACTGGTGTGCATATAGTTATATTTTGCTCCAGGAAAAATCAAAAGCAAGTCAGTCAGTGGTCATAAACTTGACTTTTACCACTTCCTTCTTTTCATCTTGCCTAGTAAATATCAGGTGAAAAGATTAAAATATGCAAAATTTGCCTCTGGTTAAAAACCATAGTTTTTAACATACTTCCTTTATTTTTAGATCATGTATCCATGTGTAATGGTTGTGAGGGGTTACTTGTGCGTAAATTGCCTTCGGTTTAGTTAGTTTGCTTGCCCAACCATGCTTAGGGTCAGAGCTCGCCCTCCGTGACCTGTTAGTCACTTGCAGAATCCGTCAGTGGGCGTTTCTTGAACCTCTTCCAGCATAAAAGCCGTTTGACCCCGAGTCTCCTCCTATGTTCCCTGCGCGGAACGCGTCTGCACAAGTAAGGGGAAGGCAGGGGCGTGCCAGCACTCTCTGCACTAGTTTCGGGTGAAGGGTCTTGGAGCCCTGTCACCAATTCCTCCATCTCCCTCTCTTCTCTATTGGTGTTACGCTGAACTCCTTCCCCCATGCTGGTCCCCTCTCCGGCATCGCTCTGGAGCCCTGCCTCCGCTTCTCGCTCTGATGTCAGTTCCCTGACACCATGTGTTGGAAGAAGTATCATCTTAGAGAAGGAAATCCATCCTATGTTCCTCTTTTAGGATGGTACTGGCAATATGCATATTTATAAGCACATGTATTAAAAATAATTAAGAAATTATATCCTGCCCAATGAATCAAATGCATGTTTTTAGTTGATTAACAGTTCAGACCTATACTATGCAAACCTATACGACAACTCTCCACGTTAGCTCTTTTTAGAAAACAGGTCAAAACATAATTATTTGTCCCAGCCTTTGGAACCTGATAGTGATGGATACTGGTTAGAGTGGAGGCTTAGTGCTGCTGTTTTTACAGTGGATATATGGTTTTGCTTTGTTTTATATTACTGTTTATACTGCCTGTTGTATTATCAGCCACACTGTGCTCTAATCTGGAGGAAGGGCAGAGTATAAAGACTTTGAATTAATTAATTAATTCGTGTCTAAGCCCTACTGAGTTCAACTGGTAAAACAAATGAATCAAATTAATACTACATCTCTAATCTATATTTTGCTTTAGTGTGTTGGATTAACCTGGCCCTTGACACAAAGGTGCTTGCAGTTAATATTTTACATGAGACGTACTTTGAGTTGATGAAGGGTAGCAACGACAAACTGCCTATAACCTTCAAAATCAGTGCAGGGGTTTCCGGTAAGGAAGAGCTCTTTAAGGTGTATGTTGTTTTTCAGGGTCTTAACACTGGACAATTCTCCAACGAAATTAGCTGTCAAATCCAGCTTCTGCAATTCTTCACAGCCTATTTGGCAAATATGAGAGGGTGTTTTTTTTTTAAAAAAAATCATTATTAACTCTGCATTTAATAAGCACACCCGCTCATCTCCGAGTCATCATGGGACACAGCTCCTGCTTGCCTTTCATTTCACAAACAGAAACGTCAGATTCTAAGAAGACAACTGACATCTTAAAAATTAGGACAGCGTGCTTGTTTTTAATTCAGACTTCTTGTAAAACAAAAGAGTCAATTAAAGATGATGTTCATTTGAAATGTTCATTTGAAAAAATGAGAACTACGTGAAGAGTTTGCTTCTAGCCTAGCTAGTCCAGCATCCTGTTCTCACAGTGGCCAACCAGATGCCTGTGGGACATGAGCAGGATTCAAGCACAACAGCACCCTCTCTTCCTGTGCTTTCCAGCAGCTGGTATTCAGAAAGCATTGCTGCCTTCAACTGTGCAGGTGGAGGATAGGAATCATTACTAGCAGCCATTGCTAGCCCTTGCCTACATGAATTTTAAAGCCATCTAAGTTGGTGGACATCACTGTCTCATGTGGGAGCGAGTTCGACAGTTTAAGTATGTACTGTGTGAAGAAGTACAAGCTTGACTACTGTAATTCGCTCTACGCAGGGCTGCCCTTGAAGCTGTCCCAGAAACTCCAGCGGGTGCAGAATGTTGCAGTGAGGCTCCTCACAGGGTCTCTGCCATGGGAGCATATTCAACCAGTGCTTTTCCAGCTGCACTGGCTCCTGGTGGAGTACAGGGTCAGATTTAAGGTGCTGGTTTTGACCTTTAAAGCCCTTCACAGCCTAGGACCCTCGTACCTACGCCTCTTCTGGTATGCCCCACGGAGGACCTTAAGGTCCACAAACAGCAACACCCTAGAGGTCCCGGGCCCTAAGGAAGTTAGATTAGCCTCAACCAGAGCCAGGGCCTTCTCAACACTGGCTCCGGTCTGGTGGAACGCTCTGTCTCATGAGACCAGGGCCCTGCGGGATCTGATTTCTTTCCGCAGGGCCTGTAAGACAGAGTTGTTCCACCTGGTCTTTGGCTTAGAATTGGTTACCGCCCCGTCTTTCTTTTTCCTTTCTCCTCCTGTGAAGAGGCTGCATCCTAATGTTTTAATGTTGTATTTTAATCTTATTTTTTTAAATTGTATTTTAATCAACTTGTTTTTATTATTGGTTGTTAGCCGCCCTGAGCCCAGTCGTGGCTGAGGAGGGTGGGGTATAAATATATATATATATTATTTATTATTATTATTATTATTATTATTATTATTATTATTATTATTATATATTTATTTATTTATCCATCTTAAAAGCCTTAACAAGAACACATCTGTAGCCCTAAATAAATGGAACAATTAACATCTCTCTACCAACTTGCTATTCCATAATCCCATTTATAGCAGATACCTTTCTGGATCATATACAGCAGGATTATTTAAATTGTTTTAGCAACCTTGCCCTGAAACATTGCTCCTTTGCTGAACTGCTGCTTTGCCCAGCCAGCATACAAGAAATCTTAGCCTTAACACTCCTGTAGCAGAGGGAATAATACAGAACTGTAATTGCTATCATTTCTGTCTTGCACCTGCTTCCTGTATTTAGACCATTTGTTCCCTCCTGTTCTCTACATGTGGCCACTAGGAACTTTTGCTTTCCTTTGATCGTAGGCATGTTCTTATAGGATATAATCTATTAGAGGTGCTTAGCCTGGGGTGGACCCCATCTCAAAAAAGGGAAAAATTCAATCAGATTATATAGAATACGTCTAAGATTTATAGTTTTATGTGACCCAGATGATTAGAGGGTTAATTTTGCAACTCTGAGCTTCCAAGGTGGAAATTTTTTCGTCGATACAGTTGTCTCACAGAAAAGCAGGATGAAAGCAGAAGGGAGAAACAGTAGTTCTCCAGAGTTATATGCAACAATATACTGGGAACTTCATTTATATTCTGATTAATCTTAGCATTCATTTGGGCTGTTATCAGTTTCCATTTTTAAAGAGACTCTAGCTACAGCAATATGCTTCTGCCTTGCACACTGAATGTTTCTCCTGCAATTGGTTGCTAAATTGGTCTGTGATTTTTCCACATTCTTTCATAACCGGCTTGCGCTGTGAAGAATGTAACTAACATTCAGAAGTGACTCCCCCTAAGCTCAGTCAGACTTAATTTTGGGCAAATGGATCTAGAACACAGCCTCACACTGCAATCTTACACAGGTCTACTGAGAAGCAAACTCCACAGTTTTCAGTGGAACTGATTTACTCTGCTGAAAGATGGGATAACAAGATGAAAAGGTGGACAGGGCTCCTGAACCTTTAAGAGATGTATAGAAAAGTGGATTTCAGCACATGACGCACATCATACAAGCTGCACCTGCTAAAGTCCCCTCTTCTACACAACTATTAAAGGTGCTACAGTTTTCAAATGGCTGCCCTCCTACACAATCAGATTAACATATAAAGCTGATATTGAGCCAGATCTTTGGTCCATTTTTCATGGCCACAGCCTCCAGCTTAGAGTCAGAGGCAGAAGAGCTGGCCAAGTCTAGGGCTGCTGCATGACCAGCTGGGGAATTGGACCTGGTTCTCAAAGATGATGGTTTGGAGCCCATGCAACCTTAGGCTGGTGGTCAAGAACTTGTAGAGCCTGAGTCAAGAAACTCACAGATGCTGTTCTCTGAGCCTGACTCGCTGGAGGAATCTAGTCCTTCCTGCACTGCTGTGTCTGCACACCAGGTGGGGGTTCACAGAAAGAATGAGAGGCACTTGTCTTCAAGCCAAGGAGACAACCCTCTAAGATCCATAGTCTTCAGGCCAAAGGACTAGAGCCAGGAAAGGGCAGAGTGGAGGAAAGTACTCATAAAAGCCTGTTTACCTCCAGCCTTTGTTGGAGCAAGCTGCTCACTTGGATCTACCCATGGCTGGCTGGCCTTGACTCTATTGCCACCTGGTATAGTCAGGACATCACTGAGCCAGCAGCATCTACTCTAGCTGGCAGTAGCCCTCCAAGATTTCAGACATAAAGCAGAGATTCCAAGGGAGAAACTATGTTCCTTTCTGCTTGCGTGCACACCTGCTTTCCATCTGCCCAACCTGCACATTATATAAACAAAAAACCCAGGTCTCCAGCATTTTCTCCTCAAAATAAAAGTCTCCCCTGGAGCCTCCTGCTTTTTGTAGGAGAGAAACAGTGACATGCTTGAACTGTTAGAAGCTCACATTTTGTTCTCAAAATCAAGTCATCCCCACCCCAAGAATTCTAGAAACAGCATAGCCAAGGATCCATTTCTAGAGATGAGGGTGAGGCAGGCATACTAGAATATACTGGCTCTAAATTAACCTTACCACCATTTAAATGTGCAGCCTTACAGAAGATGTGGGACGCAGGTGGCGCTGTGGGTTAAAGCCTCAGCGCCTAGGACTTGCCGATCGAAAGGTCGGCGATTCGAATCCCTGCGGCGGGGTGCGCTCCCGCTGCTCGGTCCCAGCGCCTGCCAACCTAGCAGTTCGAAAGCACCTCCGGGTACAAGTAGATAAATAGGGACCGCTTACTGGCGGGAAGGTAAACGGCGTTTCCGTGTGCGGCTCTGGCTCGCCAGATGCAGCTTTGTCACGCTGGCCACGTGACCCAGAAGTGTCTCCGGACAGCGCTAGCCCCTGGCCTCTTGAGTGAGATGGGCGCACAACCCCAGAGTCTGTCAAGACTGGCCCGTACGGGCAGGGGTACCTTTACCTTTACCTTACAGAAGATATTTGATTAACCAGTCCGATTGCACAGCTACCTTTTGGCTAGCTTGCATAGTCCAGCAGCCCAACTGCCGCACTGGAGAATTGGGCAATCACTTAAATTATACTGCCATTACTATTTAAGCACAATACAGTCATACCTCATGTTGCGTCCGCTTCAGGTTACGTGTTTTTGTGTTGTGTCCCACGGCAACCCGGAAGTACTGCAACGGGTTACTTCAGGGTTTTGCTGCTTGCGCATGCGCAGAAGAGCTAAATCACGCCGTGCGCATGCACAGACACAGCGCTTCAGCTTGCGTCAGTTCCATGTTATGGACAGGCCTCCAGAACGGATCCTGTCCATAACACGAGGTTCCACTGTACTCCAAGCTTCAATCTAGTGTTGTGCCAACTCACTCAAACAACGTATCAACAAAATTCTGTGGGCTGGAGAACCTAATGTGTGAAGATCACATACAATGTTTTGATGTCACAGACTCTTGGGAAAGGATCCCCTGCAGACAAAACTAAAGTGAGAGCAGGTCTCTTTCTCACCCAGACTAATGAATAAGCCTGGCATGGAAGTACTTATATTGAGCATCACCTATCAATTCAAGGAGGTGTCTCAAGCTGGATAAAGTTTGTTCCACTTGCTGAATGCAAACATCTCTGCTTGATATTCCTTCTGTTGACAGGTTCAATAACTTGAACCTAGACAAGTTAATAAATGTCTGCTTCTGAGAAACAGAAAATCCATGTGTGCCCAGAATCCAGCAGGGTTTCAGCAGTACCATTCTCGATCATAAAAAGATGAATCCTTTTCCATATTAACAAGCATGACTTACATTTTTTTTTGTAAGGCAAAGATCTTACCTTCCAAATTCTCAATTTTTTCAATGTTGTTTAAAGCCAAATTTAAATATTCAAGCTTCTTCAGTTTGCTAACGTTTTCTGAAACAGAATTTATTACGGATCACGTCAATCTGCAAGGTTAGGCTTAATGAAGAAGATACAGTAATAGTTTTTAAATTACCAACCAAACAGAAAACAGATAAAAAAAAAACTTCAAGAAGCCAAGACCACCGTGTTATTATTACTATTATTATTCATTTCATTTCTGCACATCTCTCTATATTTTTAAGGGGATGAATCAAAGCATTACCATTTCATTCAGAAAAATTAGAATACTAGTGAATGAATTCAGTTCAAATGGAAGGGGAATTGAGATGACAGTGGCTCTGCTAAGAATGAGATTGGATCTCTGTCCCCCAAAAGCAGCATTCTGGGAGCAGGAACAGGCAGCAGGGATTTAAGCAGGATGCTCAGATGACCTGGCAAAAAATGGAAGTGTAAGACAAGCTATTTTAAAGGCTTGTTTTCTTTTTTGATAGGCTTGAACCAGCTCAGCAGGCAGAAGGCTTGCTCCTGAAGGAGTTTTGGATCTGGCATCACTCTATGCTGGCTTAAAATGACAGCTTGCTTTACACCAGCTTCTTGAGATTAAGGGAGTGACCCTATACACAATTTACTCACCGCATTTGTAAGTTTCAGAGGAAGCAGAAAGGTAAATTAATGAACAACTTCCTAGTTATAGCTTGTGAAGTATTTGTATAGGACAAAACAGAAAGGAGTTTTTGAAAGCTGTTTTCTCTTCTTAAAACGTTATGGGCCTTGAACAGCTTATCCCTTTTAAAACTTTCCCCCTCCCAATATCATCTTAGACCATTTTCAGCTGTCAGACAGATTAACACATCACTGAGTTTACTCACCAATTCTGGGGATCAGATTATTTTGAAGATACAGAATTTTCAAATCCCGGCACCATTTGTCAAGATGTTCTATTTTCTCTATATTCTGCTGGTGTAAGGAAATTTCTTCCAAGGAAAAGATTTCACAGTTGTTATGTTCTGCCCTTTGTCTAACTAGCTCTTCTGTGACTGAAAGAGATATCATAGTAAATACAGAAGCAATTCCTTCCATAAAGTAAGGCCACATTCATTGCCTTAGAAAGATATCAAATCCAGAAGTGAGTTTTATATTCTCACTTCTGCATTTGATACTTTTCTAAGGCAATACTTCTTGCAATAGCATAGAAAAATAGAAGCTGCCCATTGGTCCATCCAGCTCATTAATGTTGCCACTAATTGGCAGCAGTTCTCCAGTCTCAGACAGGACTCTTTCCTAGTCCTACCTGAAGATGCTGGGGAGTGAACCTGAGATCTTCTGTGGTGTATAAAATATGTGTTTTGTGGGGAAATTAATTTCATCACAGGAAAAAACAACATCAGCTTGGTTAAATGATGCGCAGAACTGATCTCATAAGAATGCATTCCAATGCTGTTTTTGTGGGAGATTTTGCAATTAAACCTAACAATGCATGTCTATGCTAATTAGTAAATAAAGACCACAAAGCTGTAAATTTCTAGAGAAGGCTCAGCTGGGTCATGCTCCCATATTTTGGGGGAGGGAGGAAGGCTTGTTTCCTATTCCTTTTGCTCTCTTTTCTCTTCTTTTTGAACCACGTAACTGACCAGGGGAATGAGACTGGGGCTCCTGAGTGCCAGACTCCATGTTTAAACTAACTGATGGAATTTGTACTGCAGAAGTTTTTACCTGTGTTGTTTTTGCTGTAACACTGAACAATGCATGAATGAGACCTCTGGTCACCATAGGTAAAGCGTTTAAACTTACTTAAGTTTGTACTGTAGTCTATTCACTATGAGAGAGGGGTAGAGGCGGGGGAGCACATTGTGAGCGCTCAGTAGTTTTAAATTATTTTCTATTGATCCGAAGTGCTCAGAAAAAATATGTCTAAACCTTTCTACAATTTCAACATTTAGTTTTTTTATTTATTTACTTGATGGGGGGACAGCTATCCCCACCACCACCACCACTGCCCCCTTGCCTCTGCACATGCTCTTGACTTGGAAATCCCTTCTGCACGTGCTTTTGGGCTGTCAGAACCGGGAGCACCCTCTGCATATGCGCAGAGATGAGCTCTCCTTCCACAGGCTGAAAAAGGCTTCCTGCAGGTGCCTTTGCCTCCTTAGCTTATTCAGCATCCCCTTTCCACGTGCTCCCTGTACAGGAAGATGTCCTCTGCACGTGTTCAGGCCCACCGGCTTCAAAGTCATTCCCCCTTGGCTTGAGAAGCACTCTCTGCACATGCTCTTGGCTTGGGAGGAAATGCCTCCTCAATAATATTGTTCCAGATTTACGTATAAGCTAAACAAGCTATAGCTTAGGGCTCCACTCTCTTAGGGGCCCCAAAAAAATTAAAGGAAAAACAACAACTGGGTGTACATTTCCAAAATGTAAGATAAAATGCAAATAAAATAAAATTTTAATAATTATTTCACTATTAATATACTTCTTCCTAATTGTATTTCAGTTCAACAATTACATTGATAAAGTTCATATTTTGTTATGAGCAAATGGCTTTAGATACCTATCAGGTCCATAAATTACCATATAGCATATATTCAACATAAAAAACAGCGACAATTTGTTGTTGACAAAGGACAGCTGGACATATAAAAGGCCCCATTACCTTCAGTAGCTTAGGGCCTCATCGAACCTAAATCCAGCCCTGAATAATAATAATAATAATAATAATAATAATAATAATAGTGCCCCGTCCATCTAACTGGGTTGTCCCAGGCACTCTGGGATATAATAATAATAATAATAATAATAATAATAATAATAGGGCCCCGTCCATCTGACTGGGTTGCCCCAGGCACTCTGGGAAATAATAATAATAATAAGGCCCCGTCCATCTGACTGGGTTGCCCCAGGCACTCTGGGAAATAATAATAATAATAATAATAATAATAATAATAATAATAATAATAATAATAGGGCCCCGCCCAGCTAACACGACACATTAGAAGAAACTTCCCTATATAGGACTGCCTTCAGATGTCTTCTAAAGGTTATGCAGCAGTTTAGCTACGGTGTGGGGAGAAAGAAAGCTCCCTGCCCTCTGCACATGCTCCAGAGAGAGGCGGGAGGTGGCAGCAAACACCTGAAGCCACGAGGCGCAGGGGGTGTGAGGAAAGGGCGTGGGAACTGCATTTCCCAGGAGGCTTTGCGCGCGGGGCAGGGACAGGGTCACGTGCTTTGAGCAACCGTTACAAACGACGGTTGGCCGCCTTCTAAATGCACGGCGAGGTCCTGCTCTAAAGGCACCGCAAGGCCCCCTGCTGTTCTCTCAGGGAAAACCGGTTCCGGGGTTTCTCCCTTCCCCCCCCAAAAAAAAAAAACAGACCCTCCGTCCCATTTTTCCCTCAGGCTCGGCGCCGAGCGGTTCGCACCCCCTCCCCACCACCACCCCGCCGGCGAAGACGCGAGGAAAGCGGGACTCACTGCGCCCCATGGTCGCTGACTGGGCCTTCGCTTTACTTCGGCGGCGGCCGCCTCCTCACGGGCGACGCCGTCGCCATGGCAACCGAGCGCAGGAGGCGGGGCCTAGCCGGCGGTTTATATTACGTTCCTCTTTGCTCGCGGCGGCTAAAGAGGTAAGGGCTTAGGGGGCGGGGAAATGGAACTCTCTCCGTACAATTCCGGCACCGAACCGGAGGACGCCGAGTGGCTTTTCTCGCGGGGGTTTTGCCCACGCTTGTATTCTAAGGCTCCAGAGCTGGCTCCCAGCAACGCGAATGCACAGACAAGCTGACAGGGGCGAGGGGGGTGCATTGTAGGCCAACGAAATGCCTAGCCAGCCCCGGGCTCGCTATCTGGACTTGGAGAGGGGGTTAGAAAGTGGGGAGGCAGCTCGGTTTTGTGCCGGAAGTGTAGGACGGCAGATTCATTCATGAATCTCAAAGCGGCTTAAAAAACAACGGATAACGCCAACATTGTAGAGCAACACGAATGCAGCTCACCTGCGCTTTGCGAAATAAGCATTTTAATCTCGAAAGTGGCTTCGCTAGGGTTGGGAGGCATGCTAAACAACGCCCCACTGTGGCTTTAAAAGGGAAGTAGTGTCGTTTGTCAAATTTGTATACCACTCCTTCACCCAAAGATCTTAAAGAGGAATTTCACAGCATGAAAATGCAAAACAAAAAACAAATAAATACAAAAGAAGCCAGTAACACACACACCCTTAAAAGGACAGGATGTTGATCAACAGGAGGCCTGGTTGAAGAGGAACATTTTCGCTGGGGCCTGAATCTGTGCGATTTTATTTTATTATTCAATTTCTAGGTTGCTCTTCATCCATATAGTGGTACCTCGGGTACAGACACTTCAGGTTACAGACTCCGCTAACCCGGAAGTAGTACCTCGGGTTAAGAACTTTGCTTCAGGATGAGAACAGAAATCGTGCTCCAGCGGTACAGCAGCAGCTGGAGGCCCCATTAGCTAAAGTGGTGCTTCAGGTTAAGAACGGACCTCACGAACGAATTAAGTTCTTAACCCAAGGTACCACTGTACATGGAACTCGTGGACTTAATTAAACCTATGGAACTCACAGCTTTAAAATCCTCCTGAGATTGGACTGATTCAGCGCTTTTATGGCTTATTGGCCATGGCAGCTAAATGGAACCTCCAGGTCCAGAAGAAGCATACCTCTATTAAGGGGCAGTTGTGGCAGAGAGGGAAGGGATTAGCGCCTTTGGGTTCACATGGAGGATACCTGCAGGAAAGACAACAAACTCAGCTGTAAAATTGCACCATCTGGTGGCTCAAGGTGCACTTTATAGAGAATCGGTCTAACTTCTACAATCCTTTCTGCTTGTGTGTGTGTGTGAACAAAACAAAAAGTGCGAGCATAACACACAGAAAGCAAAGAACCAAAAATGTAAACCATAAAGCATCACAGGCTGGAAACGCTGAAGTACAAAAATACAGTGCACTAGCATAGCTGCCAACTTTTCCCTTTTCTTTTGAGGAATCCTATTCAGAATAAGGGAATTTCCCTTAAAAAAAGGGAACAGTTGCACTAGTCACTAGCATCTGTCTGGCAGGGAACACTTCCTCGTGGTCTTTTGCAGGGATACCTTCCTAGCACTTACTCCCTGGGCTGCTTTTGGACTGGTGTTGGCCAAGGATCGAACCTGAGGGCTCAAAGGATGTGTTCTGCCTCTGAGCTATGGTCCCACTGCAGACGAGTAATAGGATGATGGAAGATGAGGAAAAGCAGATGGACAGGTACATGGTTGCATATGCAACCTTCTTGCCTGCCACAATTTTGCACACCAAGTTGAATGTGTAGTGCTCTGCATTGCCCCACAAACTTGGAACCAAGCAATTTCTTCAGATTTCAAAATAACAAGTGTATCTGCAACATAAAAATAATTATAATTGCACTAATGTGCATCAACAACTTTATTGTAAAATATGTGTTCAAATACAAGTACAGTTTAAGTTTCAGGATTAGGTGCCTTGGTGATAAGTATCACTAAAATGTGGCGATTTGCTCTTATTGTAGTTTATACAGTATTACAAGTAAGAAAGGAGCACAAATGATACAAAAATCCTGAACTTTTCTTGACCAAGAAGTTTATAGTGCAGGGAATCAGAGTGACACAGCTGGACTGAATGCATGACATTATTTATTCTAATTTACTGAGTTATTTACAGCCTGCCTTTCCTCCAAGTAAATCAGAGTGGTGCTTTATCCTCACAACAGCCCTGTAAGGTAGGCATATTCTGAGGGAGACAATGGTACGTCTAGGCCCTCCAGACCTGAGTGGGAAGTCTGAACTTAAGTTTCCCCATATCCACTCCCAACCCAGTTTGGAAAGCTGGATGCAGGTCATCAAACATCAACCTTTTATAAAATCAGTTTGGATGTATCCTGTCTACTAATAAACTGGCAAACAAAGTGAACGAACAGTCCCGCACTGGAATAAGGGAGGGCAGCAGTTTTCAAACTGTGTTGTGTGGGGAAGCTTCTCTGGGTTCCGCAACAAGAACATCAGAAATAGTGGGCAAGCATTTCTTAAAGGTCACTTGCCTACCACCGACTGTCTTTCCCATGCAATGCACACAGAGCTATAGGATGAGGCTAGTTTGCTAGCAGCATCTATTCATTGCTCAGGCACTCCATCCTTTCCGAGATTAGCAGTTTGATCAGCAAAGAGGGTGCAAAACCATTGCAGATGTTCCTACAGGTAGCTAGGCAAGGCTTCCAGAAGAATGTGGAAACAAATAAGATTCTGAAGGGAAAGGATGATTAATCTCCGCAGATCGCATGAACTGACAGGTGGTCCCACGAAGGGACTAGTACAAAAGTGCCAGTGAACCTGATAGAAGAAGGGGAAAGAATGACAAGTATTACACAGCTGAAAACCCTCTAACATTCTCACATTTGTCAGTATAACTTAAGGCACAATCATTTAGGCATGTTTATTCCTAGTCATGCAGCAGTCTGTAAGTTGATGGAAATAAACATCCTGGTAAATTTGATTAGGGAAGTTTTATGTCTTGGTTAAGAAATTATTATGAAGTCCAAATTAGCAGTGAAATAGGTATGAAACAGCACTGCAAAATAAGTTCATAAACCTATTCTAGCTTTTGGTGTTTTCTTAATAAATAAAATATAGATGATTATGATGATTGCTTAATGGGCACAGCACACACTTGTTTTCAGAAGAATTAGGTACCTCAAGTGAGGACTCATGCAGACTTTTGTGCCACACTTTCCAGGTGTGGGTCTGCACTTCAAAGCTCCATACCCAAGCGGTTTGTTTGTTGTCTGAGCGCTTTCCCTGGGAAAACCCACATTTTACCACTGAATGGCAAATGGCAATCCATGGGGAAGCCCTTTGCCATTTGCTCCAATTCAGTGGGAAAATGGGGGTTTTCCTGGGGAATGCGCCAGGACAAAAAGAAAACCACTCAGGCACAGAGCTTTAAACCTTGGCCATGTGCCTAAAAACGTGGCCAAAAGGAAGTATGGGTGAACCCTCAATCCCACAAATCATAGAATTGTAGGGTTGGAAGGGACCCCAGGGGTCATCTAGTCCAACCCCCTGCAATGTAGGAATCATCCGACATGTAGCAAGGATAAACATTTATTTTTTGCTTACAAATTAAAATGATGATCAACAGCAAGAAGCTCAGCAGAGTTGTAAACAGTCCTCCCAGAAAGAATCTGAAACGACAAGAATCAACATTAATCACATATTAAGCATTATTTATTTGTTTATATTCTGGTTAAATGCCCAGGCGGCTTCTAAGCAGTTTGCAAATCATTTAAAAAATGCACAACATTGCTAAAATTCAAATTTAAGCCACAGTGCAATTGAATTAGAATGGACTATAAATTAAAGTAAGATTGTATGGGGACTGTTTGTGGGGTAAGGAACTGTGCCCAAATTCAGATGAATACTCCATATGCTTTTCTTGACATTCAAAACAGTTTTGACCTCAAACCCTATTTGGATTTGAGCATGGGATCCTGCAAGCCCACCTTATTCACACCACCATTTACTTTGGTATTACACTAAGCCTGCAACTTATGTGCATTTAACTTGTGCGTATTCAGCTTTAATCACTTGGCAAAAAAATATAGAAAAAATAAAAAGGGGGAATGGGGGCAGGTGTCCCAGGAAAAAAGACTTTCTCACTCCTACCTGCTATTGCACACAATGTGTTTTGACTATACACAATTTTGCCCTTAGGTGTGATCCCCCAGAATGCAATCTTTGTGTAAGTTGTGGGCTTACTGTATATGACAACAATCCAATTTGAGATGCCCCTCAAAGGTTTGCACATTGTCAGAGGCAGAGATGTCCTACCCGAGAGAGAGCAATTCCCTAGTGTGTTGTCCTTACATTAATAACTTTCAGAATTTAGAATGTCCCTGTACATAAGGTATTGAGACGCAGGTGGCACTGTGGGTTAAACCACAGAGCCTAGGGCTTGACGATCAGAAGGTCGGCGGTTTGAATCCTCGCGACAGGGTGAGTGCCTGTTGCTCAGTCCCTGCTCCTGCCAACCTAGCAGTTCGAAAGAACGTCAAACTGCAAGTAGATAAATAGGTACCGCTCCGGCGGGAAGGTAAACGGCGTTTCCGTACGCTGCTCTGGTTCGCCAGAAGCAGCTTAGTCATGCTGGCCACATGACCTGGAAGCTGTATGCCGGCTCCCTCGGCCAATAAAGCAAGATGAGCGCTGCAACCCCAGAGTTGGTCACGACTGGACCTAATGGTCCGGGGTCCCTTTACCTTTTATACATAAGGTAAAGTTTATGAAGTACTTACAGAATGAGGAGTCTTTGTTAAAGGAAGCCACAGCTTCTCTACAGCTGAGTCCTCTCCCTACCCAGAGGGCTCTTCCAGTTTTAACTACTTCACTTAAGTGCAAACCCACTCAAAAAGATAGTGTCCTCCCACTATATTCCCACCATAGACCTCTCCTTATTTTAGTCTTTTATTATAAGCGTATTTCTTGAATATTAATAAAACAGGATGGATCAAAAAGCTCAGAGCAGGAAAGGCTCAAATAGTCAATAACCAATGCAAATATAATTAATTCATTTCCCTTCTATGTCAAAGTCACATCATCTTAATATTAAATCAGGCAGGGAGATCTGCAGAGCAATGACAGCTATGTGTTTCATTCACCCTCCAGCCATGAACTCAAGAGCCTGTCAACAAGGTCAGGCTAAGCTGGTGGCTTTTCACATCAGGAGCCAAGATTACAACCAGCTTGGCATTCTCCAAATCTCTCCCAGAAATTCACCCTTGTCACTAGTTGGTAAGTGGGCATCAAAATGGCTTTCATTTGGCTCTACTTGGAGATCAGTTTTCTGTTAAACGGCTAAATAGGAAGTGGGTGGTCATCTGGGATTTGCCACTCATTAGTATTTGATTTTTTAAAAAAGCTCAACCTGAACTAGAGCAACACACTATAGTATCATTTCCCAAACTGATTTTGAAGCCTGCCTGAATTTTCCGTGCAACAGAACCAAGAGGCTGCTGTTAGTCCAAAGGACCCTTGAGCTCCCATGTCTGGTCACATGATTTGCCAAAGGACAGTTTATATAGCTTCTTTGAAAAACTCTTTGCATTAGAGATGAAAGTGCTGCTATATATAAAAGACATTCAGATTTACCTTACACAGAGGGAAATGATCAAACACATGGACAGCACGATAACCGGGCAGAGGTCATGCCTTACTGTAAAAGGCTCTATTTAGAACACACACACACACACACAGAGAGAGAGAGAGAGAGAGAGAGAGAGAGAGAGAAACAGTTATTGCAAGAATGTTACCTTCCCGATAACAGGAAGCCACAGGTCAGGTTATTTGTCTACCCAGTGCTGTCTACTCTGACTGGCAGCAGCCTTCCAGGATCTTGGGCAAGAGGTGTTTCCTATCTCATGATGCCTGTCCCTTTTGCCTGGAGGTGCTGGAGACTGAACCTAGGAGCTTCTGCATCCCAAACTCTGGTTCCTGCTTTGCATGGGGTTGGACTAGGTAACCGTCTGGATCCCTTCCAACTCTACAGTCTTAGGATTCTATGAAAACATATGCTCTGCCATTGGGCCATGGTCCCTTCCACCCCTTAATGCCATTTTTCCACAAGGAGTTTTCATTATATCTTCCCCTGGAATTTAACTGTAGCATGGGTCCCTGAAAAAGGCTGCAGAGCACAGCCTGTTGGTGAGATGATTTGTAGATTGAAAGAAGAGACTTTTGGCCACCTCAAAAGTAAGGTAAAGGTAAAGGGACCCCTGACCATTAGGTCCAGTCGTGACTGACTCTGGGTTGCGGCGCTCATCTCGCTTTATTGGCCAAGGGAGCCGGCGTACAGCTTCTGGGTCATGTGGCCAGCATGACTAAGCCACTTCTGGGCAAACCAGAGCAGCACACAGAAACGCCGTATACCTTCACGCCAGAGTGGTACCTGTTTATCTATTTGCACTTTGACGTGCTTTCAAACTGCTAGGTTGGCAGGAGCAGGTTGGACGAGAGCTCACCCCATCGCGGGGATTCGAACCGCCGACCTTCTGATTGGCAAGTCCTAGTCGTCTCTGTGGTTTAACCCACAGCGCCACCCGCATCCCCAAAAGTAAGGTAAGGGCATCTAAAACTCTGCATCTCGCCTGTGAGCATCTCCCCAAAATGTTATATCCCCTTTAGTGATGTTTTAATGCTCCTTTTTCTCATTAATCAATGAAGAAGGATTGTAAAGAATGAAGGAGAAAATTCCAGTGCTGTGCTAGCTTTAATCCAGAAGACCTGTTCCAGACTAGATCACACCTTGACCAGCACAAAACACCTAGTACAGGCAAGGCCTCAGTAAAGAATGACTGATAGGGAATGAACAGTGCACCAAAGCATTTGTATAAATGAGGTTACATATTGCAGAGCTCAGGCATTCCTGGAGCCATAATAATGTAAGTGGAGAATTAGGCCATAATTAAGCTGATTTAATCCTCCTGATTTTTTTTTAAGCCCACCAAATACGACATGACAGATGTTACAGAATGTATTCAATGTATTCATCTTAGCTACTGTTATTATGTTCTTGGGCTTTTTTAAAATTAAAGAGCATCTTCCTAGCAACTTCTGCTTGTTTTCTTTCTTTCTAATGATCGTAAGTGGGGCTGTGGATTTATTTCCCTTCTATCCTGCTCTTCCTCACAACAGAACATACTGTGGCTGCCAACCTTCATAAAAACCAAAAATAAAAAACAATTAAAATCCCAGTTCTAAAACCACAAATACAAAATACACCATGATGGTCAGCAATAAGCAGCAGATAACAAGATGTCAAGTATGTACCAAATGTCTGCAAGAATGAGCCCAACATATGTGGCAACCAGATCTCCACTGGGAGAGAGTTCCACAGCTGAGGTGCCACCACTGAGAAGGTTCTGTTTCATGTGGCAGCCCCACAAGCTGCAGTCATCAAAGGCATGACAGGCAGAACCTCCCATGCCAATCTTAAAACCCAGGATAGTTTGTACAAGGAAAGGCATATCATAAACAGAGAGCTCTGTAACACAGAGAAGGGTTTAACTCACTTGAACAGTCCAAAGATTTTTCATAGAAGTACTCTTCTTCTGCTGGGGGAAAGATACAAGTAGGTGAATAATGCTGCTCTTTTCTGGGTTTTGTCCAAGTTGCATCTTTCGAAGAAGAGGGCTTCTTTTGTACCAGACTGTGTCTCTCTGCCCTTTGGGCTTTGCAGTTGAAAGCAGCATCAACGGTACCTGTGAAAAAACCATTGAAAAACATATATCGTAAGCACAGATGTTTGTGCCTTGTCACAAGTCTTCCTTTAAGTACAATACCTATTAGAATAGCTGCTGGCTTTCCTGAGCAAAGTCAATGCTCACCAGTGTCATAATATTCATTGGCGTCCCCCTTCATGTCTCCATCAAACCAAGCATCCTCTACATGAGGTAAGTCAATAGTGGTGCTGTTCAACCATGATTTAGAGGCTCCAATACTGAACAAACTAGCAAGGGATCGGCGGATTCTCTTTCTTCTCCGAAATATTCTGGCACGAAAAAATAAACCAGAACATTAGTACAAAACTGATCTACAAATGCCTATGAAGCATTTAACCCATTAAGTTCTCATCTGTAACAGAAACAAAGTACTTAACTTACATGTAATTAAGTTTTACACATATTCTTCTGCTACCCTCATCTTTCTTTCTTTCTTTCTTTCTTTCTTTCTTTCTTTCTTTCTTTCTTTCTTTCCTCTTTCTTTCCTGTTTTCAATTCTGTACCCAGGGCAGCTGTCTACCAGATCCATCTGGTACGCAGGCTGAGACCCTATCTGCCTGCAGACTGTCTCTCCAGAGTGGTGCATGCTCTGGTTATCTATCGCTTAGACTACTGCAATGCGCTTTACATGGGGCTACCTTTGAAGGAGACCCGGAAACTGCATTTAATCCAGAATGTGGCAGCTAGACTGGTGACTGGGAGCAGCTGCTGAGACCATATAACACCAGTTCTGAAAGTCCTACATTGGCACCCAGTATGTTTCCGAGCACAATTCAAAGTGTTGGTGTTGACCTTTAAAGCCCTAAACAGCCTCGGTCCAGTATACCTGAAGGAGCGCCTCCACCCCGATTGTTCTGCCCGGACACTGAGGTCCAGCGCCGAGGGCCTTCTGGCTGTTCCCTCACTGCGAGAAACAAAGCTACAGGGAACCAGGCAGAGGGCCTTCTCGGTGGTGGCCCCCCACCCTGTGAAACGCCCTCCCATCAGATGTCAAAGAGATAAACAACTACCTGACATTTAGAAGACACCTGAAGGCAGCCCTGTTTAGGGATGTTTTTAATGTGTGACATTTTAATGTATTTTTAACCTTTGTTGGAAGCCGCCCAGAGTGTCTGGCGAAACCCAGCCAGATGGGTGGGGTACAAATAATAAATTATTACTATTATTATTCCTCCCTGCCAGAATTTAGGTTGTAAGCTTCATGGCAGAGAGGTCTCTATTGTTAATGGCCCTTGCAAAGCACTGTCCTACTGATGGTGAATTTTCATTGTTATCAACAGCAACATGATTCAGAGCAGAGAACCAAGATTTATCTCTTGAGAATCTGCACCATGGGTGGAGAACCTCAGATGTGGTGGCCAAATGCAGCCCTCCAGTGCTCTCTTTGTTTCCCACTTCTCTTCAGCCCAAACCCCTGTTCTGGGTCTTCCTCAAGTGTTTTACAGGTATTGAATTGTCACTGAGCTGTGATTGTATCTCTTTCTTGCTCCAAGATGTCTGTATGTTGAGACCTCTGACTTTTGTGTGCCTGGAATGTAGTTTGTTGTACAATGGTAAGAGTCACACACTCTTGCCCTGGGCCCCACTCAATTTTCCCTCTGGCCTCTTCCGCCACTGGCATGTGATCCTAGACGGCTAATTATGAGTGAAAGTTGCTTGGGTTGAAAAAGGTTCTCCACTCCTAATCTGCACTTTTGTAAAGAATATAGATTCTCAACAAGCTACCAGAGGCAGCAAACCATAACAGTGAACTCATAGGCAGGTTTATATAGTAGTTAATTCCTTTGAAAAGGCCTCCTATAAGCAGGGAGATGGTGCATGAAAGTAACAGAACAGGACTCAGTAACATTGGTTTTGCAGAATGTGTGGAAGGCACTTGCTTCTCCAATAGAACTTATACACGAGGTCACATTTACCTAACTAATTTCTCTTTATAGGTAACACTTGTTTGGGATAGACTCAGTGTGACGTTGCCGTCTTCATCAGACAGAAAACTGTCCTCCGTGAGTAAGTAGTAGCCGTTAGTAAGAAGCCGAGGGCTCCGGCGACAAGCCAAGACACAGCCTGTGCAGGGGTTGGTGGAACAACATTCGTAGGACATCTCATGGTCCAGGAAAGCATCTGTGCATCTATGACAATAATAGCAAAAATCCTGTTACTCAGACATCTGGCACAAGACCACAAGACAGCAAGTTCCCGAGCAGGTAGTTCTGTTGGTCTGTTGCAGTTAGTGCAACAAGAAGCCTTGTGGAACATTTACGACGGACGGATTTATAGTTACTTATTTATACAGAAAATATATAAACATTTAGCAACATCTGGAGGGCCACAGGTTCCCTACCTCTGATGTGGAGAGTTTTGAGCCAGATGGACCAGTGACCTTGTTTTTATCTGGCATCTATGCTAAGGCATGTATAATCACATTCCAACATACACATGATATTTCCAAGGGGTTATAATGCCTAGGGCAAACGAAATTACCCTACATGCTTTTCCAAAATTTAGCAAAATAGTTATGGGTTCAAAATGTACTAGAATGCACGAAAATGGGCATTTTTGGATAAAATATATCAAAAAATGAGACAACCATGTGAAAAATATGAGTATGGGTTTTCATGTAGGTTTTTAAAAATGGTGTATTAATGTAGAAATGGGATAGAAGGAATAAACACATGCAAAATTGACATAGACTAGACATGGAGCTACCCATGCATCCCTGCTTCCTCGAGCAATCAAGTGGCTCTAACTTGTTCTACATTGTCCAACCCACCTAGAAATACCCCAGCCACATAGCAGCTGTTATTTATTTTAAATGTTTCTGGCCTGCTCTTTCATTTCAAGCGACAATTTTGAAGTAGGTATCAATAAGATACACACAACATAAAAGATAACAGCATAAAACAAGGCAAGTAAATCACAGCCACAAAAAGCATTCCACCTGGCATCCTACCACATCCAAGACTTGGGTGAATTCCCACATCTTTACATGGTGCTAGGTAGATCTTAAAAAGCAGAGACATCACTTTGCCAACAAAGGTCTGTATAGTTAAAGCTATTCTTTTCCCAGTAGTGATGTATGGAAGTGAGAGCTGGACCATCAAGAAGGCTGACCGCCAAAGAATTGATGCCTTTGAATTATGGTGCTGGAGGAGACTCTTGAGAGTCCCATGGACTGCAAGAAGATCAAACCTATCCATTCTGAAGGAAATCAGCCCTGAGTGCTCACTGGAAGGACAGATCCTGAAGCTGAGGCTCCAATACTTTGGCCACCTCATGAGATGAGAAGACTCCCTGGAAAAGATCCTGATGTTGGGAAAGATGGAGGGCACAAGGAGAAGGGGACGACAGAGGATGAGACGGTTGGACAGTGTTATTGAAACTACTAACATGAGTTTGACCAAACTGCGGGAGGCCGTGGAAGACAGGAGTGCCTGGCGTCCTCTGGTCCATGGGGTCACGAAGAGTCAGACACGACTAAACAACTAAACAGCAACAGGTGGATCTTTGTGGGAGGAAGTTGCAAAGCTTAGGCTCCACTACTGCAAAAGACAGCTTTTTTGCCCTGTAGTATATGTTATCCATGCATAGCGCTGGCATATGCATGAGTGAAACATTACTTTTCCTAATGCATACATTTAAACATTACATCCCATCCCCCATAACATGTCAGTGACCAGCATAGGAAATGGCTTTTTGGTAGCAGCCATGAGCAGGAGACTGCAACATTTGATTTGGCCCAGGGAAAATAAGGACGGGCAACATGTGCATTTAGCATACCATCTCTAGTACTGTTGCAGACTGGTGATATAAAAATGTATAAGTAACCTGGGTGTGATGAGTTCTGATGTCACCTTCTTCCTGGGCTCCTTTTCAAGCAGTGGAGAACCTGCTAAAGCAGAGAGCAGATAAGCAGAATGGTCAGTTGTGATTTGTTCCTCAGGGACAAGATGCATAGCTGAAGCCATATATCCTTTTGCGGATATTATGCACATGAAATATACGCATTATCTATCTCCCTCTCTCATTTAGGTGGAAGGACCAGCCATGCACCATTCATAAGGCAAGGTCAATTCAATGAAGGTCACTTCTGATTGAGTAGGCATGTTTAGGATTGTACTCCAACAGCCATCCAGAGCAAGGTAGGGATGGCTTGTGCCTAAAAGATGGCAAAGGAGGTGTTAGGTAGATACAGGTAGGGCCATGGTCCATCTACAGGAAGTCCCAGGTTCAATCCTTGCCATCTCCAGGTGGAGCTGGAAAGAGAGACCTATTGGAAAATCTGGAGAGTCACTGTCTTCAGCAGAGTCTTCAACAATTTCATATCTGGGCCCCACCTTTAGCCAAAACATCATTATCATCATCATCATCATCATTATTACTACCGTATATTTGCAAGGTGGCAGTACTACTGCTGTGCCTCACCTTAGATCAAGTTGCAATCTAGTAGTGGGTCCTGGTGACTCACCAGTTGAACCAATGGAGGATACTGAGCTAGATGGACCAATGGTCTGACATAATATAAGGCAGCTTTTTGTGGGTAATTTGGGTGCCACTACAGAGAAGATCTTGTTCTAGTAGTTATCCACCTAACCTCCAAAAGCAGGAGCACCTGAAAGAGGGTTGGTGGACCGGTTCCATAGAATAAGTTTGTTGGATGGCATAAAAGTGTGCGATGCAACCTAAATAGTTTCTGGTCCAAGCTGACCCACAAAATTATTTGCAAATTAATGGGTATCATGTTATAGTTCAGCCTCTCTTTTCTACTCTGTAAAACCCCATTTGCATGAGTGGCGTTACATAATCCATAAATAGGCATAATGTGCACACGCACACGCACGCACGCACACACACGCATACAGCTTCCATTTGCAATAAGTTAATTTTTCTCAGCTACTTCTTTCCTGTGCCAGTGGGGCTTGCTTTCTGCAAAACCCAGTTTAATTAGCAATGCCAAATGTAGATTAACAGTCATATTATGGGCAAATCATCTGATGGATTGCATTGTTGATTCACACGACGGTGCTAAATTATTACTTTGCAAACATTTACACAGCGTTTACTGATTAATGGTTGTAGCCATGCTAGCCAGAGGGAAATCAGTTATTCATTTGCAAGCCTGAGGGAAATCAGGTACCCTTAATTTGACATGCAGTGTTTCATTCAAATGCTTTATTTGTTTACTTGATGTTTATAATGAATGCAAACATTTGTGTGTGTGTGTGTGTGTGTGTGAGAGAGAGAGAGAGAGAGAGAGAGAGAGAGAGAGAGAGAAGTTCCTTGGTACTGCTTCATAGGTCCAGCTCAAGGATCGACAGAGGACAGTGACGGTTGCAACCATTGTGACTCAACAACAGGCCCATGGATGCTTAGTTCAACTTGTGTATGGGCTATACCATTTCAGTCTGCAGGTGGAGGCTCACATCATCTGAATGGTCCTCCTTCAAAAAACCATTCCCCCTTTGCTTAGCAGCATCCTGAACCCAGTAACTGCAAAACAGTGCATTGAGAGAACAACATAGCTCCCAATGAAACAG
Organism: Podarcis gaigeae; assembly: GCF_964106915.1. Classification (NCBI taxonomy): domain Eukaryota; kingdom Metazoa; phylum Chordata; class Lepidosauria; order Squamata; family Lacertidae; genus Podarcis; species Podarcis gaigeae. The sequence continues at coordinate 10,863,919 of NC_139683.1, read as the reverse complement.
ATGTTGACAGACTCCCAGGAATGCCACCAAGACAATTTCCCCCGCAAGCTCATAGAAAAGCTGGCCCTACACCACAGGCAATGCAGGATGGGACAGTCAACAAGCCCCTGGGCCACATTATCCAGGACCGCTAATGAACACACCCCAGCGTCCTCAAGGAGCTTATGGAGCTCCCCCAGGTCAGTGAGAGCCAGTGTGGTGTAGTGGTTAAGAGCAGTGGACTTGTAATCTGATGAACCGGGTTCGATTCCCCGCTCCTCCACATGCAGCTGCTGGGTCACCTTGGGCCAGTCACACTTCTCTGAGGTCTCTCAGCCCCATTCACCTCACAGAGTGTTTGTTGTGGGGGAGGAAGGGAAAGGAGAATGTTAGCCGCTTTGAAATTACTTCGGGTAGTGATAAAGCGGGATATCAAATCCAATCTCTTCTTCTCTTCAGGTCAAAGATATGCACGTCCTATAACTTGGATGCCAGCTCCACCTCCACTTCCCAACTGCCCCCCAGGACTGGAATATTTAAGCCAGATTGATCAAATGATTATTCATCAACAGATTGAGCTTCTGGAAGTCATCATTGGCTTTGAAACCAGCAACAAGTATGAAGTAAAAAACACTTGGGGGCAAATGGTTTACTCGGCGATTGAGGACACCGACTGCTGCACACGAAACTGCTGTGGAACATTGCGGCCATTTACAATTAAAATCACGGACAACGTGGGCCAGGAAGTGATTGAGCTCCAGCGACCTCTCCGGTGCTCCAGCTGCTTGTACCCTTGCTGCTTGCAAGAGCTTGAAGTCCATGCCCCTCCAGGCACACCCGTTGGGTATATTAAGCAGACGTGGCATCCCTTTCTGCCTAAATTCACTATCCAAAATGAACTCCATCAGGATGTCCTTAAAATCACCGGGCCCTGTATAGTGTGCAGCTTGTGCCAAGATATTAATTTTGAGGTGTTGTCACTGGATGAGCAGACAGCGGTTGGAAGGATTTCTAAGCACTGGTCTGGCATTCTGAAAGAGGCCTTCACCGACGCTGACAACTTTGGAGTCCAGTTCCCATTGGACCTTGATGTTAGAATGAAAGCTGTCCTGCTGGGGGCCTGCTTCCTGGTGGATTTCATGTTTTTTGAATCCGCGGGAGGAGGCCGGCAGCGAATGGGCGTCTGGGGTTAGGCCAGGCTACCGCCTTATAAATGCCTTGGAGAAAGTCCTCCGGTTTCTTCTGTTTTTGCTTTGCTTAGATGGAGTCTTAAGCCTGTTCACAAGAGGGTTTTTTTGTTTGTTGAAACCAGGTTTTTTTTTGTATTGTTGCTGCAGCTCTTGCATTTATAGAGGCAGAATTTTCTTAAAGGTAAAGGGACCCCTAACCATTAGGTCCAGTTGTGACCGGCCCTCGGGTTGCGGCGCTCATCTCGCTTTATTGGCCGAGGCAGCTGGCATACAGCTTCCGGGTCATGTGGCCAGCATGACTAAGCCGCTTCTGGCGAACCAGAGCAGTGCACGGAAACGCCATTTACCTTCCTGCCGGAGCAGTATCTATTTATCTACTTGCACTTTGACATGCTTTCAAACTGCTAGGTTGGCAGGAACAGGGACCGAGCAACGGGAGCTCACTCCGTCGCGGGAATTCGAACCACCGACCTTCTGATCGGCAAGTCCTAGGCTCTGTGGTTTAACCCACAGAAGCACCCTAGAGTCTCTGTCAGGTGGGGTATAAATTCATATATAAGATGATGATGGTGACTTTGTGTATATAAGCATTATGGTAGCTAACACCCCTGTATCTTATCTGTTGCTTTATTTCCAGTGTAGCAGTAGCTGTATTACTGCTGATCCTATACTCATCTAGCCAACTTTGCCTCATATCCCAACTGGCTAAACTTCCAACTGACTCTCAACTGTCTTCTCCCTCGCATTCAGATTCTTAGCCAGTCCTCCATTCCAGCTCACTCTCTCCCCTTTCCTATCTAACATTACCTTAATTCTATTATTTACTTACCACTGCAGGGGTACCTCTGGTTAAGAACTTAATTTGTTCTGGAGGTCCGTTCTTAACCTGAAACTGTTCTGAACCTGAGGTACCACTTTAGCTAATGGGGCCTCCCGCTGCCACCACGTGTTTTCTGTTCTCATCCTGAAGCAAAGTTCTTTACCCGAGGTACTATTTCTGGGTTAGCGGTGTCTGTAACCTGAAGCGTCTGTAACCCAAGGTACCTGTGCTGGTCCCGGGGGGAAGGTTACCGTTGGCGTAGTCAAAGTCCAGTCCTGGGTCACTAGCCTGGAAATAGTTCACAAGGAGCGGGGCGAGGTCCGAAGCCGGAAGCCGGGCGGGGACAGGAACACTGGAGGGTCAGGTCTGGGTCCGGGCAGGAACAGGTACTCAACAACGACGTTGCTCCCGCAACCTGGGACCAGGCTGACTGGCCTTTATCTTCTCTGAGGCCAGGGGTGGTCCCGGCCCCCAGGAGACCCGCCTCTCCTGGCCTTAAGGCGAGCACTCCTCCTGGGAGAAACCAGTTCCCTTCACCTCTCTGCCCTGAGCCTCTGCAGTTCAGGAGAGGCTGAAGGGTTACTGGGCCCAGGGGGAGACTCACCTGTAGGCACTGAGTCCTCAACCACCTCCGGAGCCAGAGTGGATTCACCTGGTGCCTGCTCCTGAGGATCCGGCACAGGTGCAGGCGCTTCAGAATCAAGGCCCTGCCCCAGTTCAGCCGGCCCTGGAGGCGGGGACTCCTGTGCAGGCTGGGATTCCTCCGGTTCAGCCTCTGAATCGGATTCCCAGGCCATCACAGTACCACTGTATTACAATATCACCTTATTTGCTATCAATGTACAGTACATACGTTATTATATGCAAACACTGGAACGTCACAGAGACCCCTCCATCTGAAGTTGGCCCCAAGGGACAGATTGGGGAAGGGGATGATGATGTGTCGCACGCTCTGCTTCCCAGTGATATCTGGTGTGGTTCTGGAGAACCCTAAGACTTCTGGGGGAGTTCAATGTCCACACAACCACTGTGACTCAACAATAGGTCCATGGATGTTTAGAACTTAGTTCAACTTAGTATCATTCCAGCCTCCTGGTTGGAGACTCACATCCTTTGAATGGTCCTCTGTTGCAAAATAAAAAGTAAGCCTCACCTCCTTGGGCATCAACCTTAGCCCAGTAACGGTGAAGAGGCACATTGAGAGCCTGGCATGGCTCCCAAAGAAACAGATGAACACAGACCCACAAAAACGCTACAAAAACATTTCCCCACAGCAGTTAGAAAAGCTGGCCCCAGACCAGTGAGAATGCCTGGACACTGTGTACAGAACAGCACTGATGAGCTACTTTATCCAGGAGAGCTGATGAGCATAAAGCAAGGTTATCCCGGAGTTTATGGATCTTCCCTATCTTGTTGTAAGCTAAAAATGGGTGATGTTTGCATCCCCCAGGCTGTAACCTGGATGCGGGCAACCATTCCAGATCTCAGCTGTCCTCCCGGATTAGAATATTTAAGTCTCTTGGATCAAATAGTCGTTCACCAGCAGATTGAGCTTCTAGAAATAATAATGGGCTTTGAAAATTGCAACAAATACGAAATAAAAAATGGCTGGGGGCAAAGGATATACTTGGCAGTTAAGGAAACAGACTGCTGTGCAAGAAACTGCTGTGGAGCGGCATGTCCATTTACAGTAAAAATCATGGACCATGTGGGCCAGGAAGTAATTGAGCTCCAGCGACCTCTCCGGTGCTCCAGCTGCTGTTTTCCGTGCTGCTTGCAAGAGCTTGAAGTCCATGCCCCTCCAGGCACCCCTGTGGGGTACATTAAGCAGACATGGCACCCCTTTCTGCCTAAATTTGCAATCCAAAATGAACTCCATCAGGATGTCCTTAAAATCACCGGGCCCTGTGTACTGTGCAGCTTGTGTCAAGATATGAACTTTGAGGTGATGTTGTTGGACGAGGAGACCAAGGTTGGAAGGATTTCTAGGCACTGGTCTGGCTTTCTGGAAGAGGCCTTCCCCAATACCAACAACTTTGGAATTAAGTTCTCGTTGGACCTTGATGTTAGAATGAAAGCTGTCCTGCTGGGGGCCTGCTTCCTGGTGGATTTCATGTTTTTTGAATGCGCAGGAAGAGGGCAGCAGAGAACGGGGGTCTGATAATAGACCTGGAAGCTGCTGCGAAGAAACGCCCTCGTGTTGCTACTTCTACTTTTCCTTTGCTAAGATGGAGCGTTAAGTTGGTGAATAAGAGGGCTTCTTGTTAAAACTACATATTTTTGAATTGCGGCTGCAGCTCTTGCACCTATCGTGGTGGGACATTCCAATTTATGGGTGCTGCTCTAGAATTCATAATGCATTGAAATGGAATCACTTTTTTAAAAAAAAACAACAACAATTAAATGTATGTATTTTTCTGTGTATGAGTCACACCTGGCATATTTATGCAGAAGGTACCTCCTAGTCTGATGTCCCTTGGCATCAATTGTCAGATCTATTAGTACTTCTGTATGGTTATTATTGACTAGCTGGCTGTGTGTGGAGTGCCACTGTGTGTTCAATATGTGTCTGGGAAGTGTTGGGCTTGGTGAGAGTGTGGGTGCCTCGTCTATTTCAGTGGCCATTGGGGAAGTTCAGGAGTGTAGGACCTGAACCAATGAATTCAAGTTACAAGAAAGGAGATGATTCTGACTAAACATTAGGAAAAACTGTCTTGATGGTTCAGATAATTTAAGCACAGGTTGGATGGCCACCTGTCATGTACGATCTAGAAGAGATTCCTGCATTGCCTGGGTTGGACTCAATGGACCTCACAGTCCCTTCCAACTCTACAATTCACTGAATCTATTATCGCCCTGTGCCTCTCAGTCTCAACCTGGGTTTCTCTCTCTCTCTTTCACCATAAATTGCCACAAAGAGAGGCTACAGTGCTGTATATCCACATATAACCAGAGGGTTTTCCAGCCTCTGCCATAATGGAAGCAGATGAAAAACTTGAGTCACCTTCACAATGGTACATACTCTCCTAGGTCATAGAGTTCAATCACTTATTTTTAAAAGCTCACAGTGGCTGAGCCTGGCTTATTTTCCTTCAGGTCTTCAACGGGCAACAGTATTGGACTGTGGTGTAATCTTTAATCTGGCTTCCAATCGGGATAAAATGGAAACAATAAAGGAATTTTTGCAGGACTTCTTCGGCAAGGCAGGAACTGCTTTGCAAGTCTTTCCTGGCCACTGTCTCCTGTTCGCAATGACAACTGCCACCACTTAACAAAAGACCCATTAGTAAGTAGCTCTGGGTCCAAACTCCTCTGAAGAGGCAAAATTGTGTGACAGCAGCTGCATATTTTGGTTTTCTGGCATGCCCCCTGCACTCACCTATGGAAGATCCCTATCTAAACTGTCTTTCTTTCCCATACAGCTGGGGTAGGTAACTCCCATAGCCTATGGGCCACATCTGGACCCCCTTTCATGTTACCTGCCCAAAGCTTTATTTCTAAGAATATATCTTCCCCTTCAAAAATATGTAGCGTTGGTTGCTAGTACCCATGAGAGTCTGGAGCAGAAGCAGACTCTAGTGGGTGTGGTAGATTTTTTTTCTATCTCTGTGGCAAGAGTCAGGATGTTGCAGCCCAACCCAGAAGTTGGCTTGCAGCAGTGGAGAGCAGTGTCATGAGACTAGGGAGCCATGGACAGAAAATGGTGACAGGATATTGAATCGCCTGGAGTTATCAGAAGAGGACACAGAGCCAAAGAAATAGAGGGAGATGGAGGAATACAAGCCAAGTGTGGAATGGAGGGAGCGACAGAGGAGAGGAATCTGAATACAAAACGGAGGCTGGAGGAGAAAGGTGAGAGTGGGTTTGACTGAGAAGAGGAAGAGGGAAGAACAAAAGCAAGCAGGAAACTGAAATATACTTGGAGTCGATTGTGGATTTCATGCTCTTTATTCAGCTCATAGTAGTGAGGAACGGAGGTTCCCCCGACAAATCTGCTTTATATACATTATTTACACAATGGGCCTCACGTGATTGGCTAATTCTGGGATTCTCCTGTAGGCCAATCAGGTTGTGGATTCACTTCCACCTGGAGTTGGATTGGGTGGCTCCTGCGAACGAATCAGACTGCTGCATTTTGGATCCTATTCAACTCAGTACATAACAGAAACCTCATTGAGAAGGCTGCCTAAAGGTATCACGCAATGAATTAAATGTTGCCTTTTCAAAAGGGCTAAACTTTGCTCCCTGGGTATTGTAGATTCATCCTGCCCTCCAAACATTGGAATGCCTCAAGTAAAAAATTTCTGCTGCAGGCAGCCAGGATTCATTGAGGGACACAGACACAGACACACAACAGGAGATGACTTTGAGCACGCAACAACCGGGACTCTTGAATCTTATTACTGGGCCAGCTTGGTTGGGGCTGCCCCAGGCCACAAGTGGTTTTTGTGGTGGAGCTCAATGACCCTTTAAAAAAAGAAGGAAAGATTCTTCACCGCTGCCTCATGTGTACAGCTTCGGAACTGATAGTTGCAGTTGCCATTGTCCTCTCTATCGTGACTCAACAATAGGCCCACTGATGTGTAGTATGTGGTTAAAACTCTGTATGGGCTGCATTCTTTCAGCCTCCAGGTGGTGGCTCAGCCCACCTGGATGACCGTCCTTCACAAAACAATCTCCTCCTCCTTGGGCAGCCCACTAACTGCAAAGAGGCACCCTCAGAACATGGCCTAGCTCCTCAAGAAACAAAAGATTCATGCGGACCCACGGAAATGCCACCAAAACAACCCCCCCAGCGTGGCCCTACACCACAGGTAGCATACGGATATGTTCCACATGCCCCAGGAGCTCATCCTGTTCACGGTCAGGCGCTTCAGGGTGTTGTGTGGATGCCAGCTCCAATTCCGCCTCCCAACTGCCCCCCGGGATTGGAATATTTAAGCCAGATTGATCAGATGATAATTCAGCAAAAGATTGAGCTTGTGGAAATCATAATTGGCTTTGAAACCAGCAACAGGTATGAAGTGAAAAACGCTTGGGGGCAAAGGATCTACTTTGCAGCTGAGGATACCGACTGCTGCACGCGACTCTGCTGTGGAATGGATCGGCCATTTACCATTAAAATCATGGACAACGTGGGCCAGGAAGTGATTGAGCTCCAGCGACCTCTCCGGTGCTCCAGCTGCTGTTTTCCATGCTGCTTGCAAGAGCTTGAAGTCCATGCCCCTCCAGGCACCCCTGTGGGGTACATTAAGCAGACATGGCACCCCTTTCTGCCTAAGTTCACTATCCAAAATGAACTCCAACAGGATGTCCTTAAAATCACCGGGCCCTGCATAGCATGCAGTTTTTGTGAAGATGTTCATTTTGAGGTGCTGTCGCTGGATGAACAGACAGCGGTTGGAAGGATTTCTAAGCACTGGACTGGCATTGTGAAAGAGCTCTTCACCGACACTGACAACTTTGGGATCCAGTTCCCGTTGGACCTTGATGTTAAAATCAAAGCTGTCATGCTTGGCGCTGCCTTCCTTGTCGATTTCATGTTCTTTGAAGCTGGAGGAGGAGGAGGCCAGCGAATGGGGGTCTGGGGTTAGGTCTAGCTGCTGCCTTATAAATACTTTGGAGAAAGCCCTCGTGTTCCTTCTCCTTTTGCTTTGCCAAAACAGGGCATTAAGCCTATCCGTAAGAGAGAATTTCGTTAAAAGCAGCGTTAGAAATTCGCCAGCCACCGGGTGCATTTTGCACCTGGCTATCGGCCTCTTGCGACCAATTGACCTACATCTCCGAAATCTGGCGGCTCATGCCTGGGGATTCTTGGATCTGGGCTGTTTTCACACACTAGCAACACATCCTGTAGAATTCTATCCACTATGTTTTATCTGCACAATCAGAATGAATTTCAGGAACCAAAAGTCACCTTGAAAAAATACGACCTTTGAGGTGTCTGGCTCCAAAATGGCAACTAGGCATTCCATTTTGGCGACTGTAACCCTGGTTTAAGGAGCCATTTAGCACCTAGCTGACATATCTTGAGTTTCTAACACTGGTTAAAAGTACTTATTTTTTAAAATAATTATGGCACATATATATCTGCTTATGAGGGTTCTCTAGAATTAATAACACACTGACATGTATTCTTAAATAATTTTTGATACATCTAAAGGTATACATATACAAGGAAGCCCTCCCCTGTGCAGGCGGAGTGTTTACGAAAAGATCATAGAATGGTAGAGTTGGAAGGGACCCTGAGGATCATCTAGTCCAACCCCCTGCAATGCAGGAATATGCAGCTGTCCCATAGGGGAACAAACATGCAACCTTGGCATTATCAGCACCATGCTCTAAACAACTGAGCTAAGTCCCTATGGACCAATGCATGGGTGAGAAATGGGAAGTCCCAGTGCCTTGTGGCTGTTAAGGCAGGGGTCATACCCATGGAAAGGATAATATAAAGCCAACACTAAAAGATAGTATTTTTGGTTTAGGACATTTTGCTTAAGTCAGATCCCACCTATAGTAACCAGAGCCGTCTTTCCCATTGGTGTTAGTGGTTCGTTGCGCCAGGGCGCCAGCGTCTCAGGGACACCCTAGAGAGTGGGGGAGCTGCGTGGTTTGCCAGCAGCCTCCCCTTTCCTTGCACACCCGCCAGCTGTGCCCCACCAAGTATATGGCTGGCGGATGTGCAGCTTCCTTCCCAAGCTTCCGTGGTAGGGGAAAGCGATCCACGCACAGGCTTAGGACTACTGCAATGCGCTCTACGTGGGGCTACCTTTGAAGGTGACCCGAAAACTACAACTAATCCGGAATGCGGCAGCTAGACTGGTGACTGGGGGCAGCTGCCGAGACCATATAACACTAGTCTTGAACCAGTACGAACACTGACTACCAGTACGTTTCTGAGCACAATTCAGTGTGTTCATGTTGACCTTTAAAGCCCTAAATGGCCTTGGCCCAGGATACCTGAAGGAGTGTCTCCACCCCCATCGTTCTGCCCGGACGCTGAGGTCCAGCGCCGAGGGCCTTCTGGCGGTTCCCTCATTGCGAGAAGCAAAGCTACAGGGAACCAGGCAGAGGGCTTTCTTGGTAGTGGCCCCTCCCATCAGATGTCAAAGAGATATACTTGACATTTAGAAGACATCTGAAGGCAGCCCTGTTTAGGGAAGTTTTTAATGTGTGACATTTTAATGTATTTTTAACCTTTGTTGGAAGCCGCCCACAGTAGCTGGGGAAACCCAGCCAGATGGGCAGGGTATACAAATAATAAATTATTATTATTATTAGGATGGAAGCTGCACACAGCTTCCCTCCCAAGCCTCTGCATCTGCTAAAGACAGCTCTGCTCCCTCCTCCTGCTTCCTGGCAAAAGGCAACACACAGCTTTCCCAGGCTGCCTTCTCGGGCGCCCTGACGCTGGAGAGCATGTCCGCCAGCATGTTTTCCTGCTTGATCATTGCCACCATGCCAGGGATCGGAGCGATGGGGGAGGCAGAGAACATTTTCTACACCCCCTCCCTTGTTTTGGAGTTGCCGGGGGTGTGGGTGTGCCAGACGGATTTTTGCACCACGGCGCCGGATATGCTTAAGACGGCCCTGATAGTAATACATAGTACAGTGGTACCTCGGGTTACATACGCTTCAGGTTACATATGCTTCAGGTTACAGACTCAGCTAACCCAGAAATAGTGCTTTAGGTTAAGAACTTTGCTTTGGGATAAGAACAGAAATTGGGCTCCGGCAGCAGCAGGAGGCCCCATTAGCTAAAGTGGTGCTTCAGGTTAAGCACAGTTTCAGGTTAAGAACGGACCTCCGGAACGAATTAAGTACTTAACCCGAGGTACCACTGTACAAACATAATATTTCCAAGCCCAGGATCAGGTTTGAGGGCTCCACAGGTAAGTTGCCCAGTGCGGGGGCTAGTGTCTCCCTCGGAGATCCTTCAGGGTGGTCCAGTTCCCTCCCCTGACGGCCTGCGTTCCCCCGCTGCCACAGCCTCCCTTACCTGGGTTGTGCGGCAGTGCTTGCGAAATGGCAACAACGGTGGGTTCCACCAAGATCTCACGGAGCACATGAGATCCAGCGAGACTTCTGTGAGATCTTGCTGGAAACCTGCTGCTGCTGCTACAGCAGGTAGCAGGGCACCTGCAAGGTTGCCGCTTCTTGGGTTTCTGCCATCTGAGGAGACCCTCCTGTGTGGGCCAGCCCTGCTGTTGGCCTTTGTAGTGATCCTGTATGGAGGGTTGCCACCTTTGTTCTGGCAAAATACAGGTCGGGGCAATTGACGAACCATTCCTCCCCCATCTGGTGTTGAAGTGACTTCAAAACAATCCATTACAATCTATTGCAGCTTAACAGGATGGCCCCTCTGGAATTTGTCCCTCACACACATATGTGCGTGCACACACATAAACATGAATCTGTAAATCTCTCTGTGCTTGGCTACCCAGAGTATAAATGCATGACCTTTCAAACACCCTTTCAAGCTCATGCATTTGGAGAGGACCCCTAACTTGGCGGAAGGAGGGAGAGAAGATCTGAAATACAGGACAAAACTGCATCAATACAGGATGTAGCACTTTACACTGAAACACAGGATGGTCCTGTATTGCACAGGACAGGTGGCAACCTCTACCTCTACCATACTCCCCATTAGGTTTAGATAGATAGATAGATAGATAGATTCTTTATTGTCATTACACAAGTGCAACATTGCACAAGTGCAACGAAATTGGATGCCATCCCTTAAAAACAACAAAAGCAACACAACAACAACAACCAAACAAACCACATTCCAGCCACACCCACACCCACACCCATCAAACTCCCAGGTCACACTATCGAGTTACTGCATTTAAGAAGGCCACAGCTCTTGGATAGAAACTATTTTTCAGTCTATTTGTCCTTGACTTGATGTTTCTGTATCTCCTGCCAGAAGGCAGTAGTACAAACAGACTGTGTCCCGGGTGAGATGCATCCTGCAGGATATTGTTTGCTTTCCTAAGACAACGGGAACCGTACAGTTCTTCCAAAGATGGGAGGGGATGACCAATAATCCTTTGGGCTGTGGTTATGACCTTCTGGAGCACCTTCCTCTTCCTAGCTGTACAGCTGGAGAACCAGGCACAAATACAGTATGTGAGAATGCTCTCTATGGAGCCTCGGTAGAAGGACACCAGCAGTCTCTCACTCAGATTGTTCTTCTTTAAAAGTCTGAGGAAATAAATTCTCTGCTGGGCCTTCTTCACCAGAGCAGTGGTATTTGCGCTCCAAGTCATGCCCTGATCGATAGTCACTCCCAAAAACCTGAATTCCGCCACCCTCTCCACCCGTTCCCCGTTGATATACAAGGGCTGAATGTCCGCCTTTTTTTCCCTGTAATCCACCACCAATTCCTTGGTCTTAGTCGTATTAAGAGCCAGATTGTTCTCTCCACACCAAGCACAAAGCCGCTCCACCTCGTCCCGATAGGCGGACTCATCCCCTCCTGAAATGAGCCCCACCACCGTAGTGTCATCAGCAAACTTGATGATTTTGTTGCTGGAATAAATGGCTGTACAATCATACGTATAGAGAGTATAGAGCAGGGGACTCAACACACAACCCTGTGGTGAGCCGGTGTTAAGGCTAAGGGCTGTGGACATATGTGACCCTACTCTAACCCTCTGAGAATGTTCTGACAAAAAGTCCAAAACCCAGAGACAGGTGGAGTTGGAGAGTCCAATCGCCTCTAGCTTGGACACCAGTCTATGGGGGAGGATAGTGTTAAAAGCAGAGCTAAAATCCACAAACAGCAGCCTCACATAACTCCCCGGCTGCTCCAGATGGAACAGAGCAGCATGGAGAGTAGTAGTGATAGCGTCTTCCGTGGATCTATTTGCCCTGTATGCAAACTGGTAGTTGTCAAAAGTTGATGGAAGACAGGAAATAATGTGACGGCGCACCAGTTTCTCAAAACACTTCAGGTTACACTTTACCAGGTTATAGAGAAGATAGCCGAGGCTGCTGTTTAGTCCCCTCTGTGCAATGCTTCTTTCAGCACTGTGTCCTTGAAAAGCCAGAAGTAGAGGAACATAACTAAAGCTGGTCTGCCTGAAATTCCTTTCAAAGGGGCATTTCACATGCACACACCTTTCAAGGACCTAGAATCATAGAGTTGGAAGAGACCACAAGGGCCATCGAGTCCAACCCCCTGCCAAGCAGGAAACACCATTAGAGCACTCCTGACATATGGTTGTCAAGCCTCTGCTTAAAGACCTCCAAAGAAGGAGACTCCACCACACTCCTTGGCAGCAAATTCCACTGTCAAACAGCTCTTACTGTCAGGAAGTTCTTCCTAATGTTTAGGTGGAATCTTCTTTCTTGTAGTTTGGATCCATTGCTCCGTGTCCACTTCTCTGGAGCAGCAGAAAACAACCTTTCTCCCTCCTCTATGTGACATCCTTTTATATATTTGAACATGGCTATCATATCACCCCTTAACCTCCTCTTCTCCAGGCTAAACCTGTTGTGGCATTTGCCTCCTAGGATGGGTCATAAGGAAAGGGTTAAAATAGGTGTGATGTGATTGGCCAGTGAGAATGCAAGGGGGGAATAAAAGTTAGAGTGGGAGGTTTTCAAAGTCAGTCAGTTGAGTGGGTTGGGGTTTGGGAGTTGAAGAAGGAAGAGGGAGTGGGTTTAGGCAGTGGGTTGGTAGAGTTGTATTGTGAGAGCGTGAGAGGAATTGTGAGGTGGAGTCAGATAGATAGTTGGGAATAATCAGTTTGAAGTTGTTAGGAACTAAGATTAAGAAACTGCCAAGAAAAATTAACTGTAACCATAAGCTTTTTCCTGCATTTAAAAATAAACTTGATTATTTGTTAATGTTAACAATGGACTGGACTCCGTGTGTCCCCGTGAGATATGGGGTGGTGGTAGCGAAAAAAGCAATCGCAGTGCTGGCACAGGGTCAATAGACCGGGGGCCCTGTGTGATTGCCACACTGGTGCTGAAAGGAGAGCCGCTGAGGCAAACAGCCCTGCATTCTGGCATAACCTTTTATAAACCACAATCCACCAACAGATATATGATGAATGAAGGGGACCATAGTTCGCAAACACTAATGCCATCACAAATCTCTCGGTCTTCAAGGTACCCTAAGATTCCCTGTTGTTTTAAAAACCAATAATCAGAACACTTCTATACTTCAGACATGGGAAACCTGCAGCCCTCCAGAAATTGCTAGACGACAAAGCCCAGTAAGCCTTTAATTTTCACATTTACATCAAACATGCCCCCATTCCAATTTTCATATTAAGATCAGTGCCAGTATTTTGTATACGGATTTAAATGGTACTGGTTGAAGTGGGTTGTGATTATTCTTAAAAAAAATAAAATCAGATAGATATATATGCTTGAAGCCACATACTGTTAAGGTTGTTTACCCCTAGGCACACAGAGCAGGAAGTGAGTAAACTGCAGTGGGCCTTACTTATGAGGAGACACCTATAGTATTGAGCTGCAAACAGCCAGGTTGGAGGGCATAATTCATGATAAGGTGGGCAGAAGCCGAAGAGGACATGTCTCCTGTCCTGCACCTTGAAAAGCAGCGCAGAAATGGGAATGTCAGGAGTGAAGTTCACTCTTCTGCACACTTAAGTGTGCAGAAGCTGCTTCCCCTCTTTCGCTTGTTCTGATCACCTTTCTTACTACGTAAAACTGATTTCTAAACCGACAATGCCCCACAACTGGCAGCCAGGCTACTTTCTTTACACGGCACACTCTGCACTGCAAGCATTTACAATGGGAACTAGGTCATGTGATGGGGGGGGGGGAGAAAAACTAACTTGGCATATCATCATCTTTAGTTTACCGTGACAGATAAAAGTCTGATCTTGGAAAGCTGAGATTCTTTTTCCTTAAAACAACAACAAAAACCAAAGAAGAAAACAACATTGCTAACCATACAAAACTGCTTTGGGGCGCACACTTTCCTGGTGGTAAATCTCACCTAAAACAATCGTACTTATTTCCCAATAAACATGCACATTATTCAAATATTTATCACATCTGCCACATCTTTGCACCTATTTTCGTACAGCATTGCAATTGATGTGACTTGTGTATCCCGCTTAAATCCTTTCTCTCTGCAGATAAAAAGTTCCCATCTTTTAATGGCTTCTGAAGCAACCCTTTCTTACAATATTGGTATCAAGAAAGCATCTGACATGGTAAAAAATCTTGCAGACCTGGAAGAGCCATGTTGCCAATTGGTGAGACTCCACCAGCAGCTGATCCATCCAACAGACGAGACTGTCGACTGTCACTGTTGAGTGCCTGTTAGCGCTTGCTTCCTGCAGCCGAAAGAGCAATGGGTCTTCGAAAGTGCAGGAGGAGCACTAAAGAGCTTGCTTGTTTCCTTTTGAAATCAGACTGTGCAATAGGAAGCACAGAAGCAGAATGAGGTCATGTTTCCTGCTAAGTCTAGCTTCGCATCACAAGCATTCTTTCTGAAGAGTCGGTTGCAGATTAGAGATTAGCCCACTGGAGAATTTAGATGTTACGGTATCTTCAGCTATGAATAGAAGGGTCTTGCTTGTTGCATTGTTCTTGGCAAAGAACAAATTTCAGAAACAGTGGGAGGTGGTGGATGAAGAGTTCACTAGGTCCAAGAGAAAGGTCTGGTTTGGATAAGTTACTATCAAAACAGGTGTCAGTGAGAGTGGTGTGAGGGGAGAGATAATCTGAGAAATAGTGATATTATACATGCATGCATTTGTTGTCTTGTGCCCTGCTCCATATGCCACTCCCTCATGCCCACCTCCACCTGTCAAGAAAAGAATCATTGCTGCCCAGGGATGGGTGAATAATGACAATTTCAGTTTTTCAATCTTTATTTTGGTTTTTCACAATTTGCAAATTCTTTTTTTAAAAAAAAGTTCACTGGCATTTTAATGTCAGTTTCTCCTAAAGTTATTGATTTACATATTTTTGCAAGCAATTTCCCCTAATATAATGGTTTTTTTGCAATATGTACATTTCTATGCTATTTTGCTTAGCCTATGCATTTTCTGTATCTGTTACATGGTTGGGAAATGCATTGCAGAATCCAGAGATCTGCACATTTTGAAGGATGTTTCAGTTGGTGCGTTTCTTCAAGAAGTGTGAATTAGGTGGATTCACCCTCAGACTGAATCAAATTTCTCCTCAAGCCCTATTGCGACCCCAGAAACGCCAGCTCTCAACATAAGCATATGGCAATTAGAAAACGTGCAAATGAACAAAAAGCAAACGGTGTCATGAGGAAAGGAAGTGTCATTCTCTTTGGGTGCTTCCACATCAATCTGCTTCTCTGCTATTGACACCATTTGCTCACAGTTTTATTCAGTCAAAATTCTCCCAAACTGCTACATTTCCAAGGTTTCCATGTTGTCATCACCCCCCACCCTTCAGATTAAATGCAATTTAAAAATAAGCACAATTGCAGTGCAGACTGTTGTCCAATTGCCTTAGGATGGAGGAGTGGCTGGTGATTCTGCCAAATCCTGCACCATCACCCCCAGTGGCATTTTCACCTGTCCACTGTTGCTGCTACATTAAACAGAAAGTGAAACTGATAAAAGCTATTGCTCTTCTTAGCAGTGAAGTCAGAATAGCCTGGTGGAATTGTTAAGGTTGTAGTCAGTGTGACACTGACTTAAGAGTAGACTCATTGAAATTTAATAGGCATGACTAACTTGGGTTCATTAATATTGGCACAACTACTTTGAGTAAAACTTGTGGCTAGTTTCAGAACTCACAGGGTTAAGGAGTTCTGAGTGACGTCTCTCCATTCCTGAGGCGTGACTAGAAGGAAGGAGTGGCTTTTCTCACTGCCTGTTTGTCTCTGCTTCCGAAAGAGACAGAAGCAAAATGTGCGAGCTGAGTCCAGGAAATCTCTGTAATTGTTTAACTGCTTGAATAAAGACTGAGTTATAAACACACTGACGCCTAAGTGTGTTTGATCTGCTTAACACCGGGGAGCAACAGCACGCTGCGGGAAACTTCTGCAACAGTGGCTGACGGAGGACTGAGAACCGGGAGTAGAGGCGCCAGGCGGAAGTGTGCCGGGCTTCCATTCAAGCAGCTGCGCCTAATTGGGGTCCAATCCAATTAGCTACGCCAATTATTCAACAAAACTTAGTTGGCTACAACCAATAGCTTTATCAGTTCCACCATCAGGGTTGGACCAAATTGACACAGACTATCTCCTGTTTTACCCATCTCAAAATCAGCAGTTAACTATATATATTTTTGTGCCGACCAGACTGGCTCCTTCCTTGCTGTCCTTCCACTGGCTTTTGGAACGGACTGCTTCTAATTATTATTATATAAGTTTGTACGTTGTTGGCACTCTGGTCTAAAGCTCTGAGCCTCTTGGGCTTCCTGAACAGAAGGTCGGCAGTTCAAATCCATTTGATGGGTGAGCTCCCATTGCTCTGTCCCGGCTCCTGCCAACCTAGCAGTTTGAAAGCACACCAGTGCAAGTAGATAAATAGGTACCGCTGCGGAGGGAAGGTAAACAGTGTTTCCATGAACTCTGGTTTCCGTCGCGGTGTTCTGTTGCGCCAGAAGCGGTTTAGTCCTGCTGGCCACGTGACCCGGAAAGCTGTCTCCGGACAAATGCCAGCTCCCTTGACCTGAAACCGAGATGAGCACCGCAACCCCATATTCGCCTTTGACTGGACTTAACCACCTAGGGGTCCTTTACCTTTTTACTTATTTAAGGTTGTACACAAACCTTCATCAGAACATGGTTCTACTGAAAGGGCTAGTGCCATTCTGCTTTTATTGTAATTATTGGCATGGTTTTAATAATTATACGTGTGTTTATAAAAGTGTTCATTTGTGTGCATGCTCGTAGTTCTATCAATGTTTAACTATACTCTGTTTTCAGTATTTATTTCTACCTACAGGCAGGTAGCCGTGCTGGTCTGCCGTAGTCAATACAATATAAAAAAATTCCCTCCAGTAGAGCCTTAGAGACCAACTAAGTTTGTTATTAAGGGACATGGGTGGCGCTGTGGGTTAATCCACAGAGCCTAGGATTTGATGATCAGAAGGCTGGCAGTTCGAATCCCTGCGACGGGATGAGTTCCTGTTGCTCAGTCAACCTCAGTCAGTTGCCTGCCAACCTAGCAGTTCGAAAGCACGTCAAAGTGTAAGTAGATAAATAGGTACCGCTCCGGCAGGAAGGTAAACGGTGTTTCCGTGCGCTGCTCTGGTTCGCCAGAAGCAGCTTAGTCATGCTAGCCACATGACCCGGAAGATGTACGCTGGCTCCCTCGGCCAGTAAAGTGAGATGAGCACCGCAACCCCAGAGTCATCCGCGACTGGACCTAATGGTCAGGTGTCCCTTTGCCTTTACCTTAAGTTTGTTATTGGCATGAGCTTTCGTGTGCATGCACACTTCTTCACACAAAAGCTCATACCAATAACAAATTTAGTTGGTCTCTAAGGTGCACCTGGAAGGAATTTTTAAAATCTTATTTCTACCTGTAAGTCACCTCGAATCCCTGCCTAGGAAGGCAGGGTATAAATTAATCTATAATACAAATAACGATGATGACAACTCCTCTTTAAAGCTTAGGCGCTCGAGGACCTCAAGGTGCCCTTTGGAAAGTGTTTTGGCCGCCTTAAACTTTTAGAGGCGAAAAGAAGCAACCGGCCGCTTTCAAACGCGGAGCTCCTTCGCCTGCAAAGCCTCCCCACCTACGCCCAACGCGGGAACCCGACCAGGGCATGCAATCCGACGCCTCCGCACGAGGCTCCCAGGTCACGGCCAAAGAGGTCAGACGAGGAGAAGCGCGGCGCGGGCAGCCGCCACTCCCGGTTTCCTTTCGACCGCCTCTACTTGAGTGGGGCGGCAAAAGCTCCGCCACTCACCGCCACCCTCCCCCAAAACACCTCGCGCCGTTCGCTTGTGCAGGCATTCATTGAAACAAAAACTAAAAACCAGCAGCCCCCCCACCCCATGTCTGGCTATGCCCGCATTCCGCAGCTTGCCCACCCTGCCTTCGATCTGCAGCCGGAAGTGTTCTATATCACCTCCGCGCCGTGCGGTGACCTGCCCGCTTTGGCTCTTTCCCTCCCTCTGTCGGGTGGAAAGGTGGGTGCGTTGGCGTCACGTGACGGTGGCGGAAGGGGAGGGGAAGACGGCGTCTCCTTGCGTCGCGCAGCAGTGACGCGAGCGCGCCGTCGCTGGGACGCGAGAGGCGGGGCCGGGAGGAGACTGGCGATGGGTCCCGCTGAGGAGGAAGAAGCGGGTCGGAGGCGGCGGCGCTGCTGCTGCTGAGGGCCTTCCCTCCGGGGGAAGCGAGAAGGGACGCCGCGCTGCCCCGACGGGGCCTGGTAGCGGCCCGCGGGTAAGGACAGGCCGGAGCCGCCTCGCAGGCGGGCAGGCCCCAGAGCGGCGCCTCAGCTGCGGCCTCCGGTGGAGGGGAACCGAGGCCCGCGAAGGGGCTCCCCCTCGCCCGCACCCCGCCAGGGACCTGCCCCGGAGGCGCCCGCGAGCAGGGGAGGCCGGCAGGCCGGGGCCGCGGAGCGGGGCCTTTCCGGTGGCGGCGCCTCCCGTCCCCCGGCGAGTGAGGCGCTCTAGGCCCGCTCTCGCCTCTCAAGGGAGGCCGTGGGGTGGGGGGAAGCGGCCTCTTCGGTGCTTGCGGAGGGTTTCGAGCCCGCAACTTGCGCGGGAGGGAGAAATAAGGCTGGTGGTTAGCCCGGCCTGCCTCACAGGGTTGTTGTGGGACGAAACGGAGAGCAGGACCGTCTTGAGTTCCTTGGGAGAGAAAAGCGGCATAAATATCAGTGCAGGCAATGAGGTGCTCCCCCAGGGGTCGTGCCTAAAGCCAAACGCCGCGTATAGTCAAAATGCACTGGGTTTTCTTCCCCTGGGACACCCACACCCTTTCCAGTTTCTCAATAAAGAATGCAGTGGTACCTCAGGTTACATACGCTTCAGGTTACAGACTCAGCTAACCCAGAAATAGTGCTTCAGGTTAAGAACTTTGCTTCAGGATGAGAACAGAAATCATGCTCCGGCGGCAGCAGGAGGCCCCATTAGCTAAAGTGGTGCTTCAGGTTAAGAACCGTTTCAGGTTAAGAACAGACCTCCAGAAAGAATTAAGTACTTAACCCGAGGTGCCACTGTAACGCAAAAGGGACGTGGGTGGCGCTGTGGGTAAAACCTCAGCGCCTAGGACTTGCCGATCGCATGGTCGGCGGTTCGAATCCCCGCGACGGGGTGAGCTCCCGTCGTTCGGTCCCAGCTCCTGCCCACCTAGCAGTTCGAAAGCACCCTTAAGTGCAAGTAGATAAATAGGTACTGCTTTATAGCGGGAAGGTAAACGGCGTTTCCGTGTGCTGCTCTGGTGCCGGTTCGCCAGAGCAGCTTCGTCACGCTGGCCACGTGACCCGGAAGTGTCTGCGGACAGCGCTGGCTCCCGGCCTCTAGAATCAGATGAGCGCACAACTCTAGAGTCTGTCAAGACTGGCTGCACGGCCAGGGGTACCTTTACATGTTACCTTTACTTACCACTGTAATGCACACGAGTTAAGCGAGTGCAAGTTGCAGGGTTACTGTAACCCAAGAGGACTTTGGTAATACGGCACCCTGAGCGAAGGCAGAATTTGGTTTGTGTCCCCCCTTTTCATTCTGCGCATGCCCTCAAGTGCCCTATGTGATAGTTTTGCCCCCTTTTGCCCTAAATGAATTCCACTCTTTGTTTAGGGAAGCCCCACTGCACCACTCTTTCTTAATTTGTATGCCATGTTCTACTATGTCAAAAGCAGTTTTTCGTTTTTATCTTAAAGATGGTTTTCATTTTTTTAAAAGAATAAATGTTAAGTGGCTGTGATAGTTCTGGGACTCCCAGAAGTTGCTTTTTTTTTTTTTTTGCATTAATATATATTTGTGGGAAATTTCATCTGGCCAGAGGCTCTGTAGGTGGCCGTGAATTTAGCCACATACAATTGGAGTTGCAGCCAGAGAGATATTGGGGGTTATTAAAAACCAGGCAGAATAAAATAAGGAAGGATTGTTTATTAGAAAGAGGATCTCTATTAAAAAAAAAATTAAAATTAAAGCGTGCATTGTCTCTTATCCCTAAAGACCATTTTTAACAGTGGAGTTTCCGTTCTAGCTTGGATGATTTTTGCACAAATTGACATAGGTAGAAAGCCAATGTCTGAAATATGGGCTTATTTATAAACTTACACTGCTTTTTTCTAAAGCACATTTGGGACGTAAGTTCAAGTTGGTAGGGATTGTGGTTTTACTTGTTGTAGTGCTTAGGCCAAGGCAAGGGTGAGAATGTTACATTAAATAAAGAGTGGGGCTGTAGTCTTTTCTTTCTTTTTTGAGGACAAGGATTATGGCTCAGTGTTAAGATATTTTTCTTGCATGCAGAAAGTTCCAGGTTCGATTCCTGGCTCCTGCTCCATCTCTGAAACCCTAGATAGCTACTGCCCATATATACAATAGTGAACTAGATTGAGCAAATTTCTGACTAGGAATAAGGCAACTTCCTATGTTCCTTTGTCCAGAAGTCTTTGCCCTTAGTATCAACTGGGACCTGGAGATCACTGTTTGCCATGACTCCTTACGTAATGCATAGTGGAGTTTGGCTTCCCAGGAAAACTGGGTTCTGCTGGACCCTCTGAATCCAAGTTCCTACAGGTTCTCCTGTGGTGGACTCGGAGGACTACAATACCTTCTGAGTGCTTGCACCATTCCACCTAAGTCATTGGCACAGTAACGGTTCAGTGAAAGATCTTGCTTAGAGATACATACATTTCAACTTTTGCCCATTCTGTTGAGTTAAGTGCAACCTTCTGCCACGGGAACCCTTTCTGTGGCAAGCTGGTTTAATATGTATGGGATTGTATATGCAGTAGATAGCAAGCATTGGAGAGTGACATGTATCAGTTCTGAGGCCCCCTAAGCAGGCGAGGTTTGTGTTCTGCATTCAGTTTTCTGAATTGACAAAGATAATAACACCATAGTGTAAACTCATGTGGTTTCCTGCTTTAAGAAATACACTAGTTAAGTGAGCATTACATGATTGCCCTATCACTAGCCAGCAGACTTTAGAAACTAATCAGTGCTACAGTTTTTGGGTTAAGACTGCAATCTGTCACCCACTCACCTTGGTGTAAGCATCATTATCTTCATCTGGACATTTGAGTAAACATGCATAAGATTATGCTTTCGTGTTCGATTTGCTGCTTTTTTGACTGCGACCCAACTGTCTAAAGGACAAATACAGGAATATCACCTTAAACAATATTTTCTGTCGCAATAACACCTTTTATTTCTTTTTCTTTCTACAGCTAAGAGGAGAGAGGAGTAGAAGCTGTCAAGATGAGCAGAAAGCCTCCAAATCGTCCTGGGATCACATTTGAGATCGGTGCTCGTTTGGAAGCACTTGATTACCTACAAAAATGGTATGGAAGTTGATAACGGTGCCTGGTTTAGATCAGAAATTATTTCACACGTGATGCATGATGGATGTGCCTTGAACTTCTGTTTTCATATATATGCATTTTCATTCCTTGTTCATAAACTAACTTAAAATATGGTCACTTCTTCCAAAAAGAGTTGTTAAGGTACCAGGACAATTTGTGAAAAGAACTTGTTCAGAAAATAGTTCTTACAACTAAAATAAACCACAGGTTTACATGTTGGTTGATTGTTTGAAAAGTGTACTGGTGGATTCTGGTGTCACATGAATGTGTTTTATCTCTCCTATGAGAGATTCCTTACTAGCAATTCAGCAAATAACACCTTTATACCCTGACACTAGACTAGATAATAGGCAATATTTATGGATATGGACAATGAGATTTCACAGGGCTGTATCTGGAATCATTAACTTGGTAGACTGAAATTAGAGTTGCACTGAAGGTGGCATGTTGGAAGATTTGGAGCTGCCCTTGAAGATCACTCAGAAACTACAGGTGGTGAATAATAATGCTGTCTGTTTCCTAATGAAATTTGGGAGATGAGTGCTTGTTCAGCCTGTGCTGTACCAGTTGCACTGGCTTTCTGCTTGTTTCCTAGCCCAATTTGTAGACCTGGTTTTAACTCTTAAAACTAGACAGCCTGAGGTTCACAACCCAGATATTTTGTTTCTCTGTGCCATCTGCAGTCTTCAGATCAGGTTCTACTTCAGTGTATTAGTTGTGGTCAACCACCGTGATTGCCCTGAGACTTTGGAATGTGTTCTCAACCCATGACAAATTTCCTTCCCTTTCTGCCTTTAGGAGGGGGTTGTTTGTTTATTTATTAAGATACTTTTTACATAGCTGCTCATAACATTGTTGAGGCAAACCCCCCCCCCCCACATTAATAAAAAACACAGTGCAATAAAATAGCTGTGGCTGTAAATTGGCGGAAATTAGATAGATCAGATATTGAAATTAAGCAGCAGGAAGGGTCTGGTTTGCAGGAATTTTCTTATTTGTATAGTATGAAGGATTTGTTGATTGTCGTAGGCTTGAGTATGGAAACAGTGGTCATTAATAAAATCTACTTACATATATGTTAGATATTAGCCCTTTAGATTTTTTACTTCAGTGTTACATTAACATCAAAGGGGGGGGGCGGTGTGCAGTCGGGGAAACAAGCATGGTAGGTCTGCCCCATCACTGTTTCCAGTGTTCTAATATATGTGGGGGATTAGTGGGAAGCTATCTCCCTGCTTCAGAGCTTCACCCTCCCAAGTAAGAGGGCAGTGGGGGAGAGCTGGTGTGCTCCCTTTCTTAGCAGATTGGCACTGTTGAACGATGCCCGAAGAGGGCTATTCTGGTTTTTTAATAAACGGTTACTGATGTGCCTCCCTTGGACTGCCTTATTCTTGGGAGGCCCAAGTCACTTGGACGACGCCTCGTCTTTTCTCCTCTTCCTTTTTTTTTTTTAAAAAAAAAATTTATTAAGATTTTCGAATACAAATGCATAAATAATAAACAACATTATTTATATCATAGCATAATTGCATCACTTCTTTGGACTCCCTCACGTCACCCGCTCTCACTTACATCGTTAAAAAAGGTTTTTCTAAGCAAATTACCATCTTGTTTACAATCTTATATCCGCTCATTTAAATAGAATCTAGCAGTTCTCCAAAAAAATTATATTTTCCTTAATCTCACTTATCGTCAAATTCGGATCTAATTCAGTGGTAGGCAATTATTTATGATCTAGCATCCTTCTTAACATTCAACCAAATTACAATATTTTTGTAGATAAATCTTAAATTTCTTCCAGTCTTCTTCAACCCTCTCTTCTCCCAGGTCTCGGATTCTGCCAGTCATCTCGGCCAGTTGCATATAGTCCATCAGCTGCATCTGCCACTCTTCCAGCGTGGGTAGATCTTGAGTTTTCCAACTCTTAGCGATGAGTATCCTTGCTGCCATTGTTGCATACATAAAGAATGTTCGGTCCTTCTTTAACACCTTCTGGCCGACAATGCCCAGAAGGAAGGCCTCTGGTTTCTTAGTAAAGGTATACTTGAACACCTTTTTCAACTCATTATATATCATTTCCCAGAAGGCCTTCACTTTAGGGCAGGTCCACCAGAGGTGAAAGAATGTTCCTTCATTTTCTTTACATTTCCAACATTTATTATCAGACAAATGGTATATTTTGGCAAGTTTAACTGGGGTCATGTACCATCTATATATCATTTTCATTACATTTTCCTTCAGAGCATTACATGCAGTGAAGTTCAGCCCAGTGGTCCACAACCTTTCCCAGTCCTCAAACATAATGTTATGCCCAATGTCCTGAGCCCACTTTATCATAGCCGATTTAAGCATTTCGTCTTGTGTATTCCATTTTAACAGCAGGTTATACATTCTTGATAATACCTTAGTCTTTGGTTCTAACAATTCTGTTTCCAACTTCGATTTCTCCACCTGGAACCCTAACTTTTTATCATTTTTAAAGACTTCTTTAATCTGAGCGTAGTGTAACCAGTCTCGCACTTTACCCTTCATTTTCTCCAAACTCTGCAATTTCCAATTGTCTCCATCTTTTTCTAATATTTCCCAATATTTTGGCCATTTGGCCTCCATATTGGGTCTTTTTCGGGCCTTAGCTTCCAGAGGTGAAAGCCACCTCGGAGTTTTATTTCCCAATAAGTCTTTGTATTTTATCCAGACATTAAATACTGCTTTCCTGACAATATGGTTCTTAAAGGCCTTATTGCTCTTAACCTTATCATACCATAAGTATGCATGCCAACCAAAAGCATTATTAAAACCTTCCAAGTCCAGTACATCAGTGTCTTCGAGAAGTAGCCAGTCTTTTAGCCAGCAGAAAGCTGCGGCTTCATAGTACAGCTTTAAGTCTGGCAGGGCAAAGCCCCCTCTTTCTTTCGCATCAGTTAATATCTTAAACTTAATTCTGGGCTTTTTGCCCTGCCAGACTAATTTAGAAATATCTCTCTGCCACTTCCGGAAGCACTCCGTCTTGTCCACAATCTGTAATGTTTGGAACAAAAACAACATTTTTGGCAATACATTCATCTTAATAGCAGCAATTCGGCCTAACAAAGAAAGATTCAATTTTGTCCAACTGTCCAAGTCTCTCTTAATTTCAGACCAACATTTTTCATAGTTGTCCTTAAACAGACTCAGATTTTTTGCTGTAATGTTTACCCCTAGGTACTTTACTTTTTTAACCACAGTTCTGTTTCTCTCTGAAACCGTTCTGACTCTGTATCTGTCAAGTTTTTCCCCAACACCTTGGTTTTCTGTTTATTTAATTTAAATCCCGCTACCCGACCAAAGTCTTGTATCAGTTGCAATACTCTTTTTGTACTAGATTCTGGCTCCTGCAAAGTCAAAACTAGGTCATCTGCAAAAGCTTTAAGTTTATATTGTTTCGCTCCGACCTGGATCCCTTCCACCAACCGGTCCCCTCTGATCATATTCAAGAGCACCTCCAGAACCGATATAAATAGCAGAGGGGAAATAGGGCAGCCTTGTCGTGTTCCTTTTTCAATTTTAAACTCTTCTGTAACCACATTGTTAACTATCAATTTAGCCTTTTGTTCTGAATATATTGCATCAATCCCATTCTCAAAACCCCGTCCCACTCCCATTTCTTTTAGATTTCCCTTCATAAATTTTCAAGAGATATTATCAAAGGCCTTCTCCGCATCTATAAAAATTAACACTGCTTTTGTATGTATGTCTGTTTGCAAAAGTTCCAAGATGTCAATAATGTTCCTTGTATTAGCAAACATGTGTCTACCTGGGAGAAAGCCTGCCTGGTCTTTATGGATTACTTCATTTAAAACTCTTTTAAGTCTGCTTGCCAAAACATCTGCAAATATTTTGTAATCCACATTTAAAAGGGAGATGGGCCGATAGTTCTTGAGTTGTGTCTTTTCAGTTTCCGATTTTGGTATCAATGTGATGAAAGCTTCCTTCCACGATTCCGGCGCCCTCTTCCCCTCCATGATTTCGTTGCTGACCTCCATCATTGGTTGAATCAGATAGTCTTTTAATGTCTTATAGTACTTGGAGGTCAGGCCGTCTGGCCCTGGAGATTTGCCCAGTTGCATATTCTGAATGGCTTTTTCAATCTCTTGACATGTTATTTTGCTGTTCAGGAGTGATCTATTTTCTTGTGACAATTTTTTAAGTCCATTTTTCTCCAAAAAATGTTTAATCTCAACCTCGTCCTGCGGCCCTTGAGTATATAATTTTTTAAAGTATTTCTCGAAGCACTTTCTGATCTCCGTGGGGTTCTGAATGTTTCTTCCTTCAATTTCCAGATTTGTAACTGTATTTAATTTTTGTCTCTTCTTTAACTGCCAAGCTAGCAGTTTCCCACATTTATTTGCCGATTCAGAAGTTTTTTGTTTCATTAATTTAATCTTCCACTCTATTTCCTGATTTATCAATTTGGAATATTGTGCTTGATGGAGTTTGATTTCTCTCAAAATCGGCTGTGACTTCGGATTTAATCTTAACTTCTTCTCTAATTCTTTTATTTTCTCCAAAATCTTGTCTTTTCTGTCATTTTGTATCCTTTTCTTTACAGCATTATGTTGTATCAAGAACCCCCTCATCACAGCTTTACTTGCATCCCAAATGGTTCTTTTTTCCACCGTAGTGTTCATATTTATCTCAGAGTAGTTCTTCAAAGCTTTCTGGGCCTTCTTAATAATCTCCTGATCTCTAACAAATTGTCATTCATCTTCCATCTAAAGGAGCCGGTTGGTAATAGTGTCATGTCCATTTTCAGTGCGTTATGGTCGGAGCATGTCTTTGGGCAGATTTCCACCTTTCTGACCTTGGGTGCCAGACCTCTAGTTATCCATATTTGGTCGATTCTTGTCCAAGTCAGCTGGGCTTCAGAGAAAAATGTTCCTTCTTTTCCCAAGGGGTTCTTCGTTCTCCAGATGTCAATCCAGTCCATATTGTCTGTCATTCTTTTCTCCTCTTCCTACCCACAAGGTTGAAGCTCAGTGGTACAGCATCTCCCAGGTTCAATCCCTGGCTTTTCCAGAGAGGGCTGGGAGAGACTGCTCTCTGAAACCCTGGAAATTTAGTCCCAGCCACCAAGGACAATACCAGGCTAGATGGAGCAGTGGCCTGACTTTGTATTAGGCAAATTCCTGTTCTCCATCTCCCCGTGTGACTTTAGAAGTAACCACATTTTGTTAATTATCTGTAGTAATATAGTGAATCAGGAGTGACAGTTTTATAGAAAGTGTCGTAAAAACCTATGAATAATTGCAGCCACTTGCATCACAAGGTAAAGTGGTAAAGAAAATCTATGTGATCTCAGGAATGTCCCTTGGATTACTTCAGAATTAAGCTGCAATATCACTGTGTTCTCTATCAGAAAATTCTTGAGACGCATTTAATTCCCTGACATAGAGCGAAGTGACTTTTGCGGGGAGTAAGAACATAATGCTTTGAAGTGGCACGTGTAAGAGATATATGAAATAAAGTTGGTTCTTATGCACTCATGAGAGTTTACCTTATGAAATATGTGGAACTTCTTAGTTATAGGGTTCTAATGCAGAAATATGCTTCGGCAGGTGGCATTAGTTGTGGCATCTCGTAGATTGAGTGCTTTCACCAGGCATCCTACCTGTTGCCCAGTTTGCTTTTTTTTTTTTTTCCTTCTTCACCAGTTTGAAGCCTTTTAATTTCCCAGGCACTCAAAGATGTACTGTGGTTGTTTTATGGTTTCAGATGGATTATATTGATTGTAGTTGATGCTTTTGCAATTTCATATTGATTTTATTGTATGTCTCTTAGTTTTTGCTGTTCTAAAATGTACATGGAGCTGCGGGTTTTATGCCGATGGGTGTCTTATAAATTTACTAAATAACTAATTATGTTGGTGTGTTTACCATTTTGAAACAAAGTGGGAATGATATCACTTCCTGAACACTTTACCCCCTTGCCTTTAGTAATTTCTGCCATTGCGTTGAGAAACAAAAGCATACTACATATTTGCTTATCCTTTGCAGAGAGCTACCATAGACCTCTAGATACTCAAGATTTCCATTTGCTTCAATTTTGTGATAGATTAATACACAGCTCATAGTTGACAAGGCATGTAGACCATGAGGGATTTGTTTATAGAGTTTTGTACCTCAGCTGGCAAGTTGTGAACCACATCAGGCGCGTCCAAATTTTTTAAACGGCTTGCAAAGGCTCTGCTTTCTCCTCCCATTTGCACCTTTCTATGCTTTTCTAAACCACTGAACCCAGGGCTTGCCGATTAGAAGGTTGGCGGTTCAAATCCCCGCGACGGAGTGAGCTCCCGTTGTTCGGTCCCAGCTCCTGCCCACCTAGCAGTTTGAAAGCACGTCAGTGTACAAGTAGATAAATAGGTACTGCTCCAGCGGGAAGGTAAATGGCGTTTCTGTGCGCTGCTCTGGTTCGCCGGAAGCGGCTTAGTCATGCTGGCCATATGCCCCGGAAAACTGTCTGTGGTCAAACACCGGCTCCCTCAGCCAGTAAAGCAAGATGAGCGCCGCAACCCCAGAGTCGTCCGCAACTGGACCTAACGGTCAGAGGTACCTTTATGCTTTTCTGGCTTGCCTGCTCACATCGCCAGTCTTGGATGCTATGTTTTTCTACTGCAGGTTGTTTCCATGGCTGTCCACGCACTAGAGGAAAGGGTGTCTGCTTATGCAACAGAACTTCACCTTCCTCTCCTTTCCCCTGCATACTTCCACACATCCTTAAAATTACTTTGGAGAGTTGAGGGAGATCCTCAGGGTTAGATTTTGGAGACATGTGGAGGACTGCAGGGGGAAGGAGTTCCCCTGCACAACCAGATGTCCATCCATGCAATTTTGGATTCTGCCCTGCATGTGCGGACACGCCATCTAGGACATGCCATCTAGCTCAGTACATCAGGCTGGAATGTAGCTTTTATACCAGGGGTGCCCAAACAAAGAGGGCCAGGTTTGATGAAGTGAACATGCGTGAGGGCTATTGAGCTTTTTTTTGGATTTTATCCCAGGACATATACTGTCATGGGGGCTAGATTAGGCCCCTGAAACAGACTTTGGACATGCCTGTGTGACACAGGTAATTTGAAGTGTTTCTGTAGAGTAGAGGGTTATTGTGTTGAAGATCCTACTAAAAGTAAATCTGTTGGATAAGAGCACATTTTGGTAGGAAAGGACCCATGACCATAATGAATTTTGGATAGATTTCTTATACGCTTTCCTGACAAAGGATCTTCTAGGGACAGTTAATTTTCCCTTGCTGTGCATATTTTACTGTTCTAATTTTATGCTTTAGGCTATGATTGGTGTCATTTTTAAATTCTTAGACAGATGGAAGTTTCTACCTTTTTCTCTTGGTGTATCATCACTGAAGTACTCCCCCATCCTCTACAGTCCATTTCAATAAGATTTGTTTCATTGTTAACGCTACAGGTTTGTGAGATGTATAATGGAGCTGGCATGAAAAGGTGCCTCTACCCTACCTTGTGAATGAGAAGGAAGAGAGTTTGCTGTGTAGCCCACTAAAGTTCCTACTGTGTAAAAACAAAGGGGGGTGTCTCAAAATGTTGGGGTTGAATTTACTTTGCTATCCAACTGTGTTGGACTTGCCCAGTGTTGGACTTGCGATTCTTAGACTAGGAGCCATTTCTTTTTGGTGTCTCTTTTATCTTTACAGTTTGTTTTTCTTTGATTATAAACCACATAGCACATTTTGTTTTAAAAGGAAACATTAACGTAAAACAATTCAGTTAAAATAAATCCTTGCTTATTTACTAAGGTTGCTATCCTAACCTCACTTAGCTGGAAGTAGATCCCAGTGAATTCAATAGGACTTGCTTTTGAGTAGATATGGTTAATACTGTGCTGTTAATATCTTGAATAGATATCTATGTATTGCTTCCAGGGGAAAAAAAATCTGGTTTTCTCACATATCAGGTGAATGGAAGCTCCTATGCCCAAAGCCTCTTGCATGCTTTTGTTTTCTCAAAATTCATTTACTACTTTATTTGCTATTTCATTTATTTACTACTACCACCACCTATAGGTTGATTTTATTTTTATACTGAAGCATCAGCTAAACTTAGTTATGTGGTTTGAGTGATTCAGTCAATACCATCAGATTCTCTGGAGGTATAAGCCTCCTTTGCGTCCCCACACTTTCTGATCTTGGAAACAATTTGTGGAAACAGTACAGTGGAACCTCTACTCACGTACAGAATCCGTTCCCGAGGTCCGTTCGTGAGTCGATCCATACTGTGGTTAAAACTAGGTGCCTTCCCAGACCCGCTGAAAAAGGCGGTTATTAAACTGCTTCTTAAAAAAGCATATTTGGACCTGGTCAATATGGCCAGCTATCAACCAGTCTCAAATTTTCCATCTCTGGGCAAGGTGATTGAGCGGGTGGTCGTTGAACAACTCCTGGCACGTCTGGAAGATACGGACCATTTGCATCCCTTCCCGTTGGGATTCAGTCCTCATCATGGGACTGAAACTGCCTTGGTCGTCCTGGTCGATGATCTCTGGTAGGTTAGGGATACAGGTGTAAGCTGTTTCCTAGTTCTGCTGGATCTCTCAGCGGCCTTTGATACCGTTGACCATGACATCCTTTTGAACTGTCTAGAGGAGCTGAGGACACTGTTATGCAGTGGTTCCACTATTTCCTCCTGCAGCTTCCTGCAGCCAATGGGAAGCCGGCCACCATCGCGGAAGGCGTTCCCCACTCTGCTCCGCACTAGTTTATTGCGGCGCACGGGAGCCGACCGAGCAGGCAGTGGGGGTCCATGGGCTGGTTAAACGACCCCATGGGCTGCTTGTGGCCCATGGGCCTTAGGTTGTCAACCCCTGGTCTAGAATGATTTATAGTCCAACAGGCTCGGGGGGGGGGGGCATCACATTATTTACTTCTGTTCTACATAATTCCAGTGAAGAAGTGTTATTATTTATTTATTTACTTATTTATTTATTTACTTGGATATTCATTTATTTATTATTTATTTACTTGGATATTCATAAACCACATATTCGAAAGAAATTCCCCAAGCCGTGTATCTGTGCGCACTCATCTATTGAATATGTTAAGAAGAGGAGTGAAAAAACATCCCCTGCACAGGTGGAGCTATGTGTAGGATATAGTTTGTTAAGTATTTTTAGGCGCCGGGCGGGGGTGGGACTGGTTTCAACAGCAAAGAAATAGCTTCTCAAGATATTCCAGAAGCTGACTATGGCTGTATGGAGGGTTGTTGTTGGGTTGTTATTTTTTTAGTTTAAATGAATGAGGTCTAGTAAGATTGAGTGACTTTTGTACAGGGAGCAGGGAGTTATTGAAGTCTATGCCATTTTAGGGAATTGGGATGGCTGGGTGTGCTTGTTATCATGTATTTAATAGATTTGTTTACCTGATTCCTGCATCTCTAAATCGTGATAAGTTAGGATGCAGTTTGGTTGTAACTTTTTCTGGCCAAGATTGTTGTAGTCCTTAGTTACCCCACCTGTAAAAGGGATAAAATGATTTATGCACTAGAAAGGTGGTTGTCTGAATAAATAACTCTGTTAAGGGAAGATAGTAAATAAATAATAGGCTTACTGTAAATTTTAAGAAGGCAGAACTGAAATGTTCTATAGTGTAAAGTCTTGTATTCAATCTTACATAAAGATAGGCTTATAGCTACTCTCCTGATTGCTTATGGTTTGTAAGATTCAGCACAGAGTAGCCCGGAAGATAAACTTAATTCATTTTCTTCCATTTGCAAGCCACATAGAGTTAACATTAGGGTGTGTTGGCACGTTGACCAGTAAAAGTCTTGTGGGGCAGTGACAGTTGTACACAAATCCTGGCATACAGCTTTATATTTACAAAATGACATCTTAGTTGCTTTGTCTTTTTCCATCCTTGCTAATTTGATAGCTCAGAAGAATCCTAACTACAGCATGAATACATCTCAATAGGCAACCTAAAATGCTGGGGTGGGGGTAGTTAGGGGAGGAAGTCTGGGTAACATCAAGAGGCTGAGCCTTTTCACCCGTCCTTTCCCGCTCATCTGCCATGGAGCCTGATATGCTGTTGCCTTGAAAGGGTGTTGGGAGAGAGACGAAGGAATATCAAGGGGCTATGCATGTTGTGGTTTGAAGGAAGACCGGTGGTTTGTTCATCCTAGGTGAGAGATGGTGAAGTGATTGAGAGAGCAGTCCCAGGTAAAAGCTGGGATGGAGACTGCCAGCTATAGAGTGTAGATTAATTGTGGAGGAGCCCCCTCCCCCCTTGATACAGCCTCCTTAGTGAAATAAATTTGTATACGGTCTTGTTTGTACTCTATTTTAGTTCTGTATTACACCACAGCCCTGTACAGTAGTACCTCAGGTTACAGACGCTTCAGGTTACAGACTCCGCTAACCCAGAAATAGTCCCTCGGGTTAAGAACTTTGCTTCAGGATGAGAACAGAAATCTCGCAGTGGTGGCAGCGGGAGGCCCCATTAGCTAAAGTGGTACCTCAGGTTAAGAACGGTTTCAGGTTAAGAACGGACCTCCAGAACGAATTAAGTTGGTAACCCGAGGTACCACTGTACATGTTTTCTCAGAAAAAAAAACACCCCATACACTTCAGTGGGACTTACTCCGTGGTCAGTGTGTATGGGATTGATTCCATGGGTTTTTCTCTGTCTCCTGATTAGTTTTCATTTGATATATATTTTTATATTGCTTTATTCTTGTTTTAGCTTGAGATTTCTTGATAGTATGTGTTGAATTAATGACATTTTTTTCTGGCTGCTGCTGATGAATATTGATATTTGTAATTGTTGGTTACGGTTTGAATTGCATTGTCTGTATTGTTTATTGCTGCTGATGTTCAGTAGGTTGTAAACCACTTTAGGCAGTATCTTGTGGAACAGTAGCAGACACATTTCACACACATTTGTAAGACATTCTTACTAACAAAAAAGTAAAGGTTTTGCACTCACTACCTTTGATGTCAGTACTATGGTACATCAGATGTTTTGCAAGTATAAAAGATTTCCTTTAAGAACTTTAGACCTGACATACATGATGAATATGGAAGGAAATTACCCAAATATATGTATGTGTCAAGACATCATTGAGAAACACCTTTTTATTGTCAGGGATGTTCTGCTTCAGGGTTGTTTTTTTGCACCTGTGATTAAATTTTTTCAGAAAGTAGTATCTTAAGAAATACTTTATGGAAATATTAGCACATCTTTGTGTAATTCTA
This sequence comes from Podarcis gaigeae, assembly GCF_964106915.1. Classification (NCBI taxonomy): domain Eukaryota; kingdom Metazoa; phylum Chordata; class Lepidosauria; order Squamata; family Lacertidae; genus Podarcis; species Podarcis gaigeae. Next base: position 10,831,205 of record NC_139683.1, on the reverse strand, counting down.
AAAGTTTGCATAGGCAAAAAAGTAGAATTTATACACATGGCTGGTCCACATGTCCATGTTCATCTGCTAATTAGCAGCTAAAAGTTTGAACCCACTCCATTGAAAAATACTGCTGTAAAACCATTGAACCACATATTTTTACTTAAAATGTTAATGCTTTCTAGACAGCATGGTTGTTTAGCAAGGTTAATCTTCCACAATATTATTGCAACATTTGTTTCCATCTATTGCCAAGCGTGTTTGTTTTTTTAACGGCTTTCTATGCTGTGGCTCATTTTTGATGTATATACATACAGCTTATTAAGCTGAAATGTAAATGAACTTTCTACCCTGCACTCTTGTTTTCCTACGTCGCCTTCCATCCTCCTTTCTTAGTGCACTGTATACCTAATTGGGTAAATTAAGCTTAAATTAAGCTCCTAGCTTTTGACAAATCAGGGTCTGAAATCAGAGTTTGGAATGGGTTTTAGAGCCAGGTTCTGAACCTGGTAACTGTATTTCCCCTGTTCTCATGTAATGGGAAACTACCCAAGAACAGCCCTGTTGGATCAGATTTAAGGCCCATTTAGTTCATCATCCTGTTCTCACAGTGGCCAACCAGATGCGTATCAGAAGCCCTTAATCAGACACTGAGTATAACTGCACTCTTCCAGCTAGTGATTCCCACCAACAGGTGCCTGTACAGAGGCATACTGCCTCTGTCTGTGTAGGTACCACATAACCATCATGGTTATCCAGCATTATGCGTAATTGAACTACACTCGTACCTTGGTTGATGAATGCCTTGCAAGTCGAACATATTGGCTCCCAAATGCCGCAAACCCGGAAGTGAGTGTTCCGGTTTATGAACATTCTTTGGAACCCGAATGTCCAATGGGGCTTCCGATTGGCTGCAGGAGCTTCCTGCAGCCAATCGGAAGCCGCATCTTGGGTTTCTGAACATTTTGGAATTCGAACGGACTTCCGGAACGGATTCCATTTGACTTCCGAGGTACAACTGTATTCATTTACAGTGAGTGAGGGCAGAGAGGAAAGATCCATTGATATGGCTTAATAACGCCACTGAACCATTGTAGCATTTTCCCACTGTTAGCACTGTATTGTGAATCTCTGATTCAAGCCATGGCCATATTTATGAGACTACGGCTGTAGTCCTAACCCCACTTACCTGAGAGCAAGTCCCATTGAATAAAACAGGACTGACTTCTGAGTAGACATGGTTAGGATTGTCCTTTGTATGGGCTGTACACATTATCTATTCCAATCATCAGTGTTACAGCTACTCTGGCTGTGTTCATGCTTAATTTAGTTGGATAGTTCTTTGGGGTGGAGAAATAAAAGATATAGGGGTAGGCTGTATTTGTCCTGCGACCATTTACAGAGCTAACCCAAATAGATAACTAGTGCATGTTTCTACCTGTAATTTCAGAAACTTTCTGGTTGTACAAAAATATTCTGAATATTTATGCTGTCAGTAGTATTTGTGTTGGGTGCATTTGATGGGGGTGCAACTGGCTGTGTAGATCTGGGATGTATGATGCCTTCCATTTTGAATTACTGCAGTTTCAGTCTGAACTCTCTTAACCATTTATATGGAAAATGATATGCGCAGCCAAACAGGCCTGTGAGTCTTTAGTACGTTGAAATACAGAGGTTATAGCCTGCCAAAACAGCATCTTTTGTTTTGTTTCTTGAAGGTATCCTTCACGCATTGAGAAGATAGACTATGAAGAGGGGAAGATGCTTGTCCACTTTGAGCGCTGGAGTCATCGTTATGATGAATGGATTTATTGGGACAGCAATCGGTTGCGACCCCTTGAACGGCCATCGCTGAGGAAAGAGGGTCTGAAAGATGATGATGAATTTATTGTAAGTATTTATCTCTCCCCCTATGAGAATATCTTCATATGGAAGTCTTGGGTCATAATAATAAATATGCTTTCATGGAAAGCAGAGAAATAAGGAGATCTTCCATATGATTTGTTCAGGTATTTAAGTTCCCTATATAATAGCATTGAATACATTTTCAGTCATGTTATCACACTATTTTCTTAAACCTTTTAAAACAGGATTTTCAACCTGGAGAAGAGGTTCTAGCTCGTTGGACAGACTGTCGATATTATCCTGCAAAGATTGAAGCAATTAACAAAGAAGGTATGTATAACTTAGCCTACTGGCTTGAACCAAAAGTTCATCTGGTCTACTGTTCCATTTCCACAAGTGCTTTGTTTTGTTTTTGCTTGAAGTCACTACATCCAGTATTCATTGGCAGACATTATTTCCACCCCATATATACATGCAGCAATTGGACTTAGTCTGAAAAGGAAGTGCATCTTTGGTTAATCCTTCCCACCCTTTATGGAAGGTGACTGTTGTTAGCAGTTGCTGGCCCCAAGTTTGTAATGAATTTAAGAACAGAATCCCAATAAAAGAAATGCACTGTCATCTTTTTACACGAATGGATGTAAAATCCAGGTAATTTGTGATTGCACTCTGCAAATCTTATTTGGGTTGCATGTCTGAAAAATTCAAGAATTCACAATCCTGGATTTGTCACTAGACTGGTTCATGCATAATGCTAAACCATGGTTTGTTTATCCCAAAGACAATTAAACCATCGGTCCCTTCTCCAAAATTTCATTTCATTGCTGATCTTGCCTGTTTAATGCTGTTGTGGTTTTGGTAATTGAAATTTCATTTCATTGCTGATCTTGCCTGTTTAATGCTGTTGTAGTTTTGGCATATGAGGGACGCGGGTGGCACTGTGGTCTAAACCACTGAGCCTCTTGGGCTTGCTGTTCAGAAGGCTGGCAGTTCAAATCCCCGTGACAGGGTGAGCTCCTGTTGCTTGGTCCCAGCTTCTGCCAATCTAGCAGTTCAAAAGCATGCCAGTGCAAGTAGATAAATAGGTACCACTGTGGCGGGAAGTTAAATGGCATTTCCATGCACTCTAGCTTCCATCATGGTGTCCTGTTGTGCCAGAAGCAGTTTAGTTCTTCTGGCCACATGACCTGGAAAGCTGTCTGTGGACAAACGCCGGCTCCCTTGACCTGAAAGCGAGATGAGTGTCACAACCCCATAGTCACCTTTGACTGGACTTAACCGTCCAGGGGTCCTTTCCCTTTTCCCTTTAGTTTTGGTATAGCACCATGTGACATCTCTGAGGTGGTGTGCTAATATGTAGCTTAAAATGTACTTCCTTATCTCCATATCATTCTTTTTCTAGGAACCTTTACTGTACAGTTTTACGATGGAGTGATTCGGTGTCTTAAACGAATGCATATAAAATCTATGCCAGAAGATGCCAAAGGTCAGGTAAGAGAACATCCATGTTAGATTATCACTACATATTATTTATTCATATACTGCTTAATTGCCAAAGCAGCTTCTAAGCTGTATAAGTCCAATTGTGGAAAATATAAATCACACCCCTTCACTCTTGATTCATCTATCCAGAGTGATCAGACCCTTCGGATTCTGTATTTCCAGTTACTTGCTTGTCATCCACAGATGTGAGGAAGTGAGGAAACTATGTTATCCCACTAACCAACTATTAATCACTCTGGTTGAAGTCTGCAAGGTGGTTAACATCAGACGATCCTTAGAATTTAGCATTTTGATTAGAAGGCTTCTTTCCTTGCTTGCCATTGTGTGCCTTAAAAAAAAGTTCCCGGTTTTCATGCGGAAGGCCGTTGTTTCTCGCTAGGCAATTTCTGGCATTTGGTTCTCCTTGCTTATGCCTGGCATTATCAGCAGGCAGATGGTTCTCACACATAGCTGTCACATGGGAAGGAAATCTCTGCCATGGTTCTACCTAGAATTCTTTATCTAGAAGAGTCAAGGAATGAGCTAAGCCTTCCAGCCTGTCACCTTTGCTTGGAGATTGCTAGGGAATACTCATCCTGAAGAGGATCTGATTCGTTGCTTGGTTTAGAAGTGTGCATGACATTGGTCCACAGATATAGTATCCACACAATATATTTCTCCTTCTTTGCTCTCCTTGGATTTCCGCTGCCTGTCATGGTAGATGTAGACACTAGGATATGTTCTAGTTGTGGTTATTGAAGTTTTGCTTACCTATGTAGAACTACAGTTTGCTAAGCACTGCCTGCACCAGAAGGTCTACACAGGCATTCAAAAGTACAACAAGATTTAGATTAGCTGTAGCTCACTGGTATAGAGCAGTCCCTTTTCTTTCCCTGTCATGCCCAGTTAAAAGATCATAACTGCAGGTAAAGAAAGACCTCTGTTTGAGACCTGTAAGAGCAACTGCCAATCAGAGTAAATAAAAATTGTTCCAGATAGATCAATGATATGACTTGACATGAGGCAGCTCTTTATCTTCATATCTAGGTTTTGAACTTATGCAGTGCACTAAGAATGAACTGGGTTGTTGTTTTTTAATGTGGGCCTTCAAGACACTGTAGAATATTTTCCCAGGAAAGTGGAAATTTTGCCTGCTGAGTAGATACACTGACATTCTACTTGAATGTCTATTCAAGTAGACATTGCTTGGAAAATAAGGACCAATCTTCCTTGGGAAGGGTAGAGAGAACGATTCAGAGAGAGTTTGCATTTGGGGTTTTTAATTTTTATTATTGTTTAGTATTTTCTTGGTGGTATTTTTAAGACGAGCAAAGCTAGATTCATTTTGTTTCTGAAGTACAATTTCACTTTGTCTAAAACGAACTATCGGGCTGAGCTTTCCGATAAAATATGTCTTTGTAACAAGCAGAAAGTTAAACACCGAACACCGTTTGTCATCGCCCATTTTTTGAGTACAGCTGACTTTTTGCTCTGACGTGATTGATGGAATGATGTCCATGCAGCCAAACTGCAAACCTAAAGTGGGCAAAAAAGGAATTTCCAGGTGTCTTTCAGATACAGTGTTTTTTAATGCGTGCTAAAAAAAAGGGGAGAAAACTAGAGGGTTTGTACCTCTCACCTATGCTTTCTCTGCAGAATGGGGTCCCTTCTTAAGCATAACAGCACAGGATTGTCAAATGGTTGCCAGCAGTCCTGATACAGGGACTTCCGTTTCAACAGGATTGGCTTGACTTTAAAATCTTAGCATAGAATGAGTCATGATGATGTGCAGTCTTCCCCAAGTCTTTCTCATATGTAAGGAACCACTTACAAATTTTGAGTTATCCCTTAAGCAAAACTTTATGGCTATTTAGAAGTGTGAAGAGTGCCTCTGAGAAATTTTGTTAACACTTAGCAAAAGTCTCTTGGATTCTCAGGGCATTCCTGATCTGTTGAGTCTGTGGAGAAGCCTTCAAATTTCATTTTAGATGAAATTCGAGGAGCAACTGTACTGCATCTCCATATTGGGAATAGCTTAGATGTTACCCCCACTAGTCACTCACCCCCTCTTCAGTGGACGGAACTCATCTTAGATTCCCTGCAGTGAAGCGCTTGACGTCTGTGTCAGGTCTTGCATTTTTAGGAGTATAATACGGCACTTTCCCACAAAAAGATTGAAGCTTACTTGGCTTCCATCCAAAAGTGCCACTGCAGCGCTGGGAGAAGTTCACCCAAACCAGCAGAGCGAATGGTGATAGAGGCAGCAGCACTGAGCAGGGGGATGAGGTCAGGGTTAGAATCAGAATCCTAGAGTTGGAAGAGACCACAAGGGCCATCGAGTCCAACCCCCTGCCAAGCAGGAAACACCATCAGAGCACTCCTGACATATGGTTGTCAAGCCTCTGCATAAAGACCTCCAAAGAAGGAGACTCCACCACACTCCTTGGCAGCAAATTCCACTGTCGAACAGCTCTTACTGTCAGGAAGTTCTTCCTAATGTTTAGGTGGAATCTTCTTTCTTGTAGTTTGGATCCATTGCTCCGTGTCCGCGCAGCAGAAAACAACCTTTCTCCCTCCTCTATGTGACATCCTTTTATATATTTGAACATGGCTATCATAACACCCCTTAACCTCCTCTTCTCCAGGCTAAACATGCCCAGCTCCCTTAGCCGTTCCTCATAAGGCATCGTTTCCAGGCCTTTGACCATTTTGGTTGCCCTCCTCTGGACACGTTCCAGTTTGTCAGTGTCCTTCTTGAACTGTGGTGCCCAGAACTGGACACAGTACTCCAGGTGAGGTCTGAGCAGAGCAGAATACAGTGGCACTATTACTTCCCTTGATCTAGATGCTATACTCCTATTGATGCAGCCCAGAATTGCATTGGCTTTTTTAGCTGCCGCGTCACACTGTTGGCTCATGTCAAGTTTGTGGTCAACCAAGACTCCTAGATCCTTTTCACATGTACTGCTCTCAAGCCAGGTGTCACCCATCTTGTATTTGTGCCTCTCATTTTTTTTTTTTTTTTGCCCAAGTGCAATACTTTACATTTCTCCCTGTTAAAATTCATCTTGTTTGTTTTGGCCCAGTTCTCTAATCTGTCAAGGTCGTTTTGAAGTGTGATCCTGTCCTCTGGGGTGTTAGCCACCCCTCCCAGTTTGCTGTCATCTGCAAATTTGATCAGGATGCCCTTGAGTTGAGCGGGTTGAGGGTTGAGCGGCACCCATTTTGAGGCAGGATTCTGAAAATGTTCCATAGTTCAAACATCTCTTGAACATCACAGGATGTCAAAATAATAGTCCTTGTATTTCACGTGCATCTGTGCAATGTAATGTTGGCTGCATTCCTCGGTTGTAGGTTGTGAACCATTGTCTTGGCAAACCGGTGTGATACAATTGCATGGGCCCCCAATGCGTAACAGAGGAAAATAGCCACTCTTAATTTTTGGAAACGTGTGGTGGAAACAAGGCTTTCTGTTCTCGAGAACGTGCTCCATCTTAGATGCACGTGTGATATGCACAGTGGTAGAGCCACCGTCAATAAAAATGTTGTTTATGCGTAATGTGTTATCATCATAGAGCTGTGGGAAATTTTGAACATGAAGTAAGCCTATATTGTAAAATAATGCAGGGTGCAACTAGCCATAGCAAAAAAGTTATTGAAGGAGTAGGGCTTTTAAATGATTAGGATGTGGCCCAACAGCGCGAAACTTGTATAAAAGAAAACCAGCAGGAGAAGTTGGACAGAATGCCTTTCAAATCATTTTGTGATGGAGCATTTCAGATAGATAAACGCAGCAAAATTTTGTTTTTGCTATGTTGCCAAAAATACTACTTTTCTGTCTACTATTTTCAACTTGCTGCTTCATAGTATTTAGCTGCAATATGGAAATGAAATGGCAAATGTACCACCACTAGATACATTTGTGTCCAACAATATGTATGTATCCAACAGAAATGGGGTTTTTTGGGAGCAAACTTGGTTGGGTGTAGTATCTGAGCCTTTAAAACGGCATGCTTATGCATTTCAGTATTCACTTTTAGATTCCTCACCTATTTTCTCTCATTTCAATCTCAGAAATTTTCTTGCATTTGATTGAGAGCAACTACATGAGTGATACAACAATATGCACATAGATATATAAGCCACCAATTAACAAAAATACTATGCGTTATTAAAATTTCTCTCCCTGTGTCACTTAATGTAGAAGTTGTAATACCTTGTATTAATTTTGCAGAAGAAAATATTATTCTTCCAATCGTTTTCTAGCATTGGGGTACTGTTGATTTTCTGACATTGGTTGGCCCCAAACCATGACTAGTGGGCGCGGCAAAGTGAATTAACTGCATAGATTTTGCAGGTTATGTTTTTATTTAGAAAAAGATTTAAACTGTTGCGTTTGGAGGCAGATATTTGCGGGAGGGATACGAGGTATTATGAAAGATGTGTGCACGGAGTCTTCTGGTGGAGAGACGTTTATGATAACTTGTCTCTTTCTGTTTCCATGTTTGTGTTTTATCTTCGATATAATTAGGCGCGTGAGTGGCAGCAGATAGCGCCGGAGCTGAGATTAGTGACGGATAACGATCCACATGAAGTGAGTTTTGAGGGACTTGAAGGAGAGGGAGGGCTCTTGGCACACAGGAAACGGAAGCTGAGGAGATGCCATGAAAACCCGGTTGTGCCAGGACCAGCAGAAGAGGTGACAGTAAGGTGGAAAATGAGAGCTGTCAGAGAGGTGGGGCAGAGCTGTGTAGACCCTCAGAAGGTGAGAGCGAGCAGTCCAGTGTTGGTTCAGGTGTGCCCAGGATGGATGATGTTTCAGGTAGGCATAATGTTTCCAGCGAGCACGAAAGCTTCTTGTAGAGGACAAACATCTGAAAGGTGACAAAAAGGTAGCTATCTGTTACTGATGAAACTGTTGGTGGTGGAATGTCGCTCTCTGTTTTGCTTTCTCACTTGTAAAGCTGAAAGGTGGTTCTGAAATGTGCCTCTAGCAAAATTTGCTTAGACCACCGCAGTGGAGTGAAACTGGTTTGGGCCTGGTCAGTGCCTGGGTGGAGGACCTTGGATCTGCATGCATGCCACCTTGTGCTCCATAGTGGAAGAAAGGTCGGTTAGGAACGTAAGAAAACTAAACAAAGTAGTAGCTTTATCTTAAGACAAAGGGATTTTGCACAGCCTTTGAGGTTCTGGGTTAGAGTTCATGGTTTCTGTGCCTTGCTTATGCAGTTTCCTGTACTTTGACTCACGGTAGCAGCTTTCAGATTTTGCAAACAATCAAAATTATTAAATGTATCTCTTGGCTAGCTGTTTGGGTCACTGGAGATGTCTGGGATGGCGGAGGTAGGAAAGAGATGCTAAGTGATTGAAGAAATAGATGATCTGGAGTAGCATATGATCAATTTTGGGTGGTCAGATCATCCAAGCTTTGCAAATAACTGTCAGGAAGCTCTCAGGTTTGCACAATTCTCTACAGAGATTTGCTCCTCAAAAGTTATCTCCTTCCATTCTTTATGTGGTTGGTCTCCCGTTCCAATGCAGCACACAAACTCATTGTAGCATTCAAGAGAAGTGTTGTGAATTCATGCTGCTTTTTGGCTACTCTGCCATACATAATTGTGTGTGCGTGTGTGTGTGCAGAAGGCAAATATTTTAATATGCAAGCACATTTCTGCAGATGCTTGCATTATAAAGGCACAGGTGCCAGAGGTTAGGCTTGTGGATCCTTGCAACTTTTAGAGGGGAAACTCTTTGCCCTGCATAATGCAGCTCTTTTAAAATTCACAGTGGGGGGCATCTAAATTATGAGCATATCTGAATACATTTAATTTTGGAGCACAGATTCTTAATACATAGGTGGGAAAAGCACGTGCAAGATGACTATCACCCAGCAGCTGGAATTCCGGGCAGTGTTATATAAGACATGACCTTTTCCCCTAGCCAGTGATAATGGAGTGGAAATGTCCCACAAACTTTCCCACTGCTATGCTTTCATACAGAAAATAACCCATTTCAAAAAATGCATTGTTTCATAGGATTATGCTGAAGTATGCATAGTTAAACAAGGCAGTTCCCTCCCATGTGATGATAGCTACCAGCTTAGATGAATTTAAAAGGGAATTAGACAGATACATGGAAGATAAGGCTAGCAGTGTCTACTAGCCATGGCAACCATGTTTCCTATACTGCCTCTCAATACCAGTTTCTAGGAATCACAAGTGTGCAGCTGCCCTCCGGTCCTGCTTGCAAGCTTCCCAGAGGCTGGCCACAATGAGAACTGGTTGCTGTACTAGTTGAGCCTTTGATCTGATCCGGCAGTGGTCTTGCTGCAACCTTATCCATTCATAACAATGAATGGGTCATATCCAAATCGAGTTACTGGTTGCAGGTCACATTGAAATCAGTTGGTCAAGTTAGTCATTAATTGGCTTGTTCCATTGATTTCAGCAGAAGCTAAATAAATTAGCCTGGATTCAACTCAGGGGATAGAATACCAGTAAAACCTGGCAGCCCCAAAGGTGTAAGTAATGTTTTTCAGGTGGCTGTCATTGGGAATAATGCATGCATATAAAATGTAACTGCACAGTTTTTTAGTGCCTTTAAAATTTAAACAGTTTAAGGAAGTGTTTGTATTGATTTGGCATCTCTTAAAAATATTTGCAAGTTTTCCAATAGAAATAATTGGCAAGCTAAGTTGCAAATTGTTGCAAGCTGAGTTTTTTAAATATAAAATGTAAACTACATTAGGTATGCTTTATTCCCTCCCCCCGCCCCTTCAAAACACAAATTTCAATTCAAATACTTTGGCAGTTTGAAAAACTATTGATTTATCCAGCATGGGAAATTAATGTTGGACATTTTTTAGTTCAGTTCACAAAATCAAAGTGAAACCAGATCTCCCATAAACAAATCTTAGTTATTATTTTGAAAATTCAGTTCACGTTTGTCCTGAGAAGCCATGTCATAGCTTGCCTCTAAATAGCCTTAGACTTTGAGATAATTTATGAATATAAGAAGCCAAAATAGTAGTTGAGTAGCCTGTGCCAGTGGACGGTTATAGGCAGCTTTCCAATGACACTTAGATGTATGCCTAAATATGTAAAGTGTGAATGTGACAAATGTGTTGCTGTATAGATATATGTGTCATGGAGCTAGGATTGGCTGTAGGTTCCCTGCCTTAGTGATATATGTGGGTTTTTGAAATAACGCTATGAATAGGTGAGATAAGGTTTGGGTTCCATAGCATCCTGATGTTTGCATGCAGATTTAACATGCAGGTGCTGTCATGCTCTGGATTGATTTTGACATAATCCCACAGGAAACATGTGGCAGCTTCAAACAGTGTGATAACTCTTATCTGAGGGTTAATTACAGTGATTTCTTGTATGCAGATTCACCATGAAACCTACGTAGGGAAATGGTTCTTAGATGACTTTTATCAGCCACCAACTCTAAAGATAGTATAATCTATTTCCTGATTAAACTTGCTATTATAGTGTCTTAACAGTTGTTTCCTTTTCCCAGGTCTTGCATTTAAATGTACATTTTTTAAAATTTAAAGACAGTGGAGATGTGATAAAGCCAAACATTTGCACGAAGAGGATATGTTAGCAGATTTTTAAGAAGAATGGTAGAGATATGCTGAGTGTGTGTAGCTCCCAAATAGGAATCTAGGAGCAGGTCTCTCATACAGGTCTTAAAACATGTAGTTCTAAGTAATACACACATCCCACCTGCCAGAAAAACTTCTGTTTCCCATCAAGTCGCTTGTTTTCTATCTTCCTTTCCATTACTAACCTATCCCTCTTCTCATCGTTCCAGTATCATGTTCCCCTCAGGATGACTGTGTAGCAAAACACTGAATTGAAAAGAAATGAAAGAACACCAATAAAAGCAGATTTGAATGCTATGGTCTCTGCTTAGAGGCAGTTTGCCTCTCAATATCAGTTACTGGAGGGCAACAGCAGGGACGTGCTGTCACTTTCATGCCCTGCTTGTGAGACATATGACAGGCAGCTATAGGAAACAGGGTAGTCGATTAGAAGTGGACTGTCAAGTCTGATTCAGCCTGGCTGCTTTTATTCAGATATATTTAATTAATAGACTTTAGGACCATAAACATAAATGGTAATGTAGTCTGCCTTCAGTGTCACTCAGATGGCACCAAAATACACATGCTGCCATTCTGTAAAATAGCTCTCATGTGACACAGCTTTAGTTTGGGGAATAAGTGTCTGGAAGGCATGGAATCACTGGCTGTGGTTTGTTTTCCCTGTGGTTTGTTCAGCAAACCTTGGGTGCTCTGTCAGATAAGCATACAAGCCACAGCTTATTTTTTCAGAGCTTGGGAAAGTTGCTTGGCAAGCATCTTGAGGTGTGGTGATCAAACAGTGGTTAAGCAACACTGTTAAGTAGTGCCAAACCATAGCTAAAAACAAGCCATGGTTTGTGAGCCAACAAAAAACCATGACTTCATGATTTGCTTCATGATTAGAGAGCCAGTGTGGTGTAGTGGTTAAGAGCTGTGGACTCGTAATCTGGTGAACCGGGTTCGCTTCCCCACTCCTCCACATGCAGCTGCTGGGTGGCCTTGGGCTAGTCACACTTCTCTGAAGTCTCTCAGCCCCACTCACCTCACAGAGTGTTTGTTGTGGGGGAGGAAGGGAAAGGAGAATGTTAGCCACTTTGAGACTCCTTAAAGGGAGTGAAAGGCGGGATATCAAATCCAAACTCTTCTTCCTCTTCTGCTGGAGCTAGGTTCAGATACAGTGGTGCCCCGCAAGACGAACGCCTCGCAAGGCGGAAAACCCACTAGATGAAAGGGTTTTCCGTTTTGGAGGCGCTTCGCAAAACGAATTTCCCTATGGGCTTGCTTCGCAAGACGAAAATGTCTTGCGAGTTCCTGCGGGTTTTTCCCCCTTCCCCCCCTTTTCCTAAGCCGCTAAGCCGCTTATCAGCTGATCCGCTAATAAGCCGCTTAACAGCTGATCGCTAAAAGCCGCTAAACTGCTAATAGCGCTAATCCGCTAAGCTGTCAATGGGCTTGCTTCGCAAGATGAAAAAACCGCTATAAGAAGAGCCTCACGGAACGGATTAATTTCGTCTTGCGAGGCACCACTGTATTTAACTAAACTATGGCTTAACATTATGTGCAAAGCAGATTGCTGTCTGCTTTACTGTGCATCTGAAACTTCCTTTGCAAAGCTGATCTTGTGAAGGTGGCTGTTGTAAAATAAAGCTCTCTTTTGATGTGGTGTTGGAAAAATAACATGCAGCCAGTTTGTCAGAGATTGAACTCTGTGTGAAATAATCCCACCCAGAAAACTTTTCTTTCTTCATGCAAGGTGTGTTTAGATTACATGTACTATGGGTACATCCATGTGCAGGCTCCACATGCTGTGTTTATCAAGCCATTACTTGATTCTACCTTTACTTGATGCTACCTTTAAAGATTCTCAGATCTCTGTGGTGCTTGCAAAACAGTAGGTCATGGAACAGAGGAGATGCTAGTTTATCACTAACTGCTCCAGATGTTTTCCTTCAAAGAACAGCTTAAAAGCCTGGGGAGAAATTAAGCCTTGATGTTGCAGTGAGATGCAGTAATCTTGCTTTAAGGAAAACCTAGCTAAATTATCAAAGTATGTTTCCCTTTTTTAAGCACTAACCTTAGCAAATTGTGGAGATAGTTGAGACGATAGAATCATAAGAGATGTTGTTTTCCCTGCAGAACAGGGATGTTTCAGTGGGGGGGGGGGGATAAAATTTAAATTCTAAATTTATTTTTCCACAGAACATTTTCTTCTTCCTAAATTCATTGCTAACAATAAACATATGCCATTCGCAAATGCAACATTACACAAGTTTGGCAGTTTCAGAACTTAAAGTTTTGTTTACAAAATGTGAAAAAACATGCCAAATTAGGACGTAAGAAAAATTTCCAAAGCAAACTGAATATTATCCGACACAAATTACCCTGAAATAGGACCCCCCCCCCCCAGTTTACAGTTTCTTGAAAATGCATGTCACTGATGCAGAAGGTTCTAGGTTCATTCTGAACACTGGTGATGTGAAAGTTCCTTGAGACCCTGCAGAGCTCCTACCAGTCAAAATAGACATAGCTAGGCTAGCTGGACACATAGTCTTATCTAGTATAAAGCACCTTTTCTATGTCTTGCTTTGTATAGTGCCAAATTTATAGATTCTTAAGAAATATGATTAGCATCTTTGAGTGCCAGGGACAAAAATGACTAAGCTAAACTGGTGTTTTCGGCTGCCACAAACCTCCCCCCCCCCCAAATTGCTTCTCTCTTTTTTTTGCATGCATGTGTACATGTTATATGTTACGTAGCAGCCTGTACAAAATATGTGATGGGTATCTATTTCCTTTCAGTTTGCATGGAAAATGGAAAGCTCAGTTGAATGCGCAAATCTATAAAAATGCATTTAACATGAAAAAAGTTCCCTTTCTCCCAAGACCCTCTTAGCCACAGTTGGATTTCATTTTGGCCTAGTTCACCCCCTTGTTCTCTCCCTCTTTTCTCCTTTGCGGCGAAAGGACTGGATCGCTCTGGTCAAAGCTGCGGCGGTGGCCGCTGCCAAAAACAAAGCGGGAGTTAAACCTCGGACCAGCGCGAACAGCAATAAAGACAAAGAGGAGAGAAAGTGGTTTAAAGTTCCTTCAAAGAAGGAAGAAACGTCAACCTCAGCAATTGTCCAGGAAGTTCAGAAGAAGGAAGAGCAGCCTACATCCAGTGAGACACTTGGTACAACTAAATTTTTATACATCCTTCCCCACCCTGCCGCAGAAAAAGTAGACTGTGTGGGTGGGTGTTAGCAACCTGTCTATTACCTCCCTGTGTGATTTAGATTTATGAAACAGCAACTGCAAGCAGAAGAACTTCCATGTTTAAAAACATCAGATAAAGCTCTCGCACACTTTTGAATATTCTTTCAGAAATCAGTAAATAAATCTTCTGATGTCTTACTGTGCTGTACAATATATTTCTTAAGTACTGTATTTTTCGCTCTATACGACGCACCAGACCACAAGATGCATCTAGTTTTTGGAGGAGGAAAACAAGAAAAAAAATATTCTGAATCTCAGAAGGCAGAACAGCAAGAGGGATCGCTGCGCAGTGAAAGCAGCAATCCTTCTTGCCGTTCTGGCTTCTGTGATAGCTGCGCAGCCTGCATTCGCTCCATAAGACGCACACACATTTCCCCTTACTTTTTAGGAGGGAACAAGTGAGTCGTAGAGCAAAAAATGCAGTATTTGTGTTTGGGCAAGGTTTTTTGAGATATGACCTTATTCTGTGGTTTCATCTCTTATAAACGCAGGATTCCCTCTAGTGGACGTCCCAAAGATTGCCTTTGCACAGGCAGAGAATGCATTGGCGCACAAGAGGAAAAATAACCTAGGCAACTCATTTCAGGCAAAGAGGGCTCGGCTTAACAAGATCACTGGTAAGCTCTCCTTTAAGACTTGGCATTGTGGCTGCTTTTGCCTTGGTTTGCTACAAATATCCATACTTCTACTCTAAGGTGCTGCATTGTGTGCATGCTCACATGCTGTACTTGTTTTGCATTGTCGGGGAGCTTTCTAAGTCTTTGAAAAGTGAATTGTTCATTGGTTTGGTGCTTTTGGGTCTTTCACATAAGGTGCACTTCAAGTGTGTATTGGGATACAATGGGATCTTTTTTATGTCTGTGGCATTGGTCATATTGCCATGTTGATTAGCTGTTCTTTAGATGGATAAGAACCGACTAGACAAAAAGTATATCAAGTCCAGCTTTCTGTCCTCAGTAGCAGCCAGGATATGAAAGTGATGTTTGCCCTCCACATTCTGTACTATAGTTAGAAATATGTTTAACAGTGGAGGGGATTCCATTACTTGGGAGTGCCTAGTCACTTCTGACATGCCCCTGTTTCCTTCGTCTAATCCTTACTCTCCGTTAAATTTCTGGGGACCACGTTTTAAGAAATGACAGTGAGAAGGGGTTGCTCTCCCTCCAAATACTCTGGCTCTCTTGGACCCAGCCTTAGACCTGGTTTTCCAGGCCTTGACTGTGACCAGGAGACCTTTGCATAATTAAAAATAGGCTTTTGTTTTTTGTTTTTGCCACCTACATCCCTTTCTTGACCCTATGGTGATCCATGCCTTAAAGTTGCCTCTCACCTGGATACCTGGATTATTGTAATATGCTCTGTGGGGTTCCTGTGTTTGAAAACCATTTAGAAACTTGAGTTGCTTCAGAATGTTGCGGCCAGGCTTTCTATGGGGCTGGGATATAGGAGGGTTCATGTTACCCCAACTTCACTGACTGCCTATTCGTTTGTGAGCGCAATCCGAAATTCTGATTTTGACCTATAAATCCTTAAATGGCTTGGGATCAGGTTACTTCACTGCTTGTCCATGTTTGGTTACTGTTTTCAATATACACCACTCAGTTCTCCTTAAGGAGAAAGAACAAGGTAGAAATTATTTCAAATAAACAATTAGTGCTGTTCCTCACGACTGGAAATTTCTGTTGATTAGAAGAAATCTAGGGAAAATTACAAGCAGGCTCAGCTGAAAAGCATGTTTAATTGCTTTGGGCTTCTGGCTTGCTTTTCTCCATCAAAAAGAGGCCAAAATGTTATCTTGCCTGCTGGGTTTTCTAATTCAAGTTGAAAACCACATAAACCCTGTTCCTTTATAATAAGAAACTGACTTCATGGACATCCAAATATATTTTGGAAGGCAGCATATAAATGTGCTCTGCTCTTTCTGCTTTTATTAACCTTATACTTTTAATCAAGGTCAAGGTTTACTTGTATCATGCATAAATAAGACAGCATCAAAGTGCAACTCTGCATTAAA
The DNA here is from genome assembly GCF_964106915.1 of Podarcis gaigeae. Taxonomy (NCBI): domain Eukaryota; kingdom Metazoa; phylum Chordata; class Lepidosauria; order Squamata; family Lacertidae; genus Podarcis; species Podarcis gaigeae. The sequence goes on along the minus strand of NC_139683.1, from coordinate 10,815,039 downwards.
GCTACACTCCCACTATGTTTTTATATATGCTGGAAGCCACCCAGAGTGACTGGGACAACCCAGTCAGATGGGCAGGGTACAAATAATAAATAATAATTGTTATTATTATAAACCTTATAATTCAACTCAAACTCTGATTGACTACTGATTAACAGATTTTATGAGCAACAAAGAAATACGTTATTATTCATCTCAGTTACAGTGGAACCTCGGTTGTCGAATGCTTCGGAAGCCGAACAATTCGGAACCTGAATGCTGACAACCCAGAAGTGAACGCTTCTGTTTTTGAACGATTTTTGAAAGTCGAATGGCTTCCCAAGACTTTTTTTCTTTTTTTGCTATTGAGTTTGTAGCCAGCCCATTGATCCTTGGTTTTCAAATGTTTTGGAAGCCGAATGGTCTTCTGGAACAGATTAAGTTCAAAAACCCAAGGTTCCACTGTACCTTTAATAAAAACCTTGAATAAAATACCTTGAATAAAAACAACAGTTTTACCTGTGATGGACTGTTGCAACAGTTATAATTAGATGCTGCTTACCTGTTAGATCACTGTACAAAGGGCTATAAAACAAGCGATGTGAGAAGGGCCCAGTGACATCTAACATGCCAAATTTGCTTTGGCAGACGCCCTTCAGGAATTCATGTGTGCTTGCTCATACTGCAGCTGCAGTGCAGTAGCAGTAGGTGTATAAGGAAGAGAAGACTTTCCTCTATGGGGTGCCATTTTTTAAAAAAAGAAAGAAACCAGCCTGGGAGGGTTCCTGCAGCTTTAGTCAAACCCAGGTCTTGCTGCTGGAGAACATACTAAGTCTGATTTTTGTAAGATCCTTGCACTCTTATTCACGTGTTTGTCAGAATGCATGCAGGCTTGAACTGGGTCGAGGGCATGTGTGGAAGCCCTGACCCCAGTATCCCAGTGCACATGGATTGCACTGAAGATGTACAGGCAGCCCTGTGTAGGGAAGCTTTTAATGTTTGATGCATTACTGTATTCTGATATTTTGTTGAAAGCCGCCCAGAGTGGCTGGGGAAGCCCAGCCAGATGGGCGGCATATGAATAAATAAATAAATAAATAATAATAATAATTCCATAAAAACATGGTCTCGTACTAGATGTGCCACTGGCCTGATTCAGCAGGCTCTTCTTACCCTCTTAGACAGGGTTTAGCAAACTTTTTCAGTAGGGGGCGGGTCCACTGTCCCTCAGACCTTGTGGGGGGCCGGACTATATTTCGGGGGGGGGGGATTGATGCAAGAGCACCACAAGCCCCTGTGTCTTGCGAGCGGCAGGGTCTGGCGGCGGTGATGGAGGGACGGTTAGCGGCGCATGAATGTAGCTGCTGCTGGCAGCAACAAAGCCCAGCCCCCTTCCTCCTCTAGGCAGGTCAGGGAGAAGCCAGGAGGAGGGAAGGAGGAGGCGCCACCGCCACGTGAGGGAGAGGGAAAGTACGCACCCTGGCAATCCATGCAGCGATTCCTTGACCATCCGTGGGCTGGATCCAGAAGGCAGTTGGGCCTGACCTGGCCCCCGAGCCTTCGTTTGCCTACCCATGTTCCTAGATGTTCTCACGTCCAGCAGAGGTCCTGGAAAACAAGGCTCCTAATCACAGGCCACTTCTAAGCTTATTCAGCTGAATGTAGTTGGCATCTCCTTTCATATCTTGGCTCTCAACTTCTGAAGCTTGGAAGCAGAGTTGGCAGGTGCAGGGATGTTGATGGCAGGGCTTGAGTGAATGCTCCCTCCTCACTTTGAAGCCAGCATGCATTTACCTGAATATAGAGAAGGCTTTGGGCACCAAGGGTTCTGTCCAAGCCAATGTCAGGACAGCGTAAAACTACCAGTCAGTAATAAAGCACCAGACTTTGCCGTTTAAACCTTGTGTTTCCATAAAGCATGTAGATGGAGTCTACTCAGATCCACCCGTAAGATTATACTTGTCATCAAGTTTGCGGAAGTGAATTCAAAACAATCCTATCTCTGTGTTCCTTTTTCTTTTGCAGGGTTGTTGGCATCCAAAGCCGTCAGCGCTGATGGTGCTGAAAAAAAGGAAGGCAACAAACAAGCAGCTCCAGTCTTGGAGCAGGTATGAAATTGTAGAGTTTGATTCTTTTGCAAGGGTCCTACTGGAATGTACCATGGGAAATATCAGGTCCATGATGTTAACGTTGCTCTGCCTGCCAGACAGAAAGTAAATAGGGGACTAAAGAATTATGTTTACACTTCTGCATAAATGGAGTTAATGAAAGTAAGTCTGCAATCCTAAGGATGCATAGCATGGAAGCAGGTTCAGATTTAAGTCTGGGCTTGACTTCTGTGGTATGGACTTTTGGATCAGACAGCTTGATGTCCCAGATCGTGGCTACCTTTATTTTCATAAGCGAACATCCCGAGAATCGAAAGCTCAGAGATGTCTGTCCCCAGGTACCGTTTCAATATAGCTGGAATTGTGCCCACAAGTGGCTTAGAAGACCCTTGACACAAATTCAGTTTGTGCTTTTCGACACAGGGTTTTTTGGGGGTTTCTTTTTTTACATCTGCCAGAACTTCTTTTGTAAGAAGTTTCCTTTCTATTGTAAGAATTGGTGTTGTAAACGTGTATGTGTTTTATGAAACTGTTCAATGAGCCATACCTTTTTTTGCTAGGATGTATATTTTTTAATAAATACGAGGAAAAAAGAAGACATTAAAAATATCTTAGGGGTCTGGTTTGAGTCCACATCTAAAGTGGAGGATGGCCACATTGTCTCCAGCCTGTTCCACTCACTTGACTTTTCTCCGGTCACGCATTTTGTGCATGGCTGTGCCTACTATTAACAAGTCTTGATAAGTAACCACAGTCGTAGGTGCTGCTTTTATGCTATTAGTTGACACATAGGAATGACTTCCAGGAATGAGCCTGTATCTGAAAATGTGCTAGATATGTTAGTTTATAGGCATGTGCACACAGAGAAGGACAAACTATTCTTCTAAGCCCCTACATGCTTATTAATTCCATTTCTTCAGAACATTCTCATGGTCTGCAGAAACAGAAGAAGAATGACTATCCATAAGCAGGTAGCCTCCCATGCCATATGTGGTTGCAACCCAGCCTTCTAACTCACGAGTAGGCGTATTGTCAGGGAGAATTTCAGTCTCCAGCTTAAAACCAAGCTCTTTCCAGCTTGCAACTCTTTAAACTGGGTGCTTCCCAGTCAACAGAGCCAACATAGCTCACCTAGCCTGCCCGCTCATTCTTGAAGAAGAGGGAAATCCTCTAAATTCACTTTACCTGCAGCACCCCACCCCCCGCAAGTAGAGCTCTGGTCACTGATCCCTCCCGGGGTTTATACACGTGCGCCTTTGCTTGGCCAGAACCCGCAAACTAAAAGCCATACTGGAGTCACTTACAGACCCATTGCATGATGGTGCCTTTGACTTCCTGTTCTGTTTTGAAGCCTGTGCATCAAACAGGAAGTGAAGGCGGACAAGAATTGGTGTTCTGCTCACTTTGGCCACATAGGTTGCAACCCCACCCACCCAATTGCTGGCAGCTTCCCTTGTGGATGGGTGGAAACACCCACAGGATGATGTCACAGGTGCATGTGGGTTGTTTCCTGGACTCCTGTTCACCTTCCCATAAACTACCACGTTCAGCACATTTCAGGCAAGAATGAATCAAGGAAGTGTTTCTGTGTTAGTTAATTCTGCCCGAAAGGTAGCTAAAGAGAGCCCTAAATCTATACACCTTTTTAATTTATTCAGATCAGAGCCTTAATATAGTTTTTAATGTGGATTTTTGTTGTCTAGTGGGTAGTTCGTTTCTTTTTTCTTTTTAAAAAAGACCCCCCTTTTAAGAAGAGTGCTTTTCGTCTACCACTCCCCCCCCCCCCAACAAACCCCAATCCTTTTCTGAAACATACCTCCATATTGCGTTAAATAATTGGGTCAAAGGAAGTAACCTATACAAGCAACTGCATTTCCTCCCCACTCTTTCCCCTCATTAAACCTGTGCTGGTTTTGGTAGCTCATTAATTATGGTATGTGCAACTTTCACTTACTCCCAGTGCAGATTTCACCATTGAGCCTGGATTTAGGAATTGGGCCGTGGAACTGGGAGTCAATTTCCCCCTGCCCTTCTGTAACTGGCTTTGGAGCTGTGTGACTCCCAAGCCAGATGAAAATGGATCTGATACTCTCCTTAACTCACTTGTATGTTTGAGGGGAAATGTTTGTGTGTGTGAGAGAGAAAGAGATCCCACAACTTCTCCCGATCCCTAAACTAGGGTTCAATTGTGAGTTGTGACTAGGTCTTAACAGCCCTTTTTGAGTCACTGCGGTGTCAATGCATTGCCATAATGTATTTTTTCTTTTGCTTAAGAGCTGAGAATGTGTTGCTATGCGTTGCAGCTTCTTAAGGCAGTACTGCATGTTTCAAAGAACACATGGCTGCCACTAAAAATGGCAGGCTTCTATTGAGTCACCTCCTTAACATCTAGCCTAGTGGCCTTCAAACTGTTTGCATCCAGAGCTCTTGTTTAGCTCCAGTCTGCAAGATGGACACAGTTCTAATTTATTTTACTGTTCTCGCTCTTTTTCTTTTTCCACTTCCTGTCTCCCTATCCCTCTGCTTTTCCTACTGTCCACCCCACCCCCACCCCTTTTCCACTTTGGTTTTTTGTTTAAAAAAACCAAAGTTGTACAAGCAAAAAGTAATATGGTGGTGGCACTTGGAGCATGACTCATGACCCACCATTTGAAGGCTTTGCCATTGTAGCCCTTGTCCTGATGTCGTGTGCTTTCCCTGCAAGAGCAGGGAGGAAAGCACATTGCAAGTGACATCAGGACATGCAGTAAGTGAAATAGACATTATGGAAGGTATGTGTGTTTGTGTTGGCGGGTGTGGGGCGAGACTCAGCATAGGAATTAGTATTTTTCCAGTGGCAGCGTTGTGTTTTTTGTAACATGTAGTTCCACCCTTACCTTTTTCTTCTCGTGTATTTAAGGATAAAGGCTGCAGCCCCCAAATTGGCTGATCAAGTAGTTGTAGGCATCATAAAAGCAGAGGTGCTGGAAGGCACTCAAAATGTGAAAACCCAGCCCCTTAAGCCCTCTTCTCTTGCTCACTTCTTAACCACGCCCACACCAAATGCTCCACACCCTTACAAAACCTGGATTTGATTCTGCAGAGAAACCCACATATTCCAAGACCACAGTATGCAAGAAACAGGGAGTTAGACAGACTATTTCTTACCAAATGTGCCTGGCAACACATAATGGAAAAGCAATCTTTTTTGTGGCATCCCAATGAATCTGCCCCCTAGGAAATAGTTTGGGGCATTGCAGCCAGTTTCCTTCTACAGTGTAGACATGCGCCCCCCCCCCCAATTAAAATAAGTTACGGAATGATTGACAACCTGATAACTCTTCCACAAACAGTGCAGCACTAACCTTAACTTACCAAGCAGAGCCACTATTGAAACTATCTCAGTTTTGCAGACTTTGTTCTGTAGCAACAAAATACTTGTGTATTTTAAACTAAACATGGCTGGTTTTTGTTTCTGTCGGAAGTTTACAATTGCGTATCTACAGGTTGTTGTCAGCATTTCAAATTAACAGCCTATGAAATGTGTCTTTGCAAACACTTTGGTTATGTGGACTCTCTTTTATAAATTGTTTAGTTATTAGCAAATGTTCTCACGGGAAACCAAACTTGAGCTTTTTGCTTCCCCCTCTCTTTTTTGGTAGGGAAAATTCTGAATTTGCACACCTTTTTAAAGTTAGCCACTAGCGCCGTTGAAACAAACGACGACTGAGGAGTGAAACCTTAGAGGTCTTGGGCAGATGTAACACTGGCTCCCAGCAAAAAATAATAATGATAAAGGCATGCAGATTGGAAGCCAGACATGAGCACCTCAGAGTGATCCTTCCCACCTAGTATTAGCCATGGTTTAAAGTTACATCTAAATAAATGCAAACCACGGTTCCTTTAGAACCCACGTGACCATGGTTTTAAGTGGGTTTTCAAACCATGGTTATAGGAAACCCCAGTGCATGTTAGTTACGGTCTGCATCAGTGCATATATGACTCTAAACTATGGTTAATTTAGGGAAAGGAATGGAGGAGGGAGAGCATTCTTTCATGAGTCTGGTTCCCAATTTGTATTTTGAGGGGAGCCAGCATTAATCCGTCTCGGGCCAGAATGACTTTGCAATGGCTAAGCTGTCTACAGCGATAACATTTATGGTTAAATTATGGCTCAGTTCCCCCCCACCCCCAAGTGTAATACAGAGGAGAATTTCAGGCCAGCAGTCTTATTAGGCTGCTGATCCCCCCCCCCCCCACTTTTCTGGTTTACAACTGTTTTAACCCTAAACCCTCAGGTTACATGAAGCAGGTACAGTAGTCTATTTAACTGTATTAGGGTTGGGCCATGTTTTCTTTCCTTTTGAGCAACAACTGCTTAGATGAACGAGTAACATTCGTTTAAGGTTTTTTCTAATGTTTAATTTTGTCCTTGTTAAGAGGTTAAGCACCTTATTAGAACAAGTTTTAAAACCTTGTTTTAAATAATTTTGTAACTTTGAAAGTAATGGTTGCTGTAGTGATGTCTTTCACACATGTGAAGATAAACAATAAAATCATTTATTTACAAGTTATGGCTCTAATTAATTTTTGGTAAATAAGTTTCTCAATCAGCCTAGATATGTTCTGCAATCCTTCAAATCCTTGCTGGACATGAATAAATTATACTCTCAATGTGCATGAATTGCTGGTTCATTGGTAGCTGGACGGGACATTTCACACCACCAGGCCCTTATATGGTACTTCCAGTGTGGCTTTTTAGTGTCTAGAGCACGAGTGGTGGACAACTTAAGGACTTTATACTCGTTTGCAGACCCACCCCATCCTGACTTTCATCCGTAATGCCAAATGCAACATTAATCTTACTGTACTTTTGACAAAGGCCTGTACCCACTTGGGTGCCTGGTTTGCACATTTATCTGGTGGCACGGACAGGTCGGGTGCGTGATTTGAGAAGACTATAGCAAAAATGGCTCACTTTAGAAGTTGTCCACTCCTCTTCTCTTACTCTGAATGTCCAGAACCACCGGAAGAGAAAGCAGTCAATACCAAAATTACATTACTTGCGTATACAAAGGTTTGAAAATTGGAGAACGCTCTTGCATATTAGGAGTGTGGCGGCTCTTCTTGCGTGGTGTTCAGCTGTGTTTGTTTGCTTTTACCAAAAGCGGTGACACATAATCTGAATTTCTTCTATGGTTTGATGAAAGGTTTTACTTGCACAGCGATCTTGCCTACCAGAGGGAAAATCATTTTTAACTCCATGTGGGAAAGTAGCTACAAACCTAAAATGCTAGTATTTGTTAAACATAGATAGGTCTGTCTTGACACAATTATCCTTTACGTTTATTGGGCAAAAATACAATGCAGACAATCACATGTTCGAAAATGCAGTATGCTTTGATTCTTTTCCAAATTAATTAGCCTGCAACGCTTTTGTTATGTTTTTGTTGTTGTTGGAGAAAACGGGTGATATCCTAATGCAAATACATGTGGTGACATTCAGATTACTTCGGGGGTGGAAATCCTTAATTGTTGTTGTTTTTTTAAAATATAATAATAATAATAATAACAAAGGGACACTGCCAGACTCTTCATGTCTTGTTTTAAAATTGAACTGAATTTGCAGAGAATCAGGGACACTGCAACCACACACCTAATTGTAAGCTGTTGGGGCTGACAACAATTAAAGCAGAATATTTGCTTTCTGAGGGGGGCGGGTAGTGCTTTGAAGAATTAGCGGTAAAGTTGCTATGGTAGTGGTGTCTGCAGAAACATGGCAAAAAAATTGGTTTTGTTGAATGTATTAGTATGATTGAAGAGCCACTACGCGTTCAGTTTATGAGAACTGAAGACATGTTTTCGGCCTCAAATCCTGATCCAGAGATCCATGTGTAGTAGGCTGCAGGTGTAGATTCCACCTCCCCTTTCTATAGAGAATGAGCCCATCCACATTCATTGGACTGCATGTGGAGATCAGTCTTTCTCTGTTGAAACGAGGGGGGAATCGAGAAAAGGAAATTAAAAGGTCATATCCTGGCTCCTGCACCTTGGAGCAGCTCACTGGATTGGGATGGTGGTCTTTGGCTGAGTCCCCTTTTTGAAGTTTCAGCTTGCTTATTTCTTAACTTTGTTTATTATTATTATTATTATTATTATTATTTATTTATTTGTGGGGGTGGGGAATGTTCTGAAAATGTGCTGTTGTTAAGTACTGAAGTTGCTTTTAAAAAAAAATAAATCGAAATAGAATACAAGAGCTGCAATGAAGAAACTGCAATAAAAGTATCAATTTCTTATTATTTATTCAGGAGATATCACCTAAGCCTCAAAGTCAGAAAAAAAATGAAGCTGATATTAGCAGTTCTGCCAACATTCAGAAATCTGCACTGTTGCCCTCAACTTTGTCTTCAGGAAAGGCTCGCAGCAAGAAATGCAAACAAGAATCTGGAGATTCTGCAGGGTGTATAAAGTCCCTTAAATCACCAATTTCCCCAGAGTTAATACAAGTGGAGGATTTGACCCTGGTCTCCCAGCTTCCTTCTTCTGTGATAAATAAAACTAGTGAGCACAGACATTTTAAAACATACCATAATTACTTCTATTACAGTCATATTGGGAAAATAATCATCATTGGGGTGGTTCTTTTTCTTTCCTTTTTTCTTTTCTTTTCTTTTGAATGTGACTTGTTTTTAACAGACTGGTTGGGGGGGGGGGGCTGGGAGAGTGGAATGCAAGTGTGACATGGGATAGTACATGGAATTAAGTTCACCACTGAAGTTATCCCCCCCCCCCCCCCCCGCCAAGTCCTTAGTAGCCAGTACTGGAAACTCCTTGCACATCGGTCATCTGAAAGGAGGAAGGAAACAAAACCCAAACCAACTCTTTTTGCCGCTTCCAAAAGTTTTCCTATATGGTTGCCTGTAAGTTTTGGGTTGTGTGTGTGTGGGTTTTTTTTGTGTGTGGTTTTTTTTTTTTTTTTGTAAACCCATTTGTTCCCAAGACGGAAATATCAAACACACACAGTATGGCACTTGTACAATGGCAGAAATTCATGGCAAGAGCCCAACTCGTCATGTTACATGGAGCAGCAAAGGCTACAGCTGATCTGCTTTGGAGGCCCTGATTCTTCAAAAGAAGATGAGCCACTCTTGTGTGGTGTTGGTGTTTTTGTTTTTTTTTGTTCCCCCACCACCACCACCCTCATCCTCGAGAAAATCTACTGGCATGATTTGCCTGCTGGACCTACTGGCTCTTGCTCTCTGTGTGACAATTCCTCTTACTTTTAGTGCTATAGAAGAGAAACAAAAAAAAATAGGTTTCAGTCCCTGGGATGACGGTCCAAAAGAGGCTGGTTTAGATGGAGGAACAGGAATGTACAAAACTGCAAGAAAACTGATCAGTGAAATGTTTGCAATTGTAGAAATGTCCAAATCCCTTTGGTAGGGAAATGGATGAGGATAATACTTGCTTTCTTCTGCCCCCCCCCCCTTTCAGACCGTACCATTTAACATTTCCCTGCCAGAGGGTTTAATCCCTTGTCAGCGGTAAAGTAGAGAACGGGGGATTCTGTCAAGCGCTGCTCTAGATCTTTTGCATCTCTCTGGGAAATGAAGAATGACACACAAAAAACTTCCTAGGGCTGCTTTCTTCCATCTCCGAGTTAAAATTATCTTCCGCTGAATGTTATGATCCAGCCATAGCTACTTAACAAGTCTCGCTGATTTGAAAGGGACTTGCACGCACCTAACGTCTGGTTGGATTGTGCTGCTAATTAATTGAGAAGGGGGAAACAGCTTGTGCAAATGTAATTCTCTCCCCCTGCCCCCTTTTGCACTGAAACGCTTCATCAGTCAATGGCACTCTAAATCTTCCCTCATTAAATGTTGCCGTCCACACTTGTTGCGATTGCACATGATGTCGGTAAGTAACCTTCACTGAGGATGATTTGTACCTTTTAACAATACAAAGATAGGACTGTAAAGGAAATCCCTCTTAACAATCTGCAGCTATTGTGGTAGACTTGAAAACCATAGTTATAGCTTTTGTAGAGAGTTGAGCATTTTGCAGGTCTTCCCCCTGTTTCCTCATTTTTTTTAAACCTGGGGATTATATATATTTTTTCCAATTATGAAGCTTCTTAAGCTGTGTTTATTTTAATTTATACACTGCTTTTTGAGAAACATTTTCCATAAAGTGGCTTCCATTGGATCTAAAGTTGTTTACAATATATAAAATAAAAGAAGCATCCATTCCACAAATTAATAAATAAAAGAGCAGAACAACAGAAGCTAAAAATGCACAACATAAAATCCCCTGTATATTGAAAGCCGTTGAAAGGAGGTAGGTTTTCAAATTAGACTTTGTGGTGCGAGCTTTTAAAGTGATCGCTTGAATGTAGATATGTGGAAATTAACTTTGCTGAGTTCACTTCCTCCAAACCATTGCAGTCCCGTTGCTTTCAGCAGAAGAGTTAACCATGGACTTGAATTTCTTCCACTGAAATCAGTGAGATTGCAAAGTGCTTTGCTTTGGTTGAATTTGAACCCATTGTAAACCTCCGCCCCTCTCAAAAATAAATTAAAAATCCTGGAATTTGACCAAAGGAAAATAAAGGACCCTTCATGCCTTTTAGCAACTTCCCTATGTATAACTCTTGTGTATAAATCAAATCCAGCATAGTTCACTCACATACGCATGATTATGAGATCATTTCAATATGCATAGCAAACACAGCTTGCTGTATTAGTGGTAGTGTTGGAGGAAGGGGGTGAGGAGCAAAATTCTAAAACTCTGAATCCAAAGGCCCAGTATTGGGATTCACTGAATCAGTGATATGATAATGGCTTACAATGGCATGGCTAATACGATGCACTCCAGATCTTGTTGTCATTCACCCTTCGCCAGGCTCCTGTGTTTTAATGGAAGTTCTAGTCCACAGCACCTGGCAAGCATGTTGACTTACCCCCTGGTTTTAACTAACGATTGCTTAGTGCATTATCAAACCTACCATACTTAATTTCTCAAGGATGTTATAAGCTGGAACACATGCGTGTGTGCACACACCTTCATTCCAAGGTAGCTTACATGCTATTGAAATTATAAATGACTATAAAAATCAACAGTGAAACAGGATTTAACCGATTTAGTACATTCAGACCGAAGTAAAAGAACAATACGCACATTGTGAGTGCTTTTCCAAAACCTAACCGAAAGGCTAGCGCAACAAATAAGTTAATATTAGTTGCCGAAAAGTTACCAGGCCCTGCAATCCCACAGAGGGCATTCAGCAGATATTGCATTGTTGCAAAAACAATGGAACAGTTTTGTATCAGAAAGTTTATCATTTTTTTGCTTGCTTCAGGAATGTTAAGAAATGGTATACTCTGCATTTATTTATAACATCCTATTGTGGGAACAGGGAACCTATGGTCCTCTAGTTGTTGTTGGATTCCAGCTCCCATCATCTCTGGTCATCAGCTTGCGCTGATGGGGTTTTGAAGCCCCAACAACACACAGACAACCACAGGTTCAGCATCCCTGGTTTATAATTTTCTCCTAGCAGTTAAGAAGGAAGTGAGAGAGTCAGAAATCAAATGTATCAGGGAGATTAGGTATATTAGTGCTGCCTATGACCTTTTGTGCCAGATTTGTTCCATCACAAGGGACCCCCCCCCCCCATTGCAAGCCTTTTCATTAAAAGCCTGCTTCTACTAACTGAAGCTAAAAGCCATTCCTCTAGTCTCCTGGTACCCCCCATTTTTCTATTTATAAAGAGCGATGCTGTGATAGATGGGGAACCACTTAAGGCAAGCGCCTTATGACCTCCTTAGAAATATTAGAGTAAGATGATGACCTGTGTCTGCTTCATGAACATTGCAAGGTCTCTTTTTAGGTCCATCACAGCCAGTGAGTGCCCTTAGATCCTTCAAAAATAGCCAGCGGAGAAGAAGATCACAGCGCTTAGCGACTGGTTCGTTGCCTCATGGTTCACTAGAAAAAGTTCCTTCTCCCTCTCCAGTCACTGATAGAAAAGTGTTCTCCATCAGTGCCCCAAATCAGCCGCCAGCATTACTGGAGGGTAATGTATTTCAGTCTAAAGTAAAGAACCAGAGAGAATCCAAGTGTTAAACATAGGACCTTCGCAAGACATGTCCTGCCAGACAAGAGCTTCTGGCTAATAGACGAGATCTGTGCCACGTTAGGTGTGTAACTCAGCGACCTCAAGGAACGCGGTGCTTGTCTGTCGTTTAATATCCCCTTCTTTCTTTTATGTAGTTCCCAATGTTGCTCATGTCTCCCTTGAGAAGCGCGGACTCTGCCTCCCTCTTGACTTAAGCCGCAACTTGGATGTGTCGGCGCTGTTAACTGCGGAGGCTGCTTTCCGCAGTGACTACCCCATTAAAGAGAAGGAAGATAATCAGATGGTGTTGTGCCATTCTTCTAAAGCGGCAACTGATGGCAGAGTAGCCCCAGTGGCATCAGGTAAAACGTTTGTCAGCGGCTTTCAAGAGTGTATTAGGTCATGCAGAATGCTATAGGCCACTGCGTTTAGAACATTTCTGGATGTATATTGTTGTTGTTGTTTAGTCGTGTCCGACTCTTTGTGACCTGACCCCATGGACCAGAGCACGCCAGGCACTCCTGTCTTCCACTGCCTCCCACAATTTGGTCAAACTCATGTTAGTAGCTTCAATAACACTGTCCAACAATCTCGCCCTCTGTCGTCCCCTTCTCCTTGTGCCCTCCATCTTTCACAACATCAGGGTCTTTTCCAGGGAGTTTTCTCTTCTCATGAGGTGGCCAAGGTATTGGAGCCTCAGCTTCATGATCTGTTCTTCCAGTGAGCACTCAGGGCTGATTTCCTTAAGAATGGATAGGTTTGATCTTCTTGCAGTCCATGGGACTCTCAAGAGTCTCCTCCAGCAGCATAATTCAAAAGCATCAATTCTTTGGCGATCAGCCTTCTTTATGGTCCAGCTCTCACTTCCATACATCACTACTGAGAAAACTGTAGCTTTAACTAAACAAACCTTTGTTGGTAAGGTGATGTCTCTGCTTTTTAAGATGCTGTCTAGATGTATATTAGAGTATGTGGGGCGGGGGTTGAAAAAAATATATTGGATTTTTCAAGTATAAGTTAAAGATTCCTCTGAATCTCTGGACTTCCCACCCTCTCCCCTCCATAAGTCCCATTGTCAACCCTTTCAACTGCATATTATTCAGTAGTCCATATTTTATATTACTCCGTTGTCTCCACTATATTTGCTACAAAACAAGTTTTATTGCAGTCCTGCTAACGTTTTCATCTGCTTACAGTGGTCTCCAAGATAAATTATAAATCTTTCCCATTCCTTATTAAAGTTTTGGTCTTCTTGGTTTTTGAGCTTCCCGGTCAGTTTTGCCATTTCAGCATAGTCCAACAGTTTAATTTGCCACTCTTCTCTGGTAGGGACTTAGTCTTCTTTCCATCCCTGGGCTAGCAACGTCCATGCAGCTGGCGTTGCATATGTTTAGAGTATGTTAACTCATATAGGAAATACATTGTGTGAATGCAACGAGCGTGTGTGTGTGTGTGTGTATCATTCAGGTGCACTTATCTGTAAGGAGAGGTTGGTTGAATTCTCTTGTTTCAGTGCGTGGGTCCACTTTTCATGCCATATTGTGTATGAAAAGGACCCTGCTATTTGCTGTTTTAGTTATGGCCATGTTTGGGCCACTCCTTGGGCCACTAAGCTGTGTATCCAACTAAGTCATTGTGCGCACCAAACTTCTCCTCCTCCTTCTTCGCACCCCCTGCCCCAAATCTGTTCTGGCAGGTAGAGAGGGAGGGGAAGTTCAGTTGTGCTTGCAGAAGTCATTCCACTCGGGCAGTGATGTAGTTGGATTCCACCCACTGTAGTTAGCCATGGTTCTGCTTACACCTTCATTCAGCTATCTTCGGAAGCAACCATTTTGGAAACAGCTTAAATCTCTGATACTGCTCTGCGTGGTTGGTGGCAACCCAGCCACACCCAGTTTTCTGAAATGGAAGCATGATGACTTGCCAATGTATACAGCATAAGGAGACTGCAAATAAACTGTGCCGGTCTTTTCCAGAAGCAAAGCAATACACGAAAACTGAAGTTTACTTCAGGAAACAAATAATTCTGGAGGAGGGGGGAGACAAGTGGAATGGGAGATTCCCATGGCACTTTCTCAAAAAATCTGGCTTAAAAAGATTGCTGACCCTTTATCTAAAAGTAAATCACATCTGTCTTCTCAGTGCTGTTCAGGCCTCACAGAATTCTTGGGATGCAAAGAATTAGGAAAAGATGCAGGAGGATAAGTTGGTTACTGTGCTGGCTTGGAGAATTCATCTCTTCTTTAATGTCAGGACCTCTCATCCTGTTTGCAACACCTTCTTTACTCTACCTTCTGTGCAAAACGTATTCAGATAATAATCTCTAGCAGCTTCTTTAGCCCAGAGGATCACACATGAAATGGATCATAGTCATACATGGAGGCCGCAGCTAATTTAGAAATGGAAATTTCAGAGTAACATAATTCAGTGCTCCTTTTCGTTAGTATGGCAAATGCTTTTTAAAAAATTTGTTTTACAACAGATATAAACATTTCCCACTTACATCTCTTATTCAGAGAACAGTGAATGTGAAAGCCAATGTGGTGTAGTGGTTAAGAGCGATAGACTCATAATCTGGGGAACTGGGTTCGCGTCTCCGCTCCTCCACATGCAGCTGCTGGGTGACCTTGGGCCAGTCACACTTCTTTGAAGTCTCTCAGCCCCACTCACCTCACAGAGTGTTTGTTGTGGGGGAGGAAGGGAAAGGAGAATATGAGCCGCTTTCAGATTCCTTAAAGGGATATCAAATCCAAACTCTTCTTCCTCCTCCTCCTCCTCCTCCTCCTCCTCCTCCTCCTCTTCTTCTTCTTCTTCTTCTTCTTCAATTCGTTTCCTTGTTTCCTTGTTTCTCATCCTCCGTTGTTTAATCTTTTCAGATCTAGCAGTATAAATGAACTAAAGCTTGGTCCCTAGTGCTTGCCACCAAGAGACTTAACACACTGTTGCCAGCAGTGTTCTCCTAATCTTCTGTTTCCTTTCTTACATCCACAGGAATGCTGAAAACGGAGAGAAAAATGAAATTGGAAGACAGATGCTCGTCGCTGCTTGGTATGGACAAAAAAAAAACATTTTCAGCAAAAACAAAACAAAATTGTAGCTTGAGAGAGCAGGAATGTAGCCTGTCTGTTATATTAGTATTATTATTATTATTATTATTATTATTATTATTATTATTATTATTATTATTATTATTATTTCCACCTGTTAACGCTTTTTAAGGTTTTAAGGGGTCACAGGACAAAGGAATGTACTTCTTCACACAGAACATAGTTAAACTATGGAATTTGCTCCCATAAGGCTGCCAGCTTAGATGGCTTTAAAAGGGGATTAAATAAATTTGTAGAAGTGGTGTAGATATATGTAACATAGCTCCATTGTTGAAGACAGCATGCCTCTCAATACCAGCTGTTAGGAATTGCAGGCGAGGAGAGTGCTGTTGCAGTCAGGTCCTCCTTGTCTAGCTGCTTTCGTTCAAACACAACTAACCTTGAACTATGACTGTAATTTTGAGTTACAACTTGTCATTGTCATTAAATTTCATTGCCTCTGTAGATTATTATTATTTTTTTGCAAAGCTCAGTTCTTGGTTCATCTCTAAAACTCCCTCTTCTTTGAAAATCGAAAACGTTTGGCCACTTCACCTGCAATCCTAAATACACTTACTAGTAAGCCCAGTATGTCTCCGTAGAGCTTGCCTCTGAGTAAATAGGCATAAGTACTGTTGCAAGCGAACAGTTCCAGTCTCAGACAGGTGGCTGGAAGCACATGACCTAATCTTGGAACAGGCTGCGTTTGTTTTACACTGATGCCTTTTGTTTAATAAAGATCCATTTGCAATGTAGGTAAAAAGAAGGAGAAGGATAAAGAAAGGAAGGAGAAGAAGGAGAAAGATCACAAGTCGAAACAGAAAAAGAAGAAAAAGAAAAAGAAGAAATCAAAGCAGCATGGTACAGTTTAGAATATAGTAAATCTAGCTAAAGATTTTGCCTGTTGTTTCAGACTTTGCTCGCTAGTTTGATCTCCATGCATTATGAGCTTTAAGCATAAATTACTCCAGTCTTGCTTCAGGATGTGTTTATTAGATCTGTTGAGATACTGCCCGTTGACCAAATTGCTCTTTTGGCATCATGCCCCAGTGTCCTCATTCACCTACAACACTAAGCCAATCTATGGCATAGCATGAAGGACAGGCAGGCTGGTGCCTATTTAGATCATTATAGCCATTTTGCTCCTTTGCCAGGTCCAGTTACTTCTGTTTCTACCAGGACATTAGCCATGGTTTGGCTTAGTATTGCATGCAAGCTTGGGCTCATGCTTTGTTATTCTATAAACAAACCAGCAAATGGTAAGCCAATAACAAACCTTGGTTTTTGTTCATGGTTTGTTTGGCAAATTACAAAACCATTAATCACCAGAATGCCTATATTAAAGGTAAAGGTAAAGGGACCCCTGACCATTAGGTTCAGTCGTGGCCAACTCTGGGGTTATGGTGCTTATCTCGCTTTATTGGCCGAGGGAGCCGGCTTACAGCTTCCAGGTCATGTGGCCAGCATGACTAAACAGCTTCTGGCGAACCAGAGCAGCACACGGAAACGCCATTTACCTTCCCGCCGGAGTGGTACCTATTTATCTACTTGCACTTTGACGTGCTTTCGAACTGCTAGGTTGGCAGGAGCAGGGACCGAGCAGTGGGAGCTCACCCCGTCGCGGGGATTCGAACCGCTGACCTTCTGATTGGCAAGCCCAAGGCTCTGTGGTTTAACCCACAGTGCCACCCGTGTCCCTAGGCCTATATTAAGCAAATCCAATTGAAAACACACGTAAACGTAATAGGCCGTATAGTAACAATCGCAAAGTTATTTACTAGAACTACTTCTAAAAAATTAGATACCAGAAAAATACAAAATACAAGAGAGATGAAGAAATTGGAAAATAATGTACTACGGCACTGACTATATAGGACTTGTATTTTGTACATACTGGACTTGGTGGTCAACCGAAAAGTTACGTTTTTATTATATTATGTCACGATGTTGATTTTGACATTATGAGAAGTGGTATCATGGTTTGTTTGGAGCATGAAAAACCAGGAGCCAAGGTTCTGATGTAGCACTGAGCCAAACTTTTGTTTTCTAAATGTGCACCAACATGTTTGCTCATTCATGCTAAGCCATACTTTGGCTTAGCGTTACGTGCAAGGGTAACATGTTGCATCCTCTGTATTTGACACATGGGATGTCAATCAAGTGCTTATTCTTGGGCATTTGCTCTTTGAATGTGCTGCTCATAAACGTCTCTGTCAATCATCTTGGCATCTTGAGATTTGGTGATCAGGGACTGGAGTGGGCGCTTACTGAAAACCCTGCGACAGACCTGCGTTGCACATTCACAGGAGTGAGAAATTATTGCAGGAATCACTTGTGCATCTGGGTAGCATGTGAAGGGAGCACTTCCACACCTGCCCTACGGGAAGATGTATGAAATCCATACAAGAATTCATACATCTTGTAATGGAGACATGCAAGTTTCATTTTTGCGTGTTACAGCGCAGGAAAGGGAAGAGCAAGTGACTCATGCTGCTGTAATTCATCACTTCTTACCTGAATGTGCAAACATATCCAGAAATGCCTTTTGGAGGCTAGCAGTGTTCTAAAACCATGTGAATCTGCTTAAGGTAGCTATTTCCTGTTTGTTAGTTTTAGAAGCTATGTGCTTATTCTTCTTTGGTGATCACTCATAGCCAAGTAAGATTGTCTTCCATAAACACGGTTTTAATCACGAGTCTGTAAGTGACTGTGGAGGCCAGTTCTGGATCCACACGTCCTTCCACAGTGGGGACATTGGTTTCCGGGCGGGAGTTGATCACGGTGTGGATTTGCCAAGTGTGCCTTCCTCTTAGCACGTTTCTCCCTTGCGTCCTGAGTTCAAGTGTCTTCAAAGCCCAGGACACCTTTGGTCAAGGCTGTTCTCCAACTGGAGCGCTCAGGCCAGTGTTTCCCAATTGTCAGTTTTTATACTACATTTTTTTAGATTTGCCTTGACACAGTCTTTAAACCTCTTTTGTTGACTATGTGGATACAGTGCTAAAAGAAGTGACTTTTTAAGCAAGGGTGGTTTTTGTTTTTACCTTTTATATTTGGGGTGCGTGTGTGTGTGTTAGCAAAAACCATCTTGATGTAGGTAGACAGTGGTACCATGTGGTCGTGTTTTGTGATTACTTTGCAGATTATTCGGATTTTGACGATAGTTCTCTCGAGTCCTTGGACAGGTGCTCCTCTCCATTCACTAGGTCTTCTGGGAGCTCACTGACACTACGGAGCACAACCGTGGAGAAGAACGCATCCTATCAGTACCCAAGGGCTATTCTGTCTGTCGACCTTAGTGGTGAAAGTAGGTTTCCTGTCTTGTGTGTTGTTCTGCTTAAATCTTAATTTCGTTTTTCATCTAGAGAAATTGAGGAATTAACCAAATATGTTCTGATTTATCTATCAATTTTTTGTTTTTGCATTTCTGAAGAGTAATTTTTTCTTTCTTTATAAAGGACTCTTCAAATGAGCCAAGTGCTTCATGTAGATTTCCCCCCTAAACCTAATAACAGCCCTCTAAAAGCAGCCTGTTCCCATTTGTTTCCCTAAGCCAGCCAAATGCCTCTGGAATCTTGCAAACAGGACACGTTGCAGATTGTCGTCTCCTGTTGTTTCTGCTCCAGCATCTCATGATTTCAGAGATTCTGCCTCTGAACACAAGTGCTCAGCATAGCTAGTTTGCCCTTATATATTCTATAAACCTAATTGTTTTGCTTTGCTTATGTAGGGGGGAAAACCCAACTCTTATCTAGATGTCTTCGCCACATCTTTTGGTAGTAGCTTGCCTGAGCTCATCCAGTGAACTCATCAGCAAAGTTTGCTCATGCTTTTGGCTACTATTGTTAAAGAAATGCTTCCCTACAGCAATGCATACCCCTATTTTTCTTCTGTCGGTGGCAAACAGGAAGAAGGCTTTTTCAGTTTTGTTGCCTCCATATCTGGAATGCTCTCCCCAGCGAGGCTTACCTAGTGTTGAATATTACAACTTCTGGGCACTGGGTAAAGACTTCATTAAAAAAAATAAAAATAAATCCCAGTCCTTTCTGTTTTGATTGCACTACTGCTTGGGGGGGGGGGCGTTTATTGGTGTCTTACTGTGGAATGATGTTTTATATTTCAGTTCCTGCTTTATAGTAAACTGAGTTGGAAGATCTCTGAACGAAAGCATGGGGGGTATTAAATCTTTTTAACCTGTAAAATAATAAGATTGATACTCTGTTTTTGAAGTAGGCAGTTTTTGTGAGTACAGCATCATACCAATGTCCATCCAAAGAGGAAGTTTGCATGTCTGCTGTTCCAAATGCACACAATCTAATCCAATGCTACCCACTTGCCAAATTGTATTGTTTTCTGTAATGTTTTCAACTTTCAGACCTCTCTGATATGGAGTTTTTAGACGACTCTTCTACCGAGAGCTTGCTGCTGAGTGGCGATGAGTACAATCAGGACTTTGATTCAACCAATTTTGAAGAATCTCAGGATGAGGAGGATACTCTCAATGAAATTGTCAGGTGTATCTGTGAAATGGATGAGGAAAATGGGTTCATGATTCAGGTAAGGAGTCTGCTCGCAGTACAGTTTTCTATGGAATTTTTTATGCAGTTATTCAGAACTTTTCCCCCTTTGGGATATTAATATATATATATATATTAAAAAAAACCTTATAGAATGGTATGATTCAGGCTGGTTTGAATTAGCACTGTGCCCTCCATTCAGTCTCTGTGGAGATCCCCAGTGGAGAGGGGGGAGATAATACATATTTTTAATTCTTACAATGGCACAGTTGATACTTTTTCTTCTGCCAGAGACCATTGTAAGAGTTCTGTCTCATGCAATTTATGGGGAATAGTTGGAGCTACCTTATACTGGAGTTGCTATTGGCCCTTCTGACTCCAGGCAGTCTCCAGCCAGCAGTTTTCCTGAGGTCTGAGCAGGTTCTGAGAAATCAGATGTGAAATAAACATGAGTGAGAGACGGTCCTTGGTTCTCTTTATCGCTAACTGTTATTTGTTTCAGTATTTATAAGTCATCTTTCTAGACAAGCTAGGGACGTGGGTGGTGCTGTGGGTTAAACCACAGAGCCTAAGACTTGCCGATCAGAAGGTCAGTGGTTCGAATCCCCACGACCGGGTGAGCTCCCGTTGCTTGGTCCCTGCTCCTGCCAACCTAGCAGTTCAAAAGCACATCAAAGTGCAAGTAAATAAATAGGTACCACTCCGGCGGGAAGGTAAACGGCGTTTCCGTGCGCTGCTCTGGTTTGCCAGAAGCGGCTTAGTCATGCTGGTCACATGACCTGGAAGCTGTACGCTGGCTCTCTCGGCAAATAAAGTGAGATGAGCGCTGCAACCCCAGAGTCGGTCACGACTGGACCTGATGGTCAGGGGTCCCTTTACCTTTAGCTTTTTCTAGACAATGCATCCAGAGACTGGTGTCTTCTTAGATACTTTGAACCAAAGCTTCCAACAGCCATGACTGCTGCTTCTTGTTGTTGTTTTAACCAAGCGAGGGTTGGACCTGAATTTCCCTCTCACGTTATGATGCATTATTTCCTTTCTCTTTTAATCACCGCCACAGTGTGAAGAGTGCCTGTGTTGGCAGCACAGCGTGTGCATGGGATTGTTGGAAGACAGCATTCCAGAGCAATACATCTGCTACATTTGCAGGGACCCACCTGGTAGGAGCAAATTTTCAAGCTAAGCCCCAGCGTTTCCAAGCCCCTGTAGTAGCTCACATGACCGCCACTGCTCCCATTTCCCACACACTTAAGGGTGTGTTTCTATAGCCAGCATTTGTGATGATATAGTCTAGGATCTGGCCTAGGCAGTCAGCAGAAATCCATGGTGCAGTTGTTGCTCTGACTTCTAGCTCAGTTCTCCAACATGCTAGTTTTCCATCTACAGAGATATGTTTCGGTTGTTGTTTCTTAAAGGGGAGATTTTTGTGATGTGGTCAGTAAATTCAAGGAAGTGTGACACTTTCTGCAGTTGTTTTCCTGGGTTTGTCTGCAGAGTTTTGTGGTCACTAACGTGTGGCCTTTCCTTGCCCTCCTGTCCCATCCTTGTGGAGGCCTAATGCTATATTCTACCCTTAAATGCATCTAAGGCAAGGGAGGGGTGGGGAGTTGGATCATATGGCTCCTGTCCAGGTTTGTTAATTGTCTTGCTTTAAAAGGATGAGGATCCTATGTCCTTTTAAAATGTGAGGTGTGTGTGGTTTTTTTTTTTGGGGGGGGGTTATTGGGTTGCTTTTATTTTGATTATGTATTTCGTGGTTTTATATTTTGATTTTATTCTGTGAGCTGCCCTGAGATCTCCGGGTATAGGGCGGTATATAAATAATAATAATAATAATAATAATAATAATAATAATAATAATAGTGGCATCATGTGGCAGGTGGGTGTGGCTTGGCCAAATGGCCTGGTGGGCCAAATGAGCAGGCCTGACGGGCCAGATTAGGCCCTTGGGTCGGAGGCTCTCTACCCTTCCTCCAGGGCAATGCTTCCTCTCTCTTGCTCTATTTATGATTTATAATCCACTGTACAGCCAAAGGCTGTACGTCCCAGTGAAAGAGAATAAAACGGATACAATTAAATAAAAAAATTCAATCTGTCTGCCATTTTAATTCTTCCCCTGGTGTTCCAAATCCTGAAGATGCTCAGGATCCAAATTTAGCAAACCACCACCCCTCAAAACAACCACAAATGGGGCTTCATGGTGCAGACCCAGGAACATCCCAAAGTTGCAAAACCAGGTGATTGGGCAGGCAGGCAAATCTCTTCTGTGATAGGAACCTACCCAAGTTATAGTAACAGCCCATAAGCCTTCCCGGCACCAATACTGACATTCATTTGAGGGCCCCTTCACACATTTCTTCTCCCATTTATGAGTTTTAAACCTATATAGGCTTATGAATGTGTTTAGTTCGTCTGTTTATTAAACGGAGGGCATGGTTTCTCACTGCCTGTAACTGCAGCTGTGGTGGCACTTGTGCAGATATACACCTGTGCATCCACCCTTTTGCATTATTCACCCTCCGATAGAAAACAAAAAGTTTCCACAGCAATAGCAAGAGAATAAGATCTGAATCCCTCGTTGTCTCTAGGTCAGAGATGGAGTGCCAAATATCTCTACGATAAAGATTGGTTGAATAACGGCCACATGTGTGGTCTGTCGTTTTTAAAAGAGAACTACTCTCATTTGAATGCCAAAAAGATTGTGTCGACGCACCACCTCCTGGCTGACGTGTATGGTGTTACGGAAATACTGCGCGGGCTGCAGCTGAAGATTGGGATACTAAAGTAAGCATGCATTCTGGTGTTGCATATTGCTTTTTAGGGATATGCTCTCTTTACCTTGGTAGAACAATAAGACACTTAAAAATTGGGGTAGCTGCGTGGCAGGGATAGAATGGTTTCAGGGGAGCAGGGGCCAGTTTTTGTTTTTGTTTATAAATTTTATTTTCAATGCAAAATTACAACAAAAATTACAAACACTGAATCTAAAATAAAACTATACAAACAAGAAAGAAAAACAGAAAAAAGAAAAGAAAAACATCTACAAATAAAAACATATTTTCATTCTAATCTAGTCATTACATACATATACACATATTGACTTCCTTCCTTTGTTCTAAGACCTCAAAAATTTTACTCTTTCTAAATTGTTGTGTCTAATGTAGATTACTTCTATCTTTATACTTTTTACACCATTTTTCTTTAACCCTGTAAAGCAGCATTCATTACATACCTATATGCTTACTCCAAAACAATGTTTTTTCATATACTCTTTAGCACATCCCCATTCTTTTAATAATTTCTTGTCCGATTGTCCCCTTAAAAATGCTGTGAGTCTTGCTAGATTTATATATTCACAAAATTTAATTTGCCATTCTTTCATTGGAATTTTTCTCCCTTTCCAATTTTTTGCTATAAGCATCCTGGCAGCTGTCATTGCATAAAGGAATACTTTCCTTTGATTGTCAGGAATATCGTTTGTGATTATACCTAAAAGGAATGCCTCCGGTTTTTTACTGGGGTCAGTTTTGATGTGGAGGTGCTCAGCTCTCCTACCATAGTTTCCCCTGATGGTTTCGACCAGCTGTTATCGCCGTTAGGTATTTGTTTAAGAAGAACAAAGTGCTGAGCTCCGTGCAACGCTCAGAGGTGACATGGTCCTGCCACGAGGAATTACAATGTGTTCCAATTTCAGTGTCACATTGTTCAGCCGTACCGTCTCTGGGTGCTCAGGTGAGCATGCCTGGTCGTTGCAGGACTTCGGTAATTTGTTTTGACAAGTTGCCCCCTGTGCCACATCAGACTGAGTTCCAGAAAGACAAAAGGCCCTGCTTTGCATTCAGGCGTCGAACCAGACATTTTCTGGTTCGCTGCCTCCATAAGTGGAGACAGAAGTGTTGACGTACAGAGATTTGAGCCAGTTCCCCCGCCGCCGCCCCCACGTCAACTGACTTAATGTGTATCATGAGACAAACTTGGTTCCACTTGATGGACTTGTGAACACTGCAGACTTCACATGTCGTGGAACTGCTTACCCAAATCTCTTTCGTAAAAAATGTCAACACAGATTCCCTCTTCAGGCTGCTTAAATCGACTTGGTTTCTCTACCGCTTTGACCCCTTTATTTTTCTTTTTTTTCTCCCCAGGAACAAGCACCATCCTGACCTTCATTTGTGGGCTTGCACAGGTGTGCGGAAGGATCCAGACCAAATAACTCTTGGAGTGGAAAGAAGGGCATTGGCTGTGCCAGATACCCTTAACCCCCCTGAAAGGACGTATCATGGTCAAAACCATAGAGAGCCCCCTAGTTTACCCCAAAAGATGGAGGAAACATACATTACGAGCGAGCACAGTTACCAGAAACCCCAGAGTTACAGTCAGGACTGCAAAATGATGGCCGATCCTATAAGCTCAGACGACGACACCAGCAGTTTTGAAGACGATCAGGAGCTTCCCTTAGAGGATAAAAACTGTTTACAATATTCATCTAAAGAAGATGGTTTCAGCCATCAGGTAAAACTACCCATTTGTTTGTGCAACCTTCCAAGAATTACAGTGCAATCTTAACCATGACTATTCAGAAGTAACTCAATGGGAATGGGGACTTACTCCCAGGTAAGTGTGGTTAGGCGTGAAGGCAGAAGCAACAAAGAATCCCATAGCACCTAAAGACTAAAAAAAGTTATTGTTGCCTCTGATGGAAGTAGACCAGGCATAGGCAAACTCAGCCCTCCAGATGTTTGGGGACTACAACTCCCATCATCCCTAGCTAACAGGACCAGTGGTCAGGGGTGATGGGAATTGTAGTCCCAAAACATCTGGAGGGCCGAGTTTGCCTATGCCTGGTCTACTTCCATCAGAGGCAACAATAACTTTTTTAGTTTGCCTATGCCTGAAGTAGACTCTGGTCCAGGTATCTTCAACCTTTTCAGATACAGGGCATCCTTTTAACCCAAACATGCATTTGGGGACCCATTTCTTAACCTTTTCCTATATATTTGCGTGCCGGTAGTCCTCTTGTTGCAACCTACCTTGGGTCAGGCCATGCCCCTCTAGTGCAGGGTTTCTCCAGCTGTTGTTGGACTACAACTCCCATCATCCCTAGCTAGGAGGACCAGTGATCAGGGATGATGGGAATTGTAGTCCAAAAACAGACAGAGACCCAACCTGCATTAGTGTATCCTGACTCACCAGTTTGAAGACAAGTGTCCTAGTCCACAAAAACGTGTGCTGTGTTTATTTTGGTTACTTCCTAAGCGCTACATAACTCCTAACTTGTTTTTGCTGCGACAGGCTATCCTGGCTGCCCTTCTGGCAATTTTTATGAAGGCAAAATTAGCTTCAGATATCAGAGGAGAAAAGTCTAGTATCTTCAGCCTAGAGAAAAGAGGGTGTGGGCAAAGGAGCATGCTGACAGTTTTACAGTATTTAAAAGTTTCTTGGAAAGAGCAGCTGGAATGATGGGTCATTCCAGCATTGGACAGAAGGACAGAATTTGAATTGGGAAGTTTTATGCTTGTTCATCACATGCTGAAGACGCCTTTCTTTACCTACCTTGGCCTTTGACACCTGAAATGCATAGTTTTAGGACCCACTCTGTTATTTTGATTGCATTTGCTTTTAAACTGATTTTAATTTTGCTTTTTAAGATTGCTGTAGCCCATCCCTGGGACCTTTTGGTGAGGGGAGGGTCAGAAGTTGAATTAACGATCACTGTAACAGTGATAACAATAGATAACGCTACAGAGATAAATTTTGGCTGGACGCACCAGAAAGCATTTCCTTGTCTATAGAAGCAGTTCAAGCAAAAGGAGTCACAGCCACATCTCCCTACCGCTTGCTCCCTTTGTGTCCCTCCCCCACTGCAGGTTGCCTCCATGACTTAACGCATAAAACTACATTATCCAGACTTGTTTCCTATTCACACTATGCCTCCCCACCCCCCATCCACTCAAGTAAGAGGAGTGAAATTCATTTCAAAATTTCTCTTCTGTTACTCGACAGTTACATTTCCAGCTTGGCATTTTAGGAACTCATGCTCAGTGTTTTGTTGTTTGTTTGTTTGTAGGCAGCAGCAGACATAATATCATGATTTTTTCTTTTCCTAAAAGATGTAGTTTCCACTTCCTTTCCTGCATTTTATTTCTCTTCCTGCTAAAACTTGCCCGTTTCACAGGCAGTTCCACAGTTGCTCGGTCTTCCATTTCAGCTTTTTTGCAAATCCATAGCTGTTTTTCAGCTGATGCTCTCCCCATAGTCCATGTGAGCAAGGACTGGCTCCCAGGCTCCAGTTTCCTGCCCATCCACCCAGTTGAAAGAGTACTAATGATGGTGTTGTTGTTTAGTCATGTCCGACTCTTCGTGACCCCATGGACCAGAGCACGCCAGGCACTCCTGTCTTCCACTGCCTCCCGCAGTTTGGTCAGACTCATGTTTGTAGCTTCAAGAACACTGTCCAACCATCTCGTCCTCTGTCGTCCCCTTCTCCTTGTGCCCTTAATCTTTCACAACATCAGGGTCTTTTCCAGGGAGTCTTCTCTTCTCATGAGATGGCCAAAGCATTGGAGCCTCAGCTTCAGGATCTGTCCTTCCAGTGAGCACTCAGGGCTAATTTCCTTAAGAATGGATGCATTTGATCTTCTTGCAGTCCATGGGACTCTCAAGAGTCTCCTCCAGCACCATAATTCAAAAGCATCAATTCTTCGGTGATCAGCCTTCTTTATGGTCCAGCTCTCACTTCCATACATCACTACTGGGAAAACCATAGCTTTAACTATACGGACCTTTGTTGGCAAGGTGATGTCTCTGCTTTTTAAGATGCTGTCTGGGTTTGCCATCACCTTTCTCCCAAGGAGCAGGCATCTTTTAATTTCGTGACTGCTGTCACCATCTGAAGTGATCATGGAGCCCAAGAAAGTAAAATCTCTCACTGCCTCCATTTCTTCCCCTTCTATTTGCCAGGAGGTGATGGGCCCAGTGGCCATGATCTTCGTTTTTTTGATGTTGAGCTTCAGACCATATTTTGCGCTCTCCTCTTTCACCCTAATTAAAAGGTCCTTTAATTCCTCCTCACTTTCTGCCATCAAGGTTGTGTCATCTGCATATCTGAAGTTGTTGATATTTCTTCCAGCAATCTTAATTCCGACTTGGGATTCATTCAGCCCAGCCTTTCGCATGATGAATTCTGCATATAAGTTAAATAAGCAGGGGGACAATATACAGCCTTGCCGTACTCCTTTCCCAATTTTGAACCAATCAGTTGTTCCATATGATGGTGTAATGTGTACTTAATCTATAATGCACCATTGGGGTTAAAAGTCTATGCCTTTACTAGCGACCTTTGCATTTGTGGTCATCTGCTATGGAGCCCTGTTCTGTGTGTGCTTGGTAGGTTGAGAGCGAACAACAGCTGAACCTTGACGTTCTACCTAGCACTTTTAATTTTCATTGTACTTCACCTGGTGTCTTGAATCAACAAAACCTGAAACTTGTTTATCTTTTTCTGTAACTGATCAACAGTGCATGGAGAGCTGTGTGGAGCGCAAAGATTTTTCTACACATATTACACCGCACAGATCATCCTCTAGAATAAAATAGCTTACTAGGGAAATGCTGAAGTCGCCCTTTGGGGTGCCTCAGGGTCAATTTTTATGGTAGCCCAAATCTCAGTTGTACGGGTGTATGTATATATCTCAATTTTAATTCATGAGCTATTGCTGCAATCTGCTCTGGTTGTATATTTTATCCTTCTGAACGCTGTTTTTATTGTGTTATGCGAGCTGGTCTTTGACCGTAATAAATTATCTATCTGCACATATTACAGTTATGTACCAGATGCACATAGCAGCACATGGACTGTACAGGAAATAATAATTATTATATTTGTACCTCACCCATCTGAATGGGTTGTCCTAGCCGTTCTGGGCAGCTTCCAGGAAATACAACAACACAATAAAACTTCAAGTATTGAAAACATTCCCAGACAGGGCTGCATTCAGATGGCTTCTAAAAGTTGTATAGCTGTTCAACTCCTTGACATATGACTAGAGGGCATTCCACAGGGAGGGCGCCACTGCCGAGAAGGCCCTCTGCCTGGTTCCCTGTAACCTCACTTCTCGCAGGGAGGGAACTGCCAGAAGGCCCTTGGCGCTGGACCTCAGTGTCTGGGCTGAATGATGGGGGTGGAGACACTCCTTCAGGTATACTGGGCCGAGGCCATTTAGGTCTTTAAAGGTCAGCACCAACATTTTGAATTTATGTTGTTGTTGTTTAGTCCTTTAGTCGTGTCCAACTCTTCGTGACCCCATGGACCAGAGCACACCAGGCACTCCTGTCTTCCACTGCCTCCCGCAGTTTGGTCAAGCTCATGTTGGTAGCTTCGAGAACACTGTCCAACCATCTCGTCCTCTGTCGTCCCCTTCTCTTCCACACAAACTCCCTTTGAAATGTGCAAAACATAAATGTTAGTTGCTAGCCTCCTTCTCTTTCTTTCTTTCTTTCTTTCTTCTCTCACCAAAATATCAATCTCTGACAAACAAACACTGGAAGTCTGTGCATACTCCCCATTGCCTTGTGAAATTTTTACCATAGATAGCTGGGCCGTTCCTTACAAATATGAGGTCTAGAAGTATGCCACTTAAATAATAATAATAATAATAATAATAATAATAATAATAATAAGCTGCTAGCCAGAGCTAACTCTTTAAGGTCCTGTTGATTTCACTGGGAAAATTCAAGCATGTGCTTAACTCTCACCAAAACTTTGAAAATCAGAGGTGCCCATAATCCATTTGCTGGATTGTGTCTTACATTTTTACTACCAGCATATTTTGCTGGACAACGTCAAGTGCATATTAACGAGGATATGATTTATAGTGTGTAGTGCTGCTTTACAGCCATTATTATAAGTTGTATTAACCTATACGGTAGTCGTATAGTCCTCAACAAATCACCTCCAATGCTCTCTTGTTATGCTGTGTCATTTAAGAGCAGCGGTTTTGTTTAATCTCACTCTTCAGCTACTGGGAAGCATCTTCAATCAGGCTGTATCTGTGGGCAGGTGTGGTGTAGAGACAGCCTTAAATTGTGACTATGCATTTTGCTAATTCCTCTCTCTCTCTCTCTCTCTCTCTCTCTCTCTCTCTCTCTCTCTCTCTCCCCACCACCCAATCTTTGTTTTGTGGATATCAAACAGAGGCATTTGGCTGAAGGGAACACTGTGTTTGTATTTAATGAAAAAAGAGGAGCCGAAGAACATGTGGACTCCCATCTTCAGTGGCAGCTAAACCTCCTCACCCACATAGAGAACGTACAGAACGAAGTTGCTAGCAGAATGGACCTTATCGAAAAGGAAGTGGATGGTAACTATCTTAAAGCAATAAGCGCATATATTGAAATTTGGAACCTGCCCCATTCCAAAGTTTCTGGAATGGTAACATGAAACTGGTGCGTAATGTGCAATGCAAGGTTCAGAATCATCACTTTTTGAGCAAACCTCTTATAATATTGTTGTTAATAATAATAATAATAATAATTTATACCCCTCCCATCTGACTGGGCTTCCCCAGCCACTCTGGGTGGCTCTCAAAATAATAATAATAATAATAATAATAATAATAATGCAGTAAAACATCAAACATTAAAACTTCCCTAAACAGGGCTGCCTTCAGATGTCTTCTAAAAGTCAGATAGATGTTTATTTCCTTGACATCTGATGGAAGGGTGTTCCACAGGGCGGGTGCCACTACTGAAAGGCCCTGTGCCTGGTTCCCTGTTCCCTGTAGCTTCACTTCTTCTAGTGAGGGAACTGCCAGAAGGCCCTCGGAGCTGGACCTAAGTGTCCGGGCTGAACGATGGGATGTATTCAGTTTGGTTGACAGCTGTAGGAATCATAGAATTGTAGAACTGTAGAGTTGGAAGGGACCCTGAGGATCATCTAGTCCAACCCCCTGCAATGCAGGAATATGCAGCTGTCCCTTACAGGAATCGAACCTGCAACCTTGGCATTATCAGCGCCATGCTCTAACCAACCGAGAATAGCTGAATGCCCTGTGTTTGTCCTTTTGCGATCTGTTCAGATTAAATGACACAATACAGTTAGTTGAAACCAGAAGTAGGTGCTTCCTATCTCCCCACAGCTGTCCCAGAGCGGAAAAGGGATCAGGCTTATTCTCAGAAAGCTGAGAAGCTTGGACACTCCCCGGTTTAGTGCGACTCCAGAACCAGGCCTAAATATTGCCGCATCTTGCTATCCCTAACTGTGCTTGTATCCCTTTTGTCTGTGCAGTTTTAGAAAGCTGGCTTGACTTCACCGGGGAATTGGAGCCGCCGGACCCCCTTGCACGGCTGCCTCAGCTCAAGCGCCGGATCAAGCAGCTCATATCTGACATGGGGAAAGTCCAGCAAATAGCAACCTTTTGTTCCGTATGACAAAGCAGAAGCTGAAAGGAATACGCAGATAGGCTCTTAACAATGGATTTCTTGCGCTTCTTCGCGAGACTGATGAAGGGGTGAAATACGAAAATAAAAAGACGCTTGAACACTATTCCTTTGTTCTGTGCTGGATGTCCTGTTATCCCGAAGGTCTTGAGAAAAGGGGGAAGAGGAGGAAAGCATCAAGGAAGGGGCACACGATATGGCCTGCCAGGATGTTCCTACAGGCCATGTCGGGGAAATCTTCAGACTGGTGTTTCCTTAAGGGGGAAAAAAAAATTAAGAAGCTGTGTTGGAGAAGGAATGAAAGCGCAACATTTTCTTTCAGTGTGGTAGTAGAGAAAGATTTGCACCCCCTGGCATCTTGAAGGATAGGTAAAATGGAGCCAATGCCTGTTTTTCCTGGTGCAACAAATATTACCCAGGAAAAAATGAAAATTACTAGCTTCCCTTTTTAAAAAAGAAAAAAAGAGAGACTGTTTTCTGTGGTGGCCTCTTCACAAATATTATTTTTTAAAGCTAAACCTTCCTTGCGGGGATCTTGCGCTCCTTGTTAGAAACAGGTATGGGGAGGGTAATTGTCAGAAGTGCCAAATAAAGTTTTCGAAAACCACTGAAATGGGAGGATGAGAGTCGTCTGCCGTGTGTTGCTCCCTTTTCCTCTTCCCCTGCTCCCTTAGCAGAGTCTTCCATAATGCCAGCCAGCAAACCATCCAATATTGTACTTAAATCATATTTGCGTTTAGCTGCAACAGTATTCAGGGCTACAGTGCATTTTTAAAAGAACTTTTTTTGTCCTGGACGACTGCTTAGCATTAGCTCTCTGAACTACTGTTGCTCCTCAGCTGGATTGAGGAATGACCAGAACATTCAGAATGCCAGCGGATGGGCCGTGAAATCGGGCCGTTTCCCGTGTTAACATGTTTTTAGATTTTGGGTAGCATCCAAGCAATGTGTCCCGCCAGTGCAAGAATTTCCATTTGTTGCAGCAAGACTTGCACCTGCCTCCTCTCCCCTGCATCGTCCCCAAATCTGCTCTGAAGGGTTGGGAATCCCTAGAACAGATTTAGAGGGGTGTGGTGAGAAGTGGGGGAGGCCTGCAGAAATCTTCACGCTGATGGGACCATGACTTGGTGCTGTTTTTGCAGACAACCCTTTGGGGGTCGGGAACAGCACAGAATGGAATTCCAACATCTGCGCAGGTGTCTCCCGATGGGATTCACTTGTGTTGCATGCCAAGGAGCTTGGAATGGGTCAGCTTGTACCGTTGTCATTTTTTCCAAATAAACATTTCCCACGCTTATTTTAACCCTGGAGCAGGGGTCGGCAACTTAAGGCCCGTGGGCCACAAGCGGCCCATGGGGGTCATTTAACCGCCGCTCGCTCAGTTGGCTCCCATGCGCCGCACTAAACCAGCGCAGAGCAGAGCGGGGACCGCCTTCCTCGATGCTATCTGGCTTCCCATTGGCTGCAGGAAGCTCCTGCAGCCAGTGGGAAGCTGTGCATGCCTCCTGTGCACCGGAAGGATGCCGGAAATAACATTTGCGCGTGCATGCGCACTCCAGCCCACTGCGGCATCTGCGGGACTGTGAACCAGCCCATGCCACAAAAACTTAGCCAACCCCTGCCCTGGAGTGACTTGCAGGATCACCCCCTATGAGTCAAAATCTGAGTGTTGGTAGCTGCCATTGTAGAGCGTATATGGCGAAAAACCTATTACTTGTACTGAGCGCCTCTAACGGAGAGCAACTTCGCTATCTGTTAGGGACGCTTAATTATGAGTTTGCAAAGCATTGTGAAACCAAAGTCAACCTAGTTGCTGTGCGGTTTTTGTTTTTCTTTTTATTGTTTCTGCACCGAGTCCAGAGCCTTCACTTCACTTCTGTTCATCTGCAATTTTGCTTTACCCTCTGCTACAATACACCTTTTATTATGTGTATATGTCTCTCTGTGTGTTGGTGTGATACGCACATACAGGCGCTCATATACATAATACAATCTAGAGACATATTTATATTGACAAGTCTAGTTTTATTGCAATGGACTAAGACCTTGGTGACAAAATACTTAAAACGTTGCCTTTTAACACGAGTTTCTAAAAGAGAGAAAGAGATGAAGAAGATGAAAATAATGTATGTACAGGTTTTGAAATTTGTAAAAAAGAAAGAGAAAATGAAATGCAAAATTTTAAAATATTGACTGTTCAGAAGAGGTTGTGTAACCAACGGCAGCACGATACTTGAACTCTTTACGCCTCCCTTGCAATTTCAGTGCTGGTGATATGTATAAAAGCATACGAGAACTGTATGACAGGCCATAAACTTGAAGTTCCCCCGGGATAAGAGTACAAGCCACTGTACATTTTTTTTTTTAAAAAAAAATGTATTTAAATTTGCAGATACACTGTTCTATATGTAAGGTACTGTATGTAAAGCTGTTTATTAAAATATTCTGCATACTCTGCATCCTTTCACTCTTCACGGCCTGCTTAACATTTTATTTTCAATTTACAGATCATCAGATTTGCCAAAGCCTTTCAGGAGGTTGAGAAATGTGCAGTTCGTGTGACAATTGCAATTTGCAGTACGGAATTGCCTTATGATGAGTCAGGCTAATGCTCTGTCTAGCCCAGTCATGTGACCTGCTTGATGGCAGATGGCTGGCAGCACTCAGCTGACCATGAGCCATGTTGCCGCTTACTAGGAAGGGGTGGGACAAGGTCATTGTGGTGCAAACACGTCAGATTGGCTCCACCAGTGTACTTCTCAGTTGCCTTGAAGCCATGGAGTGACCTCCTTGCTGAGGTTTACAGAAGTTCCTCCCTTGGATTTTAAAATCCATATACAGTGGTACCTCGGGTTACAGACGCTTCAGGTTACAGACTCCGCTAACCCAGAAATAGTACCTCGGGTTAAGAACTTTGCTTCAGGATGAGAACAGAAATCGTGCTCCGGCAGCGCAGCGGCAACGGGAGGCCCCATTAGCTAAAGTGGTGCTTCAGGTTAAGAACAGTTTCAGGTTAAGAACGGACCTCCAGAACGAATTAAGTTCTTAACTCGAGGCACCACTGTACCAAGAGACTTGGCTGAGTCTTGATGCCCACTCTTGCTTCTGCTATGTCTTAAGTGTATCTCACATTTTGGATAAGCTTTAAAATGTGTTCATGAAGCAATACTTAAAATGCTCTGCATGGCTTTCCTAGGCTAGGGCCTAGTCAAAGTGGGAAGGTCTTAATGACATGTTAGAGAAAATAGTTCGCTTTATTTATTTATTTATTTATTTATTCAGTCAGTTATTCATTCATCCGCCCCCAGCCATTCTGGGCGGCTCCCAACAGAATATTAAAAACACAATAAAACAGGGTTGGCCAACTCTCAAGAGACTGCGATCAGCTTCCAGAATTAAAAACTGGCAGTGGTCTACCCCTGCTTTTGAGGGGTTCAGCTCAAAATCATTGAGAAGTTTCGTTTTTGAGGGGGGTTAAAGGCAAGGGACACGGGTGGTCCTGTGGGTTAAACCACAGAGCCTAGGACTTGCCGATCAGAAGGTCAGCGGTTCAAATCCCCACGACGGGGTGAGCTCCTGTTGCTCGGTCCCTGCTCCTGCCAACCTAGCAGTTTGAAAGCACAAAGTGCAAGTAGATAAATAGGTACCACTCTGGCGGGAAGGTAAATGGCGTTTCCGTGCGCTGCTCTGGTTCACCAGAAGCAGCTTAGTCATGCTGGCCACATGACCCGGAAGCTGTACACCAGCTCCCTCGGCCAATAAAGCGAGATGAGCGCCGCAACCCCAGAGTCTGCCACGACTGGACCTAATGGTCAGGGGCCCCTTTACCTTTAAAGGCAAGGGATGAAGAGGTAAAGTCAGTCACAAAAAGATTGCTATGGTTCGAAAAAGCACCACAGAAAAAGCTCTGTCTTCCCTTCCAGAGATCATACAACCATGGAGGGGGAGATGGGGCAGGAGTCAGTTTTAGCAACACTAAGGAAAGGGAGCCAGGGATTGACCGCAATCTACCAAAACCTCGCGGGGATCTACCAGGAGATCGTGATCGACTTGTTGGACATCCCTGCAATAAAACATCAAACATTAAAAACTCCCCTAAACAGGGTTGCCTTCAGATGTCTTCTAAAAGTCAGGTAGTTGTTTATTTCCTTGACATCTGATGGGAGGGGGTTCCATAGGTAGGTACCACTACCGAGAAGGCCCTCTGCCTGGTTCCCTGTAACTTCGCTTCTCGCAGTTAGGGCATCACCAGAAGACCCTCAGAGGACAGTGTCCGGGGTGGGGTGAGGTCAAGACGCTCCTTCAGGTATACTGGGCCAAGGCCATTGAGGGCTTTAATGGTCAGCACTAGCACTTTGAATTGTGCTCAGAAACGTATTGGGACCCAATGTAGGACTTTCACCAGTCTAGCTGCCACATTCTGGATTAAAAAGGCTCCAGATGCAGTCATCAACATCTCCAGGTGGAGATGGAGCAAGCTTCCTATCTGAAACACTAGAGAGCCACTAGGTAAAGGTAAAGGGACCCCTGACCATTAGGTCCAGTCGTGACCGACTCTGGGGTTGTGGCGCTCATCTTGCTTTACTGGCCGAGGGAGCTGGCGTACAACTTCCGGGTCATGTGGCCAGCATGACTAAGCTGCTTCTGGTGAACCAGAGCAGCGCACGGAAACGCCGTTTACCTTCCCGTCAGAGTGGTACCTATTTATCTACTTGCACTTTGACGTGCTTTCGAATTGCTAGGTTGGCAGGAGCAGGGACCGAGCAATGGGAGCTCACCCCGTCATGGGGATTCGAACCGCCGACGTTCTGATCGGCAAGTCCTAGGCTCTGTGGTTTAACCCACAGCGCCACCCGCGTCCCTCAAGAGAGCCACTACCAGCTTGCATTAAGTAACACTGAACTAGATGGGCCAGTGGTCTGACTCAATATATAAAGCAGCAGCTTAAAGCCAGGGAAATCCATTATCTGTAGTTGCAGGAAAATACTAGGACAGTTTCCACCAGAACCATGTCATTGTTCTGAGTTTCCCTACACCTGGGTTTTCCCCTTGTCATGTGAATATGAAACCTGATGTGTGTCTTGGTCTGGGAAATATTAAACCAGAGCTTTCTCAAGTGACACACTTTTCAGACATGCATCATTTCGCGACACAGTAATTCACTTTTACTAGCAAACCAGAGGTTAAACTAGCCCCCTTTCCAGCTCCGGGAGAAGATCGGACAACACACTTACACACTAGTGTCACAGCACACAATTTGGAAAGCTCTGTGTTAAGCTAACAGTGGGAGCAGGATCAGTGCACATTCCACACACAAGGACCCATGGCCATCTTGCAAGGATTGCAAGTTCCGTGGGCCCTGGATCTCTATTGTACTAACTATTCAGTAATGGAAGCCACAAAGATGCAATTGGCACATGGTCTTTCGTTCTGAATTATTGGGATTGTGCTCCTGGATCCAAAGGTAAAGGTAAAGGGACCCCTGACCGTTAGGTCCAGTCGTGACCGACTCTGGGGTTGCGGCGCTCATCTTGCTTTATTGGCCAAGGGAGCCGGCATACAGCTTCTGGGTCATGTGGCCAGCATGACTAAGCCGCTTCTGGCAAACCAGAGCAGCGCACAGAAACGCCGTTTACCTTCCCGTCGGAGCGGTACATATTTATCTACTTGCACATGACGTGCTTTCGAACTGCTAGGTTGGCAGGAGCAGGGACTGAGCAACGGGAGCTCACCCCGTTGTGGGGATTCGAACCGCCGACCTTCTGATTGGCAAGTCCTAGGCTCTGTGGTTTAACCCATATGGCAGTTGTATGCATTGTGTTGTTACCCGTTCTCATTTTTTGCTGATTCATTTGAGTCCTGTGACCCCTGCGCTTTTCGCATGTGATGCTTCTCCAGATCTGTCCTTTTTTCCTAAGTGGCTGGGGGGGGGCACTCAAGTTGCTTGGAGGGAAACCAAGGAAGAAATCTCAGGTGGGAGTGGGCCAACTCAATGGCCCTTGTGAAACAAAATTTGCGTCATTAGCCCACTTTAGTGCCCAGTCTTCCACTTCGTAGCTGAAGGTATCTTGGCAGCATCAGCTATTAAAGCTTGGTCCAAAAGATGGGCTGAGCGAGATCCTTCTACCTGCTCAGAGGGGCTCAGTCTTACTGTCCCCCACAATGGGGCCCTTACTTCTCATCACTCTGCTTTGCTTTGTTAATACGGCATCTGCCGACCTCTTTGGTAAGTGACGCTTCCCTCTTCTTTGCTTACAGGTGTCTCTTGATTTTAGAAAAAATAGGAATGCAGGCTATGCCTTTCCCTATTCAAAAGCTGGACTGGTGGATGGGCGACTTGTGTTTGGCTGGTGGCGAGAGCTTGGTTTGAATCCCCCAGTGCTAATTATTATTATTATTATTATTATTATTATTATTATTATTATTATTATTAATTTATACCCCGCCCATCTGGCTGGGTTCCCCAGCCACTCTGGGCGGCTTCCAACAAAACACTAAAATACAATAACCTATTAAACATTTAAAGCTTCCCTAAACAGGGCTGCCTTTAGATGTCTTCTAAACGTTTGGTAGTTATTTTTCTCTTTGACATCTGATGGGAGGGCATTCCACAGGGCGGGTGCCACTACCGAGAAGGCCCTCTGCCTGGTTCCCTGTAACTAGGCTTCTCGTAGTGAGGGAACCACCAGAAGGCCCTTGGCGCTAGATGTCAGTGTCCGGGCAGAACGATGGGGGTGGAGACGCTCCTTCAGGTATACTGGGCCGAGGCTGTTTAGGGCTTTAAAGCACCAACACTTTGAATTGTGCTCGGAAATGTAATGGGAGCCAGTGTAGGTCTTTCAAGACCTGTGTTATGTGGTCTCGGTGGCTGCTCCCAGTCACCAGTCTAGCTGCCGCATTCTGGATTAGTTGTAGTTTCTAAGAATGCCTTTTAGCTGAAAATATGGAATTTGTGCATTAACAACAAATTAAATGTGATGTAGGCATGAGCGTCACTTCAAACACCCGGATGTTATAGGTTTTGTGTTTGAATTAAAAGTACAGAGATATAATAAGAAATCAGTTGAATCAAAAATTTAAAAAGGAGTGGAAATGTTTTGATGAATATATGGCAAAATATTGCTCAAAAAAAAAAAAAAGATATGCTAGTATGCCTAGATTAAAATGTGAAGTACTGGATGGAAAAATTTAGTAAGGAAAGTTAAGAATATATAGATGATTTGAGAAGGTTGTAGAATGCAAAGATTATTGTAAATTGTATAATGTGGAGGAAATCGAGAGGGGATGGAGGGAAGTGGGAGGAAGGAGAAAAGAATAATATGTGGATTGAGGAAACAGAAATGTAAATGTATGGGGGGATGGCGAGGAAATGGCGTCGGCTTTGGTATATTTGTATTGTTATGTAATATGTGAATACCAATTAAAAAAGAAGTACAGAGATAGCAAAAGCCGTTTTAAGTATGCACTTGTAGAAAAGGATATTAGATTTGAAGATTGCCAAGAAGCTGCTACTGTGAGCCCAAGTTCTTTGGGAAAGGGTAGAAAGTAAGTACACTTAACCTACATTTTCCTAATTATTTGTGTACTGTTGTACACCAAGAACTGCATCAATTGCATGCATACTTGCAGTTTCACACTGATGAGAATTGTAGGGTTGCAAGAGACCACATGGGTCGCCTAATCCAGTGCAGGAATGGCAGCTAAAGAATCCTTGACAGATGGCCACCCAACCTGTTTAAAAACCTCCAGTGAAGGAGAGTCCACAACCTCTCAAGGGAGTTCATTCCACTGTCAAACAGCTCTTACTCTCGGAAAGTTTTTCCTGATGTTTAGTTAGAATCTCCTTTATTGCATCTTGATGCCATTGGTTCGATCCTACCCTCCAGGGCAGGAGAAAACAAGCCTGCTCCAACTTCCACGTGATCGTAACAATACTACTACTACTACTACCACTAATAATAATAATAATAAAATAAAATAAATTATTTATACCCCGACCTCCCCGAGCTCAGGGTGACTAACAACCGATATAAAAACAAATGGATTGAAATACAACTTAAAAAAATATACAACATTAAAACATTAAAATGCAGCCTCTTTTCAATGGAAACTCAAATCAAAAACTTTTGGGGGGGATGAAAACGTCAAATCTTCACCAAGCCTAACTATCCAGACTGGTCCTACATGGGC
This sequence comes from Podarcis gaigeae, assembly GCF_964106915.1. Classification (NCBI taxonomy): domain Eukaryota; kingdom Metazoa; phylum Chordata; class Lepidosauria; order Squamata; family Lacertidae; genus Podarcis; species Podarcis gaigeae. Next base: position 10,776,626 of record NC_139683.1, on the reverse strand, counting down.
CAGAAAAAAAGCCAGGGAAGTCCCCAAATAGGAGTTCCATTACAGGAGGAGAAAGGAACGTAGGAGTCAAAAATGGGTCAACGTTTGCAGGAATTGTAATGTCGCCATTACAAAAGTCCACGGATGCAGAGGACAATGTATTTTGAGAAATGGAATGGCCAGATGGACTTGCTACTGCTGTTGGTCCACTCTTCCAGGAAAGGCAGAAGGAAAGGTTAGGACTGGAACAGGTACAGCAAAGATGAAGAACCTGTGATCATCAATGTCACAGGTTCATGTGTCATCCATGCAGCAGTCAATGGTCAAGGATGATGAGAACTGTGGTCCGACAACATCTGAACAGCCACAGGTTCTCAATCCCTGTCTTTTGAAGGCTTAGAAACCATGTCCTTTTTGAGATAAGGTCATCCTTCAACCGGCCATAGGAGCAAGATGTGGAAAACTGGTCCACCAGATGTTGCTGGGAGTCCAACTCCCAACACCCCCAATTACTGGCCATGCTGACTGGGGTTGATGGCGTTTGGTGTGCACCAAAATCTGGAGAGCCACAGGTTTCCCATTCCTGCTGTAGGATGGTGGGCAAAAGGTGTAACAGCTCTATCGGAAAGAAGTTGGGATCAGCTGCCCCAATAATTGTGCACATTCTTCCTGCATTCAGAGTACCAGGCAGAAAGCCAACCTCTTCGCCCATGTGAGCTTCGAAGGGCAAAGGCCTTTCAAGAAGGTGAAGACTATGTCCCTCAGTGCTTGGAAGATGGCCGGTTCAGGTAATGAGCTTATAGTATGATGAGACGTTTCAGGCAGGAAGACAATGATGCTGAATCCCAATATAAGGGCGTTAAGATGAACAATAGTACCTGGCTAGTCTTACCAAGGTCTGATGAAGATCAGGTTGTGGTGACATAGAGGCAGAATGTTTCACTGACAGCCTTGGTGTTGTAGAACACTCTCCCTCCTGAAATATGAGATGTCCCATCTGTATTGGCATTCTGCTGGCATTTGAAGATGCACCTGTTTACATATGTACATAGGTGTTCCCTTGATCACTCTACCTGAGTCTCTTGCCTTAATCACTGTGCTCTTTTAATGAGAGTGTTTTACTGTATGTTTTGATTATGGGTGCTTATATGTTAATGATTTTACATTATTATTTTATTGTATTTCTGTTTTAATAACTGCACATTTTTAATTACCGTTGTGCAATTGGTTTTTATATTTTGCAAGCTGCTTAGAAGTCTATTTTGGCATTGAGCAGTATATAAATGAATGAATGAATGGAATGCAAAGAATGAAGACTAAACCTCCTGCGTTCGAATCATGCGCTCTGCCACTGACCCATGGCCCCATTTCCCAGCCTAGCATGCCAAGGTTTATCACCTAGGCCTGGTGCACATGAACAGAAGAAAGGTGGTAGAATCCTCATCCTGAGACTGGTAGGAGATGCCATTTTTAATAAAAGAGTTCTGTAGTAAAATAAAATCCCAATAGTAATGTTTCTCCAGTCATACCAGGGAGAGAGGTTTTATCCAGGCTTCCTTCTTGCTATGCTAGATCCCTACATGTGACGAGCCTTGCATTTTTACATTCGAAAACATGATTCCCCGCCGCCTGCATTGCAAAGTGGTGCAGCCTATTCTACCACTTTAAGAACTCTACCACATACAGGGACTCTACCACATAGTTGGCACCCGCTGCCTTGTTTTCCTCAGCCCCTCTTACATTTGTCCCTAGGGTGCAGGAGGGTTTCACTAAGGCTGTAGTGTGGCCAGGTAATTTTTTTGAAGGTGTTTGATCATCACCACCATAATTTATTATTAAACCACAGAGCCTAGGATTTGCCGATCAGAAGGTTGGCGGTTTGAATCCCCGCGACAGGGTGAGCTCCCGTTGTTTGGTCCCTGCTCCTGCCAACCTAGCAGTTCAAAAGCACATCAAAGTGCAAGTAGATAAATAGGTACCACTCCGGCGGGAAGGTCAACAGCGTTTCCGTGCACTGCTCTGGTTCGCCAGAAGCGGCTTAGTCATGCTGGCCACATGACCCGGAAGCTGCACGCCAGCTCCCTCGGCCAATAAAGAGAGATGAGCGCCGCAACCCCAGAGTTGGTCACGACTGGACCTAATGATCAGGGGTCCCTTTACCTTTACACCGTGCCTATCTGGCTGGGTTTCCCCAGCTACTCTGGGCGGCATCCAACAGAATATTAAACAGAATAAGACTTCAAACATTAAAAACATTCCTAAACTTCAAACATTAAAAACTTGGTGACAGCTCTTGGGCTCATCTACAGTGATGAAGCTTGAGAACCTCTGATCGGCAGCTATTACTGCCTGGTGACACTGGAAATCTATCATTTGTCCACCAGGAACATCCAGTGCAAGAAGAAAGATACTTCCTGCTGGTGTGTAGATGGCAATGGAGCTGAAATAGCAGGGAGCAAGCAGACCAGATCCTCAGTAGCTTGTGAGTAAACCATGCAAGGTTTAATTCTCTTTATTGCCACGAGTGCCTGGCTGGGCTTGTCTTCTGCCACACCAAGAGTGATGCAAAGGGCATTCTTGGCTGGTTGAGCTCAGATATGGGGAAAAAGGCTTCCTGTTTGAAGTCCAAATGGGACAGGGGGCACTTTTGTCCAAAAAAGGGGCAATCCTAGATAAATCCTAGGTAAAACCTTATCTAGAATATATAGTTTACTGCTTGAGTGGTATACAAAAGACGAAGAAGTAAAGAAATCAATGATAAAAAGGGCGATCGATATTGGGCACAATATTGAATTGGAAAAGTGGGAAAGACTATGGAAGGAGGGTTTGAGATTTACAGGCTGTATGGCTCTAAAGGAAAACCTGCTAAAAATGATGTATAGATGGCCCTTGACGCCAGTAAAATTAGCTAAAATGTATAGAAAAAAAGAAAGAAAATGTTGGAAATGTAAAAAGGTAGACAGGGATTATTTCCATATGTGGTGGACCTGTGACAAGGTTAAAAAAAATTGGGAATCAATTTATAATGAATTCAAAAAAATATTTAGGTATACCTTCCCCAAAAGACCGGAAGCGTGTCTATTAGGCTTAATAGGAACAGAAATTAAAATGCGAGACCAAAATCTGTTTATGTATGCTACGGCTGCTGCAAGAACCCTCCTGGGCCAAAGATGGAAAATACAAGACATACCAACTACCCAGGAGTGGCAGGTGAAGCTGACAGAATATGCAGAACTCGCCAAATTGTCAGGGAGGATCCGGGACCAGGAAGATCAAAGATACCAAAATAATTGGAGTAAATTTATTGAATATTTAAAGAAGAATTGTAAAGAGGTTAAGACACTAGCAGGATTGACATAATACCTCCAATGTATAATAGTATTATTATGAGAATGATGTTCGCAATAGAAAGGGGTTAAATATACCAATTGTAGGGAGGGAGGGGAGTCACGACTCGGCAGAGTCAAAGGGAATGTATGGTTTTATTATGGTTTGTTGGAAAAGAATAGGTAAGGAAAACAATAAAAATTTACTTAAAAAAACAACACGGGGCAATCCTGTTTTCCTAGGGACGGGTGGCAACCCTACTTCCAAGGGCCACATGGCCGCTCCTGACAATAAGGACAATTTGGGGGTGGTATCTCAAAGCCTGGAAATACCCCAGATTTAATGACGTTTCTTCCCTGCCATAGGTTTATCCTTCTGCCAGCTGCAGAAGCAGCAGATCCTGCTTGGCCGGGTCGTCAACGGAAGCACAGCATCCTACATCCCACAATGTCTGGATTCCGGTGACTTTGACCCCATACAGTGTGACTCTGGCCTGGGTCAGTGCTGGTGTGTGGATGCTGAAGGGATGGAGGTTTACGGCACGAGGCAGAGAGGGAAGCCCAAGCGATGTAAGTTGTGTTCTGTTAAAATGGGATTGTCCATTAATACCTCCTTCCTTCCTTCCTTCCTTCCTTCCTTCCTTCCTTCCTTCCTTCCTTCCTTCCCAGCCAGCCACTATTCATAGCAGAATCAAGATTTTAAACAGAGGTCATCCCAGTTTGCAGCGCAGTATGGGGTGTTAGGAAGGGACGTGGGTGGCGCTGTGGGTTAAACCACAGAGCCTAGGACTTGCCGATCGGAAGGTCAGCAGTTCGAATCCCCGCGACGGGGTGAGCTGCTGTTGCTCAGTCCCTGCTCCTGCCAACCTAGCCGTTCGAAAGCACGTCAAAGTGCAAGTAGTTAAATAGGTACCGCTCTGGCGGGAAGGTAAACGGCATTTCCGTGCGCTGCTCTGGTTCGCCAGAAGCGGCTTAGTCATGCTGGCCAGAAGCTGTACGCCGGCTCCCTTGGCCAATAAAGTGAGATGAGTGCCGCAACCCCAGAGTCGGTCATGACTGGACCTAATGGTTAGGGGTCCCTTTACCTTTATGGGGTGTTATGGGAGGGGTAGTACTTCTGGTGGGGGACATGTCATGCTCCTTCTGGGGCAGCTTGGTCACCTTTGGTCCCCACCCTGCTCTCACCTGTGGCTCCTAGAAGATGTCAGCATGAGACAGCGGCCATACGCCGGGAACGGCTTTGACTGGCCCACTAAACCAGGTGAGGGTAGCTGATGGGTCTCAGACCTTCAGTGAGCTAGGGACTTCCTCTGCATACAAAGACAGGCTCTGGTGGATTGAGTGGACTCCTAATGGTCAAGGAGGCAGTTTCTGCATGTTCTGTAGAGGGAAGTTAGGGGCAGATGGGGCTAGGAAGGTAGCCCATCTAAAAGAAGGAGTACTCTGATCCTAAACCTCTGCTGCCTTGTGAGAAGACACGTCTGAGAAGTAAACCTAAGGTGTTTGGATGACATCCTGTACGTCTCCTTCAACTCCTGCAGCCAAGGTGGTGCAAAATGTATTGCCCTGCTTTCCTTTGAGCCACGTCAGTGAGGTCGAGAGGGGGGTCTTGTCATCTGGGCACCCAGGACCTCTAGACACACTGCCCAGGCTTGCGTCCCAAAAGGAAGACGTACTCCACTGGCTCTCGAGACAGACAGATGGCAAGAACAAGAATTCTGTAGTAATGAGATGAAATCTGCAAGAGTGTTTTCCCCTCCCACAAAGACTCCATGTACGAAGGTGACGTCTCAGCAAACCCCTATGCCTTTTGCTTGCCAGGCCCTAGGAAATGTGAGATCCGAGACCGCCGCATCCTGCACAACGTCGGAGAAAAGAGCCCGCCCCAGTGTTCAGCTGATGGAGAATTCCTGCCTGTCCAGTGCAAGTTTATCAACACAACGGACAGGATGGTCTTTGACCTTCTTCACCATTTTAGCAGGTAGGAGTAAAAGACATGCCGTTACTTTAGTAAATGTGGGAAGGCATTCTAGCCCTCATGGTTGGTCTGTGACCACGAAGAGCCTGGGTGTTGTGGGAGAGATGGCACACATTTCCAGGGCTGGGACATTGGTGGTGGAAAGGAAGAACACGAGATGCTGGGACCGGTGGAAAATGCAGTCAAGGGAGGAGAACTTGTGCTCCTTCTCCTGTTGCTGTTGGGCTTGTTGTTGTTTAGTCGTTTAGTCGTGTCCGACTCTTCGTGACCCCATGGACCAGAGCACGCCAGGCACTCCTGTCTTCCACTGCCTCCTGCAGTTTGGTCAAACTCATGTTGGTAGCTTCGAGAACACTGTCCAACTATCTAGTCCTCTATCGTCCCCTTCTCCTTGTGCCCAACATCAGGGTCTTTTCCAGGGAGTCTTCTCTTCTCATGAGGTGGCCAAAGTATTGGAGCCTCAGCTTCACAATCTGTCCTTCCAGTGAGCACTCAGGGCTGATTTCCTTCAGAATGGATGGGTTTGATCTTCTTGCAGTCCACGGGACTCTCAAGAGTCTCCTCCAGCACCATAATTCTGTTGGACTAGTACTCCCATTATCCCCAACCATTGGCCTTGTGCTGGTTGGGGCAGATGGGAGGCCACCATCCCTGACCTAAAGGAACTTAGCAGAGCTTTTTCGCTCAATGGCACAGAGAAAATACGTTAAAAGTGACAGATGACACTAGAGGGCAGGAAAGCCTTAAATGTTGCAGCCACCGCGGCTGGCTGAATGAAGTTGATCTTTCTAATCAATCCAAACTGGGGCGAAACCAAAGAAATGAATTGCTCTTTCAGCAACTGTAGAAGACCGCAGGACCAGCATTATGGGAGATGGTGTCTTGTCTTCCTCTGAGTTTCTTTGAACCTGCCTGCTGCAGTGAGGAAGAGAGTGAGGTTTCCAATAACCCCCAAAAGATTAAATTGCTCATATGGTGTTCTCTAGCTATCGAGATTCCACAACCAGACAATTATTATTATTAATCTTTATTCATTTTCATTTAGCCCGAGCCATTACGAAAGATAAAATAAAACAGAATGAAATGCATTACGTCATATAAGGGTTTGCTCCCCTGGAGAATTTAACTTAACACCTCCAAAAACATTTATCCCTAAATTTGCTGGTCTAAAGGCAGAACAGGCCACTTTTCTGGAGGTGTAGGGACAACATAATAAAAAGTTATATCTTTATATTATATTATAAAAATAATAAAAAGTTTTATATTATAAAAATAATAAAAAGTTAATCAAATAACCACTCAATCTCCCAACTGAGAAATGTAAATCTTTCAATGAGAATGCTGCTAAATCCTCATATTTTGGGCAAACCAGTAAGGGGCAAATCTTCAGGCACATTGCCACCAAACTCTCTGTTCATACAGGATCTGGTGATCGTGTCCTTCAAAGCTCATTTCATTTACTTCCCAAGATGAATCCTTGAAGGTTTAGCATGTCCGACCAACCCAAATCTAGTATCTTAATGCCATTTCCCCCTCAAAATCAGATGGAGTGTGGAAGTGTTGAGAGGGGCTGCCATGTCTCCTGTGATGCATGTTGGTTTTCCTTTTAGATTCCCAGAAGCGTTCTTGACATTCAGATCCTTCAGCCGCATGTTCCCAGAAGTCTCTGGGTACTGTTACTGCGCTGACAGTCTTGGGCGAGAGCTGGAGGATACTGGTAGGTGTTCGCTGAGTCCGGTCTTTTGCTGAATACAAAATTTTGCACAATCATTTGACATGTGGCGAATCTCCATTATTCAAAATGGCTGAAGAGAAAGTCAGATTCAACTTTGGAACTTTGGGTTGTGTGTGTGTGGCAAAATTCAGATCTCACAGCCGAAAATTTCAGCACTAACACCTCAAACCTGCTCCGTCCCCCGCCAACGTGACTAAGAAGAACAAAATGTTAATGTCTCAGAGTTCAGATTTTAGAATCTTCCTGTTGTTGTCTCCTAATTGCGCATGCTGAAATTTTTCTTTCTTTATATAACGCTTTAAATTGGCATAGCCAGGTGGTTGTGCCATGAAATCAATAAATACACTGCAAAGCAGGTTTACATACAAACTTTAAGTCTCAAGAACAATATTCTATACAGATGAATGAAACCAAGAACAATGAATATAGTTCGCGTCCGTCAGAAAAGGCTTGGGTAAAAGAAAAAAAAAGACTTTTAGCATGTGCCAAATGTAAACAGTTTTGTTGCTTTTCTTATAAACATAGGGAATTATGGGATGCATCCAGCACAGTGTGAGCTATGGGTTGTTTTTTCTGCTCCTTCCCCAAAATCTGTTCTGGAGGGGCCCCCAGCCTTCTATAGGGGAATTTGATGGTGTGGGAACTAGAGAAGAACAGGGAGCTCTGTTGTGCAAATGAAGCTTTATAAAAGAGAACAACAGATTTTGTTTTAGGCTTGTTACCTTCATGGTTGGTTTGTTTTTTGTGGAGGGGGGAGCAATATCTCAGCACATGATCTGGTACTGTACTTACAATACTATTTCCCTTTCCAGGTCTAGAAATGCTACTTGAGAATGTTTATGACACTATTTTTGCATCGCTGGAGCCTGTTCCCTCTTTCGCTGAAACCAGCATGTACAGGATCCTGCAGAGACGCTTTCTGGGAGTTCAATTGGCTACAACTGGCAGATTCAGATGTACGTAGCACCTAAGACTGTAAGGCTTGGTAACTTGAATGCACTAAATTTAAACAAAGGGAGTCAATCTTAAGCCCTCCAGATGCTGCTAAATAATAATAATAATAATAATAATAATAATAATAATAATAATAATAATTTATTTATACCCTGCCCAACTGGGTGAGCCTCCCCAGCCACTCTGGGCGGCTCCCAATCGATTGTTAAAAACAATACAGCATTAAATATTAAAAACTTCCCTAAACAGGGCTGCCTTCAGATGTCTTTTAAAGATAAGATAGCTGCTTATTTCCTTCACATCTGAAGGGAGGGCGTTCCACAGGGTGGGCGCCACCACCGAGAAGGCCCTCTGTCTGGTTCCCTGCAACCTCAATTCTCACAATGAGGGAACCGCCAGAAGGACTTCGGCGCTGGACCTCAGTGTCCGGGTTGAACGATGGGGGTGGAGACGCTCCTTCAGGTATACAGGACTGAGGCTGTTTAGGGCTTTAAAGGTCAGCACCAACACTTTGAATTGTGCTTGGAAATGTACTGGGAGCCAATACAGATCTCTCAGGACCGGTGTTATGTGGTCCCGGCAGACAGTCCCAGTCACCAGTCTAGCTGCCACATTCTGGATTAATTGCAGTTTCCAAGTTACCTTCAAAGGTAGCCCCACGTAGAGTGCATTGCAGTAGTTCAAGTGGGAGATAACTAGAGCATGCACCACTCTGGCGAGACAGTCCGCGGGCAGGTAGGGTCTCAGCCTAAATACCAGGTGGAGCTGGTAGACAGCCGCCCTGGACACAGAATTAACCTACAACAGAATTAACCTACAACAGGACTACATCAACTCCTGTCTTCCCTGGCCATTGGCTGTGCTGATGGGGGCTGTAGTCAGCAGCACCAGGAAGGGTATATTGTTTGCTGTCCACTAGGAGATGAAGTATTGACACATGGTCTTTGGCAGGTGGCTATTTATGCGTCTCCAGAAAAGAGGCAGCACATCACCTGAAGTTAGTTATACTGTAGTTACCAATAGGCTACCAACTTCAAGGTTTTTGTGTAAATTCAGAATCTTGGAGGAAAGCAAATACATTTCTTCCTCCTGAACTTCTAGTTAATGCATGTGTTAGTTTATACCACATAAGGGTTTATGTAGCAATCTAGCCACCACTTCTCTGTAAGCCTCTCTGTCTTAGTTAACCACCTCTAAAAGCTGAGCCATTTTGTTTGGCTCTGGACAGTATGCCTGTTATTTTCCCTCTCTCATCTCCACTCGTCCTCTAAATAGTTCCTGTGTGAACTAAACCTTTGAACTCCATAAACTGTAAGTGACCTTTTCCATCTAATTCACCCTAAGTGCAAAGTAAGGGCTGCCTGTTTTCTTACCCTCCACTTCGACTGCTGAGTTCTTCTCATGGGGTCACTTTTGGTGGTCCTGAGGTTTGGCTGAGACGTTAGTGTGGCAAGACCTGCCCTATGGAACTCCTTGCCACTAGAGGTTGCTTTTAGGCACCTTCTAAAAAACTCTATTATTCAGACAGACCATTCAAACATGAGATTCTTTGCCAAGCGGGTCTTGCTGATGTGTTTGATGTTTTTATTGTAATACTGCATTTTTAGTCTGTTTTCTGCCCTGTGATATCTTAAGTGAACGTGGAGTTATGAATATGTAAATATAAATAGCAAGCAAATGGGTTCTAAGCTCTTTAGATTGCTGGTCGAACACAGAAGTGAGTGCAAATCATTCTGGTTAGCTCCCATCTTTTCCTCTTGTTTCCTTCGCAGGTCCCTCCAAGTGTGAAACCGAAAGATCCACTGCTATTCGTTTTGAACAGAGTTACAGGCCATCTTGTGATGATAATGGAGCCTATGAGACAACCCAGTGCCAGCTGGATGGGCAGTGCTGGTGTGTGGATGCCAATGGGCAAGAACTTCTTGGCACAAGAAAGAAAGGGCAGGATTTATCCTGTGGTATGTAAAACTAGAGCCTTAGAACACCTCTGTTGGGTTATCTGGCCTGTGCTTCATTCTGAACAACAGGATAGATAAAAGAAGAGACAGTCGTAACTTGGAAGTCGAGCGGAATCAGTTTTGGAAGTCCGTTCGACTTCCAAAACCCATTGGACATTTGGGTTCCAAATAACATTCACAAACCAGAACACTCACTTCTGGGTTTGCAGCATTCAGGAGCTAAAACATCCGAGAACATGCGTTCAGGATGCAAGGTACAACTGTACTTCACACACACACACACACACACACACACACACACACACACACTTCAAGGTTATACATTTTGAATTTCAAAACTTGACTTCCTTCCCCCTCTTTCTACGGTTCTTTAAATTTATTTTTAATATCTTCTGCATATCCAAATTAACTTACCGTATTTTTTGCTCTATAAGACTCACTTTTCCCTCCTAAAAAGTAAGGGGAAATGTGTTGGCGTCTTATGGAGTGAATGCAGGCTGTGCAGCTATCACAGAAGCCAGAACAGCAAGAGGGATTGCTGCTTTCACTGCACAGCGGTCCCTCTTGCTGTTCTGGCTTCTGAGATTCAGAATTTTTTTTTTCTTGTTTCCTACTGCAAAAACTAGGTGTGTCTTATAGAGCGAAAAATACAGTACAGTGGTGCCTCACAAGACGAAATTAATTTGTTCCGTGAATTTTTTCGTCTAGCGAATTTTTCATCTTGCGAAGCACGAAATCCCATAGGAATGCATTGAAAATCAATTAATGCGTTCCTATGGTCAAAAAAAGTCCAAACAAAGCCAAATTTGGTACAAGAGTTTATTAAGTGCTCTTTAAAGTCACACATACTGTAAAGAGCATTTCAAAATTCAAACCCAGATTTTTTTTAAAAAAACAGCAGAGTGGCCCAATGGTCACAGAAAATCATAAAAATGCAGGGGGGGGGGGAAACAAGCTTCCAGATTCTTGCAAACCCCTCCCCAACTGTTCCCCCAGCCACCCAGCACACAGAAATTCAAATCCAGAATTTTTTTTAAAAAACAGCAAAGTGCCCCAATGGTCACAAAAAATCATAAAAATGCAGAAAAAAACACACAAGCTTCCAGATTCTTGCAAACCCCTCCCCAACACCAAGTCCTTGAATACCAAACACCCCAACCCAAAATCCAACCCCCCCCAAAAGTTTTAAAAGCTTAACTTACCAAATGGCTGCAAAAGAAGTTTTGGAAAAGCTTCAAAAATCACCAGAGTCTTTAAAAACCTTAAAAAAGGCTACTATGTACACTGCGTCCTATGAGTTGCTCCGCAAAGTCAAGTCGCAACTGTATTAACGGTGTTAAGAAAAAGGAAACAAACTTGCAAGACATTTTCGTCTTGCGAAGCAAGCCCATAGGGAAATTCGTCTTGCGAAGCAGCTCAAAAAACGGAAAACACTTTCGTCTAGCAAGTTTTCCGTCTTGCGAGGCATTCGTCTTGCGGGGCACCACTGTAATTTGCTCATTTAGTCATCTTCTTTAAATACATACTCTTATGAAACTGCAGGGTATTACAATAATCCTGCCAATATTTTTAACTGGTTACAATTTACCTGCTTCAATAAACAATTTCCGTTCTTTTATGAAAAAAAATGTTATCTTGATCTCTAATTCTTCCGGTACGTTTTGCCATTTCTGCATATTCCGTAAGTTTTTGTATCCATTCTTCCTTTGTTGGGACTTCTGCTTCTTTCCATTTTGGGGCAAGTAGCATTCTTGCCTCTGTAGTAACATACATGAATGAATTTCTATACGCTTTAGGTAGACAGAACTTACAAAAGAAGATACTCCCAAATGTGGTCAGTGAAAGCCACCAACCCAGATGGCTTTAAAAGAGAATTAGACCATTCATGGAGGAAAGGGCTGTTGGTGGCTATTAGCCATGACGGCTGTTCTCTGACTCCAAAGATGGGGGCAGCAATAATAATAGTAATAGTAATAATAATAATAATAATAATAATAATAATAATAATAATATATTTATATCCTGCCCTCCCCAGCCGAAGCCGGGCTCAGAGCAGCTAACAACAATAAAAGTAACACAGTTTACATAAAATCACAATAAATTAATTGAAATACATTCTAAAAATCAATTCATTCTAAAATCAATTCAGAATCAATTTAATGGCAACCATTGGGTTAGAGTTCTATGAGGATTACAGAAGGAGGGAGGAGGTCAGACTGTGCCTTGGCTAAAGGCCTGGTGGAACAGCTCTGTCTTGCAAGTCCTGCAGTGCCCTAGTCTCTTGTAAGAGAGCATTCCACCAGATCGGGGCCACGGCCAAAAAGCCCTGGCTCTGGTTGAAGCCTAACCTCCCTGTGGCCCAGGACCTCCAAAGATGTTTTTGTTTGAAGACAGTAAGTTCCTCTGTGGGACATACCAGGAGAGGCGGTCCCGTAGGTACGAGGGTCCTAGGATGTATAGGGCTTTAAAGGTTAAAAGTAGCACCTTAAACCTGATCCTGTACTCCACCGGGAGCCAGTGCAGCTGGTATAGCACAGGGTGAATGTGATCCCGCGGCGAGGACCCCGTAAGGAGTCTCACCATGGCATTCTGCACCCACTGGAGTTTCTGGGTCAGTCTCAAGGGCAGCCCCACGTAGAGCGAGTTACAATAATCAAGCCTGGAGGTGACTGTCACGTGGATCACAGTGCCTAGGTCAGGGTGAGAGAGGTGCTGGAAGCTACAGGAGGGGAGAGTTCTCTTGTTCTTGGGTCCTACTTATAGATTTCCGCAATGCATCTGGTTGGCCACCCTGGGAACAAGATTCTGGACTAGATGGGCCATTGGCCTGTTGCAGCAGGCTCTTCTTCTGTTCTTAAGAAAACACATCAGAATCCATTCATTCAGTTCATTTGTATACCACTTTTCCACATGAATGCTCAAAGCAGCTGACCACAAAGAAAGCAGGAATGCATTTCGAAGCTGAGCAATGTAAAAACGATTTTGCAACAGTGCAGCAAAACAACACAGTAGCAAATATAATAGCATACCAAAAAAAGCAACACTTAAGTATTATTATATATTGTTATTTATTAATTAATTACCCACGGGTCTCTTGGCGATTCAAAGGGGTGGGAAATCACAATATAAAAACATAAAATGCATAATAAAAACAAAAACAACTTAATAAAACATGATTGCAAAAATAACAAGGGAGCTTTAAAGTCCTAGAAACACCCCTTCCATGATGTTTTTCCTTTGGAAAACTTCCCTGTAATCTGGCTTGGACAACTATTACATCTGTGGCATCTTTTCCTTTGTCTAGGCAAGGAACTTACCTGTGTCTCCGAGAGACGGCGAGCTCTCTCCTGGTTGTTCTATGGCCCCATCGGACGCTTTGGCCAGGACCATTTATTCTTCTCCACTCAAGAGCTGCAGCAGATAGCCGAGTCCTCAAGATCTTGTCCTCCATCATTCAAGGAGCTGTTTGTGGATTCTGGCCTGCTATCTTCCATCATAGACAAACCAAGCGATTCTCAGCTGCTCGCCCTGGAATCCACCATCAGCGAAGCTATCGGAGGGATGTTTCCTTCGAGAGATCTTGTTCGCGTTGCCCTCCGCTTCACCGGCAACCCCAAGCGGTTCCAAGAAAACCTGTTTGGCGGGAAGTTCTTGAAGAACGTGGTCCAGTTCAACTTCACAGGAGCCCTTGGCCCCAATGGCAAATTTAATTTGGACCAGTATTTCCGGCAGAGAGGGATGAGCGGTGGATTCAGTGAGCTGGCTCGACGACTTTCTCTGGAAATCCCACCGGAGAGGTTCAATCTGAGCCAACCTGTCGTAGACAGTTTTGGCCGCACTGTCAATTTGCAGGATAACCAGAATGCCGTCAGATCTCTAGCTTCTCTCCTTGAAGCCCCAGAGTTCTTTGTGTTTTTGCAACACGTGGTTTCAGTCCCCGAGAGCATCGCCGAAGATTTGGGTGACGTTGTGAGGATCGCGCTGAGATCCAAAGACTGCGCAGAGGAAGGCGACAGTTTGTTTGTCCCGGTTTGCACAGAAGCAGGGAACTACGAAGAAGTGCAGTGCTATGCGGGTGCTTGCTGGTGTGTGGACTCACGTGGCAAAGAGATCCCGGGATCCAGAGTCCGTGGCTCGCGCCCAAGGTGCCCCACTCTATGCGAAAAGCAGAGGGAGGATCTGCAACGCTTGCAAAGACTCCAGCCAGCCGGTTCTGAGCTGTTTGTTCCTTCATGTACCCAGGAGGGGAACTTCCTGCCGGTTCAGTGCCATGGAAGAAATTGCGTCTGCTTCGATTCTGAAGGCAGGACTATTCCCGGAAAAGGTGCAACGGCTGAACAGCCCTTGCAGTGTAAGTTCCCTATCTTGTATTTCCACATGTGTACATGCTCTGATTTTTCTTTTGCTAAAAGATTCTTGTTTTTTTAGTTTTTAAAGCCCGCCTCTTGCAGCAGTCTAGCTGCAGCATTTTGCTCCGCATGGACCCAGGCCCAAGGGATGCCCCGCACAGAGCAAATTGCAGTAATCAGGTTTTGAGCTTACCAGTGCTGAAATCCCTCTGGCTGAGTTCCAGCACTTCTGCTGTGAAGCAGGTTCATATTTGGATAAAATCATGTCTGTCAAATGACTGAATAAATCTTAAAGGGACCCCTGACCATTAGGTCCTGTCGTGACTGACTCTGGGGTTGCGGCGCTCATCTCGCTTTATTGGCCGAGGGAGCTGGCCTACAGCTTCCGGTCATGTGGCCAGCATGACTAAGCCGCTTCTGGCAAACCAGAGCAGCACATGGAAACGCCGTTTACCTTCCCGCCGGAGCAGTACCTATTTATCTACTTTCACTTTGACGTGCTTTCAAACTGCTAAGTTGGCAGGAGCAGGGACTGAGCAACGGGAGCTCACCCCGTCGTGGGGATTCGAACCACTGACCTTCTGATTGGCAAGTCCTAGGCTCTGTGGTTTAACCCACAGCGCCACACACGTCCCAAATAAATCTTAGCTGAGCTGACAGTCTCTTAGATCTACAGAAAAATAGAGCCAATTTTTCTGTAGGAAATACAGGTTTTGTTTGATGACACACATGAGGAACAGACTAGGAGCCACGTGTGAGAGAAGAAGCAATCCTCTTTTCAACATAATATCTGCCACACCATCTTTTTTTTTGTCTGCCCCCCAATTAATCAGGCATACCTTTTCATGATTTTTTTTACCTCATGAATTTTCATTTTCTTATTTTATTTGTTAGATTTATATACCACCCTTCCTCATAAGAATCATAGAATCATAGAATCAGGAAGAGACCACAAGGGCCATCGAGTCCAACCCCCTGCCAAGCAGGAAACACCATCAGAGCACTCCTGACATATGGTTGTCAAGCCTCTGCTTAAAGACCTCCAAAGAAGGAGACTCCACCACACTCCTTGGCAGCAAATTCCACTGTCGAACAGCTCTTACTGTCAGGACGTTCTTCCTAATGTTTAGGTGGAATCTTCTTTCTTGTAGTTTGGATAAGATCTCAGGGCGGTTTACAGAATAAAATACAGGATAAAAACATTAAAATAAGTTAAACAAAATAGCAAAACAGTTCCCCCCCCTTCCCACAAACACATTTAAAATGCTGTAAAGGTAAAGGTAAAGGACAGGTTGAAGGGGAACATTTTTGCCTGGTACCTTAAAATATATAATAAAGGTATCTGGCAAACCTCCCTGGGGAGAGCATTCCACAAATGGGGAGCCACCACAGAGAAGGCCCGTTCTCGTGTTGCCACCCTCTGGAAATAATCTGACCAATGACACAACTGAATGTTGCAATGCTACCTTCAACTCTTTATTGCGTGCTTAGCAAGCCGTGTTGCCTTTGCCTCCTGTAGGTCCAAGTGATTGCCAGCTGGCAGGCGGTCGGGCTTTCCTGAGAACTGTGCAGCAACTTCTGCTGGAACCTTCGTCCTTGCCTGAGCTGTCCAGCGTCTACATCCCACAGTGCAGTCTCGACGGTCGGTGGAGGCAGGTCCAATGCAATGGCCCGCCGGAACAAACTTTTGAGTGGTATCAAAGGTGGATCAGCCAGAATAATAACGGCAGGGCTCTTCCTTTCGGTGACTTGGTGGGCATCCTGCTCAACTATAAAGAGAGATCTCAGCAAAGCTTTGAAGACTTCGTTAAAATCCTTTACGATGCCGGCCACCAGAAGGTCTTTCCAGAGTTTGCCAAATTTTCTTCCTTCGATGTAGTTCCTCAAGAAGTGCTGGAAGGCAAGACCGCAGGAGATCCATCACAGAATGTCTTGCTGGAGCCGTTCACGTTTTGGCAGCTCCTTCAGGGACACCTCAGTCATTACCCAGGATCTTTCAGTGATTTCAGCACCCCGCTAGGACACTTTGACCTTCGCAATTGCTGGTGCATTGATGAAAGGGGGCAAATGCAGGGGAAGGAAGCCGACGTGAACAAGATCCCGGACTGTAAGTAACTCACCCTAGTCATTAGACCTTGTGCTTAAATTGCGCTATAAATGTTCATGCCAACTTTGGCCAACTTGAGGATTTGGATCAGGGCCGAATTTAGGTTTGATGAGGCCCTAAGCTACTGAAGCTAATGGGGCCCTTTATATGTCCTGCTGTCCTTTGTCAACAATAAATTGTCGCTGTTTTTTGTGTTGAATATATGCTAGATGGTAATTTATGGACCTAATAGGTATCTAAAGCCATTTGCACATAACAAAATATGTCTTTTATCAAAGTAATTGTTGAACTGAAATACAATTAAGAAGAAGTATATTAATTGTTTGTTGTTGTTGTTTAGTCGTTTAGTCATGTCCGACTCTTCGTGACCCCATGGACCAGAGCACGCCAGGCACTTCTGTCTTCCACTGCTTCCCACAGTTTGGTCAGACTCATGTTTGTAGCTTCGAGAACACTGTCCAACCATCTCATCTATTAGTATATTAATAGAGAATTTTATTTTGGGTGGGGGGCAAGAGAGTGAAGCCCTAAGCTATAGCTTGTTTAGTTTATACGTAAATCTGGCACCTATTAGGCTCAGCCAGGATAGCCATGAGGGGACTTGTAGTCCCAAACAGCCAGAGGACACCAAGTTAGTGAAGACTGGGATCCAGACCAAATCTGGACTGGGCAAAACATCTACAGTGGTACCTTGGTTTTCAAACATCTACGTTGACTAACGTTTCGGTTTTTGAACACCATAAACCTGGAAGTAAATGCCTCAATTTTCATACACGCCTCAGAAGTCGAACATGCCACACGGCTTCTGCTGAGCACAAGATCCTGAGGCCTAGCTGTCAGCTATTGAGTTTTCAGTTTTCAAACATTTCGGAACTCAGACGGTCTTACAGAATGGATTACGTTCGAAAACCGAGGTTACCCACTGTACTCTATATTTTGGAGAGTTTCTTGTTTCCTATGTATTTGGACACCTCTTAAGATATGGTAACCAAATTAGCATGATGGCTCCTGAGATCAAGGATCAGGTGTCCGTCTGTATTTAGATTCGGTTGGGTGCCACTTTGAATTGATGTGGTGCATGGAAACTTTCAGAACTGCGCCGATTTTTTAGGTTTCTTAGAATTCCTGAGCAGCACCAAGTATGAGGCTGCTGGTCCGTAATACGATGAACAGCGATTTTGCTGAAGTGGAATCAAGGCATCAAGGCAGTATTGCATTTTATGAATTGGGTACCTGGACTTGGAGGAAGACCTTGGATGACCTAAGCTGCTGAGAGGGCTCAGAGTAGTGGACATTGCAAAGGAATAAATACATGAGCCTGACTCCGCAACTGCTGGAAATTGCTTGCAGGTTTTCAAACGTGCCTTCATATAATAAGGGCTGGGAATATAGCCTTGCATTGTTTTTAAAGAGGAAGGACCAAGGAGTGAACAAGGGATATTCAGTCCTTAGGAATCTCTTTCCTAGTCCTCTGGGGTGTGCTCTGACACAGGATATGTGACAGTTGTGTCTGCAGTGCTACATACCAGATTAATATAAAGTTTGTGGCAGTCTCTCATCTCCATGAGAACGCTAAGGATCTATATCCAGACAGTGGAAACAGAAGGAAATGTAGGAATAAATGAGAATCTGAGGCCAAGAACATTTCCTCTTTGTTCCATGAGTTCACTCTGATTGCTATTCCGTTCCTCCTAACCAGCAGTTTAACTAGGAGGATTTCTACAATTAATTCTGGACTGGCATATGAAGAGCTGTGGCGGATTAGTCCAGCCTCCTGTTTTCCTTTTTTATATGTATAAATTTTTGCATTAGTTTTACACAACAAACGTAACATAATCAACATTAAAAAAGGGTTCTTTTGAAATTTCAGGCCTCTTTCCTTCCTTCCATGGGTTCCAATTCTAAATTTTATTCCTGCATCTTTTACTAATCTATCTGTCATATAAACTATCTTTCGAATCCCCGTGACGGGGTGAGCTCCCATTGCTCGGTCCCTACTCCTGCCAACTTAGCAGTTCGAAAGAATGTCAAAGTGCAAGTAGATAAATAGTACCGCTCCGGCAGGAAGGTAAACGGCATTTCCATGTGCTGTTTTGGTTCGCCAGAAGCGGCTTAGTCATGCTGGCCACATGACCCGGAAGCTGTACGCCGGCTCCCTCGGCCAATAAAGCAAGATGAGCGCTGCAACCCCAAAGTCGGTCACAACTGGACCTAATGGTCAGGGGTCCCTTTACCTTTTTATCTGTCATATAATCATAGTATCCAAAATTCATATTACTTTATAAGTGTCATTATTCCTGCCAATGATTTCAACTGTTTACAGTGGTCTCTCGGTTATGTTAGAAAATTATTCCAGTCTTTTAAGAATACTTGGTCTTCCTGGTTTCTGATCTTTCCTGTCTGTCTCGCCATTTCTGCATAATCCACCAGCTTGGTCTGTCACTCTTCTCCTTTCGGTACTTCTTTTTTCCATCTCTGGGCTAGAAGCATCCTTGCTGCTGTTGTTGCATACACAAACAGTATTTTCTTTTCTTTTGGTAGTTCCGCACCTATAATACCTAACAAAAAAGCCTCTGGTGGTACCTTAGGTTACATACAGTGGTACCTTAGGTTACATATGCTTCAGGTTACAGACTCCACTAACCCGGAAATTGTGATTCAGGTTAAGAACTTTGCTTCAGGATGAGAACAGAAATTGTGCTCCGGCGGCGCGGCAGCATCATAAGGCCCCATTAGCTAAAGTGTTGCTTCAGGTTAAGAACATTTTCAGGTTAAGAACGGATCTCCGGAACGAATTAAGTACTTAACCCGAGGTACCACTGTAATTTTCTTTCAACGAACAGCAGGCTGTAAACTTCAAATCCTCTTTCCATAACTGTTCCCATGATGAAAATATGTTCCTGCTTTCCACATTTATAGACTGCCACTTGATGGCAGTTGCCTTCTCCAGCTCTCCTTCCATGGCACTCATATACCGAGGGCTGCTGACAGGCTCGGAGGGCAGCTCATAGAGTTAGATTTAAAGTTAGGACTAGTAGCCATCTTTTTAAAACAAGATTTTATTAAGGCTTTTCATAATACAGTGCAATATAAAACAAAATAGTCTAAACAAAAGCAAAAGCAGAAAGAGAAAGGAAAATGCAAAGTCCTCTCTCAAAGGTAGATCTTAACCTTTATCTCACACAGAGAGGGGTAGACCCTCCTTGTTCTCACCTGAGAGCTTCCCTTTCTCCTAGCCTCCCCCCAAAAAAATTATTCCCTTTCCTGCCTCCCGTGATTTGCATTGTGCTTCCATTGCGCTGAAATGAATAACGTGGAATAACATGCTGAAAATGTAAGTTAAACAATGAATCATGTAAATAGTATAATTCAACCACTGCCAACAGAGAAGTGAATATTGTAATTTTCAGCGGAAAGCAAACTGCAGTGGAAGGGAGACAGCGTTGCACGCAATATATACAGGGAGGAACGGAAAGCAATGCCTTCTTACACCCGTAACAATACTTTCCCCTTCTGACAGGCCCTGGAGAGTGTGAAGCCACCAAGCGAGACGCCATGCAATTCGTTAGCAAAGTGGAGCAACTCATTAAGGACTCCAACAGCTCCCACTTCCCTTTTGGACAGAGTTTTTTAGTAGCGAAAGGCATCACACTGACAGACGAAGAGCTCCTGAGCGATATTTCTCCATCGGCGAGCATCACGATTTCAGAAGGGCTGCTGACCGGAAGCGATTACGCCATTCGGCTGGCTGCGCAATCGAGTATGTTTGGAATGGGGGTGGGTGGGGAGAATGGTTTCTGTCGATCTGGTGAAACAGATGTTATTTTTGGTAGAGGGACCTCAACTTTTGTTGGCCAGGTGGACTCTAATGGGAGAGTTAGATAACCAATCAGGGCCTTGGGGGATCTTGAAGAAGCTGGTTCTGGTTTCCCATTTGCCAGGGGGGTGGGGGAATAATGCAAAAGATGACGCTCCATGGGATCTTAGGGAAGGGCTGGAAAAGACCTCTTTCTGAAACCCTGGAGAGCCATTGCCAGTTAATGAAGACAGCCAATGTGGTACCCTGTTGAGGGCTGTTATGTATGTATGTATATATATGTATATATGACATTTTCATCCCACCGTTTTCTCCATGGAGCCCAAGGTGGCATAAGCACCTTGCCATTGCTCTGCTGAACATCTCCCGAAACTGGGGGAAACAGCTACTGGGGCTAAAATACAATAGGAAATAGATATCCATGGCAAACTCCCACTTTTCCAGGCTTTCTCAGCTAGATAAATCAGTCTTTGCCACCAGTGTCCATTTTGTCTTGTTTTAGTTTTGTTTCAAATGTATCTGGGTTTTAAAAAACAAACAAAAAACTGGTTTTTTTGCCATTTTGATTGTACATCGCCTTGAGATGATGTTGTGGATGGCAATTAATAAACTGCTGTTAACAATGTGTGAGGTAGCAGTTAAAGCATTGAGCCTAAGACCTGGGAGACTTGGGTTCAAATTCCCCACTCGGCCATTAAGCTTGCCAGGTGACCTTGGACAGTCATGGCCTCTCCAGCTAATGTACCTCACAAAGGTATTGTGAGGATAAAATGAAGAGGGGAAGAACCATGCAGGTCGCCTTGGAGAAAAGGTGTCATTTGACCTTGGAGGGAAGTCATGCCACAGATGCAACAAATACCTTATTAGTTGTCAACAACTATTTATGAATCTGCAGGAAAGCAGCTTGCTTGTCTACCTCTGCATGCCGAATATACCTGCTGAGATTGTGTGCTTTTGTTCCTTGTTTTTCTTTGAAGCCTTGCATTTCTATTGGAGGAGTTTCTCCACATCCCAGAGTTCCTCAGGAGAGGCCTTGCGCTTGGAATTTCAGCCTTACATCCCCCAGTGCGATGGGCTGGGGAACTGGCTACCTGTCCAGTGTTATGACAGCTCAGGTGAGAGAGAGGGTGAAAAAAGCCAGTTGGCAGCACTTAGGACAGCTGAGGAGTCCTAGGCCATAGATAGTGCCTGTGGCCCCTCTTTGTTTACTGACCCGCAAAAGATTCTGTTGAAGAACCGTTTGAGGAGGGGGTTGGATAGGACTGGTGAGGGGTGTGATATGATGGGGGAGTCTTAAGACCTGGACATAGAAGCCTGGAGAGGACTGCATTTGGCCCTTTTTTCCATACCCTGGCTAACTTTTCTGTGGTTGGTATATCAGCTATTGTACACTGGTAAGGGTTGCCACCATTACTCTGCCCACTTTTCCCTCTGGCTCCACCAAGAGATGCGGGTGGCCCTGTGGTCTAAACCACTGAGTCCCTTGGGCTTACCATTCGGAAGGTCAGCGGTTTGAATCTGTGTGACGAGGTGAGCTCCCGTTGCTCTGTCCCAGCTTAGCAGTTTGAAAACACACCAGTGCGAGTAGATAAATAGGCACCACTGTGGTGGGAAGGTAAATGGTGTTTCCATGCGCTCTGGCATTTGTCATGGGGTCCCGTTGTGCTGGAAGCGGTTTAGTCCTGCTGGCCACATGACCCGGAAAGCTGTCTGAGGACAAACGGCAGCTCCCTTGGCTTGAAAACGAGATGAGCACCGCAACCCCATAGTCGCCTTTGACTAGACTTAACTGTCCAGGGGTCCTTTACCTTTTTACCTTTACCTTACCACCAGCATGTGGCCCCTGGAAATGTTGCAAATGTTGGGGAATCAGCACATCCTTTGCAGGATTGACTTCCGCTGGAAGAGAGTGAAATGGAGACAAGC
This sequence comes from Podarcis gaigeae, assembly GCF_964106915.1. Classification (NCBI taxonomy): domain Eukaryota; kingdom Metazoa; phylum Chordata; class Lepidosauria; order Squamata; family Lacertidae; genus Podarcis; species Podarcis gaigeae. The sequence goes on along the minus strand of NC_139683.1, from coordinate 10,754,497 downwards.
GGTGCCTTTGTAGTATCAGTTCATCTATAAATAGACAAGTTAGGAAAGGATGCTTGTGGGCATAGCAACCAATTGAGATGATGCCGAGGGCTAGTTCGGTGCAATTTATTCCATTATTTCAATCCTGTTGTCCAATTCCATCCACTGCAATTGAATGCACCAGGGTATATGACTATCGCATATATTAGATATATGTTTTGTTGCATCTTAGGTCACTGCTGGTGTGTGGATGAGAGAGGACGCTATATATCGGATTCCCTGGTGACGCGCTCAACACAGCTGCCCCAGTGTAAGTCGTATTCCTCTTTCAAAGCTTTGTCCTTGTCATAGAATCTTAGAATTGTAGGGATCCTAAGGAAGAAGAAGAAGAAGAAGAAGAAGAAGAAGAAGAAGAAGAAGAAGAGTAGTTTGGATTTGATATCCCACTTTATTCCTACCCTAAGGAGTCTCAAAGCAGCTAACAATCTCCATTCCCTTCCTCCCCCACAACAAACACTCTGTAAGGTGAGTGGGGCTGAGAGAGTTCAGAGAAGTGTGACTGGCCCAAGGTCACCCAGCAGCTGCATGTGGAGGAGCGGAGACGCAAACCCAGTTCACCAGATTATGAGTCTACCGCTCTTAACCACTACGCCACACTGACTCTAGGGTCATCTAGGCCAACCCACTGCAAGGCAGGAATCTGTACCGCATTTTTCAGTGTATAACACGTCCTCATGTACAAGCAGACACCTATTTTTTTGAACCGCAACAAAATTTTATGGGGAGGAAATTGCCCAAAGCTGTTGAGCTTTTTCGGGTGTGTGTGTGTGTGTGACCGCAATTGGTTGCACACACGCCTTGCCGCTGCCGTAACTACCACAACCAATTGCCGCAGCTGCAGCCAATCACCAGCAGCCCTTGCCGCAGCAACCATTCACACGCCAATCGCTGCTGCCAATCTCCTGCTGGCTGTTGCCACCGATCACCCATTGGCCCGCTGCTAACCATGTATAAGACAACCCACATCAATGGACCAATGCCATGCCTTAGAAATTCCATTGGTGGCCATGAGATGTACATGATACATGAGATGTATTTTTTAACCTCTTTGTTCTGAGAGTCAGTTTCAGTGCAGATTCAGGGAGCATATTTCACACACACACACACACACACACACACACACACACACACACACACACCTTTCCCTCTGGCTCTGTTGAAGTCATCAAAGTTACTCTAGGGATGGGTTTGACTCCTTACTGCTTTCCCTGTGTGTCTGAATTTGCAACTACTTGCTGTGATAATACACTTGGCTGGATTGCATCCTTAGTTTTCAGTCCCTGCAGCTGTCATCCCATCTGCATGGGGGAACAAGCGACTGAATATGTACGGTGATATTCTGACTGGAACTTTCATGACTGACCAAGACTTTTACTTTAATGCAGGTCAGACGCCATGTCAACGCTCCCAAGTGAATGCCTTAATCTCTGGCTGGAGACGGACTGGACTGACGTTTAATGTTACTTCAGCAGACCTGTTTGCTCCCTCCTGTGCAGAGGCAAGTCCAGTAGCACTGAAACCTTGGGGATTTTCTACTCTGGTTTATAGGAATTATCGGACTGCAATCTGAACTGTGCACATTTCCAATCTGAATTTTGGAAAATGTGCATTTCGTTTTTGGGTAGGGATGAAATAAATCCAGTCCTGGTGATTTGTGGGATGGAACAAAGTGTCCCTTACAATTCACCTCCACCTTAGTAAATAGTGAAGTCAGGGATAAGTCACCCATTTTTAAGAAGGACACAAATCCAATGAACTATTTAGGAGGCTCCCTTCCTTCCTTCCTTCCTTCCTTCCTTCCTTCCTTCCTTCCTTCCTTCCTTCCTTCCTTCCTTCCTTCCTTCCTCCCTCTCTCCCTCTCTCCCTCCCTCCTCTCGCTTCTTGTGCTGGTGGTGGTTGCTATTGGCAAGCTGTGTCAGTTTGCATTTCTTAGTGCAGAAAGGATTGATCTGATGTGTAGAGATCTTTCCTCTTCTAGCTAATTCAAGAGGGTTTCGGAACCTCTCTGTGTGAAAGAAACAAGCAGAAGGTTCATGATGTTTGGGTTATTCCTTCAGAGAAGCTGAGTACAGCTGGCTTAAACTGGTTCTCTTATCTCTTTCTGTCAAGGTCATGCTGACTATAAAATAAGGCCAGAAAGAGCCTTGGGTTTCACTTTCTCTATCTCTTTTCCTTCTGGTGTGGTGTTCTGTACATAGATAGTGTTAAGGTTCAGACTTATTATAAGTTATTGTAAATTTAAGTTAAGTCTGCTGCAACTGGATTTCTTATGGACAGTGCCTGTCCTGAATGTATTGGATTTGTGACCGTTATGCTCATTTATCTTCAGTAGCAGTAAAGGTTTACTGGATGAAATATTGATTGCCTCTGGTCTGTTTTTTTGGGAATCCTGCAACGTGTTTAAATTTTTGCTCTGCTAACAATACATTGGAATCTGCTCTGGGCCAATATTGAGTAGAATTCCATGACAAGCTGCCCATTTGAGGTTGAAGAGAGAGCAGAATCCTATAGCGTAAGCAGAAGTCTTTGAGCAAAAGGGATAATTTGTTAGATGCAACCCACCATTTCTCAGATAACGGTCCTTAGATAAATAGCAGCCTTACAGAAGGCTTCTCGTTCTGCAACGATAACACAGCTGCTTTCTTCTAGACTGGTGCCTATGCTGTGCTACAGAAGTCAGAAACCAGGGCCTGGTGTGTGGATCCAACATCTGGCGAAGCCTTTCACCAGAGCGACATTGATGCAAATGGCAGAGCTCACTGTAAGTACCTTCTTTACCTTTCCTTCTGGTCTGGGGATGGACGAACCTGTCAATTTCAGTTTATTTGTGAAAATTCTTCAGCAACTCAATGCACTTTTCTTGTCAGTGTGTTATAGTTACTTTCTCCTAATATGCCTGCAGGGCTTTTTTTCAGCCGGAACTCTCTGGAACTCAGTTCTGGCACCTCTCAGGTGGGTGCCAATTGCCATTCTAAAAGAAGGAGGGAAGTGTTCATGGGTAGTTCCACCACCTTTTTTACTAGAAAAATATCACTGTACAGTGGCACCTTGGGTTACAACCACTTTGGGTTACAAACTTGGCTAACCCAGAAGTAGCTGCTCCAGGTTGTGAACTTTGCCACAGGATGACAACAGAAATCGTGCAGTGGCGGTGCTGCGACAGTGGGAGACCCCATTAGCGAAAGCGCACCTGAGGTTAAGAACGGTTTTGGGTTAAGAACAGACCTCCGAATTATGCCCTTCCAGCCGTGATGAACCTCCGACCTCTGGTGCGACGTAAATCAGCGACTCAGACTTCAAATCCTGAGCAGGCTATACTAGCAGAGCATACTGCGCAAACAGAAGTGGCGTGAGGTTTGTAGAAACATACTATGAAGCTATGGATTTATTAAGCATAAATCATGACAAAGAAAACATGTCATCTCTCGTCTCCTCAGAGAGAGAGTCAAAAGCAAAAGCTATACACAACGGAAGTTCCCAGCAAACTGTGCTGGAACGTAAACAGACATGTGACATGTAACAATCTCACACGTCTGCAACTTAAGGTGAAATAGAATTTTCCAACAGGTACCACTGTATACATGTTTTTTGTCAGCAATTCTACCTAATATAATGCATTTCTGTATGTTATTTCCATTAACGGATGAATTTTTATCTCGTGAACTGCCCTGAGACTTGTGGGTAGAGGGTGGTATACAAATTTAATTAATGATAATGATAATATTTAGGTACACTGTCTGTCAAGGACCACCCAATCCCTTAAATCCTTGCCTAATCATTGAGCTCTTTGGGGGACTCACTGTTAGTGTCCCCCCCCCCCGAGCCCAGATGCACAACTCATCTTTACCCATGCATTTAGCCTTATAGGGCTCTTTTTCACCATCTCTCTCTTCCTCTTCAAAAGGCCCCAGTTACTGCAAGATGCTGGAGTCCAAGGCTCTCTTGCGGGAAATGGGTCGAGGTTACGTCCCTCAGTGTGAAAGCAGCAGTGGGGGGTTCTCACCCGTGCAACGGACCGAAGACCAGGAAAGCAGCTGGTGTGTCTTTGAGAACGGAGAGGAGGTTCCTGGAACACGAATCAATGGAAAGAAGCTTTCATGCGAACGTGAGTGAAATTGGAAGTCTGGGCAGTTTTGTGCTTTCCTTGGAGCGGTTGTGGCCAATCTGCACACTGGGAAATGCTGGTTTGCATTGCGTGGATTCATGGGGGAACTTTGAGAATTTAATGATACATATATATATCCAGATCTGGATTGATAGGATGGGTGGGTGGATAGATAGATGTCTGAGTTCTAGGAGTTCTTACGCTTAGGATTCCGGAGAACGTATTGACAATGAGACTTTTCTGCTTGTTGACTGAAAAGCTAGTTACGCAGTGCCAGACTTGAAATAGGGAGACCTGCTGTCCTGTGCTGGTGGTGGTTGCTCGTGAGTAACCAGGCTCATGAGTAACCTGTCTTTTACAGGTTTTATTGGTGCAAACTATTTACAGTGCATAGCCACAAAGTTCATGTCCGTCTTAGTCACTTGCAGATTCCGGGAGTGGCCCCTTCCGGTTTCTCCCCCAACATAAGAACTTAGACACCCCAAATCTCCGCCTCCCCTCGTTACATTTCACCCCTCTGCGCAAGTTGGTTGACGGAAATGGCATGTGTGCCTCCTGGCCAGCTGGGCTAGGTGAGGCGCTTGGGCTCTCAGCAGCATCTTTGAGCCCTCCCTTCACTTGGCTGGCCCAGGAAGCTGCTATTGGCTGGAAGGCTGTCAGGTGACCCTTCCCTGGATCCAGTGGGGACATGCCAGTTGGTGGCTCTCAGGGCCAGTCCATATATATATGTATAGCAGAACCAAATGATAAAGCTTTTTCCTGGACTGTAGTACTTCAGACTACAGGTGGAGGTTGATGTGGTCAAAATGCTCTCTTGCCCTGCAAATCCCTCCCCTCAGTGGGAAGAGTTCAACCTAACCTTCTCCTTGGTATACTATTTTCCCATTCTATGCATGGCACAAACTCCTTCCTTGGACTAAATGACTTCCAATATAACCAAAGCTATTATTCTAATTTGCATATAATCCTGAACAGATGACATAGACCCCTTTGTAAGCCCTATAAAATCTGATTGCAGTACAGACTTATGAAGGTACTTAAATCCATACACTCCAACATTTTCCCAATGAAAATAGGGATGCCCTATTCCATTATTATTATTATTATTATTATTATTATTATTATTATTATTATTATTATTATTTATCTTGCCCATCTGGCTGGGTTGTCCCAGCTACTATGGGCAGCTTCCAACATATATAAAAACATAATAAAGCACTGAACATTTTTAAAAATCTTCCCTGTACAGGGCTGCCTTCAGATTTCATCTAAAGGTTGCACAGTTACTTATGTCCAGTCCTTCCCCCCCCAAAAAAAAATGTTTAGGGGTACTCTCATTTTGACTCACGAAAATACCATTTTATAGTTCAAACTGGGAAAAATAAATACAGTAAATGGACAAAAGTACAAAGATTCACAACATGTTTAGGGGTATGCATACCCCTCCGTCCCCTCAGAAAACCCCCCAGCTTATGTCCTTGGCTCGGGGGTCACATAACTCCAGACCCTGCAACATTTCTCTGATGAAAATAGGGACGTGCTAAGGAAAAGCGAAACATTCTGTGGTCAAACAAAAAACTGGGACGGCTTCTGCAAATCCTGGACTGTCCCTAGGAAGTTGGGACACTTGGAGGGGCTGTAAATCTGTTGGGTTTTGGAAATGAGTTTATGGGTTCTCCTGCAATTAATCTGAAGCTTCGTTATTCTAACACCAAAAATCCAAATTTCGAAATCCTATTCAGTGGCCAGTTTTGACCAAGGTTTCAATTCCGAGATCTGTATGAGATTCTTATTTTGTCATGTTCCCCACCCCCACCCCTTCCAGTGTGGAGAGCTAGTGTGGTGTAGTGGTTAAGAGCGGTGGACTCGTAATCTGGTGAACTGGGTTCGCTTCCCCGCTCCTCCACATGCAGCTGCTGGGTCAGTCTTGGGCCAGTCACACTTCTCTGAAGTCTCTCAGCCTCACTCACCTCACAGAGTGTTTGTTGTGGAGGAGGAAGGGAAAGGAGAATGTTAGCCGCTTTGAGACTCCTTCAAGTAGTGATAAAGCAGGATATCAAATCCAAACTCTTCTTTCAGTTTACTCTGAGGAGAAAGCCAGCAATGAGGCAAAAGCCTGATTGCAATTCTGGGCATGACCTGAAGATGGGAACACGGGCTGTCGGCAGATGTGACAGCTTGGGTGGGAAAGAACAATAAACCCATCCTCTTTATCACAAGAGGCATCTTAAGATAGACGAGTAGTAACTGTGGAATGCCCATTGTGTCCAATGAGGTTTCCATTAAACTAATCAGTTCCGTATGAGGCAGATTCCCCCATTTTGCTCTGTGCATCTAGCCTAGTTAGGAAAATCCAGCATTTTCATGTTGCTGTACATGTTGGGGATTTTAACGCCACGTATTTTAGTACACACACCACCACCCACATCCCCACTCGCTGTGCACATTTGCCAGGAGAGGAAATTAAAGAAGTCATGATCTACAGATGCAGGGAGAATGGGATGGAAAAATGATAAGGTGGCTGAGTAAACTGTACCACTGCAGCCTACAAAAGGTTAGGTGGGAGAGAGCACATTTCTGAATGCTCTCCCACGGATCCTCGCAAGATGAAAGCTAGCACAACAGGGAGACGTGTTCCTGATAAGCCATCTCATTCTTCTGCTACCTTTTTTTGTTTGTAAGGGATTATCTTCTCGTGTGGAAATGTTTCAAAAACACTATTCCTGCAGGCCTAAATGATACAGGAATGTGCAAGAACTGGGAGCTGCTGTAAAAATTAGCAGGACTTTTTCTCTCTCGTACACAATTTTAGATTCTAAAGCACCCTGAAGATAGGGTGAAGCATGGTTACTTCATCAGTGGTTTTTTTTAAAATAATAATAAATAATTGCTGTTTTCCATGGTTTTTTACTCTTTTATGCCATTTTTATTGTAACTTGTACATCACCTTGAGATTCACATATGGAAGGCGATTAACCCATTTATGAAAACAATATCATTCTTGTTCATCTAGGCTATTTCTCATTAGCTCGGATCACAGCCCATGCTGTAATTTCCGGCCTTCATCTGTTAATAAGACGGCGTAGGATTTGTCCTGTGTATAGTTAACATTGTGGGAACACTTTTAGGAAATCTGATTGCATTTCTCTCAAAGTATGCCTTTGGTCTGAATTATTGTTAAGCTGCTTTTGCCACTCACGGCTTCGTAATTCGATTTGAGACAACTTGTGTATAACTGTTACTGTCGTTGTCTTTCCTAGGTCCTCGGTGCCGCCTGCCTTTCGATGCCCCTTATGTCACCAACGGTGGCGTTTTCTGCGGTGTCTCCGATGACGCTCCGATGACTCAGAAATGCCGAGTGATTTGCTCTCCAGGCTTCCACAGTGTCGGAGAAGAGATGCTGCTCTGTGATACGGAGACTGGCCTCTGGCTTGGAGATCCAGCCCATTCCCAGACCTGCCAGAGTAAGTGCAGAAGTTTTTTTAAAAAAAATATTTTATTTAGGATTTTCTTGTTTTACAGAAGTGTAATGCCTCGTTGTTTTTTTCCCCCATGTAACATTTTTACAAATCCGTTTCATTTGTTGAGGCATTAGGGGGAGAAGGAAAAAAAAAGGAAAAAGAAAGGGGGTAGAGGGAGGGAAGATGCATGTGGGTGGGGTCAAGTGGTGGTGTTTCTATTATGCTTAATGTATGTAGAGTTTGGTGTCAGCATGCTTCTGTTGTTCACTTGTGTTTCTTTGGTGGTGAGAGAGGTTGGGGTTGGCCCGGGTGTGATTGTTTGATTGTGATTGGCTGTGGTGATCTTTGTTTTCGTGTGTGAGTGGGGTGGGTGGGTGTTTTGGATCAGGTTAGCCATATTGATTTGTATGCTGTTGGTGGATTATTGTCATTGTCCTGTTGGGCTGTGTATGTGATAAAGGGGAGCCATACCGGGGTGAAGGTGTCTTCTTCTGTTTGTCCCCGTGTCAGTTTCAGTTTATTAGTTAATTTTTCCAGTAGGGCTGTTTCCCATAATATTTGGTACCATTGGTCCATGCTTACTCCTGACAGGTCTCTCCAGTGTCTGGTTATGGTGTTTCTGGCTGCTGAAAGTAGGTGGGTTATGAGTTCTTTGTGGTGTAAATGGGCGTTGTTGTCTTGGAAGATGTTTAGTAGGGCCAATTCTGGGGTGATATCTAATACTTGTTTAGTTATTTTACATATTTCTCGTATGGCTGTTGCCCAGAATAGTTGGATTTTGGGACACTCCCACCACATGTGGAGGTATGTGCCTGTGGAGGTGCACCCTCTCCAGCATTTTGGTGAGGTTCCTGGGCGTATTAGCGCTAGTTTCCTTGGTGTTAGGTACCACCTGTAGGTGAGTTTCAGTGTGAGTTCTTTTCTTTTCGTTGATATGGATTTAAAGGGGGGTTTAGACCACATTCTGGTCCATTGCGTAGGGTTAATCTCATAGCCTATGTCATTCTCCCATTGTTTTTTGATTGCGTCTAGGGGGTTTGTGGGATTTTGGAGTAGTATTTTGTATATTGCGGATACCGTCCCTTGTAAGTGCAGAAGTTAAGCATTTGCTGAGTTGGTTGGAGGTTCTGCTGGACTGTGGCTAGTAGAGAATTAACCATGAAAAAACTAGATTTTAGTCCATTGGGTAGGGTTTATTTTGTAGCCTTCATTGTGCTCCCATTCTTTTTTGATTGCGTCGAGGGGGTTTGTGGGATTCTGGAGCAGAGACCTGTCAGGAGTGACTGTGGTCCACTGGTACTAAACCATACAGGAAGCAGCCTTACTAGAAAAGCTAACCAACAGACTGACACTGACACGGGGACAAATAAAAGAGGGTGCCTGGGATGGGCACGCTCCCGAAAGTGGCGGGGTGCGGAGGATGTTAATTTCCGTTTGCCACTGAGCAGTGCTTTGGAGTCACAAGACTCTGTTTACATTCCACACATTCCATACTGTTGGAAGTCTCCTGCGATACGGGAGACGGATGTGACATACTGGTTTCCTGTTCCTTTGTTCCTTTGTTGTTCAGTTGCTCTCTGCTCTCACAAAGAGAGGATGTGGTTTTGGTCTGCATAGTTAGCAATAAAACTCTTTGCAATGTACCCATAAATCTCATCACTTCCGCGTGCTGCTTTGATTCTCTGCTGAATGGGGGATGTGCCTGGAGCCTTATCAGAGGCTCAGGTCATCAATCACGTCGCGGGACTCGGCCGGAGGAAGATGAGCTTTATCGAACGGAGATCCCAACAGAGAGTGCCCTCCCAGGCGCGGGATGGCCGCTCGGGTTCACGGAGTGGTGCACGCACCCTGCAGTCAGGGGCAGAGTGAGCCGCCCATGGTGGACATTCGGCGTGCCGCCCGCCTGCAACTCCCAAGCCTCCCCCAAGCTGTCAAAATGAAGGGGGAAAGGGGGGATGCGACTGGCAAAGCTGCATAGCACCCCTTTCCCCGATGGCTCAGGGTAGGCTTGGCAGCTGCAGGTGGGCGGCGCGCCAAATGTCACCCCCTAAGCAAAGACACCCAGAAATTATGCAACTAACAATGCAATTTTCATTGTTTTAAGTTGTTTTAAACTCTGTGAGTAAAACTTTTGAACCATATTTTTGGACTGGAGATTTTCTATTTCAATGCAAGAGTCAGTTTTTATTCATCCAGCAGCTTCCGCATGCATAATATTAACAATCACAACAGACTAGCCTCTATTGCTTAGAGTAACACTGAATTCAAGTCCCATTGATTTCTATGGGTCTACTCAAAGTACGACCTAAGCCCTGATCCAGTCCACTATCTTTTAAGATCGCTCCCTTTGCTAATGTTTTAGAAGTCTACAGGAGCAGATGGAAGAGGAAGCTCTGTTGCTCCAGCCTGAGTTTTGGATGTGGCCCAATATCCTTAATTGTTCCCCCTGCATTTATTACCTCCACCTTCCAAATGAACAACATTGTGGAAAATCAGAGGATTTAATAAGAGTTGCTTTGGGTATGTAGCTACTCCTGAGTTGCCGCAGGAGGGACAAAGGATTAGCCTGTGGCCTCCAAAATCGCCAATTCCTAAAAACCTCAGCCCCTTCGTCCTCAATGTGTTTGCCTGAAACAAAGATCTAGTGACTTCAGTGAGATTTGCCTCCAAGCTTTGGACGAATCTGATGGAGGTGCTTACTCTGAGCTAAACAGATGAGCACCAGATGTTTGAACTTGGCAGCTACTGTCAGTTCACGTAATCTCCAGAATTTGGTGACTTCTGTATATAGATTTATTTTTATTTTCCTGCTGTTGCTGGAAGCAATTGGTCCTCCAGGTTTATTGCTATCCTTACTGCCTTCCCAGCCACTTGGCATTCTGAGTCACCCCCCCCCCCCGGAAGAATAAAAGCAAATATTGGAGGGGGGGTTTTGAATCTTGGCACACACCACTAACCCTTCTGGCTGCACGTGATGAACCATCTGGGCATGTCAACATTCTTGAATAGAGAGGAGTTGTGACCCGCATATAACAGCAGAAGACATGCGTTTTGCATTTGCACATCAGGTTAAATGGACTTTCCCCTCCCATGCAGTTTATCTCCATTCACCTTTTGGCTGTGTTTGTAACGAATCTGCCTTTTAAACCTGTATGAGAACAGAACAGCCTAAGCTGATCTTTTTTATAGTTCTGTCCTCTGCATCTTTACTCAAAAGCAAGTCACTCTGTCTCCAACAGGGCTTTTGCTAGGTACAGTGGTACCTTGGTTCTCAAACTTAGTCCATTCCAGGAGTCCGTTCGACTCCTGGAACTGTTCGAAAACCAAGGTGCAGCTTCTGATTGGCTGCAGGAACTCCCTGCACTCAAGCGGAAGCGGCGTTGGAAGTTCGGCTTCCGAAAAACATTCACAAACCGGAACACATACTTCCGGGTTTGCGGTGTTTGGGAGACGATTTGTTTGGCAGCTAAGCTGTTTGATAACCAAGCTATGACTGTACTTAAAAGAACTTGGGACACAGGTTCATGTACAAATTAGCCTAAAATGTGCACAGACTAATGTATATGTTTAGATGCCTCTGGAGAAATTATGGGTTGGATCCAACCAAGTCAATCTGTTAGCACAAGGACTTCTGCTTGCGCATTGAGATTCACTCTCCCTTCTATGCTACAACCCCCAAATTGGTTCTAGGTCCCGCTCCTGACCCTCTGGAGCATTTTTGGGGTGATGCTCATAGAGAGAGGAGCGAGAGGTGAAATGCCATAGTGCAGGTGGAAGTCCTTTTTGTAATAAGATGACATCACTGGGTGTATCCCTCAGCTAGTGGGCAGCTGGATTCTTAGCACTAGGGATGAACGAATCCGTCAATGCTGGTTTCTCTTGAGTTCTCATTTTTTCCAGCCTACAGTTCACTTTTCCACATTTCCACATTAGTTTACACATTAGTCCTCATCAGCTTTATGGTGCAAATATCTCCTAAGGTGCACAGGTTTGCATGTGAAATGCCTTTGTTCCAGCATTAGATATGGATAATGAGAGAGAAGGCTGGGTTTTGTCTTAGTCACTCGCTGCTAGTCCAGTCTGAATTCTTGGCTTCCTGCCCCCATTGATGAGGAGATTGAAAAATGTATGTAAAATAATAATAGAGAGAACAGGCGATGTGTCTGGGTGTTTTGTATAACACTGGTTTCCTTTGTTCTCCTTCAAGGGCTCCAGCCGTTCCAGAGCGTTCAAACTCAAACCCACTTCCAGCTCGTCTTGCCTCCTGAGAAGACCTGTGGTCCAGACTTTTCCAAGTTGCTAGGGGCATTCCAGATCTTTATTCTGGATGAGATGAAGGCCCGTGGCTTTTGTCATATTCAGGTATTCATACCTCCTTTTTCTTTGGCAAACATTCGTAGCCAAGTCAGATTGTCTTCCATGAACATGATTTTAACAATGAGTCCGTAAGTGACTGTGGAGGCCAATTCTGGATCCACACATCCTTCCACAGTGGGTCATAGGTTTCTGGGCAGGAGTTGATCACAGTGAGGGTTTGCCAAGCATGCCTTCCTCTTAGCTCATTTCTTTCATCCTGAGTTCGAGCGTCTTCAAATCCCATGCCACCGTTGGCTGTTCTCCAATTGGAGCGCTCACAGACCAGTGTTTCCCAATTGTCAGTGTTTATACTACATTTTTTTAGTTTTGGCTTTGAGAGAGTCTTTAAACCTCTTTTGTTGACCACCAGCATTACACTTTCCATTTTTAAGTTCGGCAATAATATTAATGATAATTATAATAATTCACAGCAGCTTTCCAAGGCAATCCAAGGGTCAACGTATTATTTATTTAATTTATAAAGGTAAAGGTAAAGGGACCCCTGACCATTAGGTCCAGTCGTGACTGACTCTGAGGTTGCGGTGCTCATCTCGCTTTATTGGCCGAGGGAGCCGCGTACAGCTTCCGGGTCATGTGGCCAGCATGACTAAGCTGCTTCTGGCGAACCAGAGCAGCGCACAGAAACGCCATTTACCTTCCCGCCAGAGTGGTACCTATTTATCTACTTGCACTTTGACATTCTTTCGAACTGCTAGGTTGGCAGGAGCAGGGACCGAGCAATGGGAGCTCACCCGCTGACCTTCTGATTTGAACCGCTGACCTTCTGATCGGCAAGTCCTAGGCTCTGTGGGTTAACCCACAGTGCCACACCACCCTTAATTCAAGGATCACACACAAAATAATAATCCAGGTATCACAAGGCTGCTTACAGTGTAAAAACACAAAAATACATACAGTAACATAATAACAAGCAAAACAATCTCCCCCCTCCCCCAGTTTAAAATGTCAATGGCCGGGGGAAGGGGACGAGAAGAATACTTTTGCCTGGTGTCTAAATATATGTACTGAATGTGCCAGGCCAGCCTCACTGGGGAGAGCATTCTACAAACAGGGAGCCACCACAAAAAGGCCCATTCTTGTGTTGCTGACCTCTGGGCCTCTCGTGGAGGAAGCACACAAATAAGGACTTTGGGTAATAATTGCAGGGCCCGGGTTAGTTCATATGGGGAGAGGCGATTCTTAACCATATTGCAGTCCTGAACTGCTCTTTAAGCTTTATAGGTCAAAACCAGCGCTTTGAATTGCACCTGGAAACCGATTGGCAGCCGTTGCAGTCAGTCCAGGATTGAATTTTGCACCACAATATCACACAGATCCCTAGTTTCCTAACTGTCCTAGGAAAGTCCTAACAACTCTCAGCCCTCTTAGCAAACTATGATTCCCATGGCCCTTTGAGGGATACCATGAATGTTAATGTGATATAATGGTGCTTTAAATAGGTGTGGATGTGAACGGGTCAGTGCACAAGTAAACTAATATCACCCTTCCCAATATCCATTGGGGAAGTGCCTCATCGTGTCTAATTTGGTCCTCAGCTAAATGTTACAAAGAAGCAACTTTTGTCAAGTTTGGCAGCAGAACCAACTAACTTTTGGGGGCATTGCGAAATACATTTCCCCCTTTTCCTTTACATCTGCTGTTCCAGAGCTTGGGATAATTAAGAAAACAAATGTGCACCGAAAAACCTAGCTCATTTGGGCAGCTTCAAAAAAATGTAGAAGGATATATATTCCAGTGCGTTATGGTCATTATATTAAAGATTGCCAAGTCACATAAAAGGTTTTCCACTTGGCCTGCCTTATTTTAGCATGTGCCTTGTTTAGCGCTTCAGAATTCATGGGGAAGGCTGGTAGGATTGTCATCTCGCCCTGCTTTGGCTGAAACTGGTTCAGCATCCCATTCATTCCCTCCAGCTGCTTCCTCAAACCGTGCCCTCCAGATGTTTTAGACTACAACTCCCATCAGGTCCAGCTAGCAAAGCCGTGAACAGTCTGCAAACTTGCAGGAGAGCTTTTCCCAACCTGTTGCTCTCCAAAGACCAACTGGAGAGACGGGCGGCTGGAGCCTGGCCTACCTGGAGCTCACTCCGCCCCCCAGCCAGCAGCTGATTGGCTGAATGGGAAGGGGGTAGAGCGATGGCCAGCAAGCAAGGAGGGGTGTCACCCAGGGTCAGGAAGCCCACGCCAGGTCACAAACCCTGCCCATAGCTTAGATGGATGAGCGGTAATTATTACATAAAGAGGGATTTGCTCTCCTGTGGTAGGAAGTTGCAAGAGCAGTTTGTTTACATGCTACAGTGATAGAAAGCACTGGAGTTTTCTGGTGTTTTGTCATATATCCTAGTTTACTGGAAGGGATGCGGGTGGTGCTATGGGTTAAACGACAGAGTCTAAGACTTGCTGATCAGAAGGTCAGCGGTTCGAATCTCCGTGACGGGGTGAGCTCCCGTTGCTCAGTCCCTGCTCCTGCCAACCTAGCAGTTCGAAAGCACACCAGTGCAAGTAGATAAATAGGTACCGCTCTGGTGGGAAGGTAAACGGCGTTTCTGTGCACTGCTCTGGTTCACCAGAAGCGGCTTAGTCATGCTGGCCACATGACCCGGAAGCTGTATGCCGGATCCCTCGGCTGATAAAGCGAGATGAGTGCTGCAACCCCAGAGTCGTTTGCGACTGGACCTAATGGTCAGAGTTCCCTTTACCTTTACCTAGTTTACTATATGCAATCAGAGCATAGTGGAAAGATGCAGACTCCTCCAATAGGCAGCATAACCATAATATTGCATCAATAGCCCACAGAGCAACTACACTCCAACTGTTCTTCCTCTGCTAAAAACCCGCTGTCTTAAGTCTCTCTCTGCTTCGGTCTCTTTCTGTTCAAACTGTGACACACAAAGAAAAAGACTACTCAGAGCCATCAACTTCATTTGGTTAAGCCCTTCACCTCCCATCATTTGCTAGGTAGGCAAACCCACCATGATCTACCCATTTGTAATACACGCATCAGGTGAAAATGTCATGCATCAAAACATTTGGCTGCTTCTTTTTTTTAAGGTAAATGCTTTTGAACACCTGGTGTCTGTTCCTGTCTGCGATGATTCTTCTGTGCTGGTCCAGTGCCTTGCTGCTGACAGTCTAGGAGTGAACATCACATGGAGAGCTTTTCTTGAGGAAGTCCCAGCTGCTTCGCTTCCAGATTTGCACAACATTGGTGGGTTTAGCTGTTAATGTGTCCCGTTCTTCCAAAATGATTCCTGTCTCCCTATTCATAGACGTGTGCTAGAAAACTGCCAGGAAAATTGTGAGGTTGTTGATTGTTATTTTTTTCAGTTTCTCCCTGGAACTAAAGGAATGTTGGAAAAACAACCAACCTGAAATTTGACACTGCAGAGGAAAATCTGGTTTAACTATCCAGTTGGGACGGAATCGTGCTTAAATATGATCATCACTGAGGGTTTTCCTCCTCTGCTCTTTCTAATCGGCCTTTAACTAAAATATATCTAGTTCCACATTCCCAGAGGCATAAGCTACTGGGATGGGAGTGTCAGCACTGGGAGGAGACCAACAGTAATAGCACCCGCACTTGTAGTGTATAACATGGGGAACTGGGCTATCAGTTGGTGGTCTGGTGCATCTGACAAAGTGAAGTCCTTGTAGAAGGACCCTATGGTCTTGCACAAGCCAAAGACTATCCATCCATTAAAAAGTAATAGAATCACAGAAATGTAGAGTTGGAAGAGACCCCGAGGGTCATCCATTCCAACCCCCTGAAATGCAGGAATCTAAAGTGTTATGCCTATTGGTGTGGTTGCTCGAGAGTGATTAGGCAAGATCCCTCACTGGTCTTTTCAAAGGCTTTATTATTGGTGCTAAACATTTACAATGCAGAACGCCTCTATTTCATGTCTTGCTCAATCACTAGCAGAATCTGAGAGTGGGCGGTCCTTAAACTTTCCCCAGCAGAGTAGTCACTTGACCCCTAGGCGATGCCTCCCCTCTCTGTGCGAAAGCCTACTGCGCAAGGAAGGCTTGGGTAAAAGGGGACCTCCCTCCCTCCTCCCCACTTTGCTCAGGCAAGGTGTCCTGGCACTGCCTTGCATCCTCCGAGCCCTGCAGCTCTTCCCTAGAGGCAGGGCTTCCTTCCTCCGCTGAGGAAGTGCTGCTTCCCATGATTATTGGAGGCTCTCTGTACTCCATCTGCCCTTCCCCCTCTTGCCTCTGAGCTGAGGGCAGTTCCCTGACATAAAGCATCCATGACAGATGGCCATCTAATCTCTGCCTAAAGACCTCCAAGGATGGAGAGTCCTACTGCCTCCCGAAGGAGTCTGTTCAACTGTCCAAGAGCTCTTACCGTCAGAAAATTATTCCAGATATTTAGTCAGAATAACTTGTGATTTGAATCCATTGGTTATGGTCTTACCCTCCAGAGCAAGAAAACAAGCTTGCTCCATCTTCCATGTGACAGCCCTTGAGATATTTAAAGATGGTTATCATGAAGCCAGGCAGGCCATAAATTCCAAGTGTAGCTTCCCTCAAACTAATGCTACTGCCTGGATTAGGTGCCAGACCCCATCAACAGCTCTTCCCAGAAATTTTGCATGCGTTCATTTTCCATTTTGGAATCTCCTGGACTTCGTATATCTGTCTTCCCCATTTTCTTAATGAGGACCAAATGCAAACATCTCCCAAAGCTGGCTTTGGGAGGAATGATTATGTGTAGTATCCAGTTCTGCTATCTATTTGTGTTTACATTTATGCATCTGGACTGGATTATGTGGGGAAGCAGCTATAGGTGTATGTTTGTGTGTATCAAGTACATCCTATGTATCAAAGAGCAAGTGGTGTTTAGACACGGATTGAATGTTTGTTTTGGAAGTTTCTCTGGACCACCATGAGGACAATCTGAGTCTGTTCACTGCCTACACAAAGAATTATTATCAAAATATCATAAACAGAAAATGAAGGAATAACAATCTTGGTGTCCCATCTTTCCATATGGTGTAATGATTTCAAGGTGAACGGAACTCAACTGTTGATTAGACTTGTTTATCTTGTTTTCTGAAATCATTGCATTGGGATCTCCAAGTTATAAATCCTGCTGTAATATTTTCGTCTATGGAAACCTGTGTTACAAACACGTGTTTTGCAAATGGTGCAGAATATTGAGCCCTGATTCTTTACTCCCAGCAACCTCTCCTTTAATGCCCTGTTGTATTTCATTTCCTTATAGAAAGAGCAATGGTTGGGGACAATCTCGTTGGGCGCTTTGAGGCACTGGTCAAGAGTGGCGGCTTTGTCCTCCAATTGGGCCCTGAGCAATTCCAAGCAGACACTTCCATCAGTTTCCTCGGGAATGGTACATCTCCTGAAGTCCACCTGGGATGCAGGAGTGGCTTCCAGAAGGTTTTTAATGCTGGAGAAGTTGCCCCAAGTCTCCAAGGATGTGGTATGGTCCATCTTCATTTCTATCTGTTTTGTTTTCTTAATGTGTTGCAGTTATCAGTCACTTCTGAGCAAAGTTCGGAAACATTTCTTCTCTGAGCTCTTCGTGTCCGACTCTTCGTGACCCCATGGACCAGAGCGCGCCAGGCACGCCTGTCTTCTACTGCCTCCCATAGTTTGGTCAAATTCATGCTGGTAGCTTCGAGAACATTGTCCAACCATCTTGTCCTCTGTCTTCCCCTTCTCCTTGTGCCCTCCATCTTTCCCAGCATCAGGGTCTTTTCCAGGGAGTCTTCTCTTCTCATGAGGTGGCCAAAGTATTGGAGCCTCAGCTTCAGGATCTGTCCTTCCAGTGAGCACTCAGGGCTGATTTCCTTAAGAGTGGAGAGGTTTGATCTTCTTGCAGCCCACGGGACTTTCCAGAGTCTTCTCCAACACCATAATTCAAAAGCATCAATTCTTCAGCGATCAGCCTTCCTTTGCCTACCTTCAAAGCTGCTTCCTTCTTCCACTTCCCAGAGGTGCAACTGATAGATTAATGCTTAAATAATTTGTTGCCAACTTTATTTGAAAGTGCTTAGAGTTCAGGCCCTTCTTCGTCCAAGAATTAAACAGAGAGGTGTCCAAGACTTTAGATTCTTTTTTCAAGTCATTTGCTGGGTGCATGCCATTTGCTTTGTTTCCACATAGCAGCCTTGAGCTTTTCATTATCCATACTTTAAATATATTAGGAAATTAGCCGTTTGCGAGCCCAAGGAGAGCCGCGTTCTGCTTGTGTCAGAAGAAATAGTGTAAAATGGTAAAATTAAAATACGGAATGCCGGGCAAGAAAATTAAAGAGGCGTATGGTAAGACATCAACGAAAGGAACACTCATTTCATGAGCAAGGAGCACATGGTGCTAAATGGTGCAGATCACTAAGCAGATGTGGATTAAAGCAGTGTGTTGACATGTCGGGAAGCTGAGATGGAGCAGATAGAGGAGATGGCTGACAATTACAGGAAGACAATGAAAACAAATGATTGAGAGACTCAGGAAGGTGTTTGGTGTTCTTAAAAGCTGTGCAAATCCACATTTCTCCAAGGTGTGGGACTTCTCTTGGAAGCCTGTGCGAAAAGAATTGAATATGTCTGCATCGAAGCATAGATGTCTAGGGTGGGGGCAGTGGACTGCATGGTGTTGAAGTTGGGACCTTTGGTGCAAATTCACACTCCACTTCTTCCCGTGGATAACGCTTGAAAAGGGCTTGAGAAATATGGCAGACTAGGCTCCTGCGTTGTCTGGTCTTTAGTGCTGCAAAGGGAGAGGCAGTATAGCCAGTTCTGCTTGTTGCTCAGATCTGCGAGGAAGCCTGACTCCGAAGCTCATATAAAGGGAGGGTTGCCAGATGAGAAGACAGGGTTCTTGCAACTTCAGCTGTCATGCAGAAGGAGCAATTTGAGTTTCTGTAGCCTATCATGCAAATTCCCTCTTCAGGGACACACTTGGATAATATGGTGTCCTGAGTGAGGACCAAATTTGGTCCCACCCCAAATATTTCTTATTTTCACAATACAGTGGATGCTCAGGTTGTGAACATGATCCGTGCCAGATGCACGTTCGCAACCCACGTCTGCACATCTGCGTACTTGTGGGTTGCGATTTGGTGCTTCTGCGCATGTGCAAAGCACGATTTAGCACTTCTGCGCATGCGCAACTGCCAAAACCCGGAAGTAACCCATTCCAGTACTTCCAGGTTTCGGCAGTCCACAACCCGAAAAAACGCAACCTGAAGTGGCTGTAACCCGAGGTATGACTGTAATTCCTTTTGGTAGCAATGTTTTTATGGGTCTTCTCAGTTGGTACTTGTATAAATATAGCTTCTTCTCCTTCTTCTCCTTCTCCTTCTCCTTCTCCTTCTCCTCCTCCTCCTCCTTCTTCTTCTCCTTCTCCTTCTTCTTCTTCTTTTCCACCTCAGCTCGGCTCCCTGTGAAGGGAAATCTCCTGCATACCCTAAATCCAGCACTGCCCTCTTATACACAGTGATTAAAGGTCCAGGCTATCATATGTAAGATGGTTAGGGAATATTGCCTGACCTACTCTGACCATAAGAAGAGCACTGTAGATGAATCAGGCCAAAGGCAACTCACCTAGAAAAGCATCCTGTTCTCCTTGTGGCCAGATGCTCACAGGAAGCCCCAAAGCAGGGACTGAGTATCATAGCGCCAGGAATGCCACCTTGGCCCTGCGACCGTGGGCCGTGGGTGACATGCAGCGTGCATGGCCCTGGTGCCAAAATTGTGGGTGCCCGGCCACTTCATGGGGAATTTGGTGGGTGCTCGGGCACTCAGGGCCCCAGGGAATTGGCACCTAGGCATAGCGCCTTCCTCACTGTGTTTCTGACCAACAGATAATAATAATAATAATAATAATAATAATAATAATAATAATAATATTCTTGTACCCCACACATCTGACTGGGTTGCCCAATAGAAACTGAAGGGCACAACAACAACAACAACAACAACAACAAACATTAAAAGCTTCCTGAAACATGGCTGTGTTCAGATGTCTATGAAAATAGTAGTTTCTTTCCTTGACATCTGATGGGAGGGCATTCCACAGGGTGGGTGCCACTACCAAGAAGGCCTTCTGCCTGATTCCCTGTTGCTTCACTTCTTGCTGTGTGGGAACTGCCAGAAGGCCCTTGGAGCTGGACCTCAGTGTCCGGGCTGAATGATGTGGGTGGAGATGCTCCTTCACGTATACAGGGCCAAAACCATTTAGGACTTTAAAGGTCAGCACCAACGTTCTGAATTGTCCATGGAAATGTACTGGGTGCCAATGTAGATCTTTTAGGACCGGTGTTATATGGCCCCATTGGCCACTCCCAGTCACCAGTCTGGCAGCTGCATTCTGGATTAGTTGTAGTTTCGAAGTCACCATCAAAGGTAGCTTCTGAGAGTGGACAGAGAGCATAGCTGGTACCAATATGATGACCTTGCATTCATAGCCTACAGACAAGGCTGGTCCTCCAGCTGTTGGACTTGGGGTACAGGTTAAGTACCTGTGTCATATCCCTGAGGTCATGAGTTTGAGCACTGCTGTGGTCCATCAATGACACATTTCTTTCAGTGTTGTCAAAAAACCCCAGTTCTTCCTTCTGATAGCAAACTGAGTGTGGTGTTGGCCATGTGTACATGCAGAACATTTGGGAACCTGGACATTCCAGCCTTTCCCCTTCTTCAACAGCTCTCGGCATAAATAAGGCTTCAAGGACATTCAGTCCCAGAGATCTTGCCAGCGCAAAACTCACATATAAAGTTAGAAGGCCTTGCCAGGTAGAAACTTCAGTTCCTGACATCTGGAGATGACCTGATGACTTATTTTTCTTGGATTTCCCCCTCCTCTTCCCATCATTAGCATATAAAAAGAATTCACAGAATCGCAATATGCTTTAGGTTGTGAAAATAAAAACACACCCAGTTCAAGTTTTCAAAGAATTGAGCAGAGACCACAGAGACTGAGCTGAATTTTCGCGAATTAACTTTTTTCATGCACAAAGGTGGGTTGGGGATTGGGGTTGGGTTGGGGCTATATATATATATATATATATATATATATATATATATATGCAGGTTTTGGTGTCCTCGGGTGTCTTCCCGTGTAAAAGTTGGGGTGTCTAGGCGACGTTTCGACGAGGTCTCACTCGTCATCTTCAGGCTGGTGCTTTCGGCTTCTTGTTACTGGAACAGAGCGGGATCTCAATGTTTGAGTTCCTATAAATACTGTAGAGGGGGTGTGGTGTCTAGCCTCCAATGTTCTGGGCAGAGAGGAAGTTCCCAGGCTAGTGTGCCTTTTCTTCTTTTGTTCCTTAATTACTTGAGAGATACCTTGAGTGATTTCTTGAGTGATATCCTGAGTACCACTTAGGTGGGTCATTAGGTGTGGATTAGTTGCTAAAGTCTTTGTGTCTTGACCTCTTGAACTTTGTGAAGAGTTTTCCTGAGAAGATGGCTGTATTGCACTTAGTTGTGCTTTGGCTTGGCTTCGTGTATAGGGGCGAGCTGTGGTTTTGTGGCTTGTGTCAGCCAGATCTGTGTAGGGATTGCAGGGGGGTGCAGCATCCGGAGGTGCCACCATGGATTGGCTACTGGATGGTGTCAGTAATTCATCTGTGGAGAGGGTCTGGGTTTGGGTCTGGTGTGGTTGATTGGTGTTGGCGTTCTGTGTGCCTCTGGATCTGGTGTCAGTTTTTGTGGGGAGGGCTAATTTCCAGATGTCTGGCAAGCGGGATGTGTCGTCACGCTTGTTCATGTTGTGAGGGTGTTTCTCTATCTCGATGGCTTCCATGATTATTCTCTTGTGGTGATGTTCCGTGTTAAAGAGCAATTTGGAATCTGCAAAATTAATTTCGTGTCCTGTTTCTTTCATGTGTTGGAAAAGAGAGGAAGTTTTTTCTTCTTTTTTGACGGCATTCTTGTGTTCTGCGATACGTGCATTTATTCGTCTGTTTGTTTGTCCAATGTACGTGGCTGGGCAGACTTTGCAGGGTATTTCATAGATCCCTTGGTTTTCCAACTGGATTTTATCCTTGGGGTTTCTGAGGATATTGGCTATTTTTTGGTTGGTGCAAAAGGCTGTTTTGATATTGTGTTTATGGAGGATTTTGCTAATTTTATCTGTAGTGCCCTTGATATAAGGAAGGAGGGCCATGCCATTGTTTTCTTCTGTGTCTTGGTTTTTGGGGGGTGTTTCCTTTTGGATTAGCTTCGTAATCCTGTTTTGCTGGTATCCATTGGCAATTAACACATTTGAGAGATTCTGTAACTCAGTTGTCAAGTGGTCTTTGTCAGCCAGGCGTTTGGTTCTGGAGATGAGAGTCTTGGCTACGGAGTTTATTTGTGCAGGGTGGTGGTGTGATTGTGCATGTAAGTAGCGGTTGGTGTGTGTTTTTTTCTGGTAGATAGTGTGTCCTAGGGAGCCATCAGGTTTTTTGTAGATTAGGACGTCAAGGAAGGGAAGTTGGTTGTTGGCTTCTATTTCCATAGTGAATTGTATTTTGGGGTGTAAGTTGTTGAGATGTGTGAGGAAGCTATCCAGTTTTTCCTTCCCGTGTGGCCAAATTACATCGAGATAGAGAAACACCCTCACAACATGAACAAGCGTGACGACACATCCCGCTTGCCAGACATCTGGAAATTAGCCCTCCCCACAAAAACTGACACCAGATCCAGAGGCACACAGAACGCCAACACCAATCAACCACACCAGACCCAAACCCAGACCCTCTCCACAGATGAATTACTGACACCATCCAGTAGCCAATCCATGGTGGCACCTCCGGATGCTGCACCCCCCTGCAATCCCTACACAGATCTGGCTGACACAAGCCACAAAACCACAGCTCGCCCCTATACACGAAGCCAAGCCAAAGCACAACTAAGTGCAATACAGCCATCTTCTCAGGAAAACTCTTCACAAAGTTCAAGAGGTCAAGACACAAAGACTTTAGCAACTAATCCACACCTAATGACCCACCTAAGTGGTACTCAGGATATCACTCAAGAAATCACTCAAGGTATCTCTCAAGTAATTAAGGAACAAAAGAAGAAAAGGCACACTAGCCTGGGAACTTCCTCTCTGCCCAGAACATTGGAGGCTAGACACCACACCCCCTCTACAGTATTTATAGGAACTCAAACATTGAGATCCCGCTCTGTTCCAGTAACAAGAAGCCGAAAGCACCAGCCTGAAGATGACGAGTGAGACCTCGTCGAAACGTCGCCTAGACACCCCAACTTTTACACGGGAAGACACCCGAGGACACCAAAACCTGCATTCCTGTACCCGTGAAAATCTACGAAAGCAAATATATATATATATATATACACCATTCAGTTCCAAAAAACACCAAAAATGTTCACACAAAGGTTAAAATATAAACTTTCAGAATTAAAATACAGTCATACCTCTTGTTACGTTTGCTTCAGTTTAAATCTTTTCAGGTTGCATCCTGCGGCGACCCAGAAGTACTGGAAAGGGTTACTTCTGGGTTTCACCGCTCGCGCATGCACAGATGTGCAAAATTATGTCACGCGCATGTGTAAAAGTGATGAATCGGGACCTGCGCAGATGCACAGACGCAGGTTGCATTCTTTTCAGGTTGTGAACAGGCCTCCGGAATGGATCCTGTTCACAACCAGAGGTATCACTGAACACAATAAAACAATTCAATTAAAAGGAGACCTTATGTTATTTGAAGGACCTCTCACCTTTGCTATTGGTGTTACCATTTCATACCATTTCCCCCTGTTCACTGTCATTCTTATATGGCCAGCCCTACCATTAGGCAATGTGAAGTGACTGCCCTGGGCAGCAGATTCTGAGGTTAACCCCCTGGCTGTTTTTCTTGAGATCTCTGGCCATTTTCCTCTGCTGAAGGACAAAGTTTTAGAAACATAGAATTGTAGAGTTGGAAGGGACCCTGAGAATCAGATAGTTTAACCCCCTGCAATGCAGGAATACTCAGCTGTCCAACACTGGGATCGAACCTGCAGCCTTGGCATTATCGGCACCATGCTCTCTAACCAACTTTGAAATATTCAGTGACTGGTCCAGTTGGCTTTTGTACATGGAAAGTGGGAGAGGGGAGAGGGGAGAGGGGAGAGGGGAGAGGGGAGAGGGGAGAGGGGAGAGGGGAGAGGGGAGAGAGAGAGAGAGAGAGAGAGAGAGAGAGAGAGAGAGAGAGAAACTATCAAGCCCATCTTTGGCAGCAAAATGTCTGTGATCAACTCTCAGCAGCTGAATTGGCACACATTTTTTGTAAAAACCAAAAAAAACAGGGCTCCTGCTGGCTGCATCATCCAGACAGCAAGTGTTCCCATTGCCAGTATAATGACATCATGGTGCTATACAGCTAATCAGATTTGGCTGTGTGACAACAAAACTCTTCTCTCCCTGTGAGAATATTTTCACCCTGCTTTGTTGCTGGAATAGGGATCTTTTTTTGCAAGAGACCTTTCTCACCACTACCCACCAAAAAGTGAATTATGCACCCCTCCTTGTTTCAGCCCTCTTAAATGTTAAATAAAGAGTGAGGAAAAACTAGAACCCTATAATTCGGACATTTATATTTTTTTAAAAGCCCAAGCAAGTGCAAATGAAGTTGTGCTATTTCTGCTACATCTACATATATCCTTGGGAGCAGACAAAACTTCCACATTTCTCACGGAGATATCAAGGGTATTTCAAACTTTTGTTGTAAAGCGTAAGATAAGTCGCTAAGTGAGCATGTTAGGCAAATGTTACTGCTTGAAATGAAATGCATTATTATTTATTACTACTTGTTGTGATGATGATGATGATGTTTATTGTTCTAAATGTTGATAATTTATCGTTAAATTGGTTGCAAAGGTTTGTTGTTGTTGTTGTTGTTTAGTCATTTAGTTGTGTCCGACTCTTCGTGACCCCATGGACCAGAGCACGCCAGGCACTCCTGTCTTCCACTGCCTCCCACAGTTTGGTCAAACTCATGCTGGTAGCTTCGAGAACACTGTCTAACCATCTCATCCTCTGTCGTCCCCTTCTCCTTGTGCCTTCCATCTTTCCCAACATCAGAGGCTTTTCCAGGGACTCTTCTCTTCTCATGAGGTGGCCAAAGTATTGGAGCCTCAGCTTCAGGATCTGTCCTTCCAGTGAGCACTCAGGGTTGATTTCCTTAAGAATGGATAGGTTTGATCTTCTTGCAGTCCATGGGACTCTCAAGAGTCTCCTCCAGCACCATAATTCAAAAGCATCAATTCTTCGGCGATCAGCCTTCTTTATGGTTCAGCTCTCACTCCCATACATCACTACTGAGAAAACCATAGCTTTAACTATATGGACCTTTGTTGGCAAGGTGATGTCTCTGCTTTTTAAGATGCTGTCTAGGTTTGTCATTGCTTTTCTCCCAAGAAGCAAGCAAAGGTTAGTTTTAATCAAAAGCTAGTTTTGAGCTACAGACATCCAGATGCTGCAGCATGATTCCCATCCATATACATTTGTGTCTTCTGGTTGAATTTAAAATTATCCTTGTATTCCATAGGAATAATACATCTTTCCCCCCCTCTGCAGTGGTCTGCCCTCCAGGCACCTTCTTCCAGAACGATGGCTGCCTTCCATGCCCCTCTGGATTCTATCAAGATCAAGCCGGAAGTTCCTCCTGCATCAGATGTCCTCTCGGGAAAACAACTGCCTCTACTGGAGCCTTCAGAGCCGAGCACTGTAAGGGTCTGGGAAAATTTGCATTCTGTATCTTTCCATTGGTATCCAGGCTGTTATATACTGTTGCACGCACCCCAATCAACTTCCAATTTCAGGGCTTCATTCTCTTCCTTGGAATGAATGTCAATGGCACATATTGTCATAGAGTTCTACTCAATATTGATCCAGAGTAGATTCCAGTGTATCGTTAGCAGAGTAACAACTTAAACACGTTGCAGGATTCCCCCCAAAATAGACCAGAGGCAGTCAATATTTCATCCAGTGGAGCTTCACTGCTACTGAAGGCAAATGAGCATAATGGTCACAAATCCAATACATTCAGGATTGGCGCCGTCCATAAGGAATCCAGTTGCAGCAGACTTAACTTAAACTTACAATAACTTATAATAAGACTAAACCTTAACACTAAGTGTGTGCAGAACACCACACCAGAAGGAAAAGAGATAGAACGAGAAAGTGAAACCCAGGCTCCTTCTGGCCTTACTTTTATAGTCAGCATGACCTTGACTGAAAGAGTTTAAGCCAGCTGTACTCAGCTTCTCTGAAGGAATAACCCAAACATCATGAACCTTCTGCTTGTTTCTTTCACACAGAGAAGCTTCCAAAACCCTCTTGAATTAGCCAGAAGAGGAAAGATCTCTACACGTCAGATCAATACGTTCTGCACTAAGAAATGCAAACTGACACATATATTACAACCCGAGCATAGGATGAGGATGGGGCTCAAAGCATGAATGCTCTAACAGATTTGGACTCCCTAGGTCCAGGGAAGCCCCAAGACACAGCTTTAGGTCCAGCACAAGGCAAGACATGCCTCTGTGTCTCCAGCTTCCAGCATCAGCCAGACTCTCTCACACAAGAACCCATTGGTCTATTGTTCTCCATCTTAGGATGGTGTGGCATCCAGCCAGCTGAGATGGGAAAAGCCCCACCAAACTTGTCTCTATGGCAGCCTCTTAGGACATGTGAAGGTACTTAACTGGCCAGCCAAGGTCATTATCTTACAAAGAAACTTGTCTGACCAGTTCAGCAGTCTTTTTTATTACCTTCTAAACCTCAGCGGATATAAGATAAACAGGCCAGGAAGGATATCATCCAGACTTATCCCTCAAACCTATAGCAATACATTTGTGGAAGACTGATTCTATGATAGAGAATGAGACTGCACATACATACATAAATAATTTTATTTCTATGCCGCTTTTCCACAGTTCTAACCATGCTCAAGGTGGCTTACAACATGAAAAAATGTGCATAACTGCAACATAACAAAATTAGTCATAAACAGTAAAGAAAACTTTTAAAAAACCATATACAACCAAACTGAACAATATGAATGTAGAATTCTGGACCGTGGCCAATCAGACCACATGTTAAGTTGTGGGTGAACATATCAGACGACACAGTGATTCTTCAAACAGCACTTGTTTATTCACAGGCCAGGACAGAACTGAACTGAAGGGTTCAGTCAGCCTGCTTATATAGAGCTCCAGTACAATGTAACTGTAACAATTTTCTAAAATCATCCAATCATTGAATGTCACCTTCGATCCCTTATTTGCATAACTATCTACAGTATTCCCCTGCTGGCCCAGGGTGAGAACTTCAGTACATAACACAACAGTTGTCACATAAAAACTCCTTGCATAAGATAAACTAGCAGGTGAAACAGAGAGCTCTAGTAAACCTTCCTTTCAGATGTGTAAGGTTTTGTTTTGATTTTACATACTTCCCAGGACGTCTACCAGTGAACTGCACCACCTCATTCTGCATAAGTTGACTAGGGCAATAGACAGCTTTAACCCACTTTAATCGTACAAACCTAAATTAACGGGGTGCTCTTGAATCCCTTCCACAAAATGGCACACCAACTCTCTCTCTCTTTAACTTTCCCTGCAAATAAGGTGTCACTGACTGCCAAAGGGATGGACAAGCTGTGCGGTGTGAGGAAAACGGTCAGTACAGGCCCTCCTTTGAAGACCCTTCTACCAACAAATCTTTCTGCGTGGATAGCCTTGGAAACATATTGGACTGGACTGAAACAGAAGGCCCACTTACAGACTCCCAGTGTTCAGGTGAGTGGACCAGACAAGCTTTTATCCCATGCAGGTGGAACCTGGAAACGCAAGCAGTTGTCCCCATGAATGGTGGGTTTGTGAGTCTGCTAGCCACTCGGCGGCCACTTAAACTTCAGCTTTAGCCACTCAGAGAGGAGGGATGTCTGTGGCTTGCAAGTGATGTATGTCTGCTGCTCCTATTTGCTCCCATTTTCCCCTTGCTGTGGAAATATTGTGGCGGTGGGCTTATCAGTTCCTGGGAAAGGGAACAAGAAGAGGATGCTGGTATTCTGGTCAAAGAGGTTAGCCACCTTTGGTGTTGACAATCGTCTAATTTGGTACGATGCAAATTCCTGTGTCTTTACCCCCCTTGGCTTGTCCATTCAGCTCCATGGGTAGGCAAACTAAGGCCCAGGGGCCGGATGGGGCCCAAATGCCTTCTAAATCCAGCCCATAGACGGTCTGGGAATCAGCGTATTTTTACATGAGTAGAATGTGTGCTTTTATTTAAAATGCATCTCTGGGTTATTTGTGGGGCATAGGAATTCATTCATTTTTCTTCCCGAAAATATCGTCTGGCCCCCCACAATGTCTGAGGGACAGTGGACCAGCTCCCTGCTGAAAAAGTTTGCTGACCCCTGAGCCTCTCTCCCAGACTTGTAGATCTGCACAGTGATAATGATGGTGGTGGTGATACTACTACTACTACTACTACTACTACTACTACTACTACTATTTATACCCCGTCCATCTGGCTGGGCTTCCCCAGCCACTCTGGGTGGCTTGCAACAAAATATTAAAATACTGTGATACATCAAACATTAAAAGCTTCCCTAAACAGGGCTGCCTTCAGATGTCTTCTAAAAGTCTGGTAGTTGTTGTTCTCTTTGACATCTGGTGGGAGGGCATTCCACAGGGAGGGCGCCACTACCGAGAAGGCCCTCTGCCTGGTTCCCTGTAACTTGGCTTCTCACAGTGAGGGAACCACCAGAAGGCCCTTGGAGCTGGACTGAGGCTGTTTAGGGCTTTAAAGGTCAGCACCAACACTTTGAATTGTGCTCGGAAACGTACTGGGAGCCAGTGTAGGTCTTTCAAGACCGGTGTTATATGGTCTTGGCGGCTGCTCCCAGTCACCAGTCTGGCTGCTGCGTTCTGGATTAGTTGTAGTTTCTGGGTCACCTTCAAAGGTAGCCCCAGGTTATTAGTATTAGTATTAATACTAATGCTAATAACAATTTTATTATTTCTATCCTGCCTATCTGGCTGGATTGCCCCAGTCACTTTGGACGGCTTCCGAAACATATAAAGAGGCAATAAAATACCAAACATTTGAAACTTTCTGATACAGGTCTGCCTTTAGATGTCTTCTAAAATGTACATTCCCACACAGCTTATCTCTGTATCAGGAGTACAACATCATTTTTCTCTTAAAGAACAATGTACAGAAATGTATTGAATTTTACCTGTCTTAGTACTTTTGCACCTTTCTTTTTCACAGTTGGTTTCCCCTTTTCCTCTATACCTTATTTATTTATCTCTGCTGTCTCTTGTTGTTCTAATAAAATACCAATCAATCAATAACAAAAAAAATCAGTCTCCGGAGATTTGCTGATTTCTCTGCTGTGAAAATGCGATGAAAATTATGAAGTGCTTCGAGAATGAAAGAAGTGCTGCACAGGCGATGATGACTTGTGATAATTAATACTGCTTCCTCTTAAAGTCTGCAGCCCTTTTTCTGCCTGGTCTCAAATGCGGGGCTATTTCTTCCCCTCCACCCGCTTTCTGTTCCTGGCTCAAACCTGGGGTTCCCTTTCCAAGCAGAAATGAGGGTTTGATTAAAAGCACCTGCGGCCGTCCGCAGCGCTGACAACAATGACCGTTTGTTTCTGATTAGCGTGGGCTGGTTTTGCTTTGAGGAGACAAATGATTCTTTGGAAAGGTTGATCTCCCTGACTTTTCTTTTGTGGTGTTGCTTTTGCTCAGATCCTCCTGGCAGTTTTCGCCACAAGGCTCCGATGTGTAGCACACCCAGAATTGTTACCTGTTTCTGCGGGTTTTTCTAATGCTCAGGTATCGGAGGACGAAGACAGCAGGTGCCACCAGGAGTAGGAGACGGAGGGGTGCAATTGAAGAATGGAGTGGCAAGTCTTTCTAAAGTAGGCAGGAACACAGGTCCATCTAGTTTTTCTACACGTTGATGTTGGTTCTGATCAGAGCTCAGCTGTGAGTTTTCCCAGGGCAAGTGGCAGGACAACATCGTCAACAACAAACCTGCTTGGGGTCATACCTAGAAGTCATGGGACAAGTAGAGGGAATCTCAGACCAAAAAGAAGTGTGGATGAACCTGAAGGGCTCTTCTTCTTCTTCTTCTTCTTCTTCTTCTTCTTCTTCTTCT
Organism: Podarcis gaigeae; assembly: GCF_964106915.1. Classification (NCBI taxonomy): domain Eukaryota; kingdom Metazoa; phylum Chordata; class Lepidosauria; order Squamata; family Lacertidae; genus Podarcis; species Podarcis gaigeae. The sequence goes on along the minus strand of NC_139683.1, from coordinate 10,724,381 downwards.
TCTTCTTCTTCTATCACTCGTAGCTGAGTAAGATTGTCTTCCATGAACACGGTCTTAACAGTGGGTCCATAAGTGACTGTGGAGACCAATTCTGAATCCACACGTCCTTCCACAGTGGGGACATAGGTTTCTGGGCAAGAGTTGATCACAGTGAGGGTTTGCCAAGCGTGTCTTCCTCTTAGCACGTTTCTCCCTTTCGTCCTGAGTTCGAGCGTCTTCAAAGCCCAAGACACCTTTGGCAAAGGCTGTTCTCCAACTGGAGCCCTCACAGGCCAGTGTTTCCCAGTTGTCGGTGTTTATACTACATTCGTTTGGATTTGCCTTGAGAGAATCTTTAAACCTCTTTTGCTGACCACCAGCATTATGCTTTCCATTTATAAGTTCAGAATAGGGTAGGTTGTTTTGGAAGACAAGAATCAGGCATTCGCACAACATGACCAGTCCAACGAAGCTGATGTCGAAGAATCATCCCTCTGACACTGGTGACTGGTAGTTAACCTCCAGGGTCTCAGAAAGGACACATTCCCAGCCCTTCCTCAAGGTGATGGAGATTGAACATGACACCTTCTGCATGCAGAGCAAATGCTCTACCACTGAGTTGCAGCAGAACCCCTAAAACGATAAAATGGTGCCTTTTGATTGAACCAACATAGATTGGTGGAAGGCAGGCTGAGAGACAAGTAAGCCTTACATGTTCCGTTTGTCCTGCTTGTTCATCCCTCTGTTCCACTTGAATTTAGGTCTAACTCAGGCATGGCCAAACTTGGCCCTCCAGCTGTTTTGGGACTACAATTCCCACCGTCCCTAGCTAACAGGACCAGTGGTCAGGGATGATGGGAACTGTAGTCCCAAAACAGCTGGAGGGCCAAGTTTGGCTATGTCTGGTCTAACTGAAACAAATAGGTAAAGGTACCCCTGACCGTTAGGTCCAGTCATGGATGACTCTGGGGTTGCAGCACTCATCTCACTATATAGGCCAAGGGAGCCAGCGTTTATCTGTAGACAGCTTCCAGGTCATGTGGCCAGCATGACTAAGCCGCTTCTGGCGAACCAGAGCAGCACACAGAAACGCTGCTTACTTTCCTGCCGGAGCAGTATCTATTTATCTACTTGCACTTTGACGTGCTTTCAAACTGCTAGGTGGGCAGGAGCTGGGACTGAACAACGGGAGCTCACCCCATTGCAGGGATTTGAACCGCTGACCTACTGATCGGCAAGTCCTAGGCTCTGTGGTTTAGACCACAGTGCCACCCGCGTCCCAACTGAAAGAAATAGTAAAATCAGTTTTTGGAACTGGAGCATGTGTGATTTGCTGTAGCTTCTATATCCTTCATTGACGTATTTTTGCTGTCTGTGTATCCTCTGATGCAAGGCCTGTTGTGAGGTAAATAAGTTTATCAGTGATTGGCAGATTGGCATTGCTGATCAAGAGCTATTTAAAGTCAGCCATAGCAATGAGGCAATAATCCCCGGTCTCTTGAGTGAAGCTGTTACTTCTCACACCTTTAAAAGTTCTAATTCCCAGACATGGCTTTTCAGGCAAATCGTGTGGACTTTTTTTCTTTCTTTTATGAGGCAAAGTTGAGGAGTTTGGCAAGACTTGATCCTGAGGGCCAAGAAGTGATTGGCCTAAATTGCTTTAATGAGAGGTTAATTTCGCTTTCTATCTCCTATCCTTCGAGGCCAAGCTGCAAACCGCTCTTCTCTTGAATGTCTGCCTCAACACGCTCCTAATGTAATTTCTGGCATTCGTTTAAGAGAGGTTGGAGAAAAGAGACAGATTCCAAGCAAGTAGCTGTGTTAGGTAATCTGTTGTAGCAAAAGAATCAAGAAAGAGTTCAAGTCTCTTGAAACCGAATGCATTTATTGTGGTATGAAGTTTCACAGGCAAAGGCCTGCTTTGTTGGAAGGAAAAATAATAATCAGCAGCCTTTATATGGTGGTTTAATTCAACACCCATTGGAATGTGTTACTCTGGAGGCGCCATTATACCTTTTACTTGTCTGGTGATGAAATGTTATCATTTTCTTTAGGAACTGTCGTTTGTTAAGGATGCGAACAGTTGTTAGGAGGCCCTATTCCTCTAACAGAGCTAAAATCCCCATAGTGTTTAACAAACAGTCGCTTTTTCCAGAAGTTCCAATGAACATCTACAGTAGCATTAAACTGGCATGTCTGATAGCATTGGACTACTGCAATGCGCTCTACGTGGGGCTACCTTTGAAGGTGAACCGGAAACTGCAATTAATCCAGAATGCGGCAGCTAGACTGGGAGTGGCTGCTGGGACCATATAACACCAGTCCTGAGAGATCTGCATTGGCTCCCAGTATGCTTCCGAGCACAATCCAAAGTGTTGGTGCTGACCTTTAAAGCCCTAAACAGCTTCAGTCCTGTGTAACTGAAGGAGCGTCTCCACCCCCATCATTCAGCCTGGATATTGAGATCCAGCACCGAGGGCCTTCTGGCAGTTCCCTCATTGCAAGAAGTGAAGTTCTAGGGAACCAGACAGAGCGCCTTCTCAGTAGTGGCGCCCACCCTTTGGAACGCCCTCCCAGCAGATGTCAAGGAAATAAGCAGCTATCCTGTTTTTAAATGACATCTGAAGTTGTCTTAGGGAAGTTTTTAATATTTAATGCTCTATTGTTTTTAACACTCGATTGGGAGCTGCCCAGAGTGGCTGGGGAAACGCAGCCAGATGGGCAGGGTATAAATTTATTATTATTATTATTATTATTATTATTATTATTATTATTATTAAGGTATGAGTGTTGGATTTCACACAAACTCATCCAACTTTTTATAGGTGTCATCAAAGCTAATATAGCCCTTGACCTAATCAGCAGATATCCATATTCTCAGAAGCATGTATGTAGCCAAATACAGGTTGGTGGATCTGGACCCCCAATCTCTCTTTCCCGATCCCCCACCCCATCACCACCGAGCTATCTGGATCTCCAAAGAATACACAGAATTTAAGTTGGTAAAGACCTTCACATCATTCTGAAATGTGTGCTTCAAAACGGACGGGTCATGATCAAATATGATTGTTCTTGGATCTGCTTTTGTTTCAGTCTTCAGGCGCTTTGAGAGAGTTCCTGCTTCCAAACTGTCCTTCGGGACAGAGGAGGTAGAAACGATTGGATCTCAAACCATCCCAGGAGAACCTGAGAGTGTGCTCCAACAGTGCATGGCAGGTAAGAGAGTGGATTTCCGTTTCTTCTTTGCAAAAGTCAGTTTGGGAAAACATTCCAACTTTTCTGAGAACTTTCCCTCCTTGGGACTCTTAGATGCACAGCTAATTCTAGTCTGGTCTCACTCCAAAGGGCCCTAGCAGACTACTTTAATTATAGTTTAATGGGGTGAGATGTGGTGGTTCACCACTGGCTTCCTCATCTCTCCTCCAGAGGAGGTTGGCAGCATCAGAAGTACTTTTCCCCAGCTGCTCAGATGTCTGTCTGCCTGCTAGTGCCCATCTTACTGCATCTTATTATTTTTCATTTCTATACCTCTTCATATTTTTAAGAAAAAAAGTATCCAAGCAGTTTACAACATACTAAGACATCAAATAAAACCATCCAGAGTAAAATTTTGCTGAATAAAGTCAAATATACATTCAAAGCAACGTAATTCACCAGAAGCTGAAAACACCATCTTAAAGATTTCAAAATAAAACCAGGCCAACTACAGAGTGCCTATTTAATGCAGCCAACTTAGTGTTTATTTTTATTTCATTTTTATTAATATGAACACATAGAAACCACAGTAAAAGTGGTATGTGTGACAGATAAAAATGCATCTAGAAATAGAAAAAAAAGGATGTACAATGGGGAGGAAAACCCAGAAAACAACTGAGAATACAATACCACATTTTTATCTTAAACATTTCAAAAGTAAACATTATTAAAGGAAGTGAAATATAAAATGCACATTTAAAACAGCAGAACTGGCAAGAGAATAAAATAGAACATATCTTCTGCTGTTGCTTGCAGTCCTGATGATGGCGGCTGGCAGCTGCAGAAGCTCAGGTTCAGTGACCTGGGTCTGCACTAAGAGACAACCAAGATGACCTCTGACCTCTTATGCAGCCTCAGCGTTTGTTGCTGGAGCCAATCAGGGCCCTGCCCTCTCTGCCCGGGTTGTCATGTGTCCTCTTTTTCCAGGACACGTCCTCTTTTCTATGGGTGTGTAAAATGAGAGTCGCCATAGCGATTCAGAGTTAAAAGTAGAAGTTGGAAATTGTGTCCTCTTCAAAATATGGCAACCCTGTGACCCAGGCCAGGGGTGGAGGGAAGGCCTGCAAGGCAAGGAGAAGATCTTCCAAAACTCCTGGGCAAGATGATCTCTTTTCTGTGTTATGCAGTAAAGTCTCAGAGCATCAGTCTAGAGAAAGGTTTTGATCGCTGTAGTTTTTTTTATTTAAAAAAATCATTTTTATTGATTTTCCAATGAAAAACATCCAATTAATACAGTGGTACCTCAGGTTAAGTACTTAATTCGTTCCGGAGGCCCGTTCTTAACCTGAAACTGTTCTTAACCTGAAGCACCACTTTAGCTAATGGGGCCTCCTGCAGAGCCTGATTTCTGTTCTCACCCTGAAGCAAAGTTCTTAACCTGAAGCACTATTTCTGGGTTAGCAGAGTCTGTAACCTGAAGCATATGTAACCTGAAGCGTATGTAACCCGAGGTACCACTGTATATCCAATCATAATACTCCAATTAAAATAAAAAACTAAAATAAAAAAGACCAAATTATAGTCCAGATTATAATTATTAATCTTTTGGAGCTCCCCACGGTCTGGATCTCTGAAGCATATCTCTACATCTCAATCCTGCCTCTCCTCATTGTTTCCATATTTTCCACATCTTGATTTTGACGCTTTATTGACCGCTGTAGTTTTGATGCTCCAAAGCAAAAGGGAGCCAGTGCAGTTGCTGGAGCGGTGCCCCCGTTCAGTTGACATCCTCAACAAACAGACTGCATTCACCCAACTTGAACTGTGGAAGACGCCTGGTTCCGTTGGCCAACGTTCAATGCAAGGCTTACGCCAGGAGTTTTCTATCCTTTCAGAGTGCGAGAAGGATGAGTCGTGTGGGTTCCTCACCTTGTCTACTGCTGGGACGGGGACACTGTGTGAGCTGTACAGTGCTCGGGAGAAGAACTACAATTGTTCCACCTCTGGACTGGTAACCGAACACAGTTCTTTTATGATGAATCTTCCAGGGGAATGAAGCTTGGATGGATACCAGCCATCCTCCTTTAGGTTTTCCAAAATGTTGGCTGTGTACCAGTCTGCTGGAAAGAAGGTATTTTGGGTGACTAGGCGCAACAGCCTCAGCCCTCAGAGATCATAAGAAAGGAATAAAGACTCTGATGTTATGGAATTAAAATTAGGCCACGAATTTATTAAACTTCCGAATGTAGGAAGACCTTGGTTTTGGCCTTGGGCGTGTATCCCTCCCAGCCCCCCCGCCGGGCGGAACTGGGGCTCATCAGGGTAAGTGGGATATGGGGGTGCTCTGCGAGACGTAAGTGTAGCAGGCAGCCAAGCAGGGTAGTTCACTGATGACCTTTCAGTGTATGGCCAGTGACACCCATATATACATAACCCCTTTAAGGGGGGACCCTGGAATCGCCACTGCAGGGGGGTGAGTCACCACTTCACCCACCCTCAAGAGGGAAGAAAAGACTAAAGGATTCTGCACAAGGCCATAAGAAGAGTTTGGATTTGGATTTGATATCCCGCTTTATCACTATCCTAAGGAGTCTCAAAGCAGCCAACATTCTCCTTTCCCTTCCTCCCCCACAACAAACACTCTGTGAGGTGAGTGGGGTTGAGAGACTTCAAAGAAGTGTGACTAGCCCAAGGTCACCCAGCAGCTGCATGTGGAGGAGCGGAGACGCGAACCTGGTCCCCCAGATTACGAGTCTACCGCTCTTAACCACTACACCACATTGGCTCTCATAACCGCCAAAGTTGTGACAAATTGCTACAGGGAAGACAAAACCTGCCAATGCAGGAAAATTTCTTCCCGGTCCTTCAATAGCAACCAGTCAAAGACCATAGCAGCACCCGCTAAACAGGAAGAAAAAGTTAACCTGCAAACAAGAAAACATTAAACAAATGGAGGGTAGGGAGGGTGAATTTCCAGAGCCGACTGCCTGGCTATCGTCGGCTCCACCCCGTACTTATAAATGGGGCTGGCCCCACATCCCAGCAAGAAACTTGATTATTGAGGCTGGATAAAGGTAAAGTAAAGGTACCCCTGCCCGTACGGGCCAGTCTTGACAGACTCTGGGGTTGTGTGCCCATCTCACTTAAGAGGCCAGGGGCCAGCGCTGTCCGGAGACACTTCCGGGTCACGTGGCCAGCGTGACATCGCTGCTCTGGCGAGCCAGAGCTGCACATGGAAACGCCGTTTACCTTCCCGCTAGTAAGCGGTCCCTATTTATCTCCTTGCACCCGGGGGTGCTTTTGAACTGCTAGGTTGGCAGGCGCTGGGACCGAACAACGGGAGCGCACCCCGCCGCGGGGATTCGAACCGCCGACCTTTCGATCAGCAAGCCCTAGGCGCTGAGGCTTTTACCCACAGCGCTACGTCATATTGAGGCTGGATGTGAACCTCCAAATAATAACTCTGAGAGGCAGGCCAACCCCCTGTCTACTAGAAAGTTCCCTGGGAACTGTAGCACCGTGCGTGATTCCACAAAGGGCACCCACATTAGAAAGTGTGAATGCTCATTATTTACCATCATAAATTAGAAATTTTTATGTGCATATCTTTTGACCACAGGTTCAGGGTGCTTGGGATAATGCTGCCACCGCCAGCGTGGCTCATCTCAGCTGCCTGGTTAAAGTGAGAAGCCAAGATAAGGATGGAGTGAGAGTATACCTGAAGAAAGGTATGTGCTAAATAACATGAGCAAAAGAGAGCACCAAAGATTATTGGTGTGTGTGTTCTCATATTATTGCTGTCCTTCAGCCTTTCGCTTTCCAGATGGACACCAAGTCCCATCAGTCTGAGCAAAGATAACCAATGGATAGGGATGAAGGGAGCTGGAGCACAACATGGTATGGGGACTGTCTTAGGACTCAGCTACATTAGTAAAAAAAACATGTTTTAAATGCGTTATAATACTGTGACCCGTAGTGACATACATCACCAGTAGTGATGTATGGTAGTGAGAGCTGGACCATAAAGAAGACTGATCGCTAAAGAATTTATGCTTTTGAATTATGGTGCTGGAGGAGACTCTTGAGAGTCCCATGGACTGCAAGAAGATCAAACCTCTCCATTCTTAAGGAAATCGGCCCTGAGTGCTCACTGGAAGGACAGATCCTGAAGCTGAGGCTCCAATACTTTGGCCACCTCAAGAGAAGAGAGGACTCCCTGGAAAAGACCCTGATGTTGGGAAAGATGGAGGGCACAAGGAGAAGGGGACGACAGAGGACGAGGTGGTTGGATAGTGTTCTCGAAGCTACCAGCATGAGTTTGACCAAACTGCGAGAGGCAGTGGAAGACAGGAGTGCCTGACGTGCTCTGGTCCATGGGGTCACGAAGAGTCGGACACGACTAACTGACTAAACAACAACAACAATACTGTGACACCAGATGGCGCTGCAGAGTTCTGTCTTTCGACCACGTGATTTCCCACTTTGAGGTTTACAACACGTTTTCCTGAAATGTTTTTTCTTTAGGTGCTTAGATCCAGCCTTAGAATACAGGCCACAACCTTACACCCACTTTGACAATTTGTCTACATATTGTCTTTTGGTGGAAATGCCCGGTCTCTCAGGTAGATAATAATATCGGAAGGGCATAAAAAGAGCTGGCACAGGCTGGTCTAACATCCTGTTTTCACAATGGCCAACCAGATACCCACAAGCAGGGACCTAAGTTCTCAGCAGCACTCTCCTCCTTTGTGAATCCTAGCAACTGATTGTTGCAGCTGTTCTAGGTCTATTTCTTCCTAAAGCCTTGAGAAAGCAACCTGGTATTTGCCTCACGTCATTTGCCCCGAAGCTCTAATTTGGATTGCGGAGCTCCTTCTTTAAAATGTTATCCCCCCCCCATTTCCTCGCAGGACAAGAGTTCACGACAGCTGGAGTCAAGACTTTTGAGAGGACTGATTTCCAGGATGTTGTTTCTGGCGTGTACCGCAATCTGGTCCTCTCAGCAGCTGGTACATCTTTGACCGATGTTCATCTCTTCTGCCGCCACGCCTGCAGCCAAGATGCTTGCTGTGATGGGTTTATCTTGAGCCAGGTCATACTTGATGGAGGTAACTCTGCTCAGGCTACAGATGTGGAAGGCAAAGTTCATCCTTCCATTTATCCCACTTAATGAGAACATTTTTAAACAAACAAACAAGCAAAACAAAGCAGAAATGGTTGGTCTTGTTGATCTCATCTCAAATTGGAGCCAGGTTTTAAAATTTTAAGTGATTAATCTTCACTCATGGCAACTTGTATTTATTAAATGTTATTAAATGATGGAAGTTTGGCATGGAATCAACCTTTTTTTGGGGGGTGGGGGTGTAGCTGTGTAAAGGGTCTCCTGGTTATTGGAACAGGAGGAATTATAGGGGAAATAAAGGAACCGTCCCCGATCCCAGCAGAGCCTGATCTTTATTTACTTGGATAATTTTTATACTTGCTCCTGGGCAAGATAAACAGCAGGCTCCAAGAGCAGCAGTTTGCTGTGATGTATAAACAGGACAGGGACGCCAGTGACGCTGTGGGTTAAACCACAGAGCCTAGGATTTGCCGATCAGAAGGTCGGTGGTTCGAATCCCTGTGATGTGGTGAGCTCCCGTTGCTCGGTCCCTGCTCCTGCCAACCTAGCAGTTCGAAAGCATGTCAAAGTGCAAGTAGATAAATTGGTACCACTCTGGCGAGAAGGTAAACGGCGTTTCTGTGTGCTGCTCTGGTTCACCAGAAGCAGCTTAGTCATGCTGGCCACATGACCTGGAAGCTGTCTGTGGACAAATGCTGGCTCCCTCAGCCAATAAAGCGAGATGAGCGCCGCAACCCCAGAGTTGGTCACGACTGGACCGAATGGTCAGGGGTCCCTTTACCTTTACCTTTATAAACAGGACCTTTTTCCAAGACTGGGCCGCCGGTGTCAAAATAACAGTATAATGGCCAAGGCAAGATTGTTCAACAAGGAGGTGCAGCTGCAAACTTGCAATTCTTTCCTTGGCTTTAACCAGGTAGCATCATATGCGGCCTGATGAGCTACCCAGATGCATTAATCTGCAACGTTAATAGCTGGGATGCAAGCTCGACGCGTGAACAAGGCGATTCCTGCCAAAAAGTAAAGTACAATACTGGGAAGACGCAGTATGCATTCAGTTTGGGAGGCCAAGTTCTCACAGGGTGTAAGTATGCCAGTCTTATACTGCACTGTTGTTCTTGTTTGCTACTCAGATGTAGGAATGGGCAGTGTAAATATAATATATCCCTCCTCTCTCTAAAGGACTGAAGTTAGAGTCTTATTCAAGCAGTGCTCATGTATGGCAGGTATGGGGAGCCATTTGTAGCTCGAGAGCCCCCATCACTTCTGGGCAACTTTTCAGGGGCCACATGACAGTGTTGTTCAGGGCCAGAGGCAAACGGTGTTGGAGGGATGAATGCACATTTTGCCTTTGTACATCAGGAGACTTGTGTGCCGTTCTCTGCCATCCATCCAGGCAAGGAGGAGGCAGTCTCAAGAGTCCAGGGATGTCTTCCAGCAGAAATGCTCAAGAAGGTTGCTAAAAAGGGCGAGTGAGGGGTGTGGCTTGTGGGGAGTCCCAAATGTCACATAGAGAGGTTTCTGGGCCTGAGGTTCCTCACCCGTGATATATTATTATTTATTAAATTTGTATACTGCCCTATACTCATAAATCTCAGGGCGGTTCACCACATAAAATCATACTATAAAGATCAATGCAAAGTAGGTACAGTGGAACCTCAGGTTATGTACCATCCTCCTTACAAATGCTTTGGGTAAGAAGCTCCACTAACCTTGAAGTAGATGCTCCCGGGTGTGAATTTTGCCCCAGGATGAGAGTGGAAGTCGCACTCCGGTGGCGCGGTGGCAGTGGGAGGCCCCATTAGCGAAAGCGCGCCTCATGTTAAGAACGGTTTCGGGTTAAGAATGGACCTCTGGAATGAATTAAGTTCGTAACCGGAAGTACCTCTGTAGTTATTTTACAAAGAGGGGACTAAAGATGTGCAGAAATCGTTTGACCCCTGTGGCCAGCACTAAGACACAGGTGATAGTTGTAAGCAGAAATAAATAGTGTTTCCTTCCTTCGTCAGCTTCTGAGCCAACAGAAAAAGCCAACAGTCCCTTCTCCAGCTTTCAGCGTGTTTATCTATGGAGAGGTAAGCAGTTTGCTGCCCATCCCCCTCTTTCTTTTTCTGATAGTCTGAAAGGAATATTGCGTATGCTTATTCCGCTAGAACTTGGTCAATTCGTGGGACCGCAACAAAATATTGCCATCTGGGGTGCTCCTGTCCCAGATTCCAGCCCCAATGTATGCCATCCCATTCCACATCTCTCCAGGTTTTCCATCCCACCCAATACACAACCGGCATTCCGCCGCCACTGAGCATGCTCAGTTCTCATTGGGCTATCAGCTCAGTAATGTCTTGGAGGACAATCACGTCACCAAAGTGTCTCAAACTGAGTCCCGTCTCATTCTAGATTCTGACATGATGACCCGAGTGAGGTCCAGCTCATGTGATGGCGCTGTCTCTCCGACTGAGCCACAGCTTTCAGGTATGCCAACGTACACCAAGGGAAACGGATTGTGTTTTTGAGTTAGCGCCAGACTTTTCAAAATAATATACCTCAATCTCAATGTTCGGCTTTGGGGGGCGGGATTTAACCAGGAGTGGATAAAATGGACCCATTTCCCCTGCAAGTGTCAGGAGTTCAGCCTACACTTGAGTAGGACCCTGGCAGAGACACTGGCATGTTTCCTCATTCCTGGTCAATCGGGAGCTTCATAAGCTTTCTTCAGCCCGAACATCACAGCAACCGATGCCAACAGACACCAGCACGCTTAGAGATCCACAGAGTTTGTGCACTTTGCGTGACAGACCTCAGCCACTCAGCATTTTGGCTAATCTACTTTATTTACATATAAACACACACAGAGCACTGCAACATGGCTTCCTCTCTTTCTAGCATCAGACAGCAAAGAGAAAAAGAGCAAAGGACAATAGTCCCACTTCACAGAACACAGTAACACAAACATCCTGTCTCCATCACTTCCCACTCTGTGAAGTCAAAACATTACACTGTCATGTGATAGACAACAATCCCATGACTGCAATCATAGATCAGGAATTCTAGCAGCAAGTACGGAACATATACTAAAATATCATTGTGCCAATCCACTCTTGAGAACCAGACAATGACAAACTCATCAGCAGCCAGGCTGAGACACTAATGCCCAACAAATAAGTAAATAAATATGTTCAAAACAGTTGGTGCCAGCCATATTTTTGAAAGAACTGAGGCACCACCACTGAGAAGAACTTCTCTCGAGTTTGCACATAGCAAATAGCAGGTGGCTACAATATTGCCATGGAGGCCTCCTCCACAGTTCTCACTGCAACTGCTTTTTAACCATTTTTCTCAGTGTTTAGTCCAGTTATACCCAAGGTTGTCAATATTCTAGAACTCCCTGGGGGAAGACTTTCCTGTTCCGACAGGCATTGGATTTGCAAGGCTGATTATTTCTCTGACTTGGTCTATTGTTTTACTGTCTTAAAGTTTTATCAGGATACTTTTTAATTCCTTTCCCTGAAATTTTGAGACACGTGGTTTTATTGTAATTCCTGCGACTTATTCTTGTTAGCTGCTTTGAGGACAGAATATGGAAATATGGGGTACAGATATATCTATCTATATATAGCCACTGCTTCCCCCCCTCTAAAAAAACGTTTAGGGGTACTCTCACTTTGACTCAAGAAAACCACCATTTTATAGTTCAAATTGGGAAAAACAAATACAGTAAATGTACAAAAGTATAAAGATTCACAAAATGTTTAGAGGTATGCGCCCCCCTGTGTCCCCCCAGAAAAAAGCACTGCGTATAGCTATATACTGTATATAAAAGCACCTATCTACTGCCATACTACCCTGGTCCAATCCTGTCTGATCTCAGAAGCTAAGCTGGGTCAGGCCCGGTTAGTACTTGGATTAAAAGCAGCTTCCACTAATATGGTGGACTGCAGGTGTTTTGAAATACAACACTTCCATCAATCCTGACCAGCTGCATTAAAGCATCTCTTCTTCTTTTTCTCTTTGGGCTCATTAGCTTCTGCAAGGGAACTCTTCTCTCTGATGGAAAGCAGCCAAATCCTGATCGACCACAATCGTTCCCTACCGTCCCAAGAGTACTGGCTCTTCAAGCCCAGATATTCAGCGGAGCAGGCTCTTCACTGGTGTCTTGCACGTAAGAAATCTTAGATCATGGGGCTAGTCATTCGCAAACGACGTATTCAGTGGTGGCCCCATGTTTCGGGGAGCTCTTGGGCAATGCACCATTCAACTGCTGCTGTTGCCAGCTGCTGCTCCTTTGCTTCTTAAGAACATAAAAGCCCTGATGGATCAGGACAATGGCCTACCTTGTCCAGCCTCCTGTTCTCACAGTAGCTGTCTAGATGCCTGCAGGAAGCCCTTAATCGTAACCCGAGTGCAGCAGAGCTTTTCTCCACCTGTGACAGTGATGTCCAGCGCCAAGGTCCTTCTGGCGGTTCCCTCACTGTGAGAAGTGAGGTTACAGGGAACCAGGCAGAGGGCCTTCTCGGTAGTGGCACCTGCCCTGTGGAACGCCCTCCCAGCAGATGTCAAGGAAATAAACAATTATCTAACTTTTAGAAGACATCTGAAGGCAGCCCTCTTTAGGGAAGTTTTAAATGTTTGAAGTTTTATTGTGTTTTTAATATTCTGTGGCTGGGGAGGCCTGGCCAGATGGGTGGAGTATAAGTAATAAATTATAATTAATAATTTTATGATTCCTGGCAATACTGCTTCCAGGAGTGGAGGTAGAAAATAGCCATTGTGGAAATTTTGAGAGGTGCTTTCTTTTGGCCCAAAAAGAAAGAAGAAGATGTTTTCTCTCCCTGATTGGTACGGGAGAAGGAAAAGCAGCAAGAGATTGAATTTGGGGAAGGGAACCTACTGAGAATTTGGGACCTCTACATTATGAGATAGTAAGACTCAGTGGGATGAGGAATATGGGAGTTGTAGCAAAAGTGGAGCATAGGATGTCCAAGAGCTGTGTCCCATTTTAGCCATACTCAGAGCAGACCCATTGAAATTAATGGACATGACTAACTTGGGTCCATTTCTTTCAGTGGCTCTGCTCTCAGTACAACCTACTGAGGGGTCCTTATCTCTTCTAGGTTGTGTAGAAGATGAGTTCTGCCAACTGGTGGACATGCACAACGACACAACTGGAACGTACTTCCCCTGCATCCTCTATCCAGCAGCCCAATTTTGTGACAATTTCATTAACAACGTCCCTGAGAACTGCAACATGGTGTTGCCTCGGAAGCCGCACCTTTTGTATCAGAAGATAGGTGAGTTAAAAGCAGGTGTCTCTCTCACATTCACGCCGTACCCTCTGTGTGAGTGAATCGGCGCCTTACCTTTCAAAAAAAGTTATTGCAGCGCAGGAACGAATCCTACAAATAGTAAGGAATTGTATCTAGGAAAGGATCTGAGGGTGAAGCTGTAGGCAACTGCTGAGCTGGAAGCAGGAGCCTAGGAGGTCAGGGCCAAGGAAGAAAAGCTAAGCATAAACATGTCACGGACTGGTTGGTCACAGAGGAATGGTGGGAGGAACCAGCTGGAGAACCCCCAAAGGAAGAAGGCTCAGGGCCCGGGGATTGGTGGTGGGATGACAATGAGTGGTTAGAGGGAGAACGCTGGGAAAAGATGTTGGAAGCTGAAGAGGTAACAGGGCTTAGTGAGCTGGGAGATTCTGTGGCAGACAGAAGTTCAGAATCAGAGGCAGCAGCTGAAGCAGGGGAGGAGGGGGGCCAAGAGGCAGAGATGAATCCGGCTGATGAAGAGGCAAGGGTGTCTCCCCCTCCTGCCGCAACCAGCTTCCCTTCACCCTCATCTCCCAGGACAGGCAAGGCATAAAGTGGAGCAAAGACAGACACACGGGTGCAGTCTCCGGTTTCTTGGGGGAAAAAACTCTGGAGAGGAGGAGACATGGACAGTTGTGAGGAGGCAGGGACTTCTAGTCACACGCCAGTTGCTTCATGGGGGCAAGACCAACCAGAGATGAGTTACTGTGCTCATTAGGCCTGCCATTCCTGTGAAGATCCTGTTTTGCTATTAAAGAGTTAACTCCAACTTGCTCGGTGTGATTTATTGCTGGTTTGCTCCTGTCACAGAACACGCTGAAGCCAGAAAAGGCTTTTGCTGCCCAGGGAAGTCCTAGCCTAAAGTGAAAGCTTTCCTGTTGTGGAAAATCAATGGTCACAACATGGCTCAGGTCTGTTCGTGTCCCCCTAGCTGTGGGTGGGACACAACCCCTACAATGGCTCCAGCCCCTGTAGCACAGTGCAAGTACCTGCTCAAAGAGACCAGTGGGAACTGGAGCAGGCTTCAAACTAGGAGCTTTCAATATTTTTAAAATTGTGAATGTTGTTGTTTGTTTTGCAGTCTCTCTGGAAGGCGCCATAAAGAACTTTTACACCCGCCTACCATTCCGTAGAGTATCAGGAATCTCTGTGAGCAACAAGATGGATGTGTCTGGAAAAACTGTATCAAACGGGTATGAATGTTTCATCTTTGCTTTGGAATGCGAGGCTCTTTGCAACTTCATCTGAGCAATTTAAGATTTGTCCTGTATAGGCAGGAGACTAAAATCAGAAGACTAAACAGGCCTCAGAGCTTCTTACCAGGACCAGACGGAGTATCTCCTGCATGCACCAAGCCACTTCTGTGTGTGTTGCAGTAGACCTACTTCCTTCCTGCTTAAATTAACCCCATCTTCTAGACCACAGATGGGATTACTCTGTTCCCACTCCATGTCAGTTTTACATGTGCTTATTCATAAGTTTCTTCCATCCTGTTTTTGCATAAATCTGTGAAAATCTATCTATCTATCTATCTATCTATCTATCTATCTATATCTATATCTATATCTATATCTATATCTATATCTATCTATCTATCTATCTATCTATCTATCTATCTATCTATCTATCTATATCTATCATCTATCTATCTATCTATCTATCTATCTAATCCAGTGTTTTTCAACCTTTTTTGGGCAAAGGCACACTTGTTTCATGAAAAAAATCACGAGGCACACCACCATTAGAAAATGTTAAAAAATTTAACTCTGTGCCTATATTGACTATATATAAAGTAATTCTCTTGAATAGGAATCAAAGAAACCCAAAGAAAGTATTTTATAATTACTTTATTATGAAATAGTAAGTAAACAGAAATATGAAAAATTATAAAATACTTTATTTTTAAATCTTTTGAATTTTTCAATTTTTCCCACGGCACACCAGGCAACATCTCGCGGCACACTAGTGGTTGAAAAACACTGATCTAATCTATCTATCTATCTATCTATCTATCTATCATCTATCTATCTATATCTATCTATCTATCTATCTATCTATCTATCTATCTATCTATATCTATTTATCTATCTATCATCTATCATCTATCTATCATCTATCTATCATCTATCTATCTATCATCTATCTATCATCTATCTATCATCTATCATCTATCTATCGATCTCCTCACAACAACCCTGTGAAGTAAATTAGGCTGAGAGATTAAGGTCACCCAATGAGCTTCATGGCTGAGTGGGGATTCGAACTCTGGTCTCCCAGGTCTAGTCCAACACACTAACCATTATACAGCCAGTGCAGACTTCTGAGCACTGGAATGATGTGCTGGAGATTGTCTGTCCCCACCAACAGTCCAGCTGCAGTTCAGTTTTCATCGCTCAGCTCAAAGTGACATCCTGTCACCCCTTAGGCATCCTATGCCTCCTTTCCTTAGAGTAAGGCCCACTGGACACAGTAAATATACATTGGATCATGCTGTTAGTCAAGTACAGAAGTGAACCATGGCTCACAACTTAGTTGTGAAATGATCTCAGTTTTTGTGTTTGAAATACTTTCTGTCTTTCCTGCAGGTTTTTCGACTGTGAGCATCTCTGCGACGCTGATCCTTGTTGCTTGGGCTTTGGACTTTTAAATGCTTCCCAAGGAACAGGTGTCTCTCTCTGTGTGTGTGTGTGTGTGTGTGTGTGTGTGTGTGTGTTTGTGTGTGTGTCCCTGCAAACCTATAAGCGGTGTGTTATCTTATTTCACAGGGAAAATAAAAGATGATCTGGCCATCTTGCATGGGATTCCCCACCAAACTGACAACTATCCCTTCCCTCACAGAAGCTGAGCTGCAAACTGCTTTCTTCCCTGAGTGACAAAACCTTCTGAGCCTGCCACACCAGCTCAGCCAATCAGAGCCAGATGCTTTTCTGCCAGAAGTGCTGTGTAATGCAGATTTATTTACATGTGTGACCTCCCACATCTGAAAGACACAGAGGGAGGCAGTAAATTCGAAAAACGCTAATAAAACATCCCTTTGAAATAGTCAATATTTCACAAATGCTCGCCCATCATTTTTTCTGAACTTGATTTCTGGACCTCCTCCCAAAACAGCAGGAGCCAGCACAATGAGTCCTTTTAGCACAATGAAGCTTTCCCCTGTCCCTTCCTGTGCCTCCATGCACCCTCAAATCAGCTCTGGGGAGGTCAGGACAACCCCCCAGAACAGCAAATGGTGAGAGGGGATAGGAGATTGTTCCGTTGGTAAGCAGAAATGTTTGCACTGTCAGAACAATCGTAAGAATGCCACATTGAATTCCACCCATCTGTAGAAAAGGGGGCCGCCATTAATGCATATTCGTTCCCCTTGCAGGAGGCAAGGTCTTGTGCTTGGTTCTGAACAGTTTGGGAATCCAAACATGCAGTGAGGAATTAAGAAGCGACTGGCAGCTTTCAGATTGCATATCTGCAGAAACAGAAACCAGGGTCCATCCCTTTGGTTGGTATCAAAGAACAGGTGAGTCACAGCGTGAACGCTGTAATATTTTATATATACAGTCAAACCTTGGTTGTCAAACGTAATCTGTTCCGGAGGCCCGTTTGGCTTCTGAAATGTTTGACAACCAAACATTGGTTGCAGGAGCTTCCTGCAATTAGCGGAAGCTGCGTCGGATGTTCGGCTTCCGAAAAACGTTCAAAAACTGGAGCATTTACTGTATTTTTTGCTCCACAAGATGCACTTTTTTCCTCCTAAAAAGTAAGGGGAAATGTTTGTGCGTCTTATGGAGCAAATGTGTGGTCAATCGCTGGCTCCCTTTCTGGCCCCAGCCCCTTGCCCAGGCCTCCATTGTTGTATGTTCTGCAGACGGTTTCTATGACTGTTTCCCCAGTAACATGTGACTGGCTGATTAGATTATCTGTCTGGAAACTGTAGAAACGGCTCCCTTTCCTTTCCTAAAGAAGCTGCAGAACTGTGAGTTGAGCCCCATAAAAACAGGGCTTTCCCCCTTTGCAAAATAAGCTGCACAACTGTGAGCTGATACCCCCCAAAATGGGGCTTTCCCCCTTTCCTCCTCTAAAAACTAGGTGCGTCTTATGGTCAGGTGCATCTTATGGAGCGAAAAATATGGCATTTCTGGGTTTTCAGCATTTGGGAGCCTAAACATTCCAAAACGGAGGCATTCAGGATCTGAGGTTTGACTGTAATATTATGTAGTGGGGTATAAGCCACGTTAGGGGTGGGGTGTAATGCTTCTTCTGGGGTAGTTTGCCCCCCCCCCTGCACTCACCTGTGGCTCCTAGAAGCTGTCAGCATGCGCCAGCAGCCACACCCTGGAAAACGGCTTTGGCTGGCTGGCTAAACCAGGTGAGGGTAGCTAAAACCTTTGGCAAGTTAGGGACTTCGGCTGCATGCGAAGACAAGCTACGGCAAATTGAGAGGAGAGACCAATAGTGGGTCCAACAGTCACGAAGGCAATTTCTGCAAATGCTGTAAAGGGGAGTGAGAGGCAGATGGGGCTTGTCAATTTGGGAAGGCAGCCCAGGAAGGAGGAGGAAAACTCTGATGCTAAACCTCCTTTGCCTTGTGGGACATCTTTGGGAGAAGAAAAGGCTAAGGAGTGAGTGAACCCAATAATAATAATAATAATAATAATAATAATAATAATAATAATAATAATAATTTATTATTTATACCCTGCCCATCTGGCTGGGCCTCCCCAGCCACTCTGGGCGGCTTCCATAAAAACCAAAAATACAGTAAAATATCACACGTTAAAAACTTCCCTGAACAGGGCTGCCTTAAGATGTCTTCTGAATGTCAGGTAGTTGTTTATCGCTTTGACATCTGCTGGAAGGGCGTTCCACAGGGCAGGCGCCACTACCAAGAAGGCCCTCTGCCTGGTTCCCTGTAGCTTTGCTTCTCACAATGAGGGAACCGCCAGAAGGCCCTCGGCGCTGGACCTCAGCGTCCGGCGCTGGACCTCAGCGTCCCTACACAAATCCAGAGTGGAGTCCCTTTGGTGGTTGATTGGTGCCTTGTACGCCTCCTTCTGGCAACTGCTGCAGCCAAGCTGGTGTGAAATGTATTGCTTTGCTTTCCTTTGGACCACATTGGCGAGGCTGAGAAAGGGGTCCTGTCATCTGTGCAGCACAGGACCCCCATGCTCACCCCTGGAGGTGCACTTCATTGCCTCTCAAGACAACAGATGGACACTAGCAACAAGTGTTATAATAATGATGATGATGATGATGATGATGTGGGTTAAACCACAGAGCCTGGGACTTGCCGATCAGAAGGTCGGCGGTTCAAATCCCCACAATGGGGTGAGCTCCCGTTGCTCGGTCCCTGCTCCTGCCAACCTAGCAGCTCGAAAGCACATTAAAGTGCAAGTAGATAAATAGGTACCACTCCGGTGGGAAGGTAAACGGCGTTTCCGTGCGCTGCTCTGGTTCACCAGAGGCGGCTTAGTCATGCTGGCCACATGACCCAGAAGCTGTACGCTGAATCCCTCGGCCAATAAAGCGAGATGAGCGCTGCAACCCCAGAGTCGGTCACGACTGGACCTAATGGTCAGGGGTCCCTTTACCTCCCTTTACTAATAATAATTTATTATTTATACGCCGCCTATCTGGCTGGGCTTCCCCAGCCACTCTGGGCGGCTTCCAACAAAATATTAAAATACAGTAATGCATCAAACATTAAAAGCTTCCCTAAACAGGGCTGCCTTCAGATGTCATCTAAAAGTCTGGTAGTTGTTGTTCTCTTTGACATCTGGTGGGAGGGCGTTCCACAGGGCGGGTGCCACTACCGAGAAGGCCCTCTGCCTGGTTCCCAGGTGTTTGTGTATAAACACACATTAACCTTCTCCAACATGCCATTCCAAATTTTTTGGGCTACAACTTGACCATTGACTGTGCTGGCTGAGGTTGTTGCTCAAAACATATGGAAGGAACTACGTTGGGGAAGGCTGATGTACTCATGCACAAATACACCCCCCCAAAAAAACCCCCAACCTGAAAATTGCTTCCATTTAATCACACCAGGAATTCAATGAGATGTGCCACGTCACCCGGCTTTCGAGTGTGGTCTGCCCTGCCCATTTCTGCATCAAAAGATTTCATTCATATTGTCTGATGCACATGTGTAAGCGATTATTTGTTTAACGCAGAGACAGCAAAGCTTCCCTTTGTATAGCTTAATATCCCAAAGGCGTAGGCAATCTGGAATGTAAAGAAGTTAAAAAAATTTTTGTAGCTGAACACCACTGAACTTTTGGGCCTTTTTATAGAGTGGGGCAGATAATTAGAACCCAGCTCGCAGATGATGGCATTTTCTGTAGGCGCCCATATTTCAGCCTAAAACAGTGTTTATATTTTATTCATCTTCTCGCTGACCTTTAAACTATATTGAGCAGTGAAACTCTGTTCTGTATATCTAGCTGACCACAATGGCATCCTGTATGGGTGGGTGGAGTTTCTTGAGATTTCCTTTCAAGCAAATCTGGCTTTTGTTTACTCAAAGAAATGGAGAAGCAGAAATGGAAAATGTTGTATTTTTATGTATTTATTTTATACCTATGCTATCACCCTGTATGGTTCTTCATAGTACAACGCTAGCAAAAAAACAACAACCACTGCAGTTATGTTCACACTGTGCATTTAAAGCACCCCAAATAATCCCGGGAACTGCAATTTGCTAAGGGTGCTGGGAATTGTAGCTCTGCGAGGGGCAAACTACTGTTACGGGAATTCTTCGGAGGAAGCCGTGTGCAATATGTAGCCTGAAGAATCTATATTTTAGTGATGAGGCATGATGCAAAGGAAACAGAGGAGGGTGAGTGGCAGCAGTACCAGAGGATAAAGTAAAGATAAAGGGACCCCTGACCATTAGATCCAGTCGTGGCTGACTTTGGGGTTGCGGCGCTAATCTCGCTTTACTGGCCGAGGGAGCCGGCATACAGCTTCCGGGTCATGTGGCCAGCATGACTAAGCCGCTTCTGTCGAACCAGAGCAGAGCATGGAAATGCTGTTTACCTTCCCACCGGAGCGGTACCTATTTATCTACTTGTACTTTGACGTGCTTTCGAACTGCTAGGTTGGCAGGAGCTGGGACCGAGCAATGGGAGCTCACTCCATCGTGGGGATTTGAACCACCGACCTTCTGATCGGCAAGTCCTAGGCTCTGTGGTTGAATCCACTGGCAGTACCACCCAATTGAGGTCAGCTGTGGCAGGACCTGCATGCACAGCGCTGAATGCAAACCTGCCAGCTGAACATGGAAGAAAGCCCACAAGGGGGCTGACTAAACCTTCTGTATGTCAGCTGGGTTGAGAAGCACCTTGCAGGCTTTAATATATGGCTGCATTTGATGATGAATACATAATGTCAGCCTGGCATGTACACTACGGACTGGGCTGTAGCATAAATATGCATAGAATAGGTTTTACTGCACAAAGTTACTGTAAATAAGACCTGTCCAATCAGCTCCTGCATATGTTGTTGCATCAATTCCTTCTTCCAAATACCATTGACTTTTGCTCGCATTATGGTAAAAAGGTAAAGGACCCCTGGATGGTTAAGTTCGGTCAAAGGTGACTATGGGGTTGTGGCGCTCATCTCGCTTTTCAGGCTGAGGGAGCCGACGTTTGTCCACAGACAGCTTTCTGGGTCATGTGGCCAGCATGACTAAACTGCTTCTGGTGCAATGGAACACTGTGACAGAAGCCAGAGCGCACGGAAACACCGTTTACCTTCCCACCACAGTGGTACCAATTTATCTACTTGCACTGGTGTGCTTTAGAACTGCTAGATTGGCTGAATCTGGGACAGAGCAATGGGAGCTCACTCCATCGTGCAGATTCGAACCGCTGACCTTCCAATCGGCAAGCCCAAGAGGCTCAGTGGTTTAGACCACAGCGCCACCTGCAGTATGCATCCCCTAATGAGTGTTTTGGTCTCTTTGCCTCACTCAGATGTGGGCGTTGTCTTTGGCGGACGCAGCAATAGAAAGGCACTCTGCTCACTTTATTTTTAACCAATAATCGGACAGAAGGACTTTGCCACGTCCCATTGATTTAAGTGCTCCAAGATTATAATATTTATTTTTTGCAAATAAATACCTTTTTAATGTTTAATGGCTTCTTTCCTCCTCCAACAGCTAAAGTCCCCACCGTTTGTCCACCTGTTGTTCTACCAAGAAGTCAAGAAAATGGTAAGGAGAAAACAAGAACACCATAGAAATAATGAAGCATCCTTTAGTTCTTCCTCTTTTCAATATTGCTGGCCCTCCATTTTTTTGTTTGTTCCGAACCTAAGAATGCTGGTTTTCCCCACAGTCTTCATGACGTTTAATACAGCTTTTTCAGACAGCCAAAACGATCAAGGGGTTTCCCTTATAAAGAAAGCTTACAATGTTTGGGCTTTTTAGCTTAGGGAAGAAAGAAAAAAGATGAGCTGGGTGAAGAGGAAGAATGATAAGAGATGGCTAAAATTAGGTATCATGTGGAAAAAGTGGTTGAAGAGACTCGTGTCCATTCTTCCATAATACTACAACCCAGTGAGCCTGATGGTTGACAGATTTAGGACAGGTAAAAGGAGATAGGTCTTCACACGTGGTTCCATAGTTAAACTACAGAATTCATGCTTACAAGTTGTGGTGATGGCCGCCATCTTGGATAGTTTTAAAGGGGAAGTAGACAAATTTGGGGAGGACAAGGCCTTCAGCTGTTGCTAGCCACGGTGGCTAAGTACTATATTATCTGAATGCCAGTTGGTGGAAACCCTAGATCTTATGCTCCAATTCTGCTAGAGGGCTTCCCCACAAGCCACCGTGGGAACAGGATGCCTGGCTAGACTAGGTGGGACTTTGGCAGAGCCTCCAAGTGTCCCTGTTTCCCCAGGATGTCCCTGATTTAGAGAAGATGTCCCGGTCTCTGATGTGATTCCGGAATCTTCCACTTTCCCTTAGAATGTCCCTATTTTCATTGGAGAAATGTAGGAGGGTATGGAGTTATCTGACCCCCGAGCAATCTAAAGGCAATACTGTACAGTGGTACCTTGGTTCTCGAATGCCCCGGAACTTGTACACTTCGGCTACTGAACGATCAAAAACCGGGAGTGAGTGTTCCAGTTTTTGAATGTTCTTTTGGAAGCCGAATGTCCGACAGGGCTTCCACAACTTCTGGTTGGCTGCAGGAGCTTCCTGCAGCCAATCAGAAGCTGCACTTTGGAAGTCAAATGTTTTAGAAGTCTAACAGACTTCCAGAATGGATTCCGTTTGACTTCCGAGGTACAACTGTATAGGGAAGGGTTTTGTTTTTGTTTTTTTAAAAAAGTTTAATTTTTTTTGTATGTTGGAAGCTGCCCAGAGTGCCTGGGGCAACCCAGTAGGATGTGTGGGGTATAAATACAGTGGTACCTCAGGTTAAGAACTTAATTTGTTCTGGAGGTCCATTCTTAACCTGAAACTGTTCTTAACCTGAGGTACCACTTTAGCAAATGGGGCCTCCCGCTGCTGCCGTGCCACCGCCATGCGATTTCTGTTCTCATCCTGAAGCAAAGTTCTTAACTCGAGGTACTATTTCTGGGTTAGCAGAGTCTGTAACCTGAAGCATCTTTAACCTGAAGTGTCTGTAACTCGAGGTACCACTGTAGTAAATGATCATTAAAGAATGGAATGCCCCAATTTTTATCGGAGAAATGTTGGAGGGTATGTTTTGGTCTGCTCCAGGAGGGCTTTCTCTTTGTGGTTTTTATGAGGTACTTCACTTTCAAGTTAGAATAGGACACCTCTCATCTCTGACACACTAATTTGGGCTCTATGGGAACTTGACTGAATCTTTCCTTAGACCTCGGAGGGGGGAGTTGTGGCGCTCCAGTTGTGAACAGACCACAACTCCCACCGTCTCTCACTTTGGCCATGTTGGCTGGGGCTGATGGGAGCTGGAGTCTGACAGGACCTGGAGGGCTATCCCTACTTTAGACACCCTTTTGAAGCGTGCGCCGAAGTAATTCAGCTGAGATTGTTCAGGTATATAACCTCAAATAGGCTGTGGGTATGCGGCATAACTGGGCTTGTAAGTACCTATTTCGGAGAGGAGTGCTCTGCCCTATATATAAGCAGCCTATTTTAAAATGGAGATAAACATCTGGTGCTCTCACTTTCCCCTGTGCCCGATGCCCTGTGCCACAACAGACACCACCCAAGGAATGCAGAAGGCTTCCATTTCACATCTGATAGCTTCTCCATGCCATGAAATAACAGCTTTGTGTGCAGAGAAAAGTAGTACTCCCAGGGGCAAGATTATAGTTATTATACGAGAAGAGTTTTGTGGGTGTGGGTGTGCGGGGGAATAGCACATGGTGTATTCTGTCCTTTCCACCTAGACTGACTGGCAAAAACATGTGTGCAGGGCGCATTCTTGAAATAAATGTAATTCGGTTTGAATTTCTCCTAAATAAGAAAAAAATAAAACAACCCACATATTTTGAACAGTGCACAATCCTTTGTGCAGCATGGAAAAGTACCTTTCGGAGTATTCAGAAACCACTTGTTAGTGGGAAACGGAGGCAATTCTGGATTGTGGGAATGATGATTTCACACTGAAGTCCTGGATAGACACTTGTTGTTGTTGTTTAGTCGTTTAGCCGTGTCCAACTCTTCGTGACCCCATGGACCATAGCATGCCAGGCACTCCTGTCTTCCATTGCCTCCCACAGTTTAGTCAAACTCATGCTGGTAGCTTCGATAACACTGTCCAACCATCTCGTCCTCTGTCGTCCCCTTCTCCTTGTTCCCTCCATCTTTCCCAACATCAGGGTCTTTTCCAGGGAGTCTTCTCTTCTCATGATGTAGCCAAAGTATTGGAGCCTCAGCTTCAGGATTTGTCCTTCCAGTGAGCACTCAGTGCTGATTTCCTTCAGAATGGAGAGGTTTGATCTTCTTGCAGTCCATGGGACTCTCAAGAGTCTCCTCCAGCACCATAAGTCCCATATAACTCATGACCCAACCCGACTGTGCTCTTGATACACTTCCTGCATTCCAGCACAAATAACATATGGAAAGCAGTAACCATCTTCATGGAATGCCTGTAATTTAACAATAAAAATTACAGGCATCGTTGGACGCTGAAGGCTACAATTATGCGACAAAAGCAGCTGCTGAAATGTGGTCGGGTTGGCACAGTCTGGTTTGAGTAGAATAGGGAAATTTCTCAGCGACATGGAAGCTGTGTAGAGTTGAGGCACCTGCAGGGATGCTGTAGAAAGTCCCTTTGTCGTGGTCACGTCAGGCACTATCCAATTGACGTGGGGTAGGATGGAGTGTAGAGACACCTGTCCCACCCAGAGGAAAAAGCAATGCCAGAAAGTTAAGGACATGTTGTTGTTTAGTCGTTTAGTCCTGGATAGACACTTGTTGTTGTTGTTGTTTAGTCGTTTAGTCATGTCCGACTCTTCGTGACCCCATGGACCAGAGCACGCCAGGCACTCCTGTCTTCCACTGCCTCCCACAGTTTGGTCAAACTCATGCTGGTAGCTTCGAGAACACTATCCAACCATCTCGTCCTCTGTCGTCCCCTTCTCCTTGTGCCCTCCATCTTTCCCAACATCAGGGTCTTTTCCAAGGAGTCTTCTCTTCTCATGAGGTGGCCAAAGTCTTGGAGCCTCAGCTTCAGGATCTGTCCTTCCAGTGAGCACTCAGGGCTGTTTTCCTTCAGAATGGAGAGGTTTGATCTTCTTGCAGTCCATGGGACTCTCAAGAGTCTCCTCCAGCACCAGAATTCAAAAGCATCAATTCTTTGGTGATCAGCCTTCTTTGGAAGAGCCTTTTGGGTCAGCCCCATTTAGTCCAGCATCCTGTTCTCACTGCGGCCAACCAGATGCCTGTGCGAAACCAGCAAGCAGGATCTGAGCATAAGATCACTCTACCTTCCTGTGGTTTCCAGCAACTGGTATTCCGAAGCATTGCTGCATCCAGTCGTGGACGCAGAACAGAGCCACCTTAGCTAGTGGCCATCAATAGACTGTCCAATCCCCTTTTAAAGCCATCTAAGTTGGTGGCCGTCACTTCCTCTTGTGGCATTGAGTTCCGTAGTCTAACAATGAGTTGTGCGAAGAAGTACTTTTTAAAATCTGTTCTGAATCTTCCAAATTACCTTAGGCTTTCTTTCTTTCTTTCTTTCTTTCTTTCTTTCTTTCTTTCTTTCTTTCTTTCTTTCTTTCTTTCTCTCCAAGACACTGTGGTTGTAAATTTCTCTGTATGGTCTTGCAGTGATGCCACACTGCATTAAAGGTAAAGGTAAAGGGACCCCTGACCATTAGGTCCAGTCGCAGATGACTCTGGGGTTGCGACGCTCATCTCACTCTATAGGCCGAGGGATCCGGTGTTTGTCCACAGACAGATTCTGGGTCATGGGGCCAGCATGTCTAAGACGCTGCTGGCGAAACCAAAGCAGCGAATGGAAACACCATTTACCTTCCCACCGCAGCGGTACCTATTTATCCACTTGCACTCTGATGTGGTTTCGAACCGCTAGGTTGGCAGCAGCTGGGACCGAGCAATGGGAGCTCACCCCGTCACGGGGATTCGAACCACCGACTTTCCAATCGGAAAGCCCTAGGCTCAGTGGTTTAGACCACAGCGCCATGGCTTAGTGGAGTGTTAATAGACAGGTGACTATAGGGGATCTTGGGGACACTTCTCTTCCGTCCTTTTCGCTCCCACACTCTGAACCAAGGCTTGGGGTTAAGCTCTCTCCTGTAACCATGAGCTAAAGAATCAGGGTTCGAAGAACATGACTGGTTTGGCATGGTGAGTGTCATACGGCAGTCATTAGTATGCTAGGGAGAAAGGTTCAGACTGTCTTCCCATTATTCTGCAGCATTTCTATTTGTAGGGAGCTTTTGTTGAATTTTCTGTGTGCCCAGACATGCAATACCCTACCTTTAGCACGACATGGTATTACAGTTCAGTTCAGATAAAGCATTGCCACTCACTTCCGCTGGTAGCAGAATCTGGTTTTGAGTTTTCTGCTAAATGGGACTGGTAGTTTTCTTTAGATCCATATGAAATGTGAACGATACAACTGAGTGGGACTGAATGTGGGCCTCCAAGCCTTTCTGTCTGGCCCCTGAAATGCTCCTCAGGCTACACCCCCCTCCCCAAGCCATATCCTTCGTTGGTTCTGCTTTGCAACTTCTTTGAGTGTTTCTGCCCAGCTGGAATGTGCCCTCAAACTCTGCTTCATTCTTCCTTGGATGGAAGTCAGAGGGGTGTGTGGATGGGTGTAGAAACTGGCTTACAGTACGAAGATTTACATTCATTGCTTTGCCTGCTTTTGCCTCTTGTCCCACTCACCAGTGACATTTGCCCACCCTCCTCCCAGGAAGACTCCCCAGGAGGCAATGTGCGAAATGGTTGCCTACTTGTGAGTAGGATTGCAATTGGATCTTCCCTGTGCCATGGCTATTTCAAAGCACCCTGGCCTTTCTGCTCATTTGCAAAGTCTGTATTAAGACTTTCATAGAAGGTGGTCTCTGATGTGTTGAAAAGCAAATAATAAGACTCATTTCTTCATGGTAAAACAGACTCAAGTGGGCCCAAACGTACTGTTCTGGCCATGTTGTCATCGACAAGTTGAGTCACACAGAATTATTCCCGATTAACATGCCTGAAGGCAAATTTTTTGCCTCTGTAGCCATAATATTGTGGTACATGGGGTTTCATGACTTGCTCAAGTTTGCTGCTTGAGTCAGTAGACGTGATCGTGAATGGGAACGCTATTGCAATGAATGCATCTGAAAACCATCAAGGAAACCAGACAATTTGGCTCACAATGGAATCCAGACAAAGCCTATTCTTTTTCTAAAGAGCATAACTAGTCATTTTCAGCTTTGTGTCTGGACCTAGACATACCACTTCCACCGCTTTGGAACGCAGTTGCTGACTGCAGAAAATTGATGTGTAATTATACTTTAAAAACATGTTGCTTACATTCATGTTGCTGAAAAGCTTCCCCTTTTTGTTGTTGTTTTCAAGGCAAAAGAGGAATGCATGAATTGCAGTATTATTATTTTTTAAACCCAATGTGTACTTTTGAAATGCCCAGTTCTGCAAAAGTTCACTCTGGAAATAAAACATTGGGACTAAGTATCGTACAGTGGTACCTCAGGTTACATACGCTTCAGGTTACATATGCTTCAGGTTACAGACTCCGCTAACCCAGAAATAGTGCTTCCGGTTAAGAACTTTGCTTCAGGATGAGAACAGAAATCGTGCTCTGGCGGCGTGGCAGCAGCAGCAGGCCCCATTAGCTAAAGTTGTGCTTGAGGTTAAGAACAGTTTCAGGTTAAGAACGGACCTTTGGAACAAATTAAGTACTTAACCCGAGGTACCACTGTATAAGATAAGTATTATATGAGATAAGGAATTCAAAGATCTGATTCACATGGCTAACTTTCTCAAGGGCCTCTTTCAAAGGGGTTGGCTGATGGGAGTACAGATCCGTACTTCCCTATATGCTTAGGGGACCCTTTATTACTCTTAAAAGTGTTTGTAAAGTAAATTAAGTAGTTTTCCCTTCAGCGACCTTGATGCACTGAATAGCTCTTGTGAATGCCCTGGCAAATCCAGAACACAGTCCATAAAAGCTTATTGAACCAGGAATAAAAAGGTCTTGAGTCTAAGTATTATCTCTGCATAATGAGAAAGCTCTATCCGGTTTGTGTTTACTTCAGGGGTAACCAACACGGCGCCCTCCAGATGTTTTGGACTCCCTGTGATAAAGGATGATGGGTGCTATATTTGGGCAACATCTGGAGGGAGCCATGTTAGCTGTTCCTAATTTACTGTGTTGCCCAGCTGAGCCACAGAATAGTTCCATTATTAGATCAAAGCCAGAGTCGGGCAAAGGGATCCTTTTATCATCTAAATATTTGACCACTGGGATACTTGAAGTTGCTCTATGTTGTTCTGGAAAATAACAATTAATACTTTGTGGAATTTTACTCTTCTGCATTTTGATTCCTAGTGATTTTGGACAACTGGCAGCGTGTGGACAGGGCCTCAGTTCTCATCGATCCCTCCATTTCAAAAATTGACATTCTGCACATCAGCAGAGATGGTTCCAGTGATTTTGCCACCTTCCGGGACTTTTGCCTTTCAGGTGAGAAGCTTCCTATTAATCCCATTGTTTTTTCTCTGGCCTTTTCCAATGGCTTTCCAAATATACGTGATTTCACTTAAGCGGGTGGTGCTTCAGAAAGTCATTGCCTGTACCTTTGGCACTAATAGGTCCAGCACTTCTGGGACAATAGGATATTTGCAGAGGTGATTGAATCTTTTAAAAAAGTGAGAGGGACGTAGATGAACTGTTTCAAACTGGATCTGCTAATTAATCGACAGAGGAGGCAAAATAAGTTGCTGAATTGTGCAACTTTTTAAAAGCGCAATATAGTTCCCTCAAGTTCTATTTACTTTGTTTCCTGCCACTTCCTTTGTAGGAGTCTTGCATTGCCCTCCTTTTGTTCAAAGGTTTTGTGGTCTACAAGGCAGATAAACGTTACTGAGAACCTTCCTTAGTTTTGCAGTGCTTTTCTGTGTATGAACAAATAAAGTCTTGCCTGAATATCTAACAGATGGGGCGAATCGCTGTGTTTTGTACAGCCCCAATCTCCGTGAGGAACTAGGCCTTAGTTCTTGATTCAGCTTTTTGAGCCTGCTTCTTAGTGTTATTTAGGGTTTTTGCTTATAAAAACACACACACACCAAAAAACAGCAACCCCAAACCAGACTCAGCTGAATCTTATTGTCTGCTTGTCTGAGGATGAAAATGGTAATATCTGTAGAGCAGCAGGGTCAGTTTGGAAGTCCCCTCATTTCAAGCGTACTTTTCAGCCCAAATATTTTGCTCCTTTTGGGTTGATCTCTGAAAAAATCACTCTGCACATTTGCAGCATAGGCTGGCTGTGGATGCCATGGATTGGTCAATGCCTGTGATGTCACGAAAGCACACCACCAATTCTTGGAGCAGTTTTTTTAAAAAAAAGAAAAGAAAAAAGTTTTGGGTGTTGTTGTTTTTTCAAGGGGGGGGGATAATGAGTGCATGCACAAATAGACATATGCATGACTTGTTAACAGGTGAGTGCTAAATTGTATTCGAAAACCACTCCCTAACTTGATTGTGTTCATCCTTTTCCCTTTATCCCATCAATCTGTCTATAAATTTCTTTACCTGTCTTCATCCAGCTGTCTGTATATTTTCCTTCCTTCATTTGCTTCTCCATCTTTCTCTGGGTTTTAACCTTTAAAGCCCTATACGGCCTAGGACCCTCGTACCTACAGTACCACCTCTCCTGGTATATCCCACAGAGGACCTTACGGTCTTCAAATAAAAACATCTTGGAGATCCCGGGCCACAGGGAGGTTA
Organism: Podarcis gaigeae; assembly: GCF_964106915.1. Classification (NCBI taxonomy): domain Eukaryota; kingdom Metazoa; phylum Chordata; class Lepidosauria; order Squamata; family Lacertidae; genus Podarcis; species Podarcis gaigeae. The sequence continues at coordinate 10,694,358 of NC_139683.1, read as the reverse complement.
GGCTGGCCTCAACCAGAGCCAGGGCTCTTTCGGCTGTGGCCCCGATCTGGTGAAACGCTGTGTCACAAGAGACTAGGGCCCTGTGAGACTTGACATCTTTCCGCAGGGCCTGCAAGACAGAGCTGTTCCACCAGGCCTTTGGCCAAGGCACAGTCTGATCCCCTCTCTCCTGTAATCCTCATAGAACTCTAACCCAATGGTTGCCATTAATTTGATTCTGAATTGATTTTAGAGTGTATTTTAATTGACTGTGTGATTTTATGTACACTGTGCTATTTTTACTTGTTGTTAGCCGCTCTGAGCCCGGCTTTGGCTGGGGAGGGCGGGATACAAATAAAATTATTATTATTATTATATGTCAGGGAACTGCCATCGGAGCCAGAGGCGGAGGGAAGGCTCCAGAGGGATGCTGGAGAGGATCCCAGTAGGGAGAGAGGCAGCCCATCTGCTGGGGAAGGAAATCAGCGTAACACCAGTGGAGAAGGGGGGCAGATGGGGGAATCGGAGAGGAGGCTCCAGGACTCCTCACCGGAGACCAGCGGGGAGAGCATGGGTCCTCCGCTGCCCACACCCTCCCTGCGCAGAAGACTTCCGCGCAGGGAGAGTAGGAGGAGACTTGGCGTCAAAGAACTTCTTTGCTGGAAGAAGTTCAAGAAATGCCCACTGATGGATTCTGCCAGCGATTGAGACAGCCACGGGTGAGAGGCTGTCCAGACAGAAAGGGTTCAACCAGGTAACCTAGCCAGGAGTGGTGACAACGAGCCACCCCTAGAACCATTACATCATCATCATCATCATCATTATTATTATTACTATTACTATTTTCTTTTTGGTAAGACACTATGATTGAGCCATTGGCGGAGATCTGCTGAGGGCCTAATTCCTTGGACTATACCTGCAGAAATGTCTCGCGCTCAGCAAGAGTGCTTTGTTCATTAACTTCAGTCAGTGCTGGCCCAAGACATTTTGACCCCTGAGGCAAAGATGGCATCCCCCTCCCTGCCAGGGAAGAAGGGTTGAGCAATGATCTATATTGGGACCTCCTGCCCCCCTGTAGCTCCTGCTGCCTGAGGCGGCCGCCTCACATTGCCTCATGAGTGGGCCAACCCTGTCTTCTGTGATCCTTACTCCACCTTCACAAATGGTTTCCCAAGTACAGGGCCTTTCCTTGGCAGATGCCCAACCTTGGGTGGTGCCAACTCCAGCCATATTCTCCATTCATTTACCTATATATCATGATATCTCTCCTCATCGGTCTATCAAAATAGCTTTGTGCTTCTCATTGCTTACCTGTCTGTCCATCCATCCACCTAACTCGCAGACCTTTTCTCTCGTTCTCAACAGCCTGCTCCAAGGACAAGTCATGCTTGGTGACTACTCTTGAACCACAGCCTTCAGTGATGCGATGTATATTTTACCCAGAAACCCAGACTTGCACACTTGATCTTGAAGGCCCCCACTGTCGACTTTTGCTGAAGGAGCCAGCTACCTATATTTATCGCAGGCAAGGTAAGCCTGTGGCAGAAGGGTCAGAGGAAGAATGCATGTGTTTTCTTATTTGCCTATGTTGGCAGAGTGGGTGCAGGTGGCACTATGGTCTAAACCTCTGTGCCTCTTGGGCTTGCTGATCGGAAGGTCAGCGGTTTGAATCCCCATGACAGAGCGAGCTCCCGTTGCTCTGTCCCAGCTCCTGCCAACCTAGCAGTTCAAAAGCAAGGAGATAAATAGGTACCACTCCAGCGGGAAGGTAAATGGTGCGCTCTGGCTTCCATCATGGTGTTCCGTTGTACCAGAAGTGGTCTAGTCCTGCTGGCCACATAACTGGAAAGCTGTCTGTGGACAAATGCCAGCTCCCTTGGCCTGAAAGTGAGATGAATGCTGCAACCCCATAGTCATCTTGTGAGAGCCAGTGTGGTGTAGTGGTTAAGAGCGGTAGACCCATAATCTGGTGAACCAGGTTCACGTCTCCACTCCTCCACATGCAGCTGCTGGGTGACCTCAGGCTAGTCACACTTCTTTGAAGTCTCTCAGGCCCACACACCTCACAGAGTGTTTGTTGTGGGGGAGGAAGGGAAATGAGAATGTTAGCCGCTTTGAGACTCCTTCCGGTAGTGATAAAGTGGGATGTCAAATCCAAACTCTTCTTCTTCTTCTTTGACTTGACTTAACCATCCAGGGTCCTTTACCTTTACCTTTTAATAGCAGAGTATTTGACAGAAGTACACCAGCGTGACTGTCAATGACCTTGCAAAAAGGGAGAATATTAGATTCAGGTAGGAGGGAATATTCTGGTCTGCAAACCTGTTACTCTTAGTTATGCAAGGTGACAAATGAGAGCAAGGGTATCAGCCGCCAACATCCCATGCTGCCTCCAGGCTCCATTTTCTCTCCCCCGTTTCCCTTCCCCCCCATCAACGTTGCATTAGTAGTGGCTTTCTGCTGCCCCATACACCTTCTCCCTGCCTCAGTGTAGGAAAGGGGTCCTTCCTCAGAGTGAGGCATCCTGGGTGAGGTGGCCAACGCAGTGCTTGTACCACCTTCACAGTTTGCTGTAGTCGCTATTTAAAAAACAACAGCTCATTGATGGTAGCTCTGTTGGGAGAGCATGAGATTCTTAGTCTTAGGGTTGTGGGTTTGAGTCCAACTCTACAATTCTATGATTCTAACTCTTTAAACCTAGCGGTGAAAGTTCTTTGGTACTTGCGTGTGTTGGGTTATGTTTTTTCATTGCAAAATGAAAACAACAACAACAACATTTGCACCCCACGCATCTGACTGGGTTGTCCCAGACACTCATATAAAATCCTCTCATTGCAGATGCAACCATTTTAACCCACAAAATAACCACCATTAAAATAATAATAATAATAATGGTGTGATGGTGATGAGCCAAAGTAGCAACTGACACCATTATTTCTTCTTCCTGAGTGAAACAGCTTTGAGACACTTTCTAGGAACAATGTATGTTAGGGATCCACAACCAGTGCTCATTAGGCTAAAATCCACCCCTCTCCCAAACTGTGAGCCTAGAGATGAAATAAGTGTGGCAGAAACTAGACTACCCACAGGACATATTGGGTGTGGTGGGGGTCGAGTTTGGAAAACTCTTCGTTCTTTCCAAATGGACCTTCCTCCAAATAAGCTGATGGATCAATGAAACAGAATTTTGTTAACAAGCCTAACTGGAAATTGCAAGATTGAATAATCTCAAAGTGCTTTCTGAGACGTCTCCCCATGAAACCTGGTTTGAGAATAGTCGTTGCATCTGCAGGGCTATGCTCAGACTTGCCCAAGCCTTCTTTTGACCTAGATCTAGGCCCTAAAACAGATTTAATCATAAAAATGTAGAGTTGGAAGGGACCCTGAGGATCATCTAATCCAACCCCTTCCAATGCAGGAATATGCAGCTGTCGCATTCGGGGATCGAACCTGCAACTTTGGCGTTATCAGCACCACGCTCTAACCAACTGAGCCATCCAAAGCCAGACTTAGATCTAGGCTCTCAAACAGACTTAATTGCTTTGTGGCTGTCACGGTCCGGTTTGTGGGTGGGTCAAAGTCCAGTGTGGTGTAGTGGTTAAGAGCGGTAGTCTTGTAATCTGGGGAACCGGGTTCGAGTCTCCGCTCCTCCACATGCAGCTGCTGGGTGACCTTGGGCTAGTCACACTTCTTTGAAGTCTCTCAGCCCCACTCACCTCACAGAGTGTTTGTTGTGGGGGAGGAAGGGAAAGGAGAATGTTAGCCGCTTTGAGACTCCTGAAGGGGAGTGAAAGGCGAGATATCAAATCCAAACTCTTCTTCTTCTTCTGTCTGAGGATGTCAGGACCTGGGGCAAGATGGCGGGGTAGGAGCAGGAATGAGAGTCCAGAAGCCAGGGGTCCAAGGGTCAGGAAGCAGAGAGTCACAAAGTCAAGGGTCCGAGGGTCGAGAAGCAAGGAATCACAAAGTCAAGGGTCCGAGGGTCGAGAAGCAAGGAGTCAAGAAGCCAAGGTCCGAGGATCAGGAAGCAAGAAGCCAAACACAACGAGGCAGGAAACGTGTTGCTGTGGCAAAGAGCTGAAGGGGAATGCTGACCTTATATCTCTTCCTGGCTCTTGCCACCAGGTGCAGTGAGTTACCAAGTGGCCTCACCTGTGTGGCCATGCCTTGCCTCTCCAGAACAAACATAGGAAGGCCCTAGTCCTGCGAAGCCCTACTGGTCACAGGGCCTGGCTCCTGCATGCACTCCTGACAGTGGCATCCCAAATGGAGCCCAGCCTTATTAGGAATCTTTCAGTTAATCGGGAGCAGATTCGTAAAGGTTTGATTTATTCTCCCTTCGCTCTGTACAGAGGCATTCCTGTCCGTTGCTGAAAGAAGTGCTGCTCCCTCTGTCCACATCCCATCACAAGGAACCTTGTTTGGCACTTCTCAAACAATTCATGTGGGTTCCAGCTGGAAAAGGATCAGGCAGTTCCTTGGGATTCCCTATGCACGTCCTCCAGTGGCTGAGAACCGGTTCCGTCCGCCACAGGCTTTCATCCTGGAGGAGTCCTGGAATGCTTCCGCAATTCGGTGAGAAGGTGTTTGGCACCTTGGCTGCCAACTGTAATCTTTTTCACATACTGTAAGAACATGAGAACTTCCATGTTGGAGCAGATCAAAGTCCCCTTGGTATAGATCGAAGTCCTACTCAATATGCCTCTGTGTACTCACAAGCAGGGTGGTGAATTTGATGGTTGCCCCCTCTTTGAACCAGTATCTCTGGTAGCTCCATGGCTGTCCCTAACATACGGCAGGTGAGATAATGAGTTCTGGGATACTGTTAAAGAATAGCAGATTGTCAATTATAGTACAGTGGTACCTCGGGTTACCTATGCTTCAGGTTACATACGCTTCAGGTTACAGACTCTGCTAACCCAGATATATTACCTCGGGTTAAGAACTTTGCTTCAGGGTGAGAACAGAAATCATGCTCCGGTGGCGAGGTGGCAGCGGGAGGCCCTATTAGCTAAAGTGGTGCTTCTGGTTAAGAACAGTTTCAGGTTAAGAGCGGACCTCCGGAACGAATTAAGTACTTAACCCGAGGTATCACTATTATTATTATCCATGAAGGGGCACCATTTGGACTCTTTTGCCTTAGGAAACAACATGGTTTGGGCTTTTTATGGCTAATTCAGTGGCACAACACCAACAAAAATAGTTTTCGATCAGCTTGTGCAACCAGATTTTTGCAGGGCTATTCAAGCACTTAGTTGTTAACTTGCACCCCTAACTGTTAGTTGCTAACAGTGCACAAGCTGGCAAACAGCAGTAATAAAAATATAATAAAAAGCAATTAAACAGGAATGAAATGCAACCCCCAATCAATAATAGTCTCTCAGTTTCTCATTTTATTTCCAGTCTTAAATTCAGTTTTTCACATTTCTATATCAAATTGTATTTTTTTAAAATTCAGTATTTTAGTAAGAACTTCTGCAGTTTTTTCCAAAGCAGAAAACATGCATATTTTTGCAAAGCAGTTTCCTTTATTATAATGCATTTTAGATGTGACTTTTACTAATATTTTTAGAAGAAACTTTTATGTACACTTCCCCATATTAAATGCATGGTGTAAACCACTGAGCCTAGGGCTTGCCGATCAGAAGGTTGGCGGTTCGAACCCCTGTGACGGCGTGAGCTCCTGTTGTTCAGTCCCAGCTCCTGCCCACCTAGCAGTTCGAAAGCACGTCAGAGTGCAAGTAGATAAATAGGTACTGCTCTGGCGGGAAGGTAAACAGTGTTTCCATGTGCTGCTCTGGTTCGCCAGAAGCGGCTTAGTCATGCTGGCCACATGACCCGGAAGCTGTATACCGGCTCCCTCGGCCTATAGAGTGAGATGAGTGCCACAACCCCAGAGTCGTCTGCGACTGGACCTAACGGTCAGGGGTACCTTTACCTTTAACAAATGCATAATAAACACATTATTGGGTGTGGAGAACTGCGCTGCAAAATTCAGAGAAGTGTGAATTTCCAAAAGTGGCTGGGTTTTGGTTTGCAAATTGTTTTCTGAATGCAGCAGCAACATCTAGAGGGCCACAGGTTCCTCATCCCTGACATAATATGTTTTCTGACCCCAAGGAGATGCATTTATAAGAAGAAATAACAGTGTAAGTCATACACGTCTATTTCAGCTTGTCTATTTCAGCTTGATGTTTCATACTCGTTCCTTTAGGGGGGTTAGAAAAATGTGGTGATCATCTACACCACATGGGCCCCCCTCCTCCTGCACAGTGTCACTGGTGGGTGATAGAACCCAGACCTTTGCTGACCTAATTTCTTGCGCACCTGAGTCGCGTGGGTGACTCAACCACATCAGACTTGCTGTTCCCCACCGGAGAGTCAACATCTTGTTTATCCAGGTGTGCAGCAACATACGGTTAAGACACACAGAATATTGTACGGTTTTATACACCAGCTTTTTCTTTCTTTCTTTTTTTAAAAAGTGTGCTTCAGAAAATGTTCTGTGCTTATGCTCCGCATATATTTGATTTCAGCTGCAGACATCCTTTGTCAACGGTGCTGTGCTCTTAATATGAAATATCTCTGGCAAGGTGAAAGCATGGGTGTTTCTCATGGAAAAATGCTTCTAGGGAGCTGTTAACACTCAAGTACAGTGGTACCTCGGGTTAAGTACTTAATTTGTCCCGAAGGTCCGTTCTTAACCTGAAACTGTTCTTAACCTGAAGCATCACTTTAGCTAATGGGGCCTCCTGCTGCCACCGTGCCGCTGGAGCACGATTTGTGTTCTCATCCTGAAGCAATGTTCTTAACCCGAGGTACTATTTCTGGGTTAGCAGAGTCTGTAACCTGAAGCGTATGTAACCCGAGGTACCACTGTAGTGGCACAAATGATTTAATGTTATAGAAATACTCCTTGTACTAAAGTCATAGAATGGTAGAGGTCTTCTCATCTAACCCCCTGCAATGCAGGAACCTCAGTTAGATCATCATACATGACAGGCGACCATCCAACCTCTGCTTAGAAATTTCCAAGGATGGAGAATCTACCACCTCCCAAGGGAGTCTGTTCCACTGTTGAACAGCTCTGACTGTCAAAAACTTCTTCCTGGTGTTTCATCGGAACCTCCTTTCCTGTTACTTGAAACCATTGGCTTGGGTCCTAACCTCCAGAGCAGGTGCTCCATCTTCCATGTGACAGCCCTTTAGGTATAGAGAACAAATGATCAAATCAATCCATCAAAGCAATCAGTTCTTTAGGAGAAGCCGTGTGCTTTAAATGTGCATAGTCCTAACCTTCAACAGAGAAGAGGTAACAGAGAGAGAGGATGAAAAGATGAGGCAGCGGGAAGATCCATATGGTTTAGTTATACTTGCATATTGTAAGAAGGGGCAGATTTATAGGGGAACATGGCCGATCTACCTGCGCTGAGCATGTGCCTCAGGCAGGGCCGGATTTAGGTTTGATGAGGCCCTAAGCTACTGAAGGTAATGGGGCCCTTTATATGTCCAGCTATCCTTTGTCAACAACAAATTGTCGCTGTTCTTGTATTGAATATATGCTATGTGGAAATTTATGGACCTAACAGGTATCTCAAGCCATTTGCCCATATTGCCATGCAACCACTTCCTGCAGAATGTAGGCACCCTATATATAGAAATGAGCAAACCAGTGATATTTTAGGGAGCAGGCTAGCAGGCGGGGCCCATTACTTACATCACAGGAGCCTACACAACACAAAACACTTGCTGTATGTAGGTTTTATTTTATTTGTTTTTTATCTTATATGTTGGAAATGTACATCCAGTTTTTTCCCTTTAATTTCTTGGGGGGGGGGGCTCCAAGAGAGTGGGGCCCTAAGCTTGTTTAGCTTAAACGTAAATCCGGCACGGGCCTCAGGGGGTGCCACAACAATGACGAACAACGGAGAGCGAGAGGCGGGGTGGTGGAGCCAACTTTTGGCATCTCACAGACATTTTAAAACCCAAAGCCCACCACTGGTAGGGAACCAGGCCATCTGATTCCAGTATTTTTCATTTAAAAAGCAAGCAAACATGGACACCCATTCGTAATAACACTTCCTTGTGTCTCCAGGGCGAGTTGCTGGCAACCAGGGGATGATGGAGCTCCTCTTTCCTCCGTCAGCGAAGACTGCTTGTATTTGAACATTTATGTCCCACCTAATACTGTAAGTACTAATTACAGATAGGTAGCCGTGTTGGTCTGCCATAGTCAAAACAAAATAATTTTTTTCCTCTTCCAGTAGCACCTTAAAGACCAACTAAGTTAGTTCTTGGTATGAACTTTCGTGTGCATGCACACTTCTTCAGATACACTGAAACAGAAGTCACTAGACCCTTCTATATCGTGAGAAGGTGGGGAGGGGTATTACTCAGAAGGGTGGTGGGAATGGGTGATTGGCAGATAGCTGTGATGAGCCTGTTGACAACTCTTAACGACTGCAATAGGTCTTACAGGAAAAAGCAAGGGGTGAGAAGGTGAAAAATGGCTTTGTCATGTATAATGAGATAAGAATCCAATGTCTTTGTTCAGACCAGGTCTCTCCATGGTTTTAAGTTTGGTAATAAGTTGCAATTCAGCAGCTTCTCTTTCCAGTCTATTTCTGAAATTCCTTTGTAATAGAACAGCTACTTTGAGATCTTGTATAGAATGTCCTGGGAGATTGAAGTGTTCTCCTACTGGTTTCTCTGTCTTGTGGTTCCTAATGTCAGATTAGTACTAAATCAGGGATACCTCTTTCCAGTGTTCTTCATGCACAACAGCACTGGGCTGCCACTGCTATCAGCGGTAGATTTTGGTCTTTTCAGTGGCACCCTTTGCGAGGTCAAAATTTGATGCCCTCCCTGCCCTCCCTGTTCGGCTCAATTCACTGCCTTATAGCTGCAAAGACCTGCAGTGCCCAGTGTGGAAGAATTGGTTGCGCTGCCCTAAAACTGCCTCTGCTGGTGTGGGAGGGGGAGAATCTCGTTCTCCCATTTCCTTTTAATGAGAGACTACATGAATTGCACTCCTCGAACTGATATGTGAGCCCTTCGGCACAGTCGCCCATCGAAACAGCCCTTCTCTGAATTTTGTGGCGCAGTTCGTCAGCCAAGTAATGCGTGCAAAAGGGTACCTATTAGGGGGAAGTTTGGAACTCTAGTGAAACTAAAAAATGTGTGTATTTGTGAAACTGCATACTTTCATGAATCTAACATGCAGGATAGTAGGGGAAATTGCTCGCTTAACTATATGCATTGGGGGAAATTGTGTGCGGAAATATGCATATCAGGAGAAATTTGTGTCATGAGAAAAATGCTGATGGATTTTCATGGGGGATTTTAAATAAATAAAATTGCAAACCGATGCAGAAATGTAAGGAAGTGAAGTTTAGAATGGAAGAAAATGGTATATGCAGCTCTGTCCTTTGACACCGTGCTGCCACTTCCTAACAGCCCCCCAGCGCATCCACTACCCCCCCTCATTGTGTCCAGTGGTAGGGCTCACCCTATGGGACTGGCCCAATTAAAAGTAAGTCTTCCTTCAGCTTCTTTAATGTTACAAAATGATGAGAGGTCCAACCACGGATCTCACACAACCTGGCTCTTTATTGAGCATGAACTCCCATTTGATGGAGAGAGGGGGCTCATTAGTCTTTACAATAAAAATAAATATATTAGGCAATATTGGGTGGTAGTCATACTCAAAGCAGAACCATCAAAACCAATAGATTCAAGTCCATTTATTTCAGTGGGTCTGCTCTGAATACAATAAATGCTGGAGATCACCCATAATCTGTGACTCCTTAAGGTTGGGACAACATGAATGGATATTACCTGTGGCTCCTTTAGGTCAACCTCAGTTCTCTTTAGTCCAGTGATGGCCAAACTCACCCCTCCAGCTGTTTTGGGACTACAGTTCCCATCATCCCTGACCACTGGTCCTGTTGTAGTCCAGCAACAGTTGGAGGGCCAAGTTTGGCCATCACTGCATTAGTCATTCTACTGTAGATGCTTTCCAAATGTTAACTGATTTCATTTTTCTGCCTGTTGCTATCATAGGGTGGAAATCTACCAGTGCTGGTGTTCTTTCACAATGGTGTAAGTGGTGAGGATGTCAAGGCTCAGAGGACACTCATTGATGGCTCATACCTCGCTGGAACTGGCAATGTCATCGTTGTAACTGCAAACTACCGAGTTGGAGTCTTTGGCTTTCTAAGCACTGGTATGTCATAGACCTACCCACAAGCGGTAGATGAAACCAGGACTTTCCTGTGTGTAGGAGTTGTGGGGTTTGGATTAAAAAACTGGATCAGATCAGGCCCATCTAGTCCAATGTCATGATCCCACAGTGACCAACATGATGCCTATGGGAAGTCCATAAGCAGAACATGAGTACAGCATTTCTTCCTCTTGTGCTCCTCAGTAGCTAGTATTTAGAGGCCTACCACCTCCAGTCTGGCTGCCGATCAGTAGGTCGGCGGTTCGAATCCCCATGACGGGGTGAGCTTCCATTGCTCGGTCCCTGCTCCTGCCTACCTAGCAGTTCAAAAGCACGTCAAAGTGCAAGTAGATAAATAGGTACCACTCCGGCGGGAAAGTAAACAGAGTTTCCATGCGCTGCTCTGGTTTCGCCAGAAGTGGCTTAGTCATGCTGGCCACATGACCCAGAAGCTGTACGCCGGCTCCCTCGACCAATAAAACGAGATGAGCGCCGCAACTCCAGAGTCGGTCACGACTGGACCTAATGGTCAGGGGTCCCTTTACCTTTACCTCCAGTCTGGTTGCTGATCAGAAGTTCGGCGGTTCAAATCCCCATGAGGGGGTGAGCTTCCATTGCTCGGTACCAACTCCTGCCAACCTAGCAGTTTGAAAGCACATCAAAGTGCAAGTAGATAAATAGGTACCACTCCGGTGGGAAAGTAAACAGAGTTTACGTGCGCTGCTCTGGTTTCACCAGAAATGACATGCTGGCCACATGACCCGGAAAAACTGTCTGTGGACAAATGTCGGCTCCCTCAGCCAGTAAAGCGAGATGAGTGCCGCAACCCCAGAGTCGTTCGTAACTGGACTTAATTGCCAGGGGTCCTTTACCTTTGCCTCCAGTTTTGTGGGGTGTTTTCAGGACAACAAAAGGCCAAGGAGTAAACCCTACACAAATCCAGAGAAGAGTCTCTAACGTGGTTGGATGGCGTCTTGTATGCCTCCTTCTGGCAATTCCTGCAGCCAAGCTGGTGCTTTCCTTTGGACCACATCCAAGATGTGGTCAAGAGACGGGTCTTGTCATCTGGGCAGCCCAGAACCTCTATTCACACTGCCCAGGCTTGCACTCCAGCAAGGTCACTTAGGTGCTGCTAATGCAACAAAAAACAGCACAAGAGACAGCAGTTACAAGTTGCTGGTCTTTGCAGCCACAGCGGGTGCTGTGATTCTCCAGCTGTTTGGCTTCACCCCCAGAGGCGCATCCCAATGTCTCTCAAGACAGACAGATGCCAACAGCTGTCTTCAGTACTGGAATGAGAACACGTTTCTTATTCTTGTTCACTTGAAGTACACTAGTTAGTTGGGACTACAGTGTCTCAGGTGCTCTGAAGCATTGTGGGATATTTAAAATGGCAGTTCATAGCCAACCAGGGCAGGTGTCGTCATCACCAGGGAACCAGTGGGTTCCACCCCCTCCCTCAAAATAAGCATCCTATTTAGACTGTCCCAAGTGTGTGTCCTTATTGGTCATGAAGATACTTATTAAATATATGCCTTGTTCACTCGCTCAATGCTTTACCACTATAAATGTAGCTTGCAAGGCAGTTTTGTGTGAGTATGAATCAGAAGGAAGTGTCGCAACTCTGTGTGGATCTCAGGCAATTGTGTTTTCCAGCTGCAAAGCGTTATTTTTGACCTTCCCTTCCCATTTCAATGAACACCTTGCGAATTCTTTGTTGAATGCCTTGCGTAGACTTCTCTGCTCTTGCATTAATCAATGGCAGCAAATGTACCAGAGTCGATCTGTGGTGAGCCAGAAGGCAACAGTTAAGTTCAGCTTGGTCCAATAGATTGTGGCACATTGTTGTTATCTCATCTTTCCCTTTTATTATTTCTGAGAAATTTCTTCCTTCTCCTTCTGCTGAATTTCGTCCAGCAAAGACCTACAAGCAGTATTTCCTTACGCCATCTCTCTCTCTCTCTCTCTCTCTCTCTCTCTCTCTCTCTCTCTCTCTCATTCTCTCTCTCTCTCTCTCTCTCTCTCTCACACACACACACAAAAAAAAAAAAAAAAAAAACACACAGAGTTCTCTTAAACACTTGCACCTCCTCCATACCCAAATTTTATCATTATGTCTGCCCCTACACCACACTGGCTTGTAGTGGTTAAGAGCGGTGGACTCGTAATCTGGGGAACTGGGTTCGCTTCCCCGCTCCTTCACATGCAGCTGCTGGGTGACCTTGGGCCAGTCACACTTCTCTGAAGTCTCTCAGCCTCACTCATCTCACAGAGTGTTTGTTGTGGGGGAGGAAGGGAAAGGAGATTGTTGGCTGCTTTGAGACTCCTTAGGGTAGTGATAAAGCGGGATATCAAATCCAAACTCTTCTTCTCTTCTTCTTCTTCCTTACATGAGTCAGATCATTGGTCCATCTAGCTAAGTATTGACTGACAGCAGCTCTTCATCAGGCAGGAGATCTCTTCCACTCCTACCTGAAGATGCCAGGAGTTGAACCTGGGATCTCCTGCCTGCAGTCACACTGGATTCCACCCAACACTGTGAGTGCCTGGCGCATGTGTGTGATGTCACACATCGCCGCCACAGTGGGAAGGCCTGAGGGAGGCCCCCCCCCCGCCTCAGCAGAAGGGTCAGACGGAGTGTCCTGACATGTTGCATTATGCATTGGGTTGCCCAACCGGGCACCCACAGTAAAAAAAAATTGTGTGTGGCCTGGCACCCACGGTCCCCCAGAGATGGCGCTTAGGTCTGTATGCAAAGCAGATGGTCTACACTTTGCTGTGACTGTTTCCCAAGGAGAGGAGGAGGTCCCAACATGTCACCTCAAACTGCGGCAAGATTGTGCCCTGGACTGGTGCCAGAAAATACGACACCATCTGTTAAGTTGTGGGTGAACATATCAGATGACACAGCGATTTTTCAAACAGCTCTTGTTTATTCACAGGCCAGGACAGAACTGAACTGAAGGGCTCAGTCAGCCTGCTTATATAGAGCTCCAGTACAACGTTACTGTAGCAACTTTCTAAAACTATCCAATCACTGAACGTCACTTTCGAGCCTTCATTTGCATAACTATCTACAGTGGTGCCCCGCAAGACGAACGCCTCGCAAGACGAAAAACCCACTAGACGAAAGGGTTTTCCGTTTTGGAGGTGCTTCGCAAAACGAATTTCCCTATGGGCTTGCTTCGCAAGAAGAAAGCCCATAGGGAAATCTCTGTGGACCTCTTTTAAATGCTATCGGTGGGGAGCAAAGCCTTCCCCCCCTCCAGGAAGGCCGGCGGGGGCCGAAAGGCTTTGCTCCCCACCGCCAGCATTTTAAAAGCAGTCCGGGATAGCAAGGAAGCGCTTCCCGCTATCCCGGATGGCTTTTGAAGGCAGGCGGGGGGGAGCAAAGACTTTTGCCCCCCGCCCGCCTTCAGAAGAGGTCCAGGACCTCTTTGTCCTGGACCTCTTCTGAAGGGACAAAAGTATTTGTCCCCACTGCCTGCCTTCCCGGGGGCTTTTAAATTGCCTCGGGACAGCGGAGAATTCCTCCACTGTCCCGGGGTGATTTTAAAATGCTCCCGGACGGCTTTTGAAGGCAGGCGGGGGGGGGGAACAAAGACTTTTGCCCCCTGCCAGCCTTCAGAAGAGGTCCTGGACCTCTTCTGAAGGCCGGCGGGGGGCAAAAGTCTTTGTCCCCCCTGCCTGCCTTCCCGGGGGCTTTTAAATCGCCCTGGGACAGCGGAGAATTCCTCCGCTGTCCTGGGGTTTTTAAAATGCTGACGGGCGGCCGCGAAGGCTTCGCTGCCACCCCCCAGCATTTTAAAATCAGCCCGGGACAACGGAGAAGTCTCCGCTGTCCCGGGGGCTTTTAAAATGCTGGGGGACGGCAGCGAAACCTTCGCTGCCGCCCACCAGCATTTTAAGATCGCCCCGGGACAGCGGAGAAGTCTCCGCTGTCCTGGGAAGGCAGGCGGGGGGGGGGAAGCAAAGACTTTCGCCCCCCGCCGGCCTTCAGAAGAGGTCGGGGGACAGACTGTCCCCGGACCTGGTCTGAAGGCGGTTTCCATAGGAACGCATTAATTGATTTTTAATGCATTCCTATGGGAAACCGTGCTTCGCAAGACGAAAAACTCGCAAGACGAAAAGACTTGCGGAACGAATTAATTTCGTCTTGCGAGGCACCACTGTACAGTATCCCCCTGCTGGCCCAGGGTGAGAACTTCAGTACATAACACTATCCTTGCTGCATAGGGACAGTTGGAACGTGTTGACTCTGTTCTACCCCACTGTCAGAGTCAGTGCGCCTCTGAATAATTGCTAGGAACTGCAAGTGGAGAAAATGCTCCTGCGTTCAGGTTTGGTTTGCAGGCTTCCAGTACTGGCATCTGCTTGGCCGCTGTGAGAACCAGATGGGTCTTTTGACTGATCCAGCATTGCCTGCCTTGTATTCTTATACATGAGAAATCAAGAACTGAAATTAATTTTGAGAAATGAACTTGCAAGGTGAACCTCCGTGGATAAGTTTCATGATTAGAGCAAATGGAGAATTGTATTGTGTGGCCAGTGCACCCAACTTCTCCTATTGGGAAACGCAGGTGCATCTCCTCCTCTATGCTGCCGTTGGAACTGCACAGCTAATATTATTTCCTATGCAACCGTTGGTACAAACTCTGCATTTGAATTTAGGAAGCATGAGTGTCCAAGGGGTGTAAATTGCATGTCAGGAGCCCAGAAGAAAATCGATGTAGCAGAAGAAAGTGTTAACAGGGAGGATAGAAGTATGTGGCCAATGTTAATTATTCCTGCAGCTGCTTTTAAATCCAGCCATTTTAAATGTGCCTAAATATAGAGTTAAAAGCCTAAATGCATACTCCTGCTTGCGGGCTGAAAACAGCATAATGGCATGGTACTCCAGGGGAATTTCGTTCCCTTATAATAATAATAATAATAAAAATGCTTCTTTATTATATGATGATGACCATGCTGATTCTGTTCTGCCGACTGTGCGGAAATATATTCAGGTACCTTGTTAACCCCTGAGACCGGCAAACCCAGGTTGGATTTGAAACAATCAGCCAAGATTTGAAATTTGGTGCATTCCTCCCCCTGCCCAGCCTGCTATCTTGATGTTTCTTCCTCTCCCGCTTGTCTATTCATCCTCTGACATCTTCATCTGCTTACAGCCTGACTTATACATAGGCCCTGTTTCCCTCAAGTCCCAGCCTCTCAGTTCCCTCTCAAAACTCAGGTGTCACACTAAACCATGGTATAGTGCAATGTGAATAAGCTACAATGGGATTCCCATCTCTCCTCTTGCAGAAGATTCTTGCCATGTTGTCTGGACCCACAACTGTGATCAATATTAGCTGCAGTTAGTTCTGGCCTTTACATATTTGTAGTTGTGTTTTATCTCCTATAAGTACAGTGATAACATCTTTTCCCATTCATATTCTCTCTCTCTCCCCCAACTCTCTCTGTAGGTTCCACAGCGGCAAGTGGAAACTGGGGGCTTTTGGACCAGGAAGCAGCTCTAAAATGGACCCAGAAAAACATTGCAAGTTTTGGAGGAGACCCTGGTCAGATTACAATCGCAGCTGATGGCAGTGGAGCAGATGTCTCTAGCATTCACCTGGTTACAGGGACTGTGGATTCTGGGCTCTTCAAGAGGGTGCTGCTAATGGTGAGTACCAATTATCTCAGATTGTGGTAGTGGGAGGGGGTGAGGAGTTGGGTTCAGTTCACACCGAAAGGCAAATCCATCAATGTGCATTTTCTAAAACAAGAACCGAGACACAGTCACCCTTCAAAATTCGCTCTTTTGTGAATTTTGCAGTGCAGTTCTTCAGAGGGGCAACGTGTACAAAGGTGCATATTCAAGAGTAAATGTGCATAAAAATGCATATATTAGTCAAAATATTATTAAAATGTGTGTATCGGGTCAATTTGTGTATATTATGAGAAATTCACCTTAAAATGCTGCTGAATTTTCATGCGGACTTGCTTAAAAAAATAAATCAAGGTGAGAATTGAACTTAATAGTGGAAAAATGAGAAATTGATATGTATTCGCCCATCCCTTATGGGAGAGTGCCATTTCTTCCAAAGACAGCTGCTTTAGTTTAGTTCAGATGTATGTGAAACATATGGTAGTCTTTTACCCGGAGAAATCTGTTTGTTTAATAATGTTTTATTACTTGGGTTTTTGGGTGTTTTTTTTACACCTATATACATGTTTTCTTCAGCTTCACTCAAGGCTCATACACTGTAATACAATTTACATTATACAAGGGTATCACCCACATAAATAAGTTTATATATGCATATCTGGGACCTCTGAGAGGTTGAGGATGAACTCCAGTTATTAACTAAAAACATGCTGGCTCTGGATTTCATAAGGCAGAACCTAATCTGATTTGATTTAGGCACGTCTGCAAGCACAGCAACAGCTGGACTACTTTGCTTGAAACCGTAGATTTTCTCTACATTAAAAAAAACAAACAAAAACCAGGGCATCAGGGAAAAGGTTCTAACTCACTTGGTCTCCCTGTGTTAGTTTTTTTCTTACATGGAATATTTTATGTACGGAATTGTAAAAAAGAAATGATTCTTCCGGCCACATTCTGAGGTCCAGGATAGGACTGTACCACCTGATTTTGCTAAGCAAAATAACCCTGCGCTTTGGATTATCTGAAGTTGTTTATCCCACAGGCTCCTTTGTGTGATGAACTCTGCTAAAGGTCCTGTGTGGTCTGGTCAGGTCAGAGGAAAGCCTGACATGTGGAATAATTTTCCTCAGGGCAGAAGATTAAGATCTGGTAATATTCCAGCTCTATGACCCAAAATGCACGTGATGGTGTGTTGCTGTGTATAACTTGCGCCTATTATAAATAGAGTGTGCAATGTGGGGGAAGAACTGCCTTTGACTTGGATAAGAGCCTATAGAAATAGTAGCTGGCCAAACCCAAACCACCTGCTGGATACACGTTCCTTTGTTCTCGCAACCAGAGCCATTTCCTTATCAGTCGGCATCAACTGCTTTTCACTGTACACTTTAAGCCCAGTCTCCAGGCTCTGTCCCAGAGGACGTGGTCTCTTGTGGACTGACAAAATGGCGGTCGCGTTATCTCCCAACAGTGCAAAAGTTTTGTCGTTTGAACATGGAGTATCTTAAGTTTCTTCTTGGCCACCTTCTGCTTTATCAGGATCGGTTCTCGTGATAAATGAAGGGTGATTCGAACTTGTTCCGTAATATGACAGACCTGCTTTTCTGCTTCCGGTTGTTCGTGTAAGAAGAGTCAGTTTCTCCAGTTAGGGCAAGATAGGAACTGATGCTGTTCCTCAGCCCAAAGCTCAGGCCAGAGTCTTCTATTCCAAGCATGTCTACAATGTCACTGTTATCTTCATTTGATCTTTAAAAAGAAGAAGGAGAAGGTTGTTTATTGTCTGAGATATTGATACACAATAAGGTACCTCAACTGCCTTAGCTTCTTTGCAGTTTGGCTTAGTGCAGTGCTAGAAGATAGACAAATGGGTCTGGGAATGTGCCACAAAATGGGTTTGTGTGTCCCCAGGCCATTTTGTGTTGTGCCACCCATGTTGGTCCACTCCTGGTCTAACATTTGGACCCGAAGGAAAGCAGCACGAACATTTCTGAAATTGGAACTAGAGATGGTTTCTCGTTGAAGAAGAATGGTTTATCCTGCTTCCAAACCTGGTTTCTTTCTTACCCTAGTGATGTCATTGTGGTGTGTGTTTTTTGTTTTGGTTTTTTGAAGACAGAAATGCACGTGCTCCAAGCCATCAAGTTAATGTATCCATGTAGCATTTCCAGAGTGTTTTGGCTGGTTATAACTAAGTTGGGGACAGCATGTATATGCACATATATACACATGCCACAAAAGTGAGGTGGCTTCCCTGGCAAGGTTTTGTTTGACATAAATCATGCAGGCAACCCTTTGTAAAAAATAATAACTCTGATATCCACACAACAGAATACTGTATGAACCAGGCCTTGGTGAGAACATGACTTAGAATGTGTGAAGGGATTGTTAAATGATTGTATCACTGAGTAGGTGTGGGTTTAACAAAATAATCAGCCATTGCCTGTCGCTGTCTTCCGAATTTCAGTTTCCAACCCCTTTATTCCCCACCCCACTTTTCAGATACAGTGGTACCTTGGGTTAAGAACTTAATTCGTTCTGCAGGTCTGTTCTTAACCTGAAGCTGTTCTTAACCTGAGGTACCACTTTAGCTAATGGGGCTTCCTGCTGCCGTGCACAATTTCTGTTCTCAGCCTGAAGCAAAGTTCTTAACCCGAGGTACTATTTCTGGGTTAGCGGAGTCTGTAACCTGAAGCGTCTGTAACCTGAAGCGTCTGTAACACTGTATTCATTTTAGCACCCCCTTTTTTTGTCTAAAGGGAAAGGGACCCCTGACCATTAGGTCCAGTCATGGCCGACTCTGGGATTGCGGCACTCATCTTGCTTTATTAGCTGAGGGAGCCAGCGTACAGCTTCTGGGTCATGTGGTCAGCATGACTAAGCTGCTTCTGGCGAACCAGAGCAGCACACAGAAATGGTCTACCTTCCCACCAGAGTGGTACCTATTTATCTACTTGCACTTTGTGCTTTTGAACTGCTAGGTTGGCAGGAGCAGGGACTGAGCAATGGGAGCTCACCCCATCGCAGGGATTCAAACAGCCGACCTTCTGATTGGCAAGTCCTAGGCTCTGTGGTTTAACCCACAGTGCCACCCGCGTCCTTTTTTTTTTTTTTTTGTCTACAACACCAGACAAGGAATAAACTAGGCACAGAAGTGTAAATTCTGGAGTCCAAAACTGAATCCCTCTATTGCACATATCGTACGAAGCATGAATGTTTTAGTAAGCTTATATTGGTCAAACAGAGTAATTTATTCCATTTGCAGAACTGGGGTTTTGTAGCTGCAGAATTTCAGAGCACCATCTGCATTGAAATAGCCCTCCAGACCTTTGTGGATGACAACTCCCTTAATTCCTGACCATTGGGCCTGGACTGATGGGAATTATAGTCCAAAACATCTGGAGGGCGCTGAGCTGGGGAAGGCTGGCATCAGCTGCCCCGACCAAACATTACCTCTGCTTATCCTTCCACGAGAAGGTCTTGTTGCGCATCACGACAGGGGTTTCTTGGTTCCTCAGCTCTTGATGCCTAACTTCGTTGCTGCTCGTGTGTTGGGTGAGGCAGGGAGTGGTGAGCATGCAGCAGAGGCCATCAGCTACCTCTGAAAGAAGAAACGGGCGCAATATGAGTTGCAAGTCAAAATGGCCTCTGCCTTTTGCAATGTTTTTGTTTGTTTCTTGGTTATAATAATAATAATAATTTATTATTTATACCCCACCCATCTGGCTAGGCTTCCCCAGCCACTCTGGGCGGCTTCCAACAAAATATTAAAATACTGTAATACATCAAACATTAAAAGCTTCCCTAAACAGGGCTGCCTTCAGATGTCTTCTAAAAGTCTGATAGTTGTTATTCTCTTTGACATCTGGTGGGAGGGCGTTCCACAGGGAGGGTGCCACTACTGAGAAGGCCCTCTGCCTGGTTCCCTGAAACTTGGCTTCTCGCAGTGAGGGAACCGCCAGAAGGCCCTCGGCGCTGGACCTCAGTGTCCGGGTAGAACGATGGGGGTGGAGATGCTCCTTTAGGTATACAGGACCGAGGCCGTTTAGGGCTTTAAAGGTCAGCACCAACACTTTGAATTGTGCTCGGAAATGTACTGGGAGCCAATGTAGGTCTTTCAAGACCGGTGTTATGTGGCCTCGGCGGCCGCCCCCACTCACCAGTCTAGCTGCTGCATTCTGGATTAGTTGTAGTTTCTGGGTCACCTTCAAAGGTAGCCCCACGTAGAGCGCATTGCAGTAGTCCAAGCGGGAGATAACCAGAGCATGCACTATTCTGGTGAGGCAGTCTGCAGGCAAATAGGGTCTCAGCCTGCTTACCAGATGGAGCTGGTAAACAGCTGCCCTGGACACAGAATTGCTGTGCCTCCATGGACAGCTGTGAGTCCAAAATGACTCCCAGGCTGTGTACCTGGTCCTTCAGGGGCACCGTTACCCCGTTCAGGACCAGGGAGTCCTCCACACCCGCTCGCCTCCTGTCCCCCAAAAACAGTACTTCTGTCTTGTCAGGATTCAACCTCAATCGTTTAGCCGCCATCCATCCTCCAACTGCCTCCAGACACTCACACAGGACCTTCACCGCCTTCACTGGTTCTGATTTGAAAGAAAGGTAGAGCTCTCTCTGGTTATGTTTCTACCTCATCTTTTCAGTTCAGTAACTCCCAGGGCAGCTTAAAGATTAAGGGAAAACATTAAAGATGAAATTAATTCCTTAATGTTTTTCTGTCTGAGCTGGCAGAGTTGCTGGAAACTACAAGAGGGGAGGGGTCCCAATTGTGGGTTCCCCACAGGCTTCTGGCTGGCCACTGTGTGAAGAGGATGCTGGGAGAGATGACCCATTGGCCTCTTGATCCAGCAAGGCTCTTCTTAGGTTCTTGAAAACTGGGATACTGTTGGAAAGGTGACTGTGATTTATACATACCATACTGCTTACAACACAGCTGGAGTAAAGCAAGAACTCTGCTGCTCTTTCATTTTGATGCTCAAAAGAGAGAGGCAGTGTGGCATAATGGTTAGAGTGTTGAACTAGGACCCAGGAGGGCAGGGTTCAAATCCCCACTCAGCCAGGAAGCTGTCTGGGTGACCTAGGGCCATTCAGCATCTCTGTGTTTGGGGTGGGGGTGGGGAAACCTCTCTCTGCAAAACAGGCTAGAACTGGCTACAAAATGAGCTGTTGATCTTTGTGTCTCTTCCACTTTTTCACATCCTCTATTGCAAACTTAAAAAAGCAAAAAGCAAACAGCTTTGAAATGCATGATGAAGAATGAGATTATCACTCTGCCTTTGGGCTGTTGGATGTTTCTATCCACCCAAATGACCTAAATATAAATGTGCTGCCTGTTGATATTTATCTAGCGCTGAGCTGTGAAGCTGTGTGCCATCTTCCTTTCCTGCATTGTGTCAGCCACCAGTGAGTTCTGAGAAAAGGCATGGCTTCTAGGCAAATGTTGTGGCTTCACACTATGCAGAATGCATGCGATATTGGCATTAATGGCCAAACGTTAGCATTGTGTTTCCCCTGCAGGAAGGCTCCTCCCACTTTCGTTTTCTTTGTTCTGAGGGGCACATTCTGCCACTCGGATGTGCTGCTGCCTTTTGATGGCAAGAGATTGCGAGCCTGCAGTGAGCTTTCAGCATCACAGCGTTCTAATCGGCCTCAGAGCTCACGTAGCTCAGATTACAGGTGTCATGCTTGCAAATAAATAATAATCATCATCATAATCCCTGAGAAGTGCATGGAGGAGACTAGCCCTGCAATGGCAATGCCACGAAATACGCTGAGGTAAAGTGGTACCTCGGGTTAAGTACTTAATTCGTTCTGGAGGTCCGTTCTTAACCTGAAACTGTTTTTAACATCAGTTAACACCCTGTTCCAACATCAGGGTCTTTTCCAGGGAGTCTTCTCTTCTCATGAGGTGGCCAAAGTATTGGAGCCTCAGCTTCAGGATCTGTCCTTCCAGTGAGCACTCAGGGCTGATTTCCTTCAGAATGGAGAGGTTTGATCTTCTTGCAGTCCATGGGACTCTCAAGAGTCTCCTCCAGCACCATACAGTGGTACCTCGGGTTAAGTACTTAATTCGTTCCGGAGGTCCGTTCTTAACCTGAAACTGTTCTTAACCTGAGGTACCACTTTAGCTAATGGGGCCTCCCGCTGCTGCCGCGCCACCGGAGCACGATTTCTGTTCTCATCCTGAAGCAAAGTTCTTAACCCAAGGTACTATTTCTGGATTAGTGGAGTCTGTAACCTGAAGCGTATGTAACCCGAGGTACCACTGTACATACATAGTTAACCACCAGTGATATCATTACATAGCCAAATCTCTTTGGTTCTGAATAGTTCTGGGTCATGATCTTGTTCACCTTGGTAGACAGGCGAGTCACAATGAAGGACCCTCTTGAAATCTCTGAATTAGCAGCATTGCAGGGGGTTGGACTAGATGACCCTTGGTGCCCCTTCCAACTTTACAATTCTATTATTTTTATTCTAGGGCTGCAAATAAGGGCGAAGGGTCCTGGCTCAATGGTGGAGCAGGAAAAGGTTCCAGGTTCAGTCCCTGGCATGCAGGGCTGGAAGTGTCCCTTGTCTGAAACCCTGGAGAGCTCTTGCCAGTCAGTGCTGGCAATATTGAACTACATGGACTCAATAGTATTATTATTCTAGATTTATTAGTTGCGTGCTTCATGCAAGACACCCTAAGCAACTGGCAAACACTAAAACCAGCTGCAACAATCGATAGATACCTTAAAAGCACCATATCTGCACAAATAAAAGGCAGGTCCTTTCAGAGGAAAGGTAGTTTTCCTAAAATTAAAAATATATATTTCTAAAGTAGGGGAGTTTAAACAGTTCCCAAAAGTCCACTGTTCATGTAAGAAATGATTGCACATAAGAGTTTGGCGCAATATTGGCACATCCACGAACTTGTGAAGCGTAGGAAGAGAACATCTTGCAAAACTGGATATTTGTTTCCTGCAGACTCATAGTTTGACCCTTGGGTGACGGTTATGCAATGGCCACTACCTAGGGGCGAGCAAATCGTGTCCCTGTGTCTCTGCACATCTTTCAGCATGCTGACATATGAAATTGGATCTGCAGCCTTGTCAAATAATAATAATAATAATAATAAATTTTTATTTATACCCCGCCCTTCCTGGTTCAAAAACTGGGCTCAGGGTGGCTAACAGCAAATTTAAAACACTTAATTGTAAAAGCAGCATAAAATACATTATAAAAACATGAATAACAATAAAATTCAAAGTTTGGAAATTTAGGGGAAATCCATCTAATAAACATTAGATGATCTCCAGGGCTAGCTGGCTGAATTGGTCCTACTTGGGCCAGCGAGGAGGCCAGGAGAGAATTAGCTGTGGGGTCTCAGAGTGGGTAATCTTCATAATAGAGGAGGGGGAGGGAAGAGAAGGGAAATAAAAGATCAGGCTGAATTCAAATTAAAAGCCAGGAGGTTAAATCCTAGTCTCATGGGACAGAGCATTCCACCAGGTCAGAGCCATCACTGAAAAAGCAGAATATCTGAGCATTCCATGGGATTACCATTTGCTATTGTGCATCATGCTCTCCACTCAAAAGCCCAAGGTAACCGTATGAATTAAAGCAGACTTATGCAGTGAGCTGTGTTTCTGAAAGATTGAAAATGCTTGTTTGTTTTTGAGCAGAATGAGCCCTCTTACCAGAATAGTGATTTACGAGGTCCTCAAGGCACTGGAAAGTTTGCCGAGGAGAGATATAATACCAGTTGTTTGGCAGGCGGAAGATTCTGTAATGTTTCACTTGTACGTGCCGGACTGACAACGAATATAAACCTAGAGAAGGGAGAAAAGTCAAACAATCATCCATTTGTCTGGATACTGAGAAACTCGGGAGCAGTTAAGACATTTTAGAGGGATAGAGACACTGCAAGCACACCTTGTTTTTACCCCATTTGGCTTGTCATGCCAACCTCTAAAGAATAATTGGAATTAGAGCTTGGTGGGGATAATTCCTTATTATAAGGTGCTATGGGAGCGGGTGGCGCTGTGGGTTAAACCACAGAGACTAGGACTTGCTGATCAGAAGGTCGGCGGTTCGAATCCCCGCGACGGGGTGAGCTCCCGTTGCTCTGTCCCTGCTCCTGCCAACCTAGCAGTTCAAAAGTACATCAAAGTGCAAGTAGATAAATAGGTACCACTCTGGAGGGAAGGTAAACGGCGTTTCCGTGTGCTGCTCTGGTTCGCCAGAAGCGGCTTAGTCATGCTGGCCACATGACCTGGAAGCTGTACGCCACCTCCCTCAGCCAATAAAGCAAGATGAGCGCCGCAACCCCAGAGTCGGTCACGACTAGACCTAATGGTCAGGGGTTCTTTTAGCTTTATGAATGCCTTGATAGAGCCCCCCCCCCAAAAAAAAATATTCCCAGGATTCCCATGGATAGGGAAAAACTGTTAACCTAGCGCAGGAATTGCAGGGCCTATGGCTCTCCAGATCCCAGATCCATCTAACATGGGATGAAAGCAGCTGTAGGCAGGGCTACATTTTACTCACCCCAGACTCTGGAATCAGCTATATGGCTGCAAATACAACATTTTAAGTGTGTTTTAAGTACATTATAGAAATGCAACACTAGAGGGCAATGGTGAGCTAAGGGCAAATTCAATATATACTTTAAAATGGTTTTTGTTTTGTTTTTAAAAAGCATTTTCATAGTGGTTTTTTTATATATGTGTAGATCCAGCCCTAGTCAAAATCTTATATAAATTATAAATTATATAAATTATAGCTGGGGACCTTTTTGCTGCCATTGAATTTTCACAATCGCTGTGGCACGTAAATTAAAAGCTCAGTGAGCTAAGCTGCGGCAACTTTTGAAATACTGGACATGCCTTAATGTGGTCCAAGTCAGAGGGCTGGTGTTAACCTTCAAAGCTCTTAATTTTGGGGGTTCGAGTTATGCATAGGTCTACCTTTACCCATATGATCCTGCCCAGTTTGTTTCTGGGCCCAATTCCAGGTGCTCTCATTAGTGTTTGAGGCCCTATATAACTCAGGTTCTAAATATCTTCATGACACGTTCCTTGCCTACAGACCCTCTTTGATGTTAAAACCAACCAAATGGGCTTTCTTAGTAGCTCCGCCCAAGTTAGGGTGGGTAAGAAATAATATTTAAACTCAACCTCAGATGCTCTGATCCTTTTACCACTAGTAAAATCAATTAGATTAGCGGGCATAAGCGATAGGGCATTTTCAGTGGTGGCCCCTGTGGTTCTGAAACTTCTTTCCAGGTGAACTGTACATGGTCCTTGCAGTGAACGCCTTCAAATAGGTCTTTATAATGTATCTGTTCCGCACTTCATTTCCCTACTGGGTGTTTTTGTGCTGCTGGTTCTTTGAGTCTTCAAGCTGTCCTAGAATCATAGAATTGTAGAGTTGGAAGACTTTAAAGGTATATAGCAGGCATAGGCAAACTCCGGCCCTCCAGATGTTCAGGACTACAATTCCCATCATCCCTGACCACTGGTCCTGTTAGCTAGGGATGATGGGAATTGTAGTCCCAAACATCTGGAGGGCTGGAGTTTGCCTGTGCCTGGTATATAGTGTGTACGCAGTCATAGTCCAAAACATCTGGACGACACAAAGTTTGCGAAGTCCGGTTTAAACTGCCCTTAAGAGGAAGTATCAGGCAGAGAAGTGGGAAAAGTTGAAAGCAAAATCTCATTTTCTCACCTTTTGTTGTTTCGCTCTTTCTAATCATGAACGAGCCAATTCTGGTGTTGGGAAGCAGCAGAAGTTCTTCAGCTTTTTCTCTTCCCAGACCTTCAAATAACCAACTGTGGGAGAAAGGAGGCTGGGGTTATATGAGTGAAAAGGCAAACTGGTCTTGTCCACAGAAATGCAGACTTAACTAGGGAAGTACCATATACAGTGGTACCTCGGGTTACAGATGCTTCAGGTTACATACACTTCAGGTTACAGACTCCACTAACCCAGAAACAGTACCTCGGGTTAAGAACTTTGCTTCAGGATGAGAACAGAAATCGTGCTCTGGCGGCGTGGAAGCAGCGGGAGGGCCCATTAGCTAAAGTGGTGCTTCAGGTTAAGAACAGTTTCAGGTTAAGAATGGACCTCCGGAACGAATTAAGTACTTATCCCGAGGTACCACTGTAATGTATTTTTGGTACTGCTACTTTAAAAAAAAATATCACTGCGAATGTGGACATCCCCCAGTAGCTGGAAAATTGCTGGTTATGAATGGCAAGGGAGTTCCCCCAAAATATAGTGCTTTCAGCATTTGTAAGAGAGATTTATGCCAGGGACAGGGAACCTGTGGCCCTCTAGATGTTGCTAGACTCCAACGCCCATCATTAGGGATGGAGGGGAAATTCAATTCAGTACACATTTTAAGTCATATCTATCAAATCCACACTTTCTGAGACAATACGCAAGCCAAATCACAGTGAAGCAGATTGGAGGGATTTAGGGGTAGCCCTCCTCCTGAGCTGAAGTGTGATGTCAATATCGTCCCACCCAAGTTGAATCAGAGTGCTCTGCCCCTCTGTTTTTTCTGTATAGAAAGCAACATGTTTCTGCTTTCGTAGATTTTCACGGGTACAGGAATGCAGGTTTTGGTGTCCTCGGGTGTCTTCCCGTGTAAAAGTTGGGGTGTCTAGGCGACGTTTCGACGAGGTCTCACTCGTCATCTTCAGGCTGGTGCTTTCGGCTTCTTGTTACTGGAACAGAGCGGGATCTCAATGTTTGAGTTCCTATAAATACTGTAGAGGGGGTGTG
Source organism: Podarcis gaigeae (assembly GCF_964106915.1). Classification (NCBI taxonomy): domain Eukaryota; kingdom Metazoa; phylum Chordata; class Lepidosauria; order Squamata; family Lacertidae; genus Podarcis; species Podarcis gaigeae. The sequence continues at coordinate 10,667,734 of NC_139683.1, read as the reverse complement.
GTGTCTAGCCTCCAATGTTCTGGGCAGAGAGGAAGTTCCCAGGCTAGTGTGCCTTTTCTTCTTTTGTTCCTTAATTACTTCAAGTAATTAAGGAACAAAAGAAGAAAAGGCACACTAGCCTGGGAACTTCCTCTCTGCCCAGAACATTGGAGGCTAGACACCACACCCCCTCTACAGTATTTATAGGAACTCAAACATTGAGATCCCGCTCTGTTCCAGTAACAAGAAGCCGAAAGCACCAGCCTGAAGATGACGAGTGAGACCTCGTCGAAACGTCGCCTAGACACCCCAACTTTTACACGGGAAGACACCCGAGGACACCAAAACCTGCAACATGTTTCTCTATCTACCTTGTCATCTATCTCTAGGTCCACGGGCTTTGCAAGACGTTGAGGATGTCCAAAATGTCGCCTGCAAAGCACTGGAAAACTCTGGGTTGCTTTGTTGTTGTTAAAGCACAGCAGTAGGGAGTCTTTCTTCAGTTAAAGGCATCATTTAATTTTAAAAAACTCCTACACAGCTCTTCTTTATCACCCCACCCCATCTCTTCAGAACTCCCCTAGCAGTGTTCTAGGGAGTGTTGCGTTGCAAACAAAGTTTTTTTTTTTAAAGTGCATGCAAAAATTTACACCTCTCAGCCACCTCTTATTTATTTTAAGGTAGGAAAGAGCAAAATAATTTCTGCTCCCCTGAGCAAGAGACGACCCACACTCTCCTGCTACTTATATGGGATGATGGAATTCATTTTGCTTCCCCCACAAAAAGTTTGGGTTCCTCTGCCTGTAAATTCCATCCACTTTGGTCAAAAGATGGGAATGTCATAGTTGGTTTTAGATTCTCCATTATCGCAAGCAAAGAAACACAGAGGTTCATTTTATACAGTGGCTCACAAGCCAAATTACTATATATCCTAACACATTATTCAGGTCCTTATGTATCATCTATCTATCTATCTATCTATCTATCTATCTATCTATCTATCATCTATCTATCTATCATCTATCTATCTATCTATCATCTATCTATCTATCTATCTATCTATCTATCTATCTATCATCTATCATCTATCTATCTATCTATATCTATCTATCTATCTATCATCTATCTATCTAATCTATCTATCTATCATCATCTATCATCTACCATCTATCATCATCTATCATCTACCATCTATCATCTATCTATCTATCTATCTATCTATCTATCTATCTATCTATCTATCTATCTATCATCTATCTATCATCTATCTATCATCTATCTTCTATCTATCTATATCTATCTATCTATCTATCTATCATCTATCATCTATCATCTATCTATCTATCTATCATCTATCTATCTATCTATCTATCTATCTATCTATCTATCTATCATCTATCATCTATCATCTCTCATCTATCTATCTCTCATCTATCTATATCTATCTATCTATATCTATCTATCTATCTATCTATCATCATCTATCTATCTATCTATCTATATCTATCTATCATCTATCATCTATCATCTATCTATCTATCTATCTATCTATCTATCTATCTATATCATCTATCATCTATCTATCATCTATCTATCATCTATCTCTATCATCTATCTATCTATCTATCTATATCTATCTATCTATCTATCTATCTATCTATCATCTATCTATCTATCATCTATCTATCATCTATCTATCTATCATCTATCTATCATCTATCTATCTATCTATCTATCTATCTATCTATCTATCTATCTATCTATCATCTATCTATCATCTATCTATATCTATTATTATCATCATCTATCTACTGTATCTGTCTGTCTGCCCAGCTTTTTTATACAGATTATGATTATTATCAATTATATTTGTATCCCACTTTTCCTCCCAGGAGCTCAAGTTGGCTTACATAGTTCTCCTCCCCATTTTATCCTCACAACAACCTTGTAAGGCAGGTTAGGACTATAGGCCCAAGGTCATATAGTGAGCTTCATGGCTGAGTGGTGATTTGAACCCTGATCCCCGGGTCCTAGTCTGACAACGCTACCTGACACATTTCTATGATGCACAAAATACAGCTGTGCCAAGACAACACTGGGAGTTTCCTCACCCGTGGTAAACTTTTGCTACACATTTTTCCGGGATGTAGTTTTCTTGACCTGTAGTGAGGGAACGAGCTCTCCACCAGCCTCCTTCGCTGCAAGAGAGAGAGAAAGAGAGATAGATATGAAATGCATATTGAAATTTACAGTCATTGTAGCGAAACAAGGCGAGTGGGGAAAATGGTCTAAAATATATCCCTGTGGGTTGTGAACTCTGACAGACATATGAGGGATAAAGGTGATCATTAGTGAAACTACTAGACTTCCTCTTTCCACCCGTTGTATAAAAAAAGAAACTCAGTAAAGTTAATGAGACTTCCTGTTTCCAGATGAGGTAACATCTCCCCCTTCCCCCCAAATCGTATGTCAGCTGCTCATTTCGCTGTTGTCTCTGCCGGAGATTTGCAATTTACAACTCTGTCATCTGTCTGGAATACCCACATGCCCGTTACAAGAGGAAGATCGTTTCTCTGTGCTACTTTAGGTCAAGGATGAGGAATCTCAAGTCCAGCGACCTAATGTGGCCCTCCAAGCCTCTCTGTGTGGCCCTCAAAAGTCTCCCCAGGCCACACACCAGTGTAAACAAGAGATGCATGTCAGGGCAAAAATCTTTGGGAATGGCTGACCATTCAATAGGATGCACTCACCTTAAAGGTAAAGGGACCCCTGACCATTAGGTCCAGTCATGGCCAACTCTGCGGTTGCGGCGCTCATCTCACTTTATTGGCCGAGGGAGCCGGCGTGGCCAGCATGACTAAGCCGCTTCTGGAGAACCAGAGCAGTGCACGGAAACGCCATTTACCTTCCCACTGGAGTGGTACCTATTTATCTACTTGCACTTTGAAGTGCTTTCGAATTGCTAGGTTGGCAGGAGCAGGGACCAAGCAATGGGAGCTCACCCTTCGTGGGGATTCGAACCACCAACCTTCTGATTGGCAAGTCCTAGGCTCTGTAGTTTAACCCACAGTGCCACCCGTTTCCCTTTGCACTCACCTTACATTGTTTAAATAAAAAGAATAAATTAAAGGTGATGGCATTGTTAGCATATTAATAAGCATTTCCAAAGAATGACACACACACACCACTATCTAGGGATAAAATAGGGCTGCCATATGTCCAGGTTTTCCTGGACACATCCGCGAATCAGATTGAAAAATGGCGGATTTTTGCTGAATAGGCAATATGTACGGGAAAACCCAGATGTATGGGAAGTGAATTGAAGAATACACTGTCCTTGAGTTGCTTAAATGTTAAGGTTAATATGAAGCCACTGTGATTGTTCACATGCTAACTTTAGCAGGGCCTGAATGCTCTGGGTGATATTTAACTAAAAATCCATACTAAATAGCGCCAATGAAATCGACAAACTCAAGCAAATCGTGGCTCATTCAAGTCCATTGTTTTCGGTGGGTCTGCCCTGAGTATGTCAGCCTAATACCATCCTGTATAGTAAAGGTACAGGGACCCCTGACCATTAGGTCCAGTCGTGGCCGACTCTGGGGTTGCGGTGCTCATCTCGCTTTATTGGCCGAGGGAGCCAGCGTACAGCTTTCGGGTCATGTGGCCAGCATGACTAATCTGCTTCTGGTGAACCAGAGCAGCACACGGAAACGCTGTTTACCTTCCTGCTGGAGCGGTACCTATTTATCTACTTGCACTTTGACGTGCTTTTGAACTGCTAGGTTGGCAGGAGCAGGGACTGAACAACGAGAGCTCACTCCGTCGTGGGGATTTGAACCGCCGACTTTCTGATTGGCAAGCCCTAGGCTCTGTGGTTTAACCCACAGCGCCACCCACGTCCCATCCCATATACACCATCCTGTATATTTGACTGCAAAGCTGGGATCTTTGCAGAAACTTTTCAAGCGCCCGTACCACTGATTCTAACAGGCAGACTGTTGAATGATAGGGGAAGTAACATTTTCTGTAGCTCTCAGTACAGAAGTTTGCAGCGCAGCCCCATGGCCCATTCTCTCATTTGAGTTACAGCTTTTGGCCCGGGCTGCAAGTTCCCTGAGCTTTCTTTCGTGCCTCAGCAGAATCAAAACAGGAAAAGGAAAGTTCCACTAAGTGCTGACTTTCATGCATGTGGGCTACGGTCTCCAATGCGTGATTGGTACACAACAGGTAAATTTGAGCAAAATCCATCCGGTTTTTTATTTCTTTATAGACAAGCAAATGCCTGTTATGAGCAACGCCCTCTGAATCACCTGAGCCATGCAAAACACCTCAGAGCCCTAACCCCTTAAGAGCGGAGCTTTCCTTGTTGCCCAGTTATTTACAAAACAGAGACTTTCGGTTGTTTCTTACACATAGGAAAAGTGACTTCACCCCCTCAGTTTCACATGCGGAGATAGAGAGGAGGGGGAATTTGTTGGAAACTACTTAAATCAGTTGCCATTGATAGGGTTCGGAAACCATTTTCTCCCCCAGCTCAAATGGACTAGAACCTTGAGAGTTGTATGTTTTATTTCCAGTAGCTCATGGGAGCCCGTTGGGTCTCCTCTTCAGACCCTCACATGTCCCCTGACCGTTGATGCTGCAAACCAATTTTGCTGCCGCTGCCAATTTTTGTGGCACGAAGGGGATGGGGACACCTACCCAAAATCGCACTTCCCGGCAGCACAGCATTGAATAATGTGAATTTCTCAGCTGTCCTTCAATTTAATGCAAGCTTCTTTTTTTGAAAATAAAATAAAATAGGAAGGTACTCACTCTGATATCACACGCAATTTTTCTCCGACGTGAAATATAGGTTGGCTTATATCCGGATCAGGGTAGTTGTCAAGGACAGCAAGGAAGTCACTTCTATGACCTGAAGAAGAGTGAAAGATGCAAAATATGAAGTCAATATGTTCACCAGAATCCAGTCATAACCTTGGTGCATCCAAGGCCTTGACCCACTATACCTGAAGGAGCATCTCCACTCCCATAGTTCAGCCCAGACACTGAGATCCAGCTCCGAGGGCCTTCTGGCGGTTCCCTCCCTGCTAGAAGAGGTTGTAGGGAACCAGGCAGAGGGGCTTCTCGGTGGTGGCGCCCACCCTGTGGAACACCCTCCCACCCGATGTGAAGGGAATAAACAACTATCTGACTTGTAGAAGACATCTGAAGGCAGCCCTGTTTAGGGAAGTTCTTAATGTTTGATATTTTATCACATTATTATTATTATTATTATTATTATTATTATTATTATTACTCTGTTGGGAGCTGCCCAGAGTGGCTGGGGAAACCCCGGCAGGGTATAAATAATAAATTATTATTATTATCCCAGAGGAATATGTTTCAGAAGATGTGGGCGAACGTGAATCCTAGTACAGTGGTACCTCGGTTTATGAACTTCCGTTCTTAGACCGAGGTAAAGTTCGCAAACCGAGACACTACTTCTGGTTTTGTGGAGTTTGTAAACCGAATTGTTCGTAAACAGGACCGTTCTTAAACCGAAGTCCCTATCATTTCTGATAGATTCAAATCCAGTACTTAAGTCTGTTGAGAGATGTTGACACCTCTCTGGAAATGTCATCTTTTGAACAGGAAGCTCTTCCTTTAATATCTGTTGTCGGGGGGACTCAGTCCCTGTGGTGACTCAGTGGGGAGATCAATGCACTCTGCACATGCCCAAGGTTCTCTTGCATTTATGCTTACCTCACATGTTCCTAAATTGAGCCCTAGCACTTAAAAAACAGAACTCCTGTGGCCGTGTGGCCTCACGCACATGGAGTCCCCTCAAAGGATCCCGAGAACTGTGGTTTGCTCCTCTCAGAGCTCCAGTTCCCAGCACCCTTTAAAAGAAATGCAGTTTCCAGGATTCTCTGGGGAAAGCCATGTGCTTTCACATTGGCGATGTGATCTTAGTGTAACATAATGAATGAACTGCACCCCTTAAATGCTATTCAGACTGCCCACTAACCCTCTCTTCCCAACTGGTTCTCAAAGGGTCTGGCAGGCGAGGATGGGAAAACTCAAGGACAATCAAAGAAAAATGTAAACATTTCAGTGTAGTACTGTCTAGTAAAATATACTGTCATTATTATTATTATTATTGTGGAATATGTAGCTGCTTTCTGGATGTCTCATGGTCGTATTATAAAGTAGTTGTGTTCTATGTGTTTTTATATATAAATAAAATTATAAAAAATATAAAATCATATATCTATAATTTTATATTTCATTTTCAGCTTTTGCAAATATTTTGACAAGAAAAACCGAATCTTTACAAATCTAATTTACCTTCCCCTCGACTTCCCTCCCCTCCTTTCTGCGGTTATTTTTTTCATATCGTTTTATTACTGCATATCCAATTCATACATATTTACAATTTTTCCTTTGTCTTCCCCTTAATTCTCTCTTACTGCATGTGTTCGTATCAGTCCCTCAAATGTTTTAATTTGTATACAATGCGTCTTCAAAGAGTCAATGAATTTTCTGCATTCTATTTTAAAAAGTCCACCTCCTTGATTTCTTGTTCTTCCGGTGAGTTTCACCATTTCTGCATATCCCATTAATTTTAATTGCCAATCTTCCTTTGACGGAATTGTTTCTTCCTACCATCTTTGGCCATAAATCGTTGTCTTCTGTGTTATAAATCAAACACTGCTGGGAGTTCTTTCTTTTTGTTTTCCTTTTTTTTAATCAATGAAAAATTCAGCGTTGTGAAAGCAAATTTTCATTCTGAAAGTGTGGCACAGAGAAATTTATTTTGAGAACCATTGGAGGCCCACATTACCTCTACCTAAGAGCTGCATAAAATCCTGTCAAACCCTGTTTAGTTGCCATCACTTATGTGGCACCTGAATGCCATCTCCCAAAGCCTAGCTGGCAACACATTTCAGGTACATATTCAGCCCTGTTCACTGCTAGGACTAGGGCAGCTTTTGCCACGATAGCTGCTATCTCCTGCCTCTGGGCTGCTACAATCTAATCAGGCGATGACACGTTGATCTTCTTATGTCAAGCAAGCAGTACATCTTTGTCTTGCCAATCGTCTAAAAATAGTTTGAGGCTTAAAAATAGCGCAGGGCGGAAATGCAAAACCACAGGAAGTCAGAAAAATCAAGGTCGCGTTTCCTGTTTAGTTAGCAGTTGGGCTGGGTACCTCTTGACTTGGCTGGCTCCTCTACCAGCAACACAGCTGCTATCGGCAGAGAAAACAAGGACACCTTCGTCATAAAGGCACAAGATAACATTTACATGTCCTGTTTGCTCATGCGTAAATTTATCGGGAAGTGAGATTGTAAGGAGAGACCACAACATAGCGCTTTGCATTCAGGAGGGGGTTTGCAGTCCATCCTTGTTGCCGTGCCATTTTTGCTTGTTTTCTTCTCCCTCCCAATACGTTTTCCTTTTGTGCTGTGTGTCTTTAGACTGTTAAAGTGAGGACAAAAACTGTCCTGTTTGCAGTGATCTGTAAACTGCTCTGGAAGACTCTTTTTGGGGGAGGTGGTATGCCCCACGGACACATGGGAGGTGGGACACGGGTGGCGCTGTGGGTTAAACCACAGAGCCTAGGACTTGTTGATCAGAAGGTCGGCGGTTCGAATCCCGACGGGTGAGCTCCCGTTGCTCGGCCCCTGCTCCTGCCAACCTAGCAGTTTGAAAGCACGTCAAAGTACAAGTAGATAAATAGGTACCACTCCTGCGGGAAGGTAAATGGCGTTTCCGTGCGCTGCTCTGGTTCACCAGAAGCGGCTTAGTCATGCTGGCCACATGACCCAGAAGCTATACACCAGCTCCCTCGGCCAATAAAGCGAGATGAGCGCCGCAACCCCAGAGTCGGTCATGACTGGACCTAATGGTCAGGGGTCCCTTTACCTTTTTGTGCCCCACGGAGGACCTTAAGGTCCATAAATAGCAACACCCTAGAGGTCCCGGGCCCTAAGGAAGTCAGATTAGCCTCAACCAGAGCCAGGGCCTTTTCAACACTGGCTCCAGCCTGGTGGAACGCTCTGTCTCATGAGACCAGGGTCCTGCGGGATCTTTTTTTAAAATTTCTTTTTATTGAGTTTCTCTTAAAAAAAAACCAAAAGAAAAAAAAAACAAATCAACAAATTCAAAAGAAATATCCATACATAGCACAAAAATAACATCCATTACAGTTCTTTGCTTTCTTCCTTGAATCTTTATATCTTTAGATATTTAAACCTTTCCTCTACACACCCATTGACCTCCTTCCCTCCCGATTTCGGGCTTCTTCATAAAAATTCTTTCTTATTTCTGCAGCTATTAATTGTTAATGGTTTACGCGTCGTAAGACTTATATCAAACCTGCTATAGTTTTTAGGTCTCTATAGTTTCCTTCAATGTATACCACAAATTTATTCCAGTCACTAATAAGCTTTGTATTTTTTTGGTTTCTGATTTTTTGTGGATCTGCGGGATCTGATTTCTTTCCACAGGGTCTGTAAGAGAGAGTTGTTCCGCCTGGCCTTTGGCTTGGAGTCAATTTGATTCCCTCCCCCTTTTTCTTTTTTCCTTTCTCCTCCTGTGATGAGGCTGCATTTTAAAGTTTTAATGTTGCATTTTAATCTTGTTTTTAAGTTGTATTCATTCAACTTGTTTTTATTATTGGTTGTTAGCCACCCAGAGCCCGGCCTTGGCTGGGGAGGGCAGGGTATAAATACAATTTATTATTATTATTTATTATTAAAGAACAGGATGATGTTGAATATATTGGGCAATTTCAGTAGCTCAACAGCACAGTTCAGAATGTAAGAAGGCATCATTTTCCATTCCACCATGTATTTGCCACATGCAACAATGTTTCCATTCTCCTGCAGTTCACCTTCCTCTAAAAACAGCATTGCTCACCTCACTGTCTGCTGTAATGACATCACGTAACTTATATAATTTACATAACCACATAAATTAAGCTGCCGTTATGCTATTCCACCCCGTTCATTTCGGTGCAAAGAAAGCATGGTGCAAATGGGAGCGAGGAAGCGATGAATTGCCTATTGTTTCTGGACTAAGAGCAACAACGACAGTGGATACCAATTACAGACAGGTAGCCGTGTTGGTCTGCCATAGTCAAAACAAAAAATTCCTTCCAGTAGCACCTTAAAGACCAACTAAGTTAGTTCTAGGTATGAGCTTTCGTGTGCATGCACACTTCTTCAGATACACTGAAACAGAAGTCACCAGACCCTTCTATATAGTGAGAAGGTGGGGAGGGGTATTACTCAGAAGGGTGGTGGGAATGGGTGATTGGCAGATAGCTGTGATGAGCCTGTTGACGACTCTTAACGACTGCAATAGGTCTTACAGGAAAAAGCAAGGGGTGAGAAGGTGAAAAATGGCTTTGTCATGTATAATGAGATAAGAATCCAATGTCTTTGTTCAGACCAGGTCTCTCCATGGTTTTAAGTTTTGGTCTTTTAAGTTTTAAACTTAAAACTCACAGCTATCTGCCAATCACCCATTCCCACCACCCTTCTGAGTAATACCCCTCCCCACCTTCTCACTATATAGAAGGGTCTGGTGACTTCTGTTTCAGTGTATCTGAAGAAGTGTGCATGCATACGAAAGCTCATACCTAGAACTAACTTAGCTAGTGGATACCAATTGTATTTGCTGGAGCGATTTCCATACCAGACATGGGACAAATAAGCGAACACTGGGAACTTGCCCTCTTTGGCATCTCAAGTTAAGATGACCCAAGAGCCTGTCAGGGTTTTGTAACCACCCATTGCACCAGATTTTGTAGCCGGTGGCTCTCATGAGCAGGATATTCTTGCATGGCTGCTGGTCTTGTTTAACACATGGTGAGTTTTGTGTGCCCAGGGTCAATTCCTACCACATGCATGTTGACTGGGAGCGGCCGCTGAGACCACATAACACTGGTCTTGAAAGATCTACATTGGCTCCCCCTACGTTTCTGAGCACAATTCAACATGTTGGTGCAGACCTTTAAAGCCCTAAACGGCCTCGGTCCAGTATACCTGAAGGAGTGTCTCCACCCCCATCACTCTGCCCAGACACTGAGGTCCATCGCCGAGGGCCTTCTGGCGGTTCCCTCACTGTGAGAAGCGAGGTTACGGGGAACCAGGCAGAGGGCCTTCTCGGTAGTGGCGCCCGCCTTGTGGGATGCCCTTCTACCAGATGTCAAAGAGAACAACAACTACCTGACATTTAGAAGACATCTGAAGGCAGCCTTGTTTAGGGAAGCTTTTAATGTTTGATGCATTACTGTATTTTAATATTGTGTTGGAAGCCGCCCAGAGTGGCTGGGGAATGAATGAATTCCTATGCCCCACAAATAACCCAGAGATGCATTTTTTTAAAAAAGCACACATTCTACTCATATAAAAACACCAGGCAGGCCCCACAAATCATCCAGAGATGCATTTTAAATAAAAGGACACATTCTACTCATGTAAAAACATGCTAATTCTTGGACCACCCGTGGGCCGAATTGAGAAGGTGATTGGGCCGAATCCAGCCCCCGGGCCTTAGGTTGCCTACCCCTGCTCTAAAGGTTTTTTTCCTTTTCTTTTTGACATTTCTTAAAACTTTGGGAACAGCCAAGCCCCAGGCCGGGCTTGACCTTACAATTGAAAGGTAAAGAATATCTTTGTTCTTTTGCTTAAAGGTGTGCTTTTTAAAAAAAGTCTTATAAAACCTTTTTCACACTTAGTAGTTTGAAATGCACTCCTTGACTTTGGTATGAGATACAGAGGCAGATTAGGGGAATGCAACCAGTTTTGTCCGTGCTGGGTGCAGGGCCTCAGGGGACCCCGAAACGATGAAATAGAATGGAAGGTGAGAGGGGTGGGGTGTGAATTTTGGCGTCGCACAGGTGCCGCTGAAATTTGGGACCCCAAGGTCTGCGAGATGCAAACTATAGCTTGCAAGTGATGCATCAAAAGTGTGAAGCACCCAAGAGCTAAGATTTAGGATCGGGGCAATGCTCAGGTTTATTGGGGGATGGGTGTAGGTAAGTGAGCCCTTAATGAAATCCACAAGATGCCCCCTGTTTTGACCAAACTCTGATGGAACTGTGATTTTAATTCCCCATCATGTCACAGTGTTGCTCTGTGATATGGGGGGGGGGATTAAAATGTGACCCCGCAACTGTGGGGGCCTTGTGGGAAGTTAAAATGGCAGCTCCCCAACTCAGCTGCCCAATTGATTTGAGTCCTGCTTGAGGGGGGTCCCAGGTCAGAGTCAGTAATGGGACTTGTTGGAGGTTTGGGATGCTGACAATTGCCTGAGGCCACTACAGTGGTAACTCGGGTTAAGTACTTAATTCATTCCAGAGGTCCGTACTTAACCTGAAACTGTTCTTAACCTGAAGCACCACTTTAGATAATGGAGCCTCCTGCTGCTGCCATGCCACCAGAGCACGATTTCTGTTCTCATCCTGAAGCAAAGTTCTTAACCTGAAGCACTATTTCTGGGTTAGCGGAGTCTGTAACCTGAAGCGTATATAACCTGAAGTGTCTGTAACCCAAGGTACCACTGTATATGCTGATGCTGTCTCTGAAAGACATTTTTTCCCCCCTCATGTCATGTCATGTAGGCTGTTCGTCAACAATTTTTGGTCTCCCTTTCTCTTCCCACACCTCCTCCTCTGAAATTGTAATTTAATTCAATTTAAGCACACTTACCAGATTGCCAAGGTGTGATATTGATCTCAGGCGTGGTTTTGGTCGTTCTTATAGTGTTCCCCATTGTTCTTCCTTCAAAGTGCTAGCTTCAGAGCTAAAGTAGCAAAGACAGATGGAAAAGCTTCAGGTTAGCACCTGCTTTGCTTACTAACATTTAGTAGCTTGTTAGAAGAAGAAGAAAGCAGGCACATACTTTGCATTGATCCTTCTTCTTAATTATTTGATGTTCTGCACGTCTGAGAAACACATGCATTTGCTTAAGTTCTCACAACTTCCCTGAAGTTGTCACAACAGTGGCCGAAAACCGCAACCAGAAACATTGCCAAGAACTGATGTATAAAACAGTATTTTCCACTGATGTTGTATTTGCATAATAGGAAGTTGCAGTCAAAGCATGAAAAGTGTGTGTGTGTCTGTGTGTGTGTCTCTGTGTGTGTTTGTATGTTTGGGGGCACCAGGGACAATAAGACGTCAATATACTTAGTCTACGCAAACTCAGGCATACAAAATACACACTCTGTCTCCCCAAATCAGTCTCTTTTCTCCAGGGTTTCCCCCCCTCCCACTCTGCCTCAGTTTGCTCTCTGTTGAACCACAGAGGGATGGAAACCATTCCCTGAAATGTATCCACATACCCTCAAGAATTAAAACAGACAGCGCTGGTTTTATAAGGCACAGCTTAGTTTCATAACAATTTCAGCAAGAGACAGAGGCTTGGTTCCGATTTTAACACAGACTCGCCTAATTTGCACTCCCCAAAGCAATATGCAGACTGAAACACAGCTAGCCTTCAAAGCCCACACTTCTATGAATTTTGTGATTCTCTGACCGAAAATGTGTACAAAAATGTGTAAATCAGGAGAGAGTCTGCAAGGGAATTGTCCCCACCCCCCACCCCCAAATGGCCTATGAAATAGTCACTGCCAGACTAAAAAACTAAAAGGCTGAAAAGTCCATGGAGTCCGTGTTATAATATACCAGATTGAATGGTGGGGATCTTCTAAGAGGTCTTTTTGTAGCTAAGGTTATTCCTCAGTGTGGAAATCTGGGGCGTTTTGAAACCAAAACAGTTGGAGATAATGCAGAACAGATTTATTTGCTCTTTATTGGGTCTCCCACCAAGAGCACATGTGACTGGAGTAATTCCAAATTTATTTTATGTTGGAGGCTGTCGTCTATTGTTTTTTTAAAAAACTGAGACATTTGGTAAATGAACTGGCAGAATTGTGTACAGAAGGGCAGCCTCGTTCATTCTCCCCAAACACCCGAATAGCTATCAGTAAATTGTTACTGAGGAAATATGGACTTGACTGAGAGACGCATTTTGCTGCGTAAATGCAGCTTACAATTCAGTATTAAAGCACGGCTCTTAAGAGCCGTCTGCAGAAAAATACACGGACACCATGATTTTATCCAGATTTTCCAGTACTTTGCCCGCTTAAAATCACACTGTGGGGAAGAGAAATACTTATTTGAGGACTTTTTCTCTGCAAAACAGTTACAGCCCTGGATTTTTTTTTGGACTATGAAGTCTAATTTTCTGGAAGGGTGATTCAAGAAAATCCCCAGAGATTAGCCCTTTGTAGAAGACACCAAACACTACATGTTATACTGTAAATTGTATGAAACAGACAAAAATAATTAGAGAACTCTTTAGTGGTGGTTGTTCCTCACAGTAATATGGAAAAGGGTAAATATCTGTTGTCCAGTTCAGACAGGTATGTAATGTTTAACACAGCTGTATTTGCAGTGAGACAATACCATGTTGCCTCCTTTGAGATCTAAGATTCTGTTTTCCCTGTATATTTTATTCCTTATATGGGCCAAGTTTTTATTTTGATGTAATAACTCTTTTAATTTTTTGTCACATGTTTCTGCTAGGCTACAACCAGCATGTGGTTTCTTCATTAATAATTTTGCATGTAAAAAAAAATATGTCAGTGAAGATAACATACAAAAGTAAAAATGTATTAGGGGAAACTGCAAACAAAAACGGTCCTTTTAGGGAAAACGCACACTAAAATGCCGGCAATTTTTTTTTAATGAGGACTTAAAAATATTGCAAACTCATGCTGAAATGTGGTGAAAGAAGATTTGAAAAATGAGAAATTGATAGGCACTAAAATTGCAGGATCGCCTTGTATCATATGACCCCATTCAGCTGCTTCGATCTGATAAATGTGCCACATAATACTCTTTCTACAGTTGTAACAAACTTGATATTTTAGTGTGGCAGCAGCTACACTTTGGAAGTTCCTGCCTACTGACATCTGTCAGGTGCTATTGTGTATGCTTTTTGACACCTACCTATGATATTTTTGCTTAGGCGGATCTATCCGAACACATAAATGTCGATGCGCTTTAATCCCTCTCTCTTTTAGATATACTTTTAATATTAACTATTTTCAAACCTTATTAATTGTATCTGACTTGCTTTTTAACTGATAGTTTTAATATTTCTTGTAAACCGCTTAGTTTTAAAACCAATCAGCTGGTAATTTTTGTCAAATAAATAAATACGAATTGGCATATTCATCTGTTCCAAATTCCAGCTCTGGTTTTTCATCAGGGACTTTTACTTACTCTGTTGGGGTCTCACATAGTGACCTTGAAAGCCCAAACTACTGTTTTGTTCCATACCAAATCTTCATCATACTTTTTGGGAAAAGGTATGTATGGACTCCCTTGTTCTGTGGGATTTTGTCTGATGCAGTATTGATTGTTTCGTCATTTATAAATGTTATTATCCTGCCCTCCAGGTCAACTGAAATTCTTTTCTTAATTGAAAGAAAAAAGCTGAAAGCCTAACCAGACTTACTTGAGAGTAAGCCCATTGAATCCATTGGGAGTTACCTCTGGGTTATCTTGCCTAGGATTGTGCTGTTTAAATACTAGCAAAAGGCAACAACAAAAAGAGGGGAAAAGGATGCAACTGGTCTTTACCGAATCAGGCAGTTGGTACATTTAGCTCAGTGCAATGTCTACATTTTCAGAAAAGATTTCAGAAAGGGAGTTCTCTCTCAGTGACTCCTGAAGATGCCAAGAGATGACCCTTCTACATGCATCTATTAAGTCATATTATATTGTAGTGAAAATAGCATAACAAAGATGCATTGTATCAGGAACCTGCCTGCTAGAATGCATCCATTAGTCAAAACGGCAGACAGGAATGGGTTTATTGGGAGAAATTTGCACTACAATGCTGGCGAATTTTCACGAGAGTTTTCAAAGGAACAGAAAATTCACAAATTGCTGCAGATATATGGGAAGCTGGATTTTCAGATTGGGGAAAATGAGAAATGGAGAGAACAGAAATTGACAGGTCCACCCCTAGTCAGGGGTGATGAGGGTTTGTGCAACAACAGATGGAGGACACCAGGTTAGATATAAGGCTGCTAGGAACTACCAAGGCAGGATGCAACCCTGAGGTCAAGGTGGAAAGTTCTTCACAGTGACCCTCCAGGAGATGAAAAGGGGCTTCTAAACTTGCCTCTCCAATTGCATAGAGCAGACCCTTAAGAATAACAGGAGATCTCCAGCCAGACTTGCTGCCGAATGAGCATCGATCTTATTCCCACCCACCAGTTGCGTACACAGCCTGCCTCCCTAGAATCCTAGGAAATGTAGTTTACCCATCACAGACCTGGAATTCCCAGCACCCTTAACAAATGACAGCTCTAGGATTTGGGCAGGGGAGTGCTTTAAATGTATAGTGTCTTTTTTATTTTAAGTAATTCATTTCAGAGGAAGTCAGGAAAATGGACTCCTTCTCCCAAGCCAAAAGTAGGCTTAGAGAAGAGAGAAAGGGCTCCAGAGAGAGTGGTCAGCTTCAAGATACTGGAGTGAAATTGCCTCTTGTATCTTCCATTGTGACCTTGTCAAGACACGCAAAGTATTCTGTGAAATGCAGGGCTTTTATTGTCGTTTAACACGTTCACCGAAGGACTTCTTACTCTGCTTTGGAACAGGAAGTTAATGCACCCGTTTTTCTTGCAATGTCTTGCAATTTGCAAAGGCAATTTGAAAGAGGCTGTTTGTGGTGTGGAAATTCACCCTGCTTTTGCCTCTGCTGAATGGGTTTTGCAGGCTTTTTTTTATGGCTTCGGAAACCAGCAAAACTGACGTAGCCAGAGGCAGCGGTGCGACGAAAGAAAAATGTGTGCATTATATACCATGGGAAGTGATGTGCCTCTCAAACCGCTTCTGACTTTCTTAAAACAAGCAAGCGAAAACGGTTTTCTGCCTCCATCCGTGGGGCCGAATGAGGCATCCTAGACGCAGCCATGTTTGATGCCCGCATGCTTGCCCTATTCCGTTTTGAGCCCCTTCCCTTCCCTGCCCCTTCCCTGCCTAATACATTTGGGAAAGGGGGTAAGAACAGCTCTTCTGCTTCGGACCAGTGGTCCAAGCCCTCCAGCATTCTGTTCTCACAGCGGCCAACCAGATGCACAAAGGAATCCTGCACACAGACCACAAAGCACAACAGTCCTTTCCCCTCCAGTGGTATTCTGATATTCAGAAGCATCACTGCCTCCGACAGAGCACAGGCACGAGGGTTGGTCACCTTGGATATAGCATTACGCTCCTTTAAAGCCTGCCAAACCAGAGTCCATTGCTGGCTTTAACCTTTAAAGCCCTATACGGCCTAGGAGCCACGTACCCACGGGACCGCCTCTCCTGGTATGTCCCACGGAGGACATTACGGCCTTCAAACAAAAACATCTTAGAGGTCCCGGGCCACAGGGAGGTTAGGCTGGCCTCAACCAGACCAAGGCTTTTTCGGCTGTGGTGGAACGCTCTGTCACAAGACACTAGGGCCCTGTGGGACTTGACATCTTTCCGCAGGGCCTGCAAGACAGAGCTGTTCCACCAGGCCTTTGGCCAAGGGACAGTCTCACCCCCTCCTTTGGTAATCTTCATAGAACTCTAGCCCAATGGTTCCCATTAATTAGATTTTGAATTGATTTTAAAATGAATTGATTTTAGAATGCTGTGTTACTTTTATTGTTGTTAGCCGCTCTGAGCCCGGCTTTGGCTGGGGAGGGCGGGATATAAATAAATTATTATTATTATTATTATTACATCCTGTAAATTCCATTGTGTGAAGAAGTAGTTTATCTTGTCTTTCCCCCTCCAAATCTAAAAGAAGCAGGGTCTGGGCAGAGAGTCACCCAGTTGGTCAACAGGGCAAGGCAATTGGAGAATGCTCCCCCATCTTCTTCCTGTTCACACTGCTTGGATGCTCAGAGAGAGTGTGGGAGCCACAGGGCCCCCTGTAGGGAATTTAGGCCCTGACAGATGCACCTGTCCTTTTCTTTCACCCCAGCCCCAATACAGTGTCCCTCCAAACTGGGGTCTCCAACTCCCATCATCCCTAGCTAGCAGGACCAGTGGTTGGGGGTGATGGGCATTGTAGTCCAAAAACAGCTGGAGACCCCAGTTTGGGGGACACTGCTGTATGTGATGGGTGAGGGAAGGGAGGTAGCTCGATACAGAACATCTCTGCCTTTTGTGTGGAAGGTCCCAGTTTCATTCTCCAGCATCTCCATCTGAGGCTCAGGATGTCCCCCTGCCAGAGAGCAGCTGCCAATCAGTGTAGACTATACTGTGCTAGATGGACCAAAGGTCTTATTCTATATACAGCAGCTCCCTATGAGGCAGGCTGTGCAGAAAAGCGTGTGAGGCATTGGGGCAGGTTTAGCTCCCACCTCGCCCACTGCTTTCACTGGAATCGGTGAATACAGAGATGTGGTTGCCTGCTATCCTATTTTTGCCTCATTGAGGAGCTTCTCCCTTGTACCAGCCTAAAGAACTGATAACCCCCCACAACCTTTTCTCAAGCAGAACCACCACAGCTGCCTTGGGTTGGGCAAGAACGCTCAACTTTCTGTGCGGCAAGGGGCTGACGCGGCCCTGGATTCCAGCAGAGCTTACCTTGCGTTTAGATGCCAGGCATAGTGCCCTAGCCCTCTTCCTTTGCCTCTTCCTTTCACCAGCGGCGCCTGGCTTCCATGTCGCTTGGAAAATGCCAGAGGGGAAAGCAGGTTCAGTTCTGATGCACACAGCCGAGCGAAGTGAGGCTTTAGGAGAGCTCGGCAGCCTATCATGCAGCCCCGTTCTTGCTAAACAAGGCGCATACTTCCTCTGTGAGAAATAAGGAAGGGCTCTGCGTATTGCACGAGATAAGTTCCTGTTGCTTGTTGCTAGCTGGGCTGGGAGGTGGTCTGGGGCACTTTTGCTCTCCTTTTTCGACAAGCTGTTTTCATGTCAAGTTTTTTTGGGGGGCCTGCGGCGGTGCAAGCGGCGGCTGTGGCTGTACGAAAAGCAAAGGAAGGGGTCCCCCTGTGCATACGAAACCTTTGTGCACTACGGGTTTCCAGTGCCTGTTGCTCGCTTGTGCCGTTTATGTATTTATAGCTTGCTGCAGGCCTTCCTTCCTCCCCAGAGCCCAGAATGGCATGTTGCATCATGATACTCAGCTGTGCTCAGCCCAGAAAACTGGCATTGTGGGCATGCAGAAAAGCAAGCTTCGGTGTCAGGAATCATAGAATTATAGAGCTGGAAAGGAACCCTGAGGATCCCCTAGTCTGGAATTTCCCAAACTTGGGTCTCCAGTTGTTGTTGGACTAAAAATCCCATCATCTCTGACCGCTGGTCCTGCTAGCTTGGGATGATGGGAGTTGTAGTCCAACAACAGCTGGAAACCCAAGTTTGGGAGACAACTCCCTGCAGTGCAGGAATCTCAACTAAAGCATTTATGACAAGTGGAAGGTTCTCAGACAAGGTGGAAGGAGAAAGAACTTGCCCATGTGAGGATCAACTGGTGGAAACCCTTACACATATGGTTTTCAGTTGTAAACTATATGCTGATCTCTGCCAGCAAATTCTAGATCAACTCTGTTTCCCTAATTGGAAACCAGAGTGAGAGGTCATACATTTTCTATTACTGGGGAATGATCAGGAGCTCACCAAGTTAGTGGCTAAATATCTCTATTTCGTTTTTTGTCGTCGAAATACACTGCAGACGTCTGATCTCCCTGGAGACCAAGAGATGTGACGATAGACTGCTCTGCCTCCTTTCTTTTAGCAAATGTTTTGTGCCACTGGGGAAGTGGTAATTCTGTATTGATTTGTTTTGGAAGATGTATGTGATGCCAATAAAGGTTTTATGATACAATGTGATTTATGACAAGTGGTCACCCAGCTTCTGCTTTAAAACCTCCAAGGGAGGAGGGCCAACAACTCCTTGGAAGAGTCCCTCCCACCATCTTACCATCATAAAGTCCTTCCTGGTGTTTAGTTAGAACCTCTTTCCTTACAACTTTAATCAATCGGTTCAGGTCCTACACTCCAGAGTAGGAGAAAACAAGCTTGCTCCATCTTCCATATGACAACTCTTAAGATATTTGAAGATGGAGATCTCCTCTCAGTCTCCTCTTTTCCAGGCTAAACTCCCTCAATCGTTTCAAATCAGGCTTGGTTTCCAGACCCTTGACCATCTTGGTCACCCTCCTCTGCAGATAGAATCATAGAATCATAGAATTATAGAATCATAGAGTTGGAAGAGACCACAAGGGCCATCGAGTCCAATCCCCTGCCAAGCAGGAACACCATCAGAGCACTCCTGACATATGGTTGTCAAGCCTCTGCTTAAAGACCTCCAAAGAAGGAGACTCCACCACACTCCTTGGCAGCAAATTCCACTGTCGAACAGCTCTCACTGTCAGGAAGTTCCTCCTAATGTTTAGGTGGAATCTTCTTTCTTGTAGTTTGGAACCATTGCTCCATGTCCGCTTCTCTGGAGCAGCAGAAAACAACCTTTCTCCCTCCTCTATGTGACATCCTTTTATATATTTGAACATGGCTATCATATCACCCCTTAACCTCCTCTTCTCCAGGCTAAACATGCCCAGCTCCCTTAGCCGTTCCTCATAACGCATCGTTTCCAGGCCTTTGACCATTTTGGTTGCCCTCCTCTGGACACATTCCAGTTTGTCAGTGTTCCAGCTTGTCCATATTCTTCTTAAATTGTGGTGCCGGGAACTGGATATGTGATGAACTGGGATGTAGAACCCCCTGCCTCTCCAGATGTTGATTGAGTCCACAAGCCCCAGCCAGCATGGCCAAGAATCGGGGCAGTAGGGGTTGTGGACCCCAACATCTGAAGGGCTATGGGACCCCCGTTGCTGACTTGTTCACATAAGAGTTGTGTCTAGCAGCTAGACAGACACCAGTCAGTGCAGATTATTGCTCAGGGAAAGAGTAAGACTGACCTGGAAACGTTTTTTATTGGATCTTACAAAAATCAGAGGACACCAATTGGTTACTGGCACAAATGGAGGCAAGCTGGAATTCAGTAGTATGATACCCCAGGGACCTTTTGATACAAACACAGGAAATCGTATGTTAGGCAAGCATTCACATAATGAGTCAACCTTTTGCATTGATTCCTATGGGGAAGTTTCTAATGTGTTTCTGAGCACAGAATTTTTACCCCTAAATGACCACACCCCCCCCCCCCGGAAAACTGTCTGAAACTTTGCAAAAATGCTCTCTTATTTGTCTGATCTCTTCCCTTCCTTCCCACCATGATTTCTGGTGAAACAGCTGCCATGGGACATCAAGACACAGAAAGTGAGGCTTGTTTAAGGCTGCTTATCTGTTTACAGTACCACACGCATGTCCAGCTGTTTGGATATCTGAATCTGTGGTGCGTAATCCTTGTGTTTGGATAAGTGAATTTTTGTATAATGATCATTTGGATAGCAAAATCTGCGTGAAGATCCAGAGGTTCTCTGTTCTAGCCCGGTGGCTTCTGACACACTCCTGGTCATGTTTCCTTCACAACAACCTTGTGAGGTAGGAGAAGCCTAAGGAAGCCCCCTGTTACCACCATTATTACCATCTTCTCAGCACCAAGTTAAGACCTTCCTCTACTTCCAGGCATCCGGTGGTGTTGGACTGATTATAATTTGTCAGGTGGCGCTTGCAAAGCAATTGTGTCTTTTAGTGTTTTTATGGGATGATGCAGTTCTAAATATTGCTTGGTCAAATGGCGGTTCATGATTATGTTTTTAATCATGCAGAATCTGGTATTCTGGTCCTTGGTTGGCTTGGGCCACAGTGTGGCAGAGGCTGAGAGACAGGGGGCATTGGTGAGGTACTGGAGAACAGCGCGGTAGATCCCACATGTTCTGTGGGCACACACCTTTTATTGAGCTGAATAGAGTGAAAGATATTACGAGTCATGGGGGTGTGTAGAGTCTGAAGACTGCTTTGTTTATCTTTCAGCTGCTCTCTTGTTAATGCTGCTAACACTGTTTTATAGATTATAAACACTGCATTGATTTGTTAATCATATAACATATGGCTTCTGCTGATGCTTAGCTTGTTTTCTAGTTACTAACGGTGTTTTGTAGATTGCAGTTGTTGCACTGACAATTTGATAATTGTCCTATATGAGTGATGCTGTATCTGCAATGTTCAATCACGTTATTGTTATTTGTTGTTTGTGAGCCGCTTTGGGATTCCTTTGAGGCAAAGGATACAATAAATCGGATCAAACTCCCATCAGCCCAAGCCAGTGTTGTCACTACTCAAGGATGTTGGGAGTTATAGTTTGGAAGCACCTGAAAGGCACGTTAGCCATCTCTGTTTTATCTCTTTCTACTACAGACATGGGATGCTGGTGGAGCTGTGGGTAAAACCTCAGTGCCTAGGACTTGCCGATCGCATGGTCAGTGGTTCGAATCCCCGCGACGGGGTGAGCTCCCGTCGTTCGGTCCCAGCTCCTGCCCACCTAGCAGTTCGAAAGCACCCTTAAAAAGTGCAAGTAGATAAATGGGTACCGCTTTATAGCAGGAAGGTAAACGGCGTTTCCGTGAGCTGCGCTGGTGCAGGATCGCCAGAGCAGCTTCGTCACGCTGGCCACGTGACCCGGAAGTGTCCTCAGACAGCGCTGGCCCCCAGCCTCTTAAACGAGATGGGCGCGCAACCCCAGAGTCGGTCACGACTGGCCTGTACGGGCAGGGGTACCTTTACCTTTACCTTTTACTACAGACATTCTTCAGGTTCTTTTCTCTCTCTCTTTTAAATAATATTTTATTATTTTTCCATATCAAAAGTTACATTTTGTTACTCAACAGTTATATTCCAATTCAACAAAACTAGTGACATCGAGGTTTATAACCCAAAATACATACAGTTGCGTTTTAAGGTTTTGCCTTATCTAACTTCATCCTTGCTAACATGTTTCTTAATATATTCTGCTATTTCATATCCTGCTGTGGTCTTCGCATATGGGAAATAACTTTTTTAAAAGACTGGAAAGGGTTTCCAGTCCTCTTTAAAGGATTCTAAATTTGCTTCTCTTTATCAGTGTTACCAGTTTTGCCATCTCTGTGTATTCCAATATTTTCACCAACCTTTCTTCCTTTGAGGGTGTTATCTCTTCCTTCTATTTCTGTGCACAGAGAATCCTTGCCGCTGTAGTCACATACAGCAGAGGAGTGGGTGGTGCTGCGGTCTAAACCACTGAGTCTCTTGGCCTTTCTGATCGGAAGGTCGGCAGTTCGAATCCCCGCAACGGGGTGAGCTCCTGTTGCTCTATCCCAGCTCCTGCCAACCTAGCAGTTCGAAACCACACCAATGCAAGTAGATAAATAGGTATCACTGCGGCGGGAAGGTAAAGATGTTCCCATGGGTTCTGGCTTCCGTCACGGTGTTCCGTTGCACCAGAAGCGGTTTAGTCATGCTGGCCACATAACCCGGAAAGCTGTCTGCGGACAAACGCCGGCTCCCTTTGCATGAAAGCGAGATGAGCGCCACAACCCCATAGTTGCCTTTGACTGGACATAACTGCCCAGGGGTCCTTTACCTTTTTACCTTTTTTACCTAGTCACATGAGGGACACGGGTGGCACTGTGGATTAAACCACAGAGCCTAGGACTTGCTGATCAGAAGGTCGGCGGTTCAAATCCCCGTGACGGGGTGAGCTCCCGTTGCTCGGTCCCTGCTCCTGCCAACCTAGCAGTTCAAAAGCACGTCAAAGTGCAGGTAGATAAATAGGTACCGCTCCGGCAGGAAGGTAAACAGTGTTTCTGTGCACTGCTCTGGTTCTCCAGAAGTGTCTTAGTCATGCTGGCTACATGACCCGGAAGCTGTACACTGGCTCCCTCGGCCAATAAAGCGAGATGAGCGCCACAACCCCAGAGTCGGTCACGACTGGACCTAATGGTCAGGGGTCCTTTTACCATTACCTAGTCACATACATAAATACCATCGAGGCTTTCTTTGGTTTATCTCCTTCTGCTACAGATATTCTTCTGGTTCTGATCTACTGTGACCTCTTCTGGAATGTAGCAACGGAGGAAAAATCCCCTTTTCCCCCAGTAAGAGCTTGTGCTGTTGATGATAAGGCAGTAAGGGAAGGAAGGAACACCATTCTACAGCTGTACACGGAAGTGCAGCAGAAAGGACAGTGTGTTACATACGCAACACAGTACTAACACAGCTACTTCAGAATTTGAGCATTTTCTCGAAGTGTCCTGATTCATAACGCAGTGCGCAGAGTTGCATAATTCGCAAATGCTTCTGTCCGTTGCTGCTGAAGTTGGACTTCATAGAGGAGGGCAGGCTCCAGAATTGCTTCACTCCACTGGAGCAATTAATTTTGAAACATGATAACATCAGAGCAGGCATCCCCAAACTCAGCCCTCCAGATGTTTTGGGACTACAACTCCCGTCATCCCTCGCTAACAGGACCAGGGTGCTTTATTGGCCGAGGGAGTCCTCTCTCCTCTTTCTCCATGCAACATATAATTTTATGAACTTCTATCATGTCGCATCTAACTCACCTTTTTTCTAAATTAAAAGCCCCAAACGCTGCAACCTTTCCTGGCCCTTTCCTGAACCTTTTCAAACCCCAGAATATTATTTTTGGGGTGAGGCATCCAGAACCCTACGCAGTCTTCTAAACACAGTCACACCCCAGATTAGTGCAATGGCATTACGATACTGGCGGTTTTATTTTCGATTCCTTTCCAAATGAGAGAGCATGATTTACGTGGGTGTTCCTTTTTCTCTTGGTTTGAGTCAGACGTCGAGCAGGTTTCCAAAAGTCACTGGAGGTTATTCGCCCTCCTCCACAACAGGGAGGCATTGCGGAGATTCCTGCATGATGCAGCCAATGTTCATGCTAGTTTGAAGTACTTTGCATTGTGTGTGTGTGTGTGTGTGTGTGTGTGTGTATATATATATATATATATGCTTTCGTAGATTTTCACGGGTACAGGAATGCAGGTTTTGGTGTCCTCGGGTGTCTTCCCGTGTAAAAGTTGGGGTGTCTAGGCGACGTTTCGACGAGGTCTCACTCGTCATCTTCAGGCTGGTGCTTTCGGCTTCTTGTTACTGGAACAGAGCGGGATCTCAATGTTTGAGTTCCTATAAATACTGTAGAGGGGGTGTGGTGTCTAGCCTCCAATGTTCTGGGCAGAGAGGAAGTTCCCAGGCTAGTGTGCCTTTTCTTCTTTTGTTCCTTAATTACTTGAGAGATACCTTGAGTGATTTCTTGAGTGATATCCTGAGTACCACTTAGGTGGGTCATTAGGTGTGGATTAGTTGCTAAAGTCTTTGTGTCTTGACCTCTTGAACTTTGTGAAGAGTTTTCCTGAGAAGATGGCTGTATTGCACTTAGTTGTGCTTTGGCTTGGCTTCGTGTATAGGGGCGAGCTGTGGTTTTGTGGCTTGTGTCAGCCAGATCTGTGTAGGGATTGCAGGGGGGTGCAGCATCCGGAGGTGCCACCATGGATTGGCTACTGGATGGTGTCAGTAATTCATCTGTGGAGAGGGTCTGGGTTTGGGTCTGGTGTGGTTGATTGGTGTTGGCGTTCTGTGTGCCTCTGGATCTGGTGTCAGTTTTTGTGGGGAGGGCTAATTTCCAGATGTCTGGCAAGCGGGATGTGTCGTCACGCTTGTTCATGTTGTGAGGGTGTTTCTCTATCTCGATGGCTTCCATGATTATTCTCTTGTGGTGATGTTCCGTGTTAAAGAGCAATTTGGAATCTGCAAAATTAATTTCGTGTCCTGTTTCTTTCATGTGTTGGAAAAGAGAGGAAGTTTTTTCTTCTTTTTTGACGGCATTCTTGTGTTCTGCGATACGTGCATTTATTCGTCTGTTTGTTTGTCCAATGTACGTGGCTGGGCAGACTTTGCAGGGTATTTCATAGATCCCTTGGTTTTCCAACTGGATTTTATCCTTGGGGTTTCTGAGGATATTGGCTATTTTTTGGTTGGTGCAAAAGGCTGTTTTGATATTGTGTTTATGGAGGATTTTGCTAATTTTATCTGTAGTGCCCTTGATATAAGGAAGGAGGGCCATGCCATTGTTTTCTTCTGTGTCTTGGTTTTTGGGGGGTGTTTCCTTTTGGATTAGCTTCGTAATCCTGTTTTGCTGGTATCCATTGGCAATTAACACATTTGAGAGATTCTGTAACTCAGTTGTCAAGTGGTCTTTGTCAGCCAGGCATATATATATATATATATATATATATATATGACGCTGGTGGCTCTGTGGGTTAAACCACAGAGCCTAGGACTTGCTGATCAGAAGGTAGGTAGTTTGAATCCCCGCCACAGGGTGAGCTCCCGTTGCTCGGTCCCTGCTCCTGCCCACCTAGCAGTTCGAAAGCACGTCAACGTGCAGGTAGATAAATAGGTACTGCTCCAGCGGGAAGGTAAACGGCATTTCCGTGCGCTGCTCTGGTTCGCCAGAAGCGGCTTAGTCATGCTGGCCACATGACCTGGAAGCTGTATGCCGGCTCCCTCAGCCAATAAAGCAAGATGAGTCGGCCATAACTGGACCTAATGGTCAGGGGTCCCTTTACACACACACACACACACACACACACTTACATCTATCTATCTATCTATCTATCTATCTATCTATCTATCTATCTATGTATAGCACAATCCCTGTATCAGGGGAACCTTTTTCACATTCTTCTGTGCAGTCAGATGAGGTCCATGCACCAGCTGTGGGCTAGAGCAGCAGCAAAGATGGGCAGAGCAAGGAGTGGAAACTTTACCTTTACGCAGTAGGCTTGCTTCTACTTCAAACCCATCCATCTCTATCATCCATCCAGACAAGCAAGAGGCATTGCCAAAGTTCAAGGACACATTTTAGCCAGGTGAAAACACTCCGGTGTCAGGGCAGGCGTCTGCAGTAACTCGCACAGCATCAGTGAAGTTAACTCTTTATTCAAAGAAACAAAACAGCTCAGGCCTCGCGAGCCCAGCAGCTCTTCTTGGTAGATCTTGCCTCAACGAGCCAGTTGTGAGGACTGAAGTTTCCTGCCTTCCACAGTTGCCTCTTCCTCCTATGGGTCCTTCCCAAGCAATCTGAGACTCTGTCAAAGGTTTTGCCTTTGCTCCGCCCTCTTCATACCTCTTTGGGTTCTGGGAGACCAGGGGGAGGTGAGCAGATCACATCAGGAGGGGGAGAGCCCCTGGCTTCTTCAGCAGCCTGCCTCATCTCTGCCTCTACCCCCACCTCTAGCCTCCGCTTCTACCTCTGATTCTGGACTGCTCTCTGCTACAGACTCTTCCTGCTCACTAAACCCTGTTACCTCTTCAGCTTCTGACACCTCAGTCTGCTCCTTCTCCCTCTGACTACCCACCGTCGTCCCACCACCACTTCCTGGGCTCTGAGCCTTCTTCTCCTGGGGGTTCCCCAGCTTGTGCCTCTCCTCAGCATCCAGCCAGTCCATGACAATCTAGTTCACACTGGTGGGGTTTATTATCATCTTTATTATTTGCCTGCCATTCACCTAAACGCTCATGGATGGGCTGCAACAATGGAATTGTTACTGGGGACACTGGCAGCTGTTGTTGGAGATGTTGGTGACTGAAACTGGAACTGTTTGTATGCAAACCAGCGAGCTGGTGCTGCAGCTGTCGTGGCCGATGGATGCTGTTATCCAGCAACGGGATAGACAGGGCTCATGAGTGGAGTGAGTTGTGAACCCAATAAGTGTGAACCTATATATGCTCCCTTCTGTTGAGTCAGATCATTTGCCCATTTGGCTGAGTGCTATCAACTCTCAGCTGCCTTGTGAAATGCAGGAATACTGCATTTTTTAAAAAAGCAAATGAGCATATAGCAATTCTAGGGGTTAGCACATGAGTAGGCAAACTAAGGCCTGGGGGCCGGATCTGGCCCAATCGCCTTCTAAATCCAGCCCACGGGTGGTCCAGGAATCAGCGTGTTTTTACATGAGTAGAATTGTGTCCCTTTATTTAAAAGGCATCTCTGGGTTAGTTGTGGGGCCTGCCTGGTGTTTTTACATGAGTAGAATGTGTGCTTTTATTTAAAATGCATCTCTGGGTTATTTGTGGGGCATAGGAATTCGTTCTTTTCTTTCTTCAAAATATAGTCCGGCCCCCCTCACGTTCTGAGGGACAGTGGACCAGCCGCCTGCAGAAAAAGTTTGCTGACCCCTGGTAGCAGGTCATCAACTCAGGGCTGAGTCCAGCCCATTGACAAATATCCTTTGACCCCTCCATTTACGAACCTCAAGGCAAAGCAGATATAGTTCTGTGGTGGGAGAGACTTCGTCTATGTGGAGATAACATCCCTTCAGGCAGTTTCCATTCGCACGTGGCTGTTCTTGAGGTCCTCAGCAGAACTAAGATGATTAGCAGCACGGCTAGTATATGTTTCTTTAAAAAGGACACCCTTTGCGTGTTTGTTTTTGCAGCTCTTTTTTCCTTTTCTTTTTGCAACCCTCCAGCGAGATTGCTGCCATCAAGAATGAGAGAAGGATATTAAGCCCCTTAATAGAAGCCTACAGATCTATTTATTTTTGAGGGATTAAGCGAACTCAGCTGCTGCTACTGCAGCAGCCTGGAGCAAAGTTGAAAGCTGAACACAGACTTTTCTGGATATAAAAAAAGTTATCAAAAACATTCGCATGTGGGAAGTGGCCTGTAATACGGAAACCAGCAAGGCACTCAAAACTGTTGAATGTATTGCAAACTTATAACTAGCCAGATCAAGCAAATGCTTGTTTATAGCAAAATGACCTCCAAGGCAAATCTTTTATCAGATCTGTCTTCAAGGGCAACCCCATGTAGAGGGCATTACAGTAGTCCAGTGTGGGTGGGGGAAAATCTGTTCAGTTTGCATTTAATGGCAAATAAACCTAATTCACACTTTTCTTCAAAACAACGCAAGAACCAAAACACAGCCATCCTTTAAAATTCTCACCGTAGGTCTCCAGCCAAATAGCGCACAAAAATGCATATATTTGAGGGAAATGCCCATGAATACACAAATACTAGTGAAAGGAGCACAAAAAAAATTGTGTTTTACAGTGGTACCTCGGGTTACATACGCTTCAGGTTACAGACTCCACTAACCCAGAAATAGTACCTTGGGTTAAGAACTTTGCTTCAGGATGAGAACAGAAATTGTGCAGCTGCAGCTCAGCGGCAGTGGGAGGCCCCATTAGCTAAAGTGGTGCTTCAGGTTAAGAACAGTTTCAGGTTAAGAACGGACCTCCGGAACAAAATAAGTACTTAACCCGAGGTACCACTGTATTAGGAAACATTGCTTTGCAAAAAATACAGCTCCGCCTCTGTGCAGTAAAATAAGGTGCAGGCCAAAGCTTGGGTGTGTCTGATGTTCTTTGGATCACACCCGTTGTCCTTAGATGAGTCAGGCTCCAACATAGCTCCCTGTTTCTTTTCAGGATTCCTAAAATAGTTTCCCTACAAAGCAGACAGTCGAAGGGCAAAATCCTTGGACAGCAGAAAAGTAAGTGGTCTCCTGGGAGTCCTTCACATCTGGTGAGAGTGCAGGATTGAATCAGCGCCTCTTTCTGATTATATTTGGAAACTGAAATATACTCGGAGTCCTGTAGTGATTTTGTGCTCGTTGTTGCAGCTTGTAAAACAGCAATTTAATTGCACCCCAAACCTCAGGCTTTTATATACAGTGGTACCTCGGGTTACATACGCTTCAGGTTACAGACTCCCCTAACCCAGAAATGGTACCTTGGGTTAAGAACTTTGCTTCAGGATGAGAACAGAAATCATGCTCCGGTGGCGCGGCAGCAGCAGGAGGCCCCATTAGCCAAAGTGGTGCTTCAGCTTAAGAACAGTTTCAGGTAAAGAACGGACCTCCGGAACGAATTAAGCACTTAACCTGAGGTACCACTGTACTGTACAGTCATACCTTGGGTTAAATGTGCTGCAGGTTGAGCGTTTTCAGGTTACACTCTGCGGCGACCCAGAAGTAATGGAGCACGTTACTTCCTGGTTTCGCCGCTCGCGCATGTGCAGACGCTCAAAATGATGTCACCGTCATGCACGGAAGCGGCAAATCGTGACCTGCGCACGTGCAGATGCGGGTTGCTTTCGCTTCAGGATGCGAATGGGGCTCTGGAATGGATCCCATTCACATCCGGTGGTACCACTGTACATTATTTACCCAATGAGTCCCATCTGATTGGCTGATTCTGCTTCCCTCCTGGAACCTGATTGGTCTTTTCCTACAAGCCAATCAGTGGTTGCATTCTAGGATCCTACTTGCCTATTGTTCTAGGATCCATGCTTAGTACATAACAGACACCTATGATAGACATAATCCGAAGAAAAGGAAATGAGTTGCCTTATTTATAGAAACATGCAGACTTGCTCCCTGGGGGTAGGGTGGGGAGGAAAGTTTCTTACACCAACTCCCTACTGCAGCCCTCGCCAAAGTAGTACCCTGCAGATGTTTTCACTGCACTGAAGGGAGTTGTGGTTCAAAACATCTTGAGGGAACCACCTGGATGAAGGCTGGGACAGAATACAATGAATCCATCACCCATAACTGGCACCATCTTATAAAATCTCCATACACCCCAAACTTCTAATGTAACAGAGAGGAGGGAGAACATCAGGCCTCCTTGAAGAGAAAGTAGCAACTGATAGGAAAGCACAAAGATAATTTCCCTCTATCCTTCCAACCCCATGCGCCAACATGCACATGTGTACACACCCCAGATGTTTTGGATGCACAGATGTCTTGGCATGGGGACAACAGGCAGGAATTCACATGGCAGTAGTCTAGGCCTAGCGGACAGATCGTATCAATGGGTTCTTGTCTGTCATCAGTCTGTTGTGGTGTAGTGGTTAAGAGCAGTGGACTTGTAATCTGGTGAACCGGGTTCGCTTCCCCGCTCCTCCGCATGCAGCTGCTGGGTGACCTTGGGCCAGTCACACTTCTCTGAAGTCTCTCAGCCCCACTCACCTCACAGAGGGTTTGTTGTGGGGGAGGAAGGGAAAGGAGAATGTTAGCCGCTTTGAGACTGCTTCGGGTAGTGATAAGCGGGATATCAAATCCAAACTCTTCTTCTTCGTCGTCTCTTCTTCATCAGTACTTACCACTGGACTGGAAGCTGAGCTGGAGATGTTTGTTGTTGGCATGTCTGTCTCCAGAGTGCGCCTCCAGGAGCGAAGCCAAACTGCTGGAGAGTCACAGCGCCAGCTGTGGCTGCAGAAACCAGTAACTCGCAATTGATGCCTCCTTCATTGTTTTTGCCATGTTAGCAGCACCAAGATGACTTTGCCTGGGCAGTGTACCTAGAGGTCCTGGGCTGCCCAGGCGACATGACCTGCCTCCTTGGCCTCACTGATGCGGTCCAAAGGAAAGCAGAGCAATATGTTTGGCACCAGCTTGGTTGCCACAGTTGCTGGAAGGGAGGTGTACAAGGAGCCACCCAACTTGCCTTAAAGATTCCGCTCTGGATTTGTATAGGGCTGATTCCTTAGCCTTTTCTTCTAGGATAATGATTTGGCTAGGAGGGTTGTGCAAATTCTCTAGCATGCCACAGAGGAGCTAACAGGGTGTTGTTTTCTTGAGTTTCCAATGCTGAAAGACAGGGATCTAACCAGAAGACACCACAGTATTATACATAAGTTTTATTTGAAATAGTTGCTACGTGCTTCAGAATGAATGGCTGCGTGCTTAATTTATGTGCAGTTATATATATTCTTTGCAGAGTTATCAATGCAGTACTTTCCAGGCAAAGTCAACCATATCTCAGTACATGACTTTTTCATGTCTTGCTATTTGTGTGTGGTGTGTGTGTGTGTGTGTGTGTGTGTGTGAAGTTTCAACAACTCAGAGCGTTAACCAATGTTTCAAATTTAGGATGAGTCATTTGTGAAACCACTCCCCCCCCCCCTTTTTACTAAATCTGCTTTAGTATTATAGATCAGATGCTATCTGCTTGCTGTCTGCAATTGTCTTCTTCACATCAAGTTAACGTCTCTTTGTAAGGAGCTAAATAGCATCAGTCTTAAGTGTAAAAGCATCGTTCTGCCATTCATAGCCAATAGACGTGGGGAAAACAGGCACAAGGGATCAGGTGTGTAGCTGAAAGTGGGTTCTAAGGGATTCCAAAATCATAGACCAGGAACCAGTGAGATGGTAAATTCAGAAATAGCATCAGATTAAGAGCCACAGGTGATGTAGAGGGATACCGCAAGCAGAAACAGAAGGTGCTGGTTCTATTCTGTAAGTATTGTGGGAATGTTCAGGGTGGCAGGAGAGGATATATTGTTTATTAATATCCTTCCTAACCTGCACTAGCAAGATCCTTTATGTAGCAGAGTTACATTCCCCCTTTTTTATGCACAGCAGATAGCTGGTTGCAGGCTCGTGTGAGCCTCTCACTATTATACAATTCAATCTGTCTCAGATTGAATTGTACGTTCCTGTTGCTATCAAAGGGTTAAAGGGTAGCAGAAACGCTCTAATCACTGAGCAGCTGGAGGTCATTAGGCTTCCAGGAACATGAGTTTGTATAAATAGTCTCCTGTGTGTTTGTTCTCCCCTTTTCTCCTCCTTTTTGGGCGTGTTTGCTGAGATGTGTGGTTCTTCGCCAGGGTTGTTTTTTGTTTTGTAAATAAACCTTATCTTTGAGTTACAAACCGCATGCTCCAAGACTCCTCTTTGAAAAGATACTGCCTCTCCTGCCCTTCTTCAACTGCTGTGCGAAATACTCTGCTGTAGTGGGACTTGTGACGATGGAAGCGCACTGGGCATTTACATTAAACTAATTAAAGTTTAATGGGACAGGTTATGGATGTTTGTACGTCAAGAAGGAGCTAAGGAGTGCAGTTCAGAGTGATTTATGAAAGGACTGGAGCGAAGTCAGAAGCGGTTGCCGACAACGAAAGCTTTCAAAGCAGCTTGAGTCCTGCAATGTGCCTAGAAAAGTTTTAAACAGGCACTGCGCAGTTTGTACTCGCTGGAAGACATCTTATTCCTCAAGGAGCCACCTCAGCAGCTGGGAGACGGTCTACAGGTGTGTGAGTATCGTTCCTAAGCCCCAGGGAGGATGGCAGAGTCCCAGGAAAGTTTTTCTGTCCCGTTTACGCAACTCAATGGGAAAAATTGGCAAGATTGGAAGGCTAGAGTGAGGGTTTGGTTGCAAGCAAAAGAGTTGTGGAGTTGTACTGAAGCACCGCCTTTACAGGCAGCTGCAGACGCGTCTGCAGAAGACAAAGCAACAGCAGCAGCTTCACAGAAACGTGACAGGAAAGCCCAAGGTCTACTAGTTTTGGCAGTGGGACCAGAGCAAATGCCTTATGTTTCTGAGTTAAAGAACACGCATGAGGTCTGGACGGTTCTGCAGCGGCTAAATTCCAGAAACACTGCGGGGGCCAAGATCCATGCTACAAGATGTTTGTTTGATTTACGTCTCCAACCGGGAGCGTGTGTGAAAGAACATATTGCCAAAATGGTGTCTGCCTTTAATCAACTAAGACAGCTGGGCATTCCTTTCTCTATGGAGCAGCAGTCATACATATTGTTGTCTTCTCTTGATAAAAGCTATGAGACTCTAGCTCTAACCTTGGAAGCTATGCCTTCAACTGAATTAACCCTTGAATACATTTCATCTCGGCTTGCAGATGAACAGGATAAAAGGCAAAGAGAAAGAGGTTTGTCTTTAAAGGGGAGTTATGCTGTGCCTAAGAGTGTTGATGCTGAGTTTGAGCACACAGTAAATGCTTTTGCAGCTAGACACTGTTTTCGCTGTGGTTCCCCTTCCCATTTAATTAGGAATTGCACACGTGAACCTGGTCAAGACAGCACCAAGGCCGTTACCCCTAGTTACCAGACAAGGAGTTCCAGGGGACGTAGAAGAAGAGGAGGAGGTCGTGGCTACTCCCACAGCACACAGCACATGGCTTCAGTAATGGCGTTGATGCAAGGGCGTGGCCAAGGCAGCAATCTACGCTGGTTGATCGACAGTGGTGCATCTCACCACCTGGTGGCGCCATCTAGTGTCCGTTTGCAGAATTGCAGACATTTGCAAACCCTTAAAGTTGTGACAATGGCAGATTCAACTAAACGTTCCTTAGAGACCGTAGGCACAGTGTTCTTGAAATGTTTGCAAACAGAAATTGATACCTACGTGCTAAAGGGATTGAAGGGGTGTATTTTGTCTGTGTCAGAACTTGATAGAGTTGGGTTTAAAACTGTGTTTGAGAATGGGGTTTGCACTATTTCAAAGAATAACGTATCTCTTTTGCAGGTGGAATGCAGAGATGGGTTATATTATTTTGAGACAAGTCCAGATGAAGTTGAACAGGTTCATGCTGGTTGTGTGAACTCACCTACCCATAATTCTTGTGTCCATTTATGGCACCGCCGTCTGGGACATATTAATTTTCAGTATGTTAAAAGGCAACCTGAATTATCAGAAGGGTGCAAAATGAACAAATGTACTAAGTATTTGGATTGTACTGCATGCAAAAGGGCGAAGGTTCATAGATGCAGCTATCCCAGTTCAGATAGGAAATCTGACAAAGTATTCCAACTTGTGCATATGGACCTATGTGGCCCAATGCCTGTTGCTAGCATGGGAGGTTCGAGGTATGCACTGTGTCTCTTGGATGACAAAACAAAGGTTACATGGTTTTTTCCTCTCAAAACAAAAGCAGATACTGCAGAAACAGTTAAAAATTGGGTTCATGCAGTAGAACTTGAATTCGGTACTAGAGTACTTGCTTTTCAGACAGACAGAGGGTCAGAATTTACCGGGTCTGTGTTGCAGAATTTCTTTAAGAAAAAGGGAATTAAGCATCGTCTGTCTACACCTTATTCCCCCCAAGAAGGAGGCGTGGCCGAACGTAAAAACAGGGTTCTGCAAGAGTTGGCAAACTCTATGTTGTTTGATGCTAAACTCCCTCAAAGTTACTGGGCGGAAGCCTGGCAGGCGGCTACTCATATTCTGAACCGAGTATATAATTCGGTAATTGCCACTACCCCATATTTTGCTTTATATGGGAAGAAGCCCAAAATTAATTACTTTCGGGTGTTTGGATGTCCAGCCTATGTACTTATCCCAAAAGCGTTAAGGAAAAAGGGAGGTCCAAGGGCTAGGAAACTCATCTTTTGTGGGTACGAACCACACGCCAAATCTTGGAGGTTCGTGAACCCAAATGGGGATACTACAAGAGTGGTCCTCAGTAGGAGCGCTGAATTTTGTGAGCAATCTGGATGGACTCACTTACATGCTAACCCTGACATTTTGAGAGATGATTTAGGCATTTATGCTGAGAATGAAAGTCCAGAGAGTAGTGAGCCAGAAGAGGATGGTGCACATGGTTCAGATGCAGATTCTGACCAGGCACAAGGTCCTTCTCCTAAGGTAGAAAAGCCAAAATCTAGGGGTGTTCCAACATCGCCAGTCAGTAGGCCTAGCAGACAGCAAAAGCGAAGCAGGTCGCCTGCAACACCAAGCCCAAGGGAAGTATCTAAACGGAGGTCTTTATCCCTAGAGGCACATAAAGTCTGAGACAGATTCTGACAGCCAACGGTCAGAGGGGGCACAAGAGGAACAATTGCGCAGGTCAAATCGTGCCACAAAGGGCAAGCCACCCGAGCGGTTTAAGGTGACAAGTGTATACGTAAATATGGCACAGTGTGAGCCAGATAGCTATATGGAGGTACAACAGCTTCCAAGCTCAGAAGCCGTTAAGTGGCAGGAAGCAATGGAAAAAGAGATGGCTTCAATGAAGTCTCTCGGTGTGTTTTCAAGTACAGAGCTTCCGAAAGGGCAACAAGCTGTAGGTTGTCGATGGGTATATCGTTTAAAGCCCACAACTGAGGAGTTGCAATATAAAGCCCGACTAGTTGCAAAAGGGTTTTCGCAGCGCAAAGGTGTTCACTATTCTCAAATCTATGCACCTACTTCAAGATCGGAGTCATTAAGAATGCTTTTAGCCTCTTCAGCTAAGAAGGGAAATAAGCTGTTTCATTTTGATGTCAATGTGGCTTATTTAAACGCAGACTTACAGGAGGAAGTCTATATGACACCACCACCGGGTTTTGAAGGAGACAAGCCAAACCAGGTCTGGCGCCTACACAAATCCATTTATGGGTTGAAACAGTCCGCCCGTAATTGGAATTCCTGCTTAAACGATGCTCTAGAGAGCATGGGGTTCAGAAAGAGCGCAGCAGATGCGTGTCTTTATCTAAAAGGCTCGGGATGTGAACAAGAAGCAGTTTTGATATTTGTTGACGATTTATTATACAGTGGAAAGGATGATAAACTTGCACAACAATTTGCCACAAAGCTTGGAGAAAGGTTTCAGATAAAATCACTAGGCAATGTATCTGTTTATCTAGGAGTTAAAATTCAGCAAGATGAAAATGGGAACTATTGGCTCAGCCAAGAAGCTAAGATCCAGCAGTTGCTGGAAAGGTTTAAAATGGACAACTGTGCTGGTGTTAAAACCCCAATGGAGCTAAGTTACATAAAGGATGCTCAAGCCGAGCAACAGACAGAGTTCAGTAATCCCGGGGTTTACCAGTCAGCGATAGGCAGTCTACTCCACATTGCACAGTGGACTCGGCCCGATATAACATATGCTGTCAACATGCTGTGTAGACAAGCTGAAAAACCATCAATGCATGCTTGGCAAGGAGTAAAAAGAGTTTTAAGGTATCTCCAAACTACCAAAAGGTTTCGCTTAAAACTATCAGCAGAGGGCAGCACACAACTTGAATGTTGGGCCGACAGCAGTTGGGCAGATGCTGGACCAGATAGAAAATCAGTGTCAGGAATGGTGATAAAATTTGGAAGTGCACTAATTGGTTGGAGATCAAGAAAGCAATCACTTATAGCTTTAAGTTCAACTGAATCTGAGTTCAATGCATTATCAGATGTATGTAGAGAACTGGAATTTTATAAGCAACTGGTACAAGAATTGTTTGGAGAATGTTCCCTACCTATCAGAGTGTGGGAAGACAATCAACCTTGTATTAAACTAGCTAAATCAGGTCAATTCAAGGCACACACAAAACACTTGGATATCAGTTATCAAAATGTATGCCAAAGTGTAAAACAAGGTTTAATTGAACTAAAGTACTGCCCAAGCCAAGAAAATCTCGCAGACGGTTTTACGAAAGCTTTGAGTCCGCAATCTCATAAATGTTTCTGTTCAGGTTTAAATTTGAATTAAGGTTGGTACAGCTCAGTGTTACGAGCGAGAGGGGGTGTTGCTATCAAAGGGTTAAAGGGTAGCAGAAACGCTCTAATCACTGAGCAGCTGGAGGTCATTAGGCTTCCAGGAACATGAGTTTGTATAAATAGTCTCCTGTGTGTTTGTTCTCCCCTTTTCTCCTCCTTTTTGGGCGTGTTTGCTGAGATGTGTGGTTCTTCGCCAGGGTTGTTTTTTGTTTTGTAAATAAACCTTATCTTTGAGTTACAAACCGCATGCTCCAAGACTCCTCTTTGAAAAGATACTGCCTCTCCTGCCCTTCTTCAACTGCTGTGCGAAATACTCTGCTGTAGTGGGACTTGTGACGATGGAAGCGCACTGGGCATTTACATTAAACTAATTAAAGTTTAATGGGACAGTTCCTAGTAAGATCCCTTGAATTCCTCTTAAAAGAATAAAGACACGACAATCTTATTCAAAGTCAGTAAAATATGTTTACTCACATCAGTTCACAGTTGGATTCCTGAAGGCAGACTTAGTTACAAATATGTAGCTAAGCTAGAAACTGGTCAAACGAAGAAGTCAAAAAGAGGAAAGTGTGCTGCGTGACTCGTCCTTTCGTTACCTGGACAGGTTAGGTCACACCCACCTTCTATCACATGCAAAAGGAAGGATGCTCCAGCCAGGAGGAAACAGGAAGTTTTGACTGGCTGGACCAAAAATTCCCTTGCATGTCTTCTCTAGCATTACAATGAATGCTGTACTTGACTGCCTCTCATGGATCACATCACACAGGTTTTACCTCCCTTTCAGGAAAAAGTGAGTAGAAGATGGTGTCACCAGTGCCCTGGGCATTTATTATTATTATTATTATTATTATTATTATTATTATTATTATTGACAATCGATGCTTATTTCTTGTAGTTGTCCCAGAACATGCTCTTTCCTCCCATGAAAGGATGCAAGTAGTCCAAGGAAAAGAAGGATTCTCTTGCTTGCTTGCTCGCCCTTTCTCTCAGTTTCAAGGCACTAATCCTCCCCTAGCATTGCATTAGTTTATTTTATATACCACCATTTTCCTCCAAGCAGCTTCAGGTGGTTAACATAGTTTCCCCCTCCCTATTTTTGTCTTCACAACAACCCTGTGGGGTAGGTTAGGCTGAGAAGCAGTGACTGGCCCAAGGTGAGCTTCATAGGCTGAGTGGGGATTTGAACTCTGGTCTCCCAGGTCCTAGCCCAACACTCTAACCACTGCGCCATAGTGGCTCTCAAGTTTTGTCCCATAGCTCCGTATACCAAGACTCAATGGCTCTGTGTCCATTCAAAGGGTGGATGCAAATGGGAAACGAGAGGGAGCCTTTTCCATGGCTGCTCCCAGATTATGAAATGCTGTGTCCAGTTAATTGTGGTTGACTGCTCCCCCATCCCACCCTTGTAATAATAATAATAATAATAATAATAATAATAATAATAATAATAATAATTTATTTATACCCCGCCCATCTGGCTGGGTTTCCCCAGCCACTCTGGGCGGCTTCAAACGAAATATTAAAAAATACAATATGTTGTTTATCTCTGGTTGTTAACAACCATTTTATTCCAGATAATGCTTTTTTATGTTTTGGCTTTAACTCTTTTAACTGGTTTTAACCGTATCGTGTTGGTGGATTGTTCTTATACAGTGGTACCTTGGGTTACAGATGCTTCAGGTTATAGATTCCGCTAACCCAGTAATAGTACCTCGGGTTAAGAACTTTGCATCTGGATGAGAGCAGAAACTGTGCAGCAGCAATTAGCTAAAGTGGTAGGTACCTCAGGTTAAGAACAGTTTCAGATTAAGAACGTACCTCCAGAAAGAATTAAGTTCTTAACCCGAGGTACCACTGTATTGCTATTTTATAAAATTTTAATTTCAAAATGTTGTAAGCTGCTGTGAGTCATGTTTACACCAAGTTGATAGTTCCAGATCCGTTTTTCAGGGGGGGAATGTGCCCCAAACTACCAGAACTTTGGAAACTCAGTCTTAGAAGTCATTCAGCTATCCAGGGAGGCAGAGAAGTGAACCAGCTGCTAGGGGCAGTTGAGAGATATCCTAATCTGAGACTACTTCCGCAAGAGAAACCCTCATATTTGACTCCCCGTTAACTAGTATAAATGGGCCTGTCAATTCCCAGTGAGATGTGGCTTCATACTTTCACAATTTCACAATTTTGACAATTTCCTGATGAGAGGATGCAGCTGAATGTTAGTGATAAGGACCTGAGCGGGTGGGGGGAAGCAGATTTCGCTTAGACCACACTTCCACCGTACATATAAAACAGTAGTATACTATATACAGTCATGGCTTCTCCAAAGAATTCTGAGAGCTGCAGTTTGTTAAAGGTGCTGAATGTTGCTAGGAGGCCCCTATTCCCTTCCCAGAGCTACACGGAATTAAGAAACATTGCTGTTTCCAGCTATGTAGGCAGAGCATAGCCATCATGGCTAGGTGTTAGTGGCAAGGAAAAAATAGGTACCGTATTTTTCTGTGTATAAGACGCCTCCATGTATAATACGCCCCCTACTTTTGGGGAGCCCAAATTTAGAAAATAGGCATATGCACTATCCATGTATAAGATGCTCCCAGATTTTTAACCTTATTTTAAAGTTAAAAAAAAACACCCATATCTTATACATGGGAAAGTACAGTATATAAAGGAGAATTCCCTGCATGCCAAAATCCAAGTTTGGGGCAAGTACTTTTGGTGACAGAAGCCTGGCAGCGATTTTATGGAAATATAGGGTGTTAGGCCTTTGAAACGTGCCCTTCTAAGTTCCTTACAAAGTTCCCCTCTTTCCTTAGCATAGGAAAAAGACCGCATGTTTGGTAGGTTAAACATGGTTTTCTTACAAACTCTTCAAAGGTCAGGTTCATGTGCTTTTCCATGCAGCAGTCAGAAAACACAGGCAGTAAAACTTGGCTAAGTGACCGTGGCGAAAGTTCCTCAATTACTGGTACAGGAACTCAAGGGAGGCTGGTTGGAGCCATGTGGTCTGAGCTTGGAGCAACATGTTGAGTTTCTCAGGTAGACTGAAGGGGAACAATATCCTTGATTTCCTTCCTCCCAAGGTGAAGGGGGAATAAACTAGCTAATCCATTCAGGACAGCTTATTCTATGGCGTTAACCCCATCATGCATTAATTAGACTTAAGCATGTTGGTTATATGAGGCTGGTTATCTCACAGATCTGAGAGACCTTTGGATAATGGCCAGCATTACTTGTTCCCAATCATCAGTGGCTTCATCCACCCTACTGCTTCAAATAATTATTCTTTGTTTTCCAGGATTTAAGATGCATCAGGGAAGAACTTAATCCACAACCACCTTGACTTGGACATCTGTTTTCTCTTTTCAGGGAGGTTCTGCTTTTTCTCCTGCGTCAACCATCAGTCAGGAGAAAGCACGGGCACAAGCTTCCATTTTGGCTCATGAACTGGGATGCCCTTCAGCCAGCAGTGAAGAAATTGTATCCTGCCTCCGCCAGTTGCCTGCCAAAGTCCTCAATGATGCACAAACCAGGGTGTGCCTCTTTTCTTGTTTTGCTGTCAGTGCTGAAAATGTGTGGGTTGCGGAGGTCAGATCTGCCCCATAACAGTAGCAGAGATTGGTATTTCATTTTGTGTGGGTAAATATTACCCTTTAGTCTGGGGAATCAATATTTGCCAGGAAGGAAGAAATGGTGACAATATAAATCACATTTAAAGGAGAAACTACCAAATTTGCACTTCTCAAAGCACTTTGTGAACTGAAACACGGCTGTTCGCCATGCGGTTCTCCAATAAAACAATGTACAAAAATGTGTAATAGTGGAGTATGTGTTTGAAATGCACATATTAATGAAAATACAGAATGCTAGAGAGAATTGTTTGCCCCCCAAAAGTGTATATTGATTAACACTGCTTACAAAAATGTGTTTATTAGGACAAATTCACACCAAAATACTGGCAAATTTTCATGGGAATATTTTTTTAAAAATCAGTTTGCTGTGGAAATGTGGAGAACTGAATTAGAGATTTGGGGGTCGGCTGATTAATGTGCTCAAGCAAAGCTAACAGATCAATCCAGTCCTCTGTCATTATCATGGCTGGAATATTCCCTAGCTAACAGGACCAGTGGTCAGGTATGATGGGAATTGTAGTCTCAAAACATCTGGAGGGCCAGAGTTTGCCTATGCCTGCGTTAAGTTGCTCTGGTGAATCAGCCTGCAGTTCATTTAAAAAATAAATTTGGCAGAATTCACCTAAGAAGACCTGCCAACAGAATGCTAGTTCCTGGAATTCACAAGTGGGGAGACAGTTATTGCTCTCAGTTCCTGCTTGTGGGCTTCCCATGGGCGTTGGGTTGGCCACTGTGAGAGCAGAATGCTGGACTAGATAGACCACTGGCCTGATTCAGCAGCTATGTTCTTAACGTTGTTCCTCTCTCCTCTCCCCAACACTGACTGCCTCTCTACTCATATCGTAGCTCCTGGCTATAAGTGGACCATTCCAGTACTGGAGCCCAGTCGTTGACGGTGTCTACCTCCAGGAGCCTCTCGCAGCAGCTCTGCAACATTCTCGACCTTCGGAGGTGGACCTGCTGATCGGAAGTGCTCAACAAGATGGGCTGATCAGCAGAGCAAAGGCAATTAAGGTAGGTAGGCTGCTGTGCTGGAAGCAGGCCCGTCTTACCCATAGAGGCTAGTGGCGTGGAGCGCCAGGGCGCCAAGTTCTGGAGGGCGCCAGGAGGGAGTCCAGAGAACACCGAACAAGCGCTCTGAGAGAGCGAGGGTGTGTGTGCTGCTCCTGCTGTGCGTCGGCTAGGTTTTTTCCCCTTTTTAGGCCTGCAGATGCCAAATTCTGCGGGGCACCAGAAGGCTAAAAGGGGAAAAAACGCGCTGACTCTCAGCGGGAGTGGCGCCCTTGCTCGCTTGGCACAAGCCCGCTCGCTCGGTGTGCTACCTGCCATTGCCACCATGGCACAAAGCGGTCAGCTGAGCTGGGAGGCGCTGCGTCCAGCCTCTGCCTCTTCCCTTCCAGAGGAGCTACCCTCCAGCCCCATCTCCTCCAGCCCTAAAAAAAGGTTGACATCTCTGGGAAAGGGACAGGGCTCCGGAGGGATCTTTGCAACACGGGATATACTTAAGACAGCCCTGGTTGGAAGTGAAACTATAGTTGCCAGAATGGAGATAGCCTGATTGAGAAGAGAGGAGGAAGCGGATGCCCTTCCTCTGTTGCTAGAGAACCTTGCACTGGTGTTAAACAGTCTGCACCGTCCCTGTGGTTTCTTTCCATAGGAGTGATGCTACCTGATGGTGCAGCTGCATCACCCTTGATGGCTTTGAGGAAATTGAAATAGCAGCTGGCAGCTGCTGGCTGCTGGAAGGATCTACAGGTGGGGGGAAATCCATCTATGCCACCTTAATGTCCTTGGAGGAAAGCTGGGTGTTATGAACTGAGTTGAATAGGATTCAAATTGCAGTAGTCTGATTGGTCCTAGAACAATAGGATTCAGAATGCAGTAGTCTGATTGGTCCTAGAACAATAGGATTCAGAATGCAGCAGTCTGATAGGTCTGAGGTGCCACCCAATCCAACTCCAGGTGGAAGTGAATCTGCAACCTGATTGGCCTACAGGAGAATCCCGGAATTAGCCAATCATGTGGGACGATTGTGTAAATAATGTATATAAAGCAGACATTTCGGGGGAACTTCCATTCCTCCTCACTACTATGAGCTGAATAAAGAGCATGAAATCCACACTCGACCCCGAGTATATTTCACGGGGATAGAAATGTAATACTGCCCTCCCCGTGCCTAAAATGTCCCACTTTCATGGCCTGTGTTTTGCTCAACAACCATGGCTTATATTTGCTCAGATATGATTTTGTGTATATTTGTTCTTAGCTGGTTTGTGGGTTAAGCTGTTTTCCGTTTACAGTTTTATTTCTACGCCAGAGAGGTTTTTGATCAAGTGGTTTACAGACCTTCAGAATAAATCACCTCTTGCCACTCCACCCCCCCCCCCCACTAAAAGGGATTCTTCTTGATATCAGGTGACTCTTGTACACATTTGCCTGCAGATTTGCCGTTCGGGGGCCTCGGTCCCTGCAGGTTTCCTGGCACACAGATTCCACACGACGCCACTTTGACTAGGGACTGTAATCCCAGATTTGCTCTCAGAGATGTGGGCAGTGTAACAGAGAGTCCCTGGGGCTTCATCTCCCCAGCTGCCAAAAGAGAAGCCCATGTTTTTCAAATTAAGATAACGAGAGACGAAACGTCTGTGAGCGTGCCGAAGTATTCAGGAGGCAGACAGTCCTGAAAGTGTTTCTTCCCCACAAAGAACAGCGCCCACTCCTTTTGTGCTCAGTCTTTTCATCTCAGCATCCTGGCCGATGGCTCCTTGCTTTCTCTTTCCCCCCTGTGAAGCACTCTGCGCCAACCTGTTGCCAATTATCGCCAGTTTTACTGCACGCGACTGTCTGCCTTTTCATCACCAGATGAAAAGAATGCCTCTTGGTTGCTCCGAAATGTCAAAAA
Organism: Podarcis gaigeae; assembly: GCF_964106915.1. NCBI lineage: Eukaryota > Metazoa > Chordata > Lepidosauria > Squamata > Lacertidae > Podarcis > Podarcis gaigeae. Next base: position 10,624,986 of record NC_139683.1, on the reverse strand, counting down.
CAAGTTAGGCAACCACTCGTTCTTTTTTCCTTTCAATATCTTTATTGATTCTTCCCTGGGAGAAGAGAGCAGAGCCTACTCTTTTTCTTCCAGTTCCTCTCATCCTCCAGGGAACTGTGAATGCAACAGGTAACACAGAATTATACTTATACATACTGGCAAGTTCACTGCAGCACAACAGTGCTAGCTTTGAACTGCTAGGCTTTAGGTATGACAGTCCCAGCTTGTTTTCATATCCATACCTTTGCTGCCAGAAATGAGGCCCTTTAAGCCATGCTGTGAGCTGGATATTCTGACTTGGTAATCAGAATATCTATACATGTCACTGAATCAGACACCAGTTCAGCTCTCATTTTGCCTTCAGTATCTCTGACTGACAACTCACCTGTTGCAACTTTCTTTCTAAAGCATCATGCATGTTGTTGTTGTTTAGTTGTTTAGTCATGTCCAACTCTTCATGACCCCATGGACCAGAGCATGCCAGGCACTTCTGTCTTCCACTGCCTCCCGCAGTTTGGTCAAACTCATGCAGGTAGCTTCGAGAACACTGTCCAACCATCTCGTCCTCTGTCGTCCCCTTCTCCTTGTAGTAGATCTTTCCCAACATCAGAGTCTTTTCCAGGGAGTCTTCTCTTCTCATGAGGTGGCCAAAGTATTGGAGCCTCAACTTCAGGATCTGTCCTTCCAGTGAGCACTCAGGGCTGATTTCCTTAAGAATGGAGAGGTTTGATCTTCTTGCAGTCCATGGGACTCCCAAGAGTCTCCTCCAGCACCATAATTCAAAAGCATCAATTCTTCGGCGATCAGCCTTCTTTATGGTCCAGCTCTCACTTCCATACATCACTGCTGGTAAAACCATAGCTTTAACTATACGGAACTTTGTTGGCAAGGTGATGTATCTGGTTTTTAAGATGCTGTCTAGGTTTGTCATTGCTTTTCCTCCCAAGCCGCAGGCGTCTTTAAATTTCATGACTGCTGTCACCATCTGCAGTGATCATGGAGCCCAAGAAAGTAAAATCTCTCACTGCCTCCAGAAAGCATCATACCCTCTCACATGTTGAGTCCCAAAATCGTAACGTGCATCTTCTCAGCTGGGATCCCATGTGAGTCATGTGACCCACATAAGATCACAGATTCCTAAAAGACACATGAGAGCATAGCACCCCAACATGTGCATTTTGGGGCACCACACAAGGTAGCTTTTGGGGGCAAGATCTCAGCACCCAAAATAGCCACTGCACTCTCGGAGGAAAAAATGTGGAGAACTAGATATCAGGGGAAAGGCTTTTAGTCCAACCTCCTCCCTAACCAACTAGTTTCCTATCATGAGTAGGAGTGGGGGATCAATTTTAACACAAGCCTACCTTGGGATGCGGGTGGCACTGTGGGTTAAACCACAGAGCCTAGGGCTTGCTGATTAGAAGGTCGCAGTTCAAATCCCCGCGACGGGCTGAGCTCCCGTTGCTCAGTCCCTGCTCCTGCCAACCTAGCAGTTCGAAAGCACAAAGTACAAGTAGATAAATAGGTACCACTCCAGTGGGAAGGTAAACGGTGTTTCCGTGCTCTGCTCTGGTTCTCCAGAAGTGGTTTAGTCATGCTGGCCACATGACCCGGAAGCTGTATGCCGGCTCCCTCAGCCAATAAAGTGAGATGAGTGCCGCAACCCCAGAGTGGGCCACGACTGGACCTAATGGTCAGGGGTCCCTTTACCTTTACCTAACTCACACTTCTCTAAACCAGGTGCAAACCAAAACATCTTTTGAAATCTTCTCCGGATTTTGCAGGCTGTTCTCTAACCACCAGCCCCCTCAAAAAAAAAATATTAAGGGAAAGCTGTAGATGAAAATGTGCCTTTAAAGGGAGTGTGCATTATACTGGGGGGAAATTGCTTGCAAAAGTGTGTGTGTTAAGCGAAATGCTCACTAAAACGTTGGAAAAAATTAGTGAGGATTTTTTCTTCTTCAAAAATAAATAAATCACAAATTCAGGCATGGATGTGGCAGGCTGAATATAAGATTGGCAAAATAAGAAACTGATCTGTCCAGCTCTAGTGTGGGAGATCCCCCCCCCCCATGTGAGATCCTGTCAGCAGCGTAAATTGTTACATTCCAAACATACGTTGACCATGAGGGATCTGCCATTTGTGAGTTTGAGGCCTAAACATCCATTTGAGTGTACAAACTGACACATACACAAACTTGTTTTGTTTTCGAGTCAGGCCAATGATAAGAAAGAAAAATGGTGAGTTATTTAACGCTGCTCTCTGGAACTATTTGGAAAGAGATGATTCCAGGCAGTTTACTTGAGCCAGTCGCAAGTCTCCTGCCAACAAGATGGAGCAGAGGGGATGCTCAGCTTTCCAGCTTTTCAGGAAATGACTCTATAGCCAGTTCGGGGGTGGGAGAAATCTACTCTTTAAAAACAGACGGTAAAGGAAATTATATTTCAGAGACATATTATTCCTTAAAAGATGTGTGTGTGTGGGAGTCCTCCCAAAACTTTTGGCACTGTTGAGAACGGGGGCGGGTGGTTGACAGCTTTCATTGTTCCTGACTGGATTTCTGAATGACTCATGCAAATTCTGGAGCTTCCAGATGACCTGTTTACTGAAAATTCATCCTGATTTGGTGAAATATACTCAGAGTCGAGTGTGGATTTCATGCTCTTTATTCAGCTCATAGTGGTGAGGAGGAATGAAAGTTCCCCCAAGATATCTGCTTTATATACATTATTTACACAATGGGCCCCACGTGATTGGCTAATTCTGGGATTCTCCTGTAGGCCAATCAGGTTGCAGATTCACTTCCACCTGGAGCTGGATTGGGTGGCTCCTGCAGACCAATCATATTGCTGCATTGTTCTAGGACCAATCAGACTGCTGCATTCTGAATCCCATTGTTCTAGGATCAGTCAGACTGCTGCCTTTTGGATCCTATTCAACTCAGTACATAACATTTGGTTTGCATGGGGATTAGGTCACACTGGTTAACGAAGAAGCATTTGTTCCAATTTGTTTGCGGAGAAATTAGACAATGCTGTGTTGAAGCAGGTGTTATCTCACACTTTCCCCCATCACTTTCCTTATTGCAAAAAAAAAAAAAAAGGCTGACAAGCAGGTTTGTTGTGCAAGAGCTCCAACCCAGCTTGTATTTCCCAACATGAGTTTGCTAGTATGTGATTGAACTCCACCCGAATATAAGGATAGCCCTTTAGGTGGCTCCTAGAGAATATAACCTGCTGTATTAGGATCACAGAAAGCTCCAGCTACCTGATGGTACTCCGGGCAACTATGGCAGGCCTGAGAGGCAGTGTGGTGTAGTGGTTAGAGTGTCAGGCTGTAGGACCCAGGAGGCCAGGCCTCAAGTCTCCACCTGCCCATGAAGTTCCCTGGGGGACCTTGGGCCAGTCATTGTCTTAACTTACCTCACAGGGTTGTTGCGATGATAAAATGGGGAGCGGGAAAAGTGCCATGTATGCTCTCCATGTGTTTCTCCTTGGAGAAAAAGGTTCAATATGAATGTAATAATAATAATAATAATAATAATAATAATAATATGCAGAGCTATATATGTATTCCACAAAAGTGCAGCACAAGGACAGAAACAGATACTGAGAATTCATTACAGTGGTACCTCGGGTTACAGACGCTTCAGGTTACAGACTCCGCTAACCCAGAAATAGTACCTCGGGTTAAGAACTTTGCTTCAGGATGAGAACAGAAATTGTGCGATGGCAGCGCGGCAGGAGCAGGAGGCCCCATTAGCTAAAGTGGTACCTCAGGTTAAGGACAGTTTTAGTTTAAGAACGGACCTCCAGAACGAATTAAGTTCTTAACCCGAGGTACCACTGTATTCTGAGATCCCAAACTTTCATCTTCCGTGAAGGCTTCTGTGAATGCCAAGTCCCACAAACAGAGGAAGGAAGGATTTCAGGTCAACTGGGGTGTGTGTGTTCCTAACACGCTGTGCAAACCTCTTTGACCCTACCCCTTAGAGGAGAGAGGTCATTTAATTATTGTTCCTATTTAAGGTTTTGTTACCAAACAACTTGGGACCAGATGCCTTGGAAGACTGCCTCTGGCCTTCCTGTACAGACCTCCTCATTCACTATGATCTTTGGACAAGGCCCTGTTAGTGGCAGTGCCATCTGCAGAGATGGATCTTACGGCATTTTGGAAGAGGGCCTTCTTGGTGGTGATGCCGGCCCTGTGGAACGATCTTTCTTCTGAGTTACGGCAGGAGCTTACAGCAGTATGCTTTCCACTGGCTGTTAAAAACGACCTTTTTATTTGCCTGTGTCAGTAGTGTGACCTGTCCACATAAGCAGGAAATTGTGGTTTCTTGTTAAGCCTGAAATGAGCACATATCTCAGTATAGGTGACAATTTATAGACATTGTGGGGAATTCAATGCCATGGTCTTTTGACCGTTCTGGCTCTACAAGCATTTCTGCTTGCTGGATGGAACGAACCCTCGTCTCCTCCCCCTGTGTGCTGTTTGGGAAGTTCTCCTGACCCTTCAGAACATATTTGGGGGGGTACAGCAGGCCCCAGGGGGCAGGAGAGGGGTGGAAAGCCCCATTGCTCTTACCCTGGTTTCCCCTAGCATGCCAGGTTAGTTGAATCTGAGCCATTTGGTTGTGTTTCACATTGCCCTACTCAGAGTAGACCCACTGATATTAATGAACCCGAGTTAGCCATGTCAATTAACTTCAACGGATCTGTTCAGAGCAAGGGTAGCACTGAATAGGTAAAGGGACCCCTGACCATTAGGTCCAGTCGTGGCCAACTCTGGGGTTGCGGCGCTCATCTCGCTTTATTAGTAGAAGGAGCCGGCGTGCAGCTTCCGGGTCATGTGGCCAGCATGACTAAGCCACTTCTAGTGAACCAGAGCAGCGCATGGAAACGCCATTTACCTTCCCGCTAGAGCGGTGCCTATTTATGTTCTTGCACTTTGACGTGCTTTCGAACTGCTAGGTTTGCAGGAACAGGGACCGAGCAATGGGAGCTCACCCCATCGCGGGGATTTGAACCGCCGACCTTCTGTTCGGCAAGTCCTAGGGTCTGTGGTTTAACCCAGCGCCACCCGTGTCCCAGCGCTGAATACCACCTGCTTATTTTAAGAGGGCGGTTTTCTTTCGACTGAAATAGCAAAACCAAGCAGCTTATTCTCTGAGAAGTCATGCAGACCCTGAATATCGGCAGAGAGATTCATACATGTGCAAACTAAGGTGTTTCTGTTCACCTTCCTTGCATGATTAGACTTCAGGGAAGGAAGGAAGGAAGGAAGGAAGGAAGGAAGGAAGGAAGGAAGGAAGGAAGGAAGGCAGCAGCCTGTGTGGTTTTTTTTTGAATATATAAGCTGTGCTCCTAAGTTCTTCTGAATCCCATTTTCCTTCTCACCTAGCGATTCGAAGTAAGCCAAGTCCGCGTCCACAGCAAGGTAGCCTTTTATCAAGCTCTCCAAAACTCCCTGGGCGGAGAAGACGCCGATCCTGCCGTGCTGAACGCAGCCACCTGGTTTTATTCCCTGACGCACTCCTCCACCGAGTACGCCTCGTTCTCCAGGGCTTTGGAAAACGCCACACGGTGAGAAACTCTTCTGCGGTGCTCGGATGCCGTTTTCTGTTTCTAAAGGCAGTGGAGAAGGAAAAGCCTCACCTACAAAATGTTTTCTCATAACAAGCGGTGACTCTTTAAAGTGGAGACCTACAAAAACATGGCAGTGTGGAGCATTCCTGTTCAGAGTACTAGCCAGCCAGCCAGACCCTTTTCCAATACACTCCATTCCATCCCTCTCTCTGGTTTGTGTCCAACTTCTCAATAGCCAGCCAGAGTTCTACAACCACTGAGCATGCTCAATCTTCAAAGTCTTTTAGGTTCCAAGCCTCCCCCTTCCCCCCCCCCCAATCTAAAGTTGTTTTGTTTTTCTGCTAAGGTTCCCCTTAGACCTGCTGGAAGCTCCTTTGTGTGGTGGGAAGGCAGTTTTGACTACATAATGAACCAGTTCGCTATTAGGATTTCACTAGGGATGCGGGTGGCACTGTGGGTAAAAGCCTCAGCACCTAGGGCTTGCCGATCTAAAGGTCGGCGGTTTGAATCCCCGCGGCGGGGTGCGCTCCCGCTGCTCGGTCCCAGCACCTGCCAACCTAGCAGTTCGAAAGCACCCCCGGGTGCAAGTAGATAAATAGGGACCGCTTACTGGCGGGAAGGTAAACGGCGTTTCCGTGTGCTGTGCTGGCTCGCCAGAGCAGCGATGTCACGCTGGCCACGTGACCCGGAAGTGTCTCCGGACAGCGCTGGTCCCTGGCCTCTTGAGTGAGATGGGCGCACCAACCCCAGAGTCTGTCAAGACTGGCCCACACGGGATGGGGTACCTTTACCTTTTAGCTTAATACCCATTTGCAGCACTTGCAAATGTATATCAAAAGGGAATTTCAGTGTGGTTTTTCCCTCGCTGTAGAGCAGCCTTTCTCAACTTGTGGGTCCCCAGATGTTGTTGAACTACAACTCCCATCACCCCTAGCTAGCAAGGCCAGAGCTCAGGGATGATGGGAGTTGTAGTCCAACAACATCTGGGGACCCACAGGTTGAGAACCGCTGCTGTAGAGCAATCCGACGCTTAGAAGTTTAAGCACTCAAGGGACCTTGATTTGTTTGAATTGAGTTTAAAAGGCTGATAAACCGCTCTGATGGATGAGGACAAAGAGGAGGTTGTGACGTCACGGGCACAAGCTCGTCAGTGCTGTGCACAATTGGGTACCACAGCAAACTAGCACCACCAGCTACTGTGGTCTTGGCCTTGAAGGGGGCTAAACAGGCGTGGCAAGTCTGCAAGGCATGTGCATCCAGAGCGTAGAAACCCCGCTTTTCTGTGTACATTTTGCAGCTTTTTAGTCAGCCACTGCAGCAAAACTGCCTTGTTCTGTTGACTTCTGCTCCTTTCCACGTGATGCTGGTGGTTTGACGTCCCAGTCTAGTCCTTTCGGTTTCCCTGCAGTTAGAAGCCACTCCTTCAGGAGAAAACAAACGTTCACAGAAAACCCATTTTCAGCTAGGGATGGGGAACCTGCGGCCCTCCAGATATTGTTAGACTACAACTCCCATCATCCATGACCATTGGCCATTCTGGCTGGGCCTGATGGGAGTTGGAATCCAACAACATCTGGATGTTCACCATCCTTCCACTCCCAGTGGTCATTTACAGAACAAAAGTGTTTTCTATCATCTGCTTGCTTGTTTACTATAGGGCCAGTATAGACTGTAAACCAGTGGTGAGGAACTTGTGATGTTCCATATGTCATATTACTCCATCAACCCCAGTCAGGAATGACATTGGACTACAAATCCCATTATCCATGACCACTGGCTGTACTGACTGTGGCTGATGGGAGTTGTAGTCCAAAACATCTGGAAGGCAACAGGATCCCCGTTTCTCTGTCTTTCTTGCTCTCTGTCTCTCTCTCTCTCTCTCTCTTTCTGTTTAGGATCATTGTAAATGATGTTGGAAGTGCCACCGGGTAAGTGGGAAATTAGGGCTCATGCTCATTTTTAGGTTGGTAGCTTGTGTGTTTCCCCTGCCCCAGCTGTTCCCCATTGTCCATTGTTGACTGCCACAATTGAGTGGTGGGGAGCAAAACACACAGTCTGATGATGTCGAGATGCCATCATCACATTGTGTGTTTGCTACTTACTATAGAGGGGTCAGGGACGCAGGTGGTGCTGTGGTCCAAACCACAGAGCCTAGGGCTTGCCAATCAGAAGGTCGGCGGTTCGAATCCCCGCGGTGGGGTGAGCTCCTGTTGCTCGGTCCCTGCTTCTGCCCACCTAGCAGTTTGAAAGCACGTCAAAGTCCAAGTAGATAAATAGGTACCACTCTGGCGGAAAGGTAAACGGCATTTCTGTGCGCTGCTCTGGTTCGCCAGAAACATCTTAGTCATGCTGGCCCCATGACCCGGAAGCTGTACGCCGGCTCCCTTGGCCAGTAAAGTGAGATGAGTGCCGCAACCCCAGAGTCGTTCACTTCTGGACCTAACGGTCAGGGGTCCCTTTACCTTATAGAGGGGTCAAACTAGAGATGGGGTTCCTGACTTGTTCCTATGCGTGTGGATGGAAGATGAAAGAGGTTTTAACAAAGAAAAAAGTCCTTAGATAGTCTGGTTTTGAATTGTGGGTTGCAGTCCTTCTAGCAAACATGAGATGAGGTTATAAACAGCAAGAAGGAGGTCTGAGCGGTTAAGTTGTAGCCCCTGCATGCCGTGTCTTGTGGTTTATGAGTGTTTCTTTCATTTTCTTGAGCCGCTCCTGTGTGGTTTCCGCAGGTTTAAATTTGGCCAGTTCCCCATATAGGTCCTTAATAATAAGAAACCACCTCGCCCTCACTCTCCAGCATGTCAGCTCCTAGACTTCCTTTACAGCGCAACTTTTCCACAAATCAGAAAAGCCGCTGAGGTGCAGAGAACCTTTTCCCACAGATGTTACAAAGTCCAACACTCTTTTGCAGCTGAACACTTGTCGTTCTGCTTTTCATGCTAGTGGCTCCCTTCTCCAACAAGCAGATCAGCAACATTGTAAACCTCCTAATGTTTTAAACATGGGTTGAGATTTGTGGGAGGTGTCTGGGTCGCTGCAGGAAACATCTGCACATGAACAACAGTGACATGCTAAGGACGGATGAAATCTGGGAGGAATGTTGCATGTTGAGGTCCCCAAGCCACCCCAATAACTCACACATCACACATAATTTTTGTTTAAGGTTTTTTGGCCACAACTTTATTTAAATACATAGCTGTGAGTGGTTGCTTAGGCATTGGTTCCGACTATCTGTCCCCACGCCCAGGGACAGAACTGACTTCCGGATTCCAGCGAAAGCCAGTCAGGGAAAACAATATTGGGGAGAAATGAAGCTGGGCACCAGACCCTCACCTCTCCCCACATGCTCCCAGAGGCTTTGCGTGGCCCAAGCCCGATGCCAGGGACTTGGACGAAGGCATGGCAAGCCCCCAGATTCCTTTAACGGAATTCAACCAATTCAACCCTCCACCAACCAATTTTAACCAATGCCTAACCGCAAACCTTACAAGTTGCGATAATTTGCTACACAGTAGGCAAAAACCAAATGGCTCCAGCCAATCAGCCAGATGGACAAAATTCCTACCAGGCCCCTGCCCCAAAAGCAGGCGATCCCATGACAGGCATAGCAAGGTCGAGCGCAAAATCTCCATTTCAGGGAGGATGGGTGGGTGATCCAATGCACGCAGCAAAAGAGGACGCTCAAAAGAGCGTGCCCAGTATTTAAAACCTTTTAGCCCAACCCACAAATTGGCAACTTCAGAATCTCCCCAGAAACACACGCGCCCAATCATAGCCTGTGGGGAAATTTGAAGAAGATAATAATAATAATAATAATAATAATAATAATAATAATAATAATAAAAAAAACAACTGGTCTAAACCTTCTCCCATGCTGGGCTTTCTGTCCCAAAGCAAAGAGAAAGATACTTAAAATAGCTTTTTCCTAATTGTTTCCCCCTCCCTCCTTTTTTTGGCTGCACTCTTTTTATATAAACAGATTTGTTTCAGCAAAACAAAAGAGCGGTTATTTGATTGTATAAGATTTGTGCAAGTTTATTTGTTTAATTATTTGTTGTTTTTGAATAATGGGATAAAAGGAAGTTTGCAAGTTTCAGCAGCGCTGCTTAGTCCTTGTATTGTTCACTGTTATGAGGTCTCTCTCCTTCCTTTCCCTAATTGAGGCACCTTCGTTGCAACTTGTTGTCATTTGGCCATTGTTTCTTGACCATAGCATCGTTTTCTTTTCCCGTTTCTCAGGGACCAGTTCATCATTTGCCCCACAATAGACATGGCTCGTTACTGGGCTGGCAATGGCAGAGGGCAAGTCTTCATGTACCACGTTCCAGACACCACCTCCCTGAGCAGGTAAGAGCATGGACAGAGTTCTGTTGTCATGGATCTAGGGATGCACAGTTCATTCTTATTTTCAGTCCGTGATCATTGCTGCTGTTGACAATGATGATACATAAATACCCATAAATCCATTCCTTTCCATTTCTCATTTAATCTTCATTTTTCTTAAAAAAAAAATCACATTCAAAACTGTTCTCTCTCTCAAAACACACCTTTAATAGAATTATAGAATCATAGAGTTGGAAGGTTGGAGTGGCCACCAAGACCGTATAACACCGGTCCTGAAAGACCTACATTGGCTCCCAGTACATTTCCGAGCACAATTCAAAGTGTTGGTGCTGACCTTTAAAGCCCTAAATGGCCTCAGCCCAGTATACCTATAGGAGCATCTCCACCCCCATCGTTCTGCCTGGACACTGAGGTCCAGCACCAAGGGCCTTCTGGCGGTTCCCTCATTGTGAGAAGTGAGGTTACAGGGAACCAGGCAGAGGCCTTCTCGGCAGTGGCACCCACGCTGTGGAATGCCCTCCCATCAGATGCCAAGGAAATAAACAACTACTTGACTTTTAGAAGACATCTGAAGGCAGCCGGGTTTAGGGAAGTTTTTAATGTTTGATGTTTTATTGTGTTTTTAATATTCTGTTGGGAGCTGCCCAGAATGGCCAGGGAAACCCAGCCAGAAGGGCAGGGTATAAATAATAAATTATTATTATTTATTTTTATTATTACTACTACTAATACCCCAAGGGTCATCTACCCCTTGCAATGCCAGACCCTCCAAGTGTCCCTATTTTTCAGAGATGTCCCTGATTTAGAGAAGCCAACTCTGTTTCTTATTTCATCCCTGAATGTCCTGCTTTTCCTTAGGACGTCCCTATTTTCATTGGAGAAATGTTGGAGGGTATGGAGTTATCTGACCCTCAAGCCGTCTGAAGGCAATCCTGTATAGGGAAGGATTTTTTTAAATAATGTTTAAGGTTTTATTATCTTTTTATATATGGTGGAAGCTGCTCAGAGCTGCTTATTGGGAAACTCAGTAAGCTGTGTGGGGTATAAATAGTAAGATCATCATTATGGAATTGGACATCCTTATGGAACTGAAAGCTGGACCATAAAGAAGGCTGATCTCTGAAGAATTGATGCTTTTGAATTATGGTGCTGGAGGAGACTCTTGAGAGTCCCATGGACTGCAAGAAGATCAAACCTATCCATTCTTAAGGAAATCAGCCCTGAGTGGTTACTGGAAGGACAGATCGTGAAGCTGAGGCTCCAATACTTTGGCCACCTCATGAGAAGAGAAGACTCCCTGGAAAAGACCCTGGTGTTGGGAAAGATGGAGGGCACAAGGAGAAGGGGACGACAGAGGATGACGTGATGGTTGGATGGTGTTCTCGAAGCTGCCAGCATGAGTTTGACCAAACTGTGGGAGGCAGTGGAAGACAGAAGTGCCTGGCGTTCTCTGGTCCATGGGGTCATGAAGAGTCAGACACGACTAAACAACAACAGTTTTCATCGGAGAAATGTTGGAGGGTATGCAATATGCAGTAATCTCAACTAATGCATCCATGACAGATGACCACCCAACCTCTGCAGTAAGCTAGGGTCTCCTCTCTGTCGCTCATCCAGACAAGCAAAATGAAATATCAGAGCCTAGGGGTACATTCCAACCTGGCAAAAATGCTCAAAACAATCAAAACTGATAAGGAAAATGACTGAGGAAAGGATGTGACTTGAGAGGTCTGGAGGACCACATTTGCCATCCCCCAGCCCTAAGGTTCTCCAATTCTGCCCTGTCACTTTTACAATGGTCTAGATAAGAAGGATGAGAGTTTGATTTGGGCCATATCTGCCAGTCCTGCAAGCTGGCAATTAACTGATTACAAACAGCAACAACCATCAGTTCTGTGTTCCAGTCCTTTTCTATTCCTTTTCTCTGAGTCTTTTGGTGTTTCGGGCTGTGTTATATATTTGCATCTGGTTGCCAATGTGCCCCAGGCCGAGGGTGCAAGAAGGAACCAGGCGTGCTTGGCTTCCGTTCCTTTGCATTGTGGTTTGAATGTGGAGTCACTCAGCTAAAATAACTGGATGGAAAGGAGGCCTCTCTACTTTCTCTTTCTATTGCTTCCTGTGTTTAAAACTTTTTTTTTTAGCACACACACACCCTGCCCATTCCTCCTCTGCTGCTTTTGCACAATTATAGGAAGCCGCCTTCTACTGAATCAGACACTTGGCTCACCTAGTTTAGAATTGTCTGGTGTGACTATCAGTGACTTTGCCAAGATCTCAGAGCAGGCAGAGGTCTTTCCCATCATCTGCTTTTTTCCAGGTTCTCGAGCAAGAATGCTGGTGGGGCAGCAGACTGTGAACATATTAAAGGTAAAGGTAAAGGGACCCCTGACCATTAGGTCCAGTCGTGGCCGACTCTGGGGTTGCAGCACTCATCTCGCTTTATTGGCCGAGGGAGCCGGCGTACAGCTTCCGGGTCATGTGGCCAGCATGACTAAGCCACTTCTGGCGAACCAGAGCAGCGCACGGAAACGCTGTTTACCTTCCCACCAGAGTGGTACCTATTTATCTACTTGTACTTTTGACATGCTTTCGAACTGCTAGGTTGGCAAGAGCAGGGACCGAGCAACGGGAGCTCACCCAGTCGCGAGGATTCAAACCACCAACCTTCTGAACACCAAGTCCTAGGCTCTGTGGTTTAACCCACAGCACCACCTGCGTCCCTGTGAACATATTACCCATCACTTAAAAACAGCTGCATGGGTTTCCAGTTGTTTCCCAGGTAGGATTGAAGGTGCTTACTTGATTGTTTAAAGCCTAAATGGCTTGGGACCCAAATATTTCCAGGAACATCTTCTTCCATACTGACCACTCCATGCAGTAGATGAGGGCTACCTGGTGTGGCAGCCCAGAAAAGTGCCTCTTCCAGGGCAGGCTTTTGTTTCCCCAATGAGGTCCCCATTTCTTTATAATTTTAGTAGCCTGTTTGAAGACACACCTTTCTTGGGCAGGCGTTTGGAGGAGAAGAGACTTGATTGCTCTGGTCTGATCCAGCACAATTCCAAGCACAATTCAAAGTGTTGGTGCTGACCTTTAAAGCCCTAAACGGCCTTCGTCCCGGTATACCTGAAGGAGCATCTCCACCCCCATCATTCTGCCCGGACGCTGAGGTCCGGTGCCGAGGGCCTTCTGGCGGTTCCCTCTTTGTGAGAAGCAAAGCTACAGGGAACCAGGCAGAGGGCCTTCTTGGTAGTGGCACCAGCCCTGTGGAACGCCCTGTGGAGTGTCAAAGAGGTAAACAACTACCTGACATTTAGAAGACATCTGAAGGCAGCCCTGTTTAGGGAAGTTTTTAATGTGTGACATTTTAATATATTTTTAATCTTTGTTGGAAGCCACCCAGTGGCTGGAGAAACCCAGCCAGATGGGCGAGGTACAAATAAATTATTATTATTATTATTATTATTATTATTATTATTATTATTATTATTAGCTGTTGTGGCTGGGAAGCTCGCTGCGTGATTTAGATACCTGAACTGAGGTTCTAAATCGCATGCTGGGCTCCAACGAAAAGAGGAAAGTTCCTTTTGCAGAGGTTGCAGCTGAACTCCTGCCATAGCCAGTGCTACCAGTGTGAGGACAGGGCTGAAGCTAAAAGCACTGCCCCCCGCCTTGCACTCACTTTATGTGAGAAAAGGGCTAGAGAAAGCAGAAAGAAAAAGCACAGGCTCAGCTCATGGCGGGCGTAACAAGGGAGACATTAGAAGCAGTTTAAATATATGTTCATTCGGTGTCAATAGAGCCCTGAAGTCAGGAGGTGGCTTGGCACTCAGGAAAATGAGGTCAAAACTAGGTAAGCAGACTTGGCACGGCTCTGGTTCTCTAACCCTACAGTAGTGAAGTAGAAGCCAGAAGCGATTCCTCTTCTTAGCGCCATCTTTCTGGCCCCTTCCAAAGTCTTCCAAATATCAGCAATGTTTTCTGCAGCTCTTCCAGACCACATCCACATTCTTAGCATAGCTGCGGATTAGCCTACGGTCTTCCAGGCCTGGCCATCTCTTCCTGTTTTTATGCTTTGCAGTTATTGGAAGCTGCCTGACATCGCATCGGAGCTTTTGGTCCCTCTCACCATCAGGGCTTTTTTCCCAGCCGGGACTCCAGCACCTCTATTGCGTGGACAGGCAGAGTCCCCCCCAACCCCAGGCGACCCCCAAGTGGAATAATGACTCAAGACAAGGTGTTATGGGATTGAAATTGGCCACAACTTTATTAAGTTTCGGGACTCAGGTGGCGATGTGGGTTAAACCACAGAGCCTAGGACTTGCTGATCAGAAGGTCGGCAGTTCGAAGCCCCGTGACGGGGTGAGCTCCCGTTGCTCGGTCCCTGCTCCTGCCAACCTAGCAGTTCAAATGCACGTCAAAGTGCAAGTAGATAAATAGGTACCGCTCCGGCGGGAAGGTAAATGGCATTTCCGTGCGCTGCTCTGGTTCGCCAGAAGCGGCTTAGTCATGCTGGCCACATGACCCGGAAGCTGTACACCGGCTCCCTCAGCCAGTAAAACGAGATGAGCACCGCAACCCCAGAGTCGTCCGTGACTGGACCTAATGGTCAGGGGTCCCTTTACCTTTACTTTATTAAGTTTCAGGTGTAAGGAGACCTTGGCTCAGGCATTGGGCGTTTATCCTTCCCAGTCCCCAGCCAGGGATCTGGGAGACCCCAGAATGTGTGGGGATTGGGCTGGCTCTGGAGAACATATGTTCAAGCAGAGAGCCCAAACCCCGTTTTGCCGCCATCGCAGGGGAGACCAATGACAACCTCTTGGCGTGCGGCCAATGCTTCCCCTCAAGACCCCTTTAACAGGGAACCCTGGGATCACCGCCGCAAGGGGGCGAGTCAAAGCTTCACACACACCCTATTTAAGAAGATAGACTAAAGGATTCCGCCCAAGGCCTGAAACCGCCAAAGTTGTGAAGTTTTGCTACGGCAAAGGCAAAACCTGCCAATGCAGGAAAATTCCTTTCTGGCCCTTCAACAGAAACCTTGACGTAGCAGCGCCCGCGTATCTGTGGAGAAGAGGTTAACCTGCAAAAAAAGACTTAACTGAGGGAGGGCAGGGTGGGAGAAGCTCTGGAGCCAACTGACACTTCGCAGGTAAGATTCACCTTCTGTTGTGTGGGCAGGGCGGTCCCTCACCCTACCTGGCCAATCCCCTGGCAACGCATCCCCAGGCGGGATTGGGCGATTGGCTGAGGTAGGCGGAGACCTCCAGGTATTCAGCCTGGGGAGGGTGAAGCCAGCCCAAACTACCGGGAGCCACACTGGGATCCGGGGGGCTGTGCACAACCACGTGAAAGGTGCCCCCCATTTGATGTGGGGAGCAGTCATTCTAAGAGAACAAGGGAGGTGTCCATGGGGAGTTTCAGCACCTCTTTTTTCTAGAAAAATAGCTCACCAGGACTTGCTATAGAGGTCAGCAAACTTTTTCAGCAGGTGGCCGGTCCACTGTCCCTCAGACCTTGTGGGGGGCTGGACTATATTTTGCAGGGGGGGGAATGAACGAATTCCTATGCCCCACAAATATCCCAGAGATGCATTTTAAATAAAAGGACAAATTCTACTCATGTAAAAACACGCTGATTCCCGGACCATTCGCAGGCCGGATTTAGAAGGTGATTGGGCCGGATCCGGCCCCCGGGCCTTAGTTTGCCTACCCATGTGCTATGGCATCCAAGAAAAGTCTCTGTAAAGATTCCCTCAAAAGTCCCCAGTGCGTGAGAGATTATCTGCTCTTCCTGCTCAGTTCCTGTTATCGTCCGTTGTAATTGTGTGAGGGATCAGATCTGTGTAGCGCTGGCAAGGAGGGACTCACCATCTGCCTCCCTATCGAAAGCAGGATCAAAAGTTGTCTGGTGTCCAAGCATATCCAAATAAGCCACTGATCCAGTGTTTGCCTTGAGCATCTTGTTAGCCCTCGATGTTCTTTGGTCACCGCACTGCCAAATCCACAGCAACGCAGCTCAGGAAGCAGAGGGGATTTATTGCTTTTTCCTTGTAATTTACTTAATATGTATTATCAGGAAACTTGGCCAAAGGTGGGGGGGGAGGGGGGAAGAGGCAGGACAAATGAAGAGAACAACTGAATTCCATCCATATATATAAATGGTTTTGGTGTCCCTCTTATATGCTGTTCTGTTTACTGCTCATTGATAACAACACAGATGGCTAGACACCATAATCTTTCTCATTTAAAGATGTGCGGCTGAGATCAAAGGCTCTTCCAAATGTCTTTGCAAAGATCCATGCTGCCTGTGGGTATCTCTTTCTTCTTGGAGAGGAACTGATGAGCACACAAAAAGACCACTGGCATATCCAGCTTTGTTGTTGTTGTTGTTGTTGTTGTTGTTGTTGTTTAGTCGTTTAGTCGTGTCCGACTCTTCGTGACCCCATGGACCAGAGAATGCCAGGCACCTCTGTCCTCCACTGCCTCCCGCAGTTTGGTCAAACTCATGCTGGTAACCTCGAAAACACTATCCAACCATCTCGTCCTCTGCCGTCCCCTTCTCCTTGTGCCCTCCATCTTTCCCAACATCAGGGTCTTCTCCAGGGAGTCTTCTCTTCTCATGAGGTGGCCAAAGTACTGGAGCCTCAGCTTCACGATCTGTCCTTCCAGTGAGCACTCAGGGCTGATTTCCTTCAGAATGGAGAGGTTGGATCTTCTTGCAGTCCATGGGACTCTCAAGAGTCTCCTCCAGCACCATAATTCAAAAGCATCAATTCTTCGGCGATCAGCCTTCTTTATGGTCCGGCTCTCACTTCCATACATCACTACTGGGAAAACCATAGCTTTAACTATACGAACCTTTGTTGGCAAGGTGATGTCTCTACTTCTCAAGATGCTGTCTAGGCCTGTCATTGCCCTTCTCCCAAGAAGCAGGCGTCTTTTAATTTCGTGGCTGCTTTCACCATCTGCAGTGATCATTGAGCCCAATAAAGTAAAATCTCTCACTACCTCCATTTCTTCCCCTTCTATTTGCCAGGAGGTGATGGGACCAGTGGCCATGATCTTCGTTTTTTTGATGTTGAGCTTCAGACCATATTTTGCGCTCTCCTCTTTCACCCTCATTAAAAGGTTCTTTAATTCTTCCTCACTTTCTGCCATCAAGGTTGTGTCATCTGCATATCTGAGGTTGTTGATATTTCTTCCGGCAATCTTAATTCCGGCTAGGGATTCATTCAGCCCAGCCTTTCGCATGATGAATTCTGCATATAAGTTAAATAAGCAGGGAGACAAAATACAGCCTTGTCGTACTCCTTTCCCAATTTTGAACCAATCAGTTGTTCCATATCCAGTTCTAACTGTAGCTTCTTGTCCCACATAGAGATTTCTCAGGAGACAGATGAGGTGATCTGGCACTCCCATTTCTTTAAGAACTTACCATAGTTTGCGTGGTCGACACAGTCAAAGGCTTTTGCATAGTCAATGAAGCAGAAGTAGATGTCTTTCTGGAACTCTCTAGCTTTCTCCATAATCCAGCGCATGTTTGCAATTTGGTCTCTGGTTCCTCTGCCTCTTCTAAATCCAGCTTGCACTTCTGGGAGTTCTCGGTCCACATACTGCTTGAGCCTTCCTTGTAGAATTTTAAGCATAACCTTGTTAGCGTGTGAAATGAGTGCAATTGTGCGGTAGTTGGAGCATTCTTTGGCACTGCCCTTCTTTGGGATTGGGATGTAGACTGATCTTCTCCAATCTTCTGGCCACTGCTGAGTTTTCCAAACTTGCTGGCATATTGAGTGTAGCACCTTAACAGCATCATCTTTTAAAATTTTAAATAGTTCAGCTGGAATACCATCACTTCCACTGGCCTTGTTATTTGCAGTGCTTTCCAGCTACCCTCCCAATTAAAACCCGTGAGAATGTTTTCGCCTGGTGTCTAAAAAGAGATAGCAATGGCACCAAGTCTGCTTCCCTGATGAGGAATCGCAACGGGGAAAGATTTGCTATTATTCAATATGGAGGCGTAGTTGCTGAAATTGTTAAAGGCAAATTGATGCACTTAGTTAAAGGACAAACTATTGCTGAACATTGCTGTGTCCAGTTCTGGGCACCACAATTTAAGGAGGAGATCAGCAAGCTGAAAGATGTGCAGTGTTGGGCAACCAAGATGATCAAAGGTCTAGAAGCCAAGCCTTATGAGGAATGGTTGAAGGAGCTGGGTGTGTTTAGCCTGGAAAAGAAGAACTGGGGGGAGATATGATAGCCATCCTCAAATTGTTGCGTATTTAGCAGATTAATTGTGCTGCAGAAAGTGTGCCAGGGAGACCACACGTTCAGGAAACAATGAAGAAACTCAAAAGTATCTTTTGCTTGGCTTTAATTACAAAAACTCTTCTTACATTAAATCTATAAGTATGACCCATCCATTCACCAGGGTTCTGAGAGAGGTACATGCTCCTCTTTATATACTATACCCAGTTGCTGGCACAGCTTAAATTAACACAACTTAACAGCACCTGATATACTGCTTCACAGCTGTAAAACTAGGTCATGATATTTACTCTGGCCTTTAAAGAGAGACACATCTTGTGAAACAATAATGAACCTTAATATTTAAATAAGCCATTCAACACAAATATCTCAAGGGCTGTCTCATGGAAGGTGGAGCAAGCTTGTTTTCTGCTACTCCAGCTAAACCTTTTGACAGTAAGAAGGTGATGAACCTTTATTTAGGTTTTTAAGCACGGGTTCGATGATCATCTCTCAGGGATTCCTTAGTTGTGATTCCTGCATTGCAGGGATTGAACTAGATGACTCTTTCAACTCTACAGTTTTATGATTCTATGAAATGTTGCCCATGTTCTCCCCATTTTCTTTTAAAGAATTTGAGTTAATCCAAGATGAGCTTCAGAGAGCTTGCCTGTCTCTAGGCATGTTTGCAATTCATTAGTTCCATATTAGTGATGCATGGAAGTGAGAGTTGGACCATAAAGAAGGATGGTTGCCGAAGAATTGATGCTTTTGAATTATGGTGCTGGAGGAGACTCTTGAGAGTCCCATGGGCTGCAAGAAGATCAAACCTCTCCATTCTGAAGGAAATCAGCCCTGAGTGCTCAGTGGAAGGACAGATCGTGGAAGGACAGATCTCATGAGAAAAGAAGACTCCCTGGAAAAGACCCTGATGTTGGGAAAGATGGAGGGCAGAAGGAGAAGGGGACGACAGAGGAGGACGAGATGGCTGGATAGTGTTCTTGAAGCTACTAACATGAGTTTGACCAAACTGCAGGAGGCAGTGGAAGACAGGAGTGCCTGGTGTGCTCTGGTCCATGGGGTCACGAAGAGTCGGGCACAACTAAAAGACTAAATAACAAGTTCCATATTGGCTCAGATTCTAAAGTGAGCACAAGGCTCACATTCATGACAGCTATTTGTGAATGATGGCAAATTGGCTACCCTTGCTCTAATTTAATCTCAAATATATTCCTAACTCCCCCCCCCCCAATCATAACAGAATTATGGTTTCCTTTTGCTTAAAAAAAAGGAAAGAAAGATGACTTTACATGGTTGCAAAACAAAGTTTCCAGACTGCTGCTTTGGAGTGGGAACATAACTTCAGCATCTCATCATCGCTTTCTCTGGTTCATTTGACTTCTTTCTGAACAGCTGAAACCAAAACTATTCACAAGAGCAGCTAAAATTCAGAAGGCAAATACCTTAAGAGGTGAAATCATTCAGTGTTAAAGAGACAATGAGGTTTGGAAAGATTCTGCAGAAATGAGAGAAAAGTGCTTTGGTTAAGAGGTTATTATGATTATTCACTGGGAATGCCAGCCACTGATACCCAGGGAAAAATCCCCAGGTTGAGGTAATGTCATAAGATTCATGCTCACTAAGGAAAGGAGAAAAACTGGCCACGTAATATGTTTTCTGTATTTTAAGAACCGGGTCTTTTAGTGTGGCAGCACCTACACTTTGGAACTCCCTGCCAATTGATAATTAGGCAGGCAACTTCGTTGTACTCTTTTCGGCAGCTGCTAAACACATTCTTACCTACCCAGATGTTCAGAAAGCTGACATGAGTTTTAAGATGTTTTTTAAGATGTTTTTTAGTTATTTCAACCTTTTGAAAGTTTTAAATCATTGCCATTAATTTTTCTTACCAATGATTTTATTGGTTTATCTTTTTTTTGCAACCACTTTGAGGTTGTTGGGTTTTTGTTTCATGTTTTATAATAAAGAAACTTTTTCTTCCCTTACAATTATTTAAAATTGCTTCCCTGCTTCCTCCCAAAGGAGCCCTGGGCAGCAAACCCACAAGCAATAAAACATCTTAAAAAACGATTCCAGTACAGATGTGTACTGGATACCAATACAGGAAAGGATATCCTTGGGGTTTTTTTTATTGATGAAACCTAATAAAGCCTCCATGTTCAGTCAGTGTACCCCTGAAAACTCAATCCAGAGATGAGCAGCAAGGAATCAACCTCAGCTGCTTCTTCCTCTTGTTGTATCTCTTCCCTGAGCTCTTGATGTGACCCTGCAAATCAGTTCATTTGACATCATTGCTGCGGTTACTTCTCTGAACAGACTTGTACTGTGGACAAACAAAACCATCTCATTGTTAGTGCCCCCCTCTATATCCCTGCTCCTATAGAAGCACTATTTGTGGCCAACATAACTGCAATACTCATGGAGTGAAGCAAGCCCATTATTATTCAAGCAGAATGAGCGAGCTCCGATCCAGTCTAATCCCTGTCTAAACATTCAGAGTTGGGAAAATATGCTGTAATCTGGTTTCAGATCTCTTCAGCTGCTGGTAAATTTGCTTTCCAGATGCAATGTTGTTATTGGTGCTTTTGGGGTGGGGCTAAGGATAGAAAGGCCCAAAACTGCTGTGTGTGTGTATATATGTTAGGGCTGCCATATATCTGGTTTTCAGCCCACGGAAATTGCATGGGGGGGGATTCTGTTAAGCAGTAAAACGCCTGGGGAAACCAGGACATATGGCAACCCAGTGCAGCCTCCCCAACAGCTCCAGTTACAGTTGTTGTTGTTGTTTAATCGTTCAGTCATATCCGACTCTTCGTGACCCCATGGACCAGAGCACACCAGGCACTCCTGCCTTCCACTGCTGTTTGGTCAAACTCATACTGGTAGCTTTGAGAACACTATCCAACCATCTCATCCTCTGTCGTCCCCTTCTCCTTGTGCCCTCCATCTTTCCCAACATCAGGGTCTTTTCCAGGGAGTCTTCTTTTCTCATAAGGTGGCCAAAGTATCGGAGCCTCAGCTTCAGGATCCGTCCTTCCAGTGAGCACTCAGGGCTGATTTCCTTCAGAATGGATAGGTTTGATCTTCTTGCAGTCCATGGGACTCTCAAGAGTCTCCTCCAGCACCCTAATTCAAAAGCATCAATTCTTCGGCAATCCGCCTTCTTTATGGTCCAGCTCTGCAGCAGCAAAAGGAAGGCAGAACAAGAAGCAAATGCTTCTTGGGGGGGGGTTAGTAGGGGAGACACCGGGCTACAGCCCGGCTGGGCAGGCACCCCTCACTTCCTTCAGGGCAGGTGGAGCAACTTCTCGAGGGGACCTCGTCTCCAAACTGGCCCTTCCCTTGCTGGGCACTGGAGGTGCACAGGGCCAGAAGTGTGGGGCTCCTGGTTGGGAATCGGGGTCCCCATGGCTCCTGGAAGGGTTGCCTCAAGTGAGAGTCTTCAAGAGGGGCCGGTGCCAGGATTATTCGCTGTGGAGAAACCAGGAGACCCTGCATGCACACATGCCACCCTTAAGGGAAAAGGGAGTCCAGCCGTAGCACCACATTCCACTTCAGCCAGCTACCTCACTGGTCCAGAGTGAACCAGAGAAAGCTCTGATGAGATGCTGAAGTTATGTTCCCACTCCAAAGCTGGAAACTTCAGGACAGATCAAGTCCTTCACACAGCACATAGTTGAACTATGAAACTTCTCCCCACCCCCCAGAAGGCAGTGGTGGCCAGAAACTTGGATGACTTTAAAAGAGGATGAGACAAATTGACGGAGGAAAAGGCTGTCTGTGGCTTCTAGCCAGGATGGCTCTTCTCTGCCTCCACAGTTGGAGACAGTGATGCTTCTTAATACCCAGGGCTGGATTTAGGTTTGATGAGGCCCTAAGCTGCTGCCCTAAGCTGTCCTTTGTCAACAACAAATTGTCACGGTTTTTTGTGTTGAATATATGCTGTATGGTAATTTATGGACCTAATAGGTATCTCAAGCCATTTGCCCATGTTGCCTTGCAACCAGTCCCTGCAGAATGTAGGCACCCTATATACAGAAATGAGCAAACCAGTGATATTTTAGGGAGCAGGCTAGCAGGCGGAGCCTATTATTTACATCGTAGGAGCCTACACAACACAAAACACTGCTGTATGTAGATTTTATTCGTTTTTTATCTTATATTTTGGAAATGTACATCCAGTTTTTTTCCTTTAATTTTTTTTTTTGGGGGGGGGGAGAGGGGCCCTATACCTTGTTTGGCTTATACGTAAATCTGGCACTGTTAATATCCATTGCTGGAGAGCACAGGAAGGGGAGAGTGTAAACACCCACATGTGTGTCCACACCAAGACCTGCAACGTCAATTCCTTCCTGCATCCTTTGCCAAATCTATGACTTGAGTTCTGTCTCCCGCCATCTCCTTGTCTTCTGTAGCTGCCGCTTCTAACCATGGAACTGTTTTCTCACTTTCTCCATCCGATAAGACCACTGCTGTTGTTTTTCATTCAGTCTTTTCCCTTATTTTTCTTTCAAGCTCAAGCCTGGAGTTATTGCCTGATGTCCAGTATGCCTTTGGGCTGCCTTTCCATCCCCAGTACGAAAACCAGTATACTCCGGAAGCAAAGACCCTCTCCTTAACCGTCATGCAGTTCCTAGCCAACTTCATAAGATCTGGGTGCGTATTGAGTTACTTGGAAGAGGCTGCGAAGTCAGTTTTTCCATCCCTAACAAAGCTTCTGAACCTCATTTCTTCTTTTAATTAGCGTTTGTTAAAGATGTCCTTGTGTAACAAAGAAAGAAAAGTACAGTGGTGCCTCGCAAGACGAAACCAATCCGTTCCGTGAGGCTCTTTGTATAGCGTTTTTTTCATCTTGCGAAGCAAGCCCATTGACAGCTTAGCGGATTAGCGCTATTAGCGGCTTAGCGGCTTTTAGCGGATCAACTGATAAGCGGCTTAGCGGCTTAGGAAAAGGGGGGGAAAGGGGAAAAAACCCGCAGGAACTCGCAAGACATTTCGTCTTGCGAAGCAAGCCCATAGGGAAATTCGTTTTGCGAAGCGCCTCCAAAACGGAAAACCCTTTCGTCTAGCGGGTTTTCCGTCTTGCGAGGCGTTCGTCTTGCGGGGCACCACTGTACATATAGTCTCTGCACTATATGTCTTTTTCATCATTTGTTTACATCCAGGATAAGACACTGTTGTCATTTGCATTATGTGGTTGGGGGTGCTGGTGGAGGAACGGGAGTGTGGAGGGAGCAGACCACCCCCGGCACCACCCGGGGTGCCATCGTGGCGCCCCCCGGACACGCACCCCCCCAAATGTGTGTCACGCCCCCGGGAGAAGCCAGCCACATCCCTGCCTGCTCTCCGCCCCCGGTAGTGGAGCATGCAGCTTCGCCACTGGTTGGGGGAAAAGAGAGGGGCATATTGATCTTTCATTCTATTGTGTAATGTTTGTGCAGGGTTTTTTGTGTTACTGTCAGACAGTGTATCTGTGGCATCCAATAAGCTGCTCTTTAAGCGCAGGGAAGCCTCCAATTAGCAATTTGGCTACAAGTATTTTTAAGACACCCACTGGTATATAGCAAGATCAGTAGTTCGTGGTTATTAAAAGAGCAAAAACTTTACAGTCAGTCAAGACCTGCTTCTCAGTTCAAAAGCTGATTTCCCAATCCTAGCTTTTGTTCTGTCAGTTTTGCTTTCCTGGAAGTTTTCTTGTGTAGTATTGTTGTCAGTAAACAGTAAACAGATGAGCTGGGTACATCGCAACGCTCTGCTGTGCAAGCTGTCTTGCAGTTCCTCTTGAAGCTTTGCAAGACTTCAAGTTTGCAGATGGCACCAAACTGGGAGGGGTGGCTAACACCCCAAAGGACAGGATCACACTTCAAAATGACCTTGACAGATTAGAGAACTGGGTCAAAACAAACAAGATGAATTTTAATAGGGAGAAATGTAAAGTATTGCACTTGGGCAAAAAAAAATGAGAGGCACAAATACAAGATGGGTGACACCTGGCTTGAGAGCAGTACACGTGAAAAGGATCTAGGAGTCTTGGTTGACCACAAACTTGACATGAGCCAACAGTGTGACGTGGCAGCTAAAAAAGCCAATGCAATTCTGGGCTGCATCAATAGGAGTATAGCATCCAAATCAAGGGAAGTAATAGTGCCACTGTATTCTGCTCTGGTCAGACCTCACCTGGAGTACTGTGTCCAGTTCTGGGCACCACAGTTCAAGAAGGACACTGACAAACTGGAACGGGTCCAGAGGAGGGCAACCAAAATGGTCAAAGGCCTGGAAACGATGCCTTATGAGAAACGGCTAAGGGAGCTGGGCATGTTTAGCCTGGAGAAGAGGAGGTTAAGGGGTGATATGATAGCCATGTTCAAATATATAAAAGGATGTCACATAGAGGAGTCTCCTTCTTTGGAGGTCTTTAAGCAGAGCCTTGACGACCATATGTCAGGAGTGCTCTGATGGTGTTTCCTGCTTGGCAGGGGGTTGGACTCGATGGCCCTTGTGGTCTCTTCCAACTCTATGATTCTATGATTCTAAGACAGCTCAGCTCATTTGCAAAAGGATGGCTTTTCTTAAACCTGAGCTGCTGGTGAACGCTGACAATTTCCAGTGAGTACTAGGGAAGAGGAACTGTTGAAAGATGAGGCAGATTACACAGAGTCCTCAAAATAAAACACAACTTCCCTGCACCCTTGAAACTGTTGCCAAGAACTCGCCAAAGAAGAGATGATTCTCCCAAGAAAAATATTGTTCGGATGAAGGTTTCTGTTTTTGTTTTGCTCTTGTTGGAATGAACCGTCTCAGCCGTGGTTGATCTTCTGCCATCCACTTTCAACCACTGCTCCCCACCTGAGAAAACAATGATAATGACGACTCACCTGAAGGGATGAATGCAGGGAGAGAATTCGTGTAAGGCACAACTTTAGCAGAACAACATAATTCCTTTGCTGAGTCAGAACAAAGTCCATCTAATCTACACTGCAACATTTTGTTGCAAGCCCCCTCTTGTGTGGGCTACCTACTTTTAAAATGAAGCTGCATTTTAAATTGCATTTTAACCTGTATTTTAAATTGGGTCCCCCCCCCATTATGTTTTTACTGTAATTTTACTGGTTTTAGCCGCCCTGAGCCGGCTCTGGCCGGGGAGGGCAGGGTATAAATAAAAATTATTATTATTATTATTATTATTATTATTATTATTATTATTTGTAAATAATGGTCATGAGAGTATAGATACATGCCTATATGCTCGTGTGTTAAAGGCTGTTGCACAAACTCTTCATGATGCCGGCTGGTTGAATAACAGCTGTTCCTCTTTCTTTCTTTCTTTAGAAACCCAAATGGCCCTTATAAGTTCTCCAGAAAAATGACTGGGGTTGCATCCTCTTGGCCTATGTTTCGAGCAGATGCTGATGGTGACAACTATAAAGAATTTACCACTTCCTTTGAGAACCACAAAGGGCTGAAGAAGGCCGAATGTTCATTCTGGTCCAATTACATCAAAACCCTCAAAAGTACCTTGAGCTGTAAGTGTACAGTGGAACACACGCCTTTTTCTCTCTTTGGGCAGTGATGTTCAGAAAGGTTGTATCAACTCTCCTTTTAGCAGTGCTGCTTTTCCTAGCAAAAAAGGCTGCCTGAACTCACTATGAACTCCTCCCTTGTTTTCTTATAATGGCAATGGAGCCCACCTGAGAGGTGCCGGAACTGAGTTTCAGAGAGTTTTGGCTGGGGGGGGGGGTAGCCCTGACTTTTAGTACAGTGGAACCTCAGTTTTTGAGCGTCTCGGAAGCCAAACGTTTTGGTTTTCAGACGCCGAAAACTTGGAAGTAATTGCTTCCATTTTTGAGCATGCCGCAGAAGTCGAACGGCTCCTGAGGCACATTTCTCAATTTTCTCCGTTGAAATTGCTAACCACCCATTAAGCCTCAGTTGTCGAACGTTTCAGAAGTCGAACGGTCTTCCAGAACAGACTATGTTCTGAGGTTCCTCTGTATATGAAAGTTCATTTCCAACACATCCCACTAATTCTGGTTCATGGTCATCCTGTTACAAAGCAAACTAGTTCAATTCACAGCCCAATTTAAGTTCGTTCACATGATCCTTGGAAGAGGGGGGTGGAGTCCAAGCTTTCAGAATATGACAAACCACTGTGCTGAAGTGTAAGTTATACTGAATAAAACTTCAGCTCATACACACACAGTGGAATGTGAATGGCCTGATTTATTTCTCCCCAACAATTGTGATATTTAAGCTTAAAGGCCCAAAGTGTCTAAAGCGTTAAAAAGAACAACAACAACACATGTATGACAATGACCTTGAAGATGAATTGCAAATTGTTCAAAGTTCTACCCTGCTCTTCTTGACATTTCCTGTTGAGGTCTGTGGTAGCAACAGGAGACAGGTCCTTTTCTATGGTTTGCGTGGCAAGTTCCCGCCTCCCCCCAATGGAAATAAAGACACAAGACACTGTTAATTAGGTTAATGGGCAAAAAATGGCCACAACTTTATTGGTTACAGGTAAGAGCGGTATTGGCTTAGGCATTGGTCCTATCGACTGTATGATTTCAGCCTGATTGCTTGAAGTCCGGGAAGGGTTAACACCAATTGGGGGAGTCCTGCTGATGCACATCAACTAGGAAGTCCCCTGGGGTCACCGCTTGGGGGGCGTGCCTTAGGCCCTCACCTCCATAGGCTTCAGACAGGGCCACACACCCCGGAATCCTTTACCGGACTACCCTTCGACCTGTGGGGGAGGTGATGGCACTTCCTCCCCCCCCCCCCATCTACATAACAATACCAATGCCTAACCACCAGTGCCAAGGAAGTTGTGACGATTTGCTAGAAGGTAGGCGAAAAACCAAGGGGCTGGTTCCAATTTGCCAAGTGGAAAAAATTCCTACCAGGCCCCATAACGGCGACCAACCAAGGTCCATAGCAAGGTCAGAAGGGAAACCTTGAAGGGTGGGAGGGTGGGAAACCGGTGAAGCAGAGGCGACGAAAAGAGGGAGATCCCCGGCCGCCTCAGTGTAATATAGGGCAAACCACACCCTGCCCCCCAGACCAGGTGATTGGCTGGCTAGGGGATGACGTGACCGGGGGATTCCCTCAATCGGCGCGGGGGCTGAGATCAGCCCCCCATGTACGTGGAGAGGGCATGAAGCCTGCAACACCACCTCCTCTTGAATTCGGAAGTGGCTTTCTTACCATAGATGAATACTTTGCAAAAGCAGAAAAAGAAAAATACTAAGGGCAGGAGCCAAAATAGCCCAAGGAGGACTGAGCCACAAAAAAAATGGGCACAGATTACTCAGAAAACCACAGAAGAGGGGAAATGGAGTGAAATGGGGTAGCTGGAGTCAGGTACATTCTCCACTGCAACATTTTGTTGCAGATCCCACTTATAAATAATGCTCATTTGTTTAAAAAAAAAATTCAGAAAGTTAACAGCACTTCAGAAAAAGAACTTACAATCTTTGGAACCCCAAATATTCTTCCAGGCACTGTATTTTTCTGGTCTATTTTGATGCAACACTTCTGAAACCCTAAATCGATGTGCTTTGTCCATGTGATATTGTTGCGCTGGAATGTTTTGCTTGACCTTTGCTGCCAGAAAACTTGTGGATAATTGAATTAGCATTAAATAGATGATTTATAAGTTCTACCGCGGAATCTGCTGGCAGCCTGTTCAATAATTATTAGCTTGCTGCATTGTTCCCAGACAGCTGCCCAGCAGACTGATGCAGTAGCGTAGCATGGGGGGTGCAGGGTGGCCCGGCTGCACCGGGCACAACATCTGGGGGGGCGCGCTCGCACTCGCAGCTCTCTGCCCCTACTAAAATCCACGGGTTAGGGGACGCAAATTACTTGCCTTGCCCCGGGTGCTGATAACCCACGCTACGCCACTGGACTAATGTGACACAATAATTAGCGAACCATATTGGATTCAATGAGAAATAATGATTTGCATGAGTTTTTCACGGAGTGATGCATCTTGTTTGCATTGTGGTTGCAGGCAGACGAGAGCCGCCCAGCACAAGCAAGCCTAGCAGTGGATTTCTTTCCAAAACCACCCAGAAGAAGCCACTTGGAGACAAGGTGGCCTACAAGAAATAGAACCGGACATTTCTATTGATTTTGGATCCGCTGGATGAAATCAAATCACTACAGATCTGCGAGGGGTTGCAAATCATCTCGCTAAATCACAAAAGTGTGTCTGCAATACATTACTGAAATTTCAAGTATGGTTGCCGTCGACACAAGATGGGCAGGCCCCAAAAGCATACAGGCACTGCAGCATTCAATGAATCACATGTGCTGGGTATCGGTGCAGCAAATTGAAATTGTAGCACTCAATAAAGCTTCAAAAACCTTTTAAAGAGAGTTGGCTTCTTACCGTTCTCAAAGTGGCATACCCACAAACTCAACGTGTGACCTGCGGTGTCAGGTGATCTGGTTAATCATAGAAGCATAGAATCATGGAGCTGAAAGGGACCACAAGGATCTTCCAGTCCAACCCTCTGCAATGCACTATAGGACGCAGGTGGCGCTGTGGTCTAAACCACTAAGCCTCTTGGGCTTGCCAATCCGAAGGTTGGTGGTTTGAATCCCCGTGACAGGGTGAGCTCCCGTTGCTCTGCCCCAGCGTCTGCCAACCTAGCACTTCGAAAGCATGCCAGTGCACGTAGATAAATAGGTACCGCTCCGGCGGGAAGGTAAACAGTGCTCTGGCTTCAGTCACGGTGTTCTGTTGTGCCAGAAGCGGTTTAGTCCTACTGGCCACATGACCCGGAAAGCTGTCTGTGGACAAATGCCGGCTCCCTTGGCCTGAAAGCGAGATGAGCACTGTAACCCCATAGTCACCTCTGACTTGACTTACCACCCAGGGGTCCTTTACCTTTTACTCTTCTGTAATGCAGGAATCTTTTGCTGAACATGAGGCTCAAACTCATGAACATGAGATTAAGAAACCTATGCCCTACCAACTGAGCTATCCCAGCTGATTTGGAATTGGCTCTATGTTTACAGTCTTCCTTAGGGATTGTGTGTTTTTTTTTGGGGGGGGGAGCCCATTTGTTTATCTGAATGATTTTTCCAAGCTCCTAAAGTTGATGTGTGCACACTGAGGATGCCACACATGAATGCTTCCTGTGAATGGTGGTTTGGTTTCGCTCACCTGTGCCCAATCCAGAACAGTGGGGATGAGAGAGAGAGAGAGAGAGAGAGAGAGAGAGAGAGAGAGAGAGAGAAAGAAAGAAAGAAAGAAAGAAAGAAAGAAAGAAAGAAAGAAAGAAAGAAAGAAAGAAAGAAAAAGAAATTCAACTGCCCAACTACCTGACCAGGTGTACACTAAGGAGCCAAGAGAGGGTTTAGATCCTAATGGAGAACAAGAACAAAGAACAACATAAAACAGTTGTGGAAAAGGTAAGGTCACACCCACTGTCAGCATCCGGGGGTCAAAAGGCCAGTTGGCTAGGCCCCAGCTGGATCATCTCCCTCTCCGCCTTCACACTGCGTAGAGTCATCGACCTCTGGCACCGACGTAAATCAGTGACTCAAACTTGCTGCCTTGAGCACACTATACGTAGCAGAGTAAACTTCACAAGAGAAGAGGCTGGAGGCTATGTGGCTACATACTAAAACTACGGATTTATTATACATAAATCAGGACAAAGAAACACGTTGCCTCTCCTTGCCGTCTTCTCGGAGAGACAATCAAAACAAGAGCAATACACAGAGCGGAAGTTCCGCTCACGGGACCCAGCAATCTGTGCTGGAATGTAAACAGACATGTGACACGCAACAAGCCCATGTCTGCAACAAAAGCTGGAATGGAATCTCCCAACACCCACATCATACATTTAAAATGCATGGCTTCTCCCAAGGAATCCTAGGAACTGTAGTTTGTGAAGGGTGCTGAGAAGTGTAGCTCTTTGAGAGAGATACTACAGTTTCCAAGATTGGTTGGAGGAAGTAAAATGCTTTAAATGTATGGAGTTGTATCTAATATAGTGCTCAGCAAGCCTGCTGTCAGTGCAAGGATGTCCACTGCTGCAATGGGACTCCCATCCCTGCATCCTCCCCTGGACATCCCTACATCTGTTCTGGGGGCTCCCCAACCCTTCAGAGCAAATTTGGGGACAGTGCAGAGCATGCAAGGAATGATGCTTGCTGGGGAAAGTTCGGCTGCACAAGCGGAAATTATAGAGCTGACAGGACACTTAAGTAGGATCATACAATCACAGAATTGTAGAGTTGAAAGGGACCTCTGGTCCAACCCCCTCAATGCAGGAATCTCATCCCTGACAGATGGCCATCCAGCCTCAGCTTAAAAACCTCCAAGGAAGGAGAGTCCACAACCTCCTGAAGGAGACCATTCCGCTGTTACTGCCAGGAATTTCTTCCTGATGTTTAGCTTTAATCTCCTTTCTTGTCACTTGAAGCCATTGGTTCCAAGCCCTGCCCTTCAGACCAGGAGAAAACAAGCTTGTTCCCTCTTCCATGTGACAGCCCTTGGGATATCTGAAGATGGTTTTCCTATCTCCTCTCAGTCTCCTCTTTTCCAGGCTAAACATACCCAGCTCCTTCAACCATTGGTTTCCAGACTCTTGATCATCTTAGTTGCCCTCCTCTGCACACGTTCCGTCTTTGGTGTGGATGTGACCTAAGATAACTGAATGACCAAACATGGAAGGGCGCAAACATCTGCTTGGCTTTGTGGTTTGGTCAAGTAGTCCGCAGAGGAGGAAGTTAATATGCAAGAACTTTTACACTTGCACCTACAAAGCACTTGGGTTTTCAGGTCACTTAAGGCAGTAATCACCAGTTTTTTAAAGGTTATGACTGCATTTGGATTACTGAGGGACGGATTTAGGGCTATGCCGGTAGTGAGCACAAACTGGGGACTGAGCTGAGGGGGTGCCACCTTAAAGCCCAGTAAGTGGGCATCAGGGCTTTAGGGAGGAGGCATGAAGCTCTGAACTGGTTCCCCCTAGAGTTTTTCCACCTCCTTCCCGAAACGTAGTTAGCACTAGGACCCTGCCAGAGCCCTTTCACCTCCTTGCTAGAGCCGGGGGGGGGGGCTCCTTATCCACCTATAGCAGGGACGTCCAACTCCCAAGAGACTGTGATCTACTCACAGGGGGGGGGGGACTGGCAGTTATCTACCCCTTTTTTGGGGGGGGGGTCAGGCCAAAATTGATGAGCTTTAATAATAATAATACAGTGGTGCCTCGCAAGACGAAAAGAATCTGTTCCACGATTCTCTTCGTCTAGCGGTTTTTTCGTCTTGCGAAGCAAGCCCATTGACAGCTTAGCGGATTAGCGCTACAGCGGTCTAGCAGCTTCTAGCGATCAGCTGTTAAGCGGCTTATCAGCGGATCAGCTGTTAAGCGGCTTAGCGGCTTAGGAAAAGGGCGAAGAAACCCCATAGGGAAATTCGTTTTGCGAAGCCCCTCCAAAACGGAAAACCCTTTCGTCTAGCGGGTTTTCCGTCTTGCGAGGCGTTCGTCTTGCGGGGCACCACTGTAATAATAATAATAATAATAATAATAATAATAATAATTTTTTATTTATACCCCGCCCTTCCTGCTTCAGAAAACCGGGCTCATGGCGGCTAACAAATGTAAAACACTTAATTGATGCTACAAAAAACAGCATAAAATACGGTATAAAACGTGAATAACAATAAAATCAAAAATCAATTTCGGGGGGAAATCCATCCAATAAACATTAGATGATCACCAGGGCTAGCTGGCTAAATGAGTCCTATTTGGGCCAGCGGAGAGACCAGGGGAGAATTAGCTGTGGGATCCCAGATGGGGTAATCTTCATAAAAGGGGGGGGGGGAGGAAGGGGAATAAAAGATCAGGCTAAGTTCAAATTGAAAGCCAGGCGGAATAGTTTTAGGGAGGAATGTCGCACTGTGTCTTCTGTTCCAGAAATCATGCGAAAATGGGGGGCTGGGAGAGGGCGGGGCTGGCTGCTTTTAGGCAAAAGCAAAGGAAAAGGAGCACGTGATCAGCAGTGATTAACCAGAGCCTCCCGGGGATCGACCTGTTGGACATCACTGATCTATAGGATGGCACTGCAAAAGCTGGGGGGCGACACCAAATCTACCCGAGTCTGCCACTGAAGTGCCAAGGGCAGCGTCCCCTCGGATCAGTTCTGTCTCTTCTGAATCAACCCCACTCCACCCCCTGAGACAAAGCGACAGTGTATACAGACAAACTTCCCTTTTCCAAAGAATCTGAGTAAAAGAGCCAGTAGAATTAACCTACTTCTTGAGAAACAGAGAGAAAGAGAGAGTGTCAGAAAGAGGGAGAAAGAATAATAGAATTGCAGAATCTTAGAGTTTGAAGGGACGCTGAGGGTCATCTAGTCTGACCCCCCCTGCAATGCAAGAAGGGTGACCCTGCCCATTTGGGTTCCGGCTGCTCCACACACTGGCTTCAGCCCTGCCCACCACCAGCATGTAATTTAAAATATTCAATCAATAGGTAAGAGGTTTTAAAAAGAGGAGAATTCAAGGAGCACATTGAATTTCTTCTACTACATTGGTACCTTGGGTTACAGACGCTTCAGGTTACAGACGCGGCTAACCCAGAAATAGTATCTTGGGTTAATAACTTTGTTTCAGGATGAGAACAGAAATCGTGCAGCAGTGGTGCGGCGGCAGCGGGAGGCCCCATTAGCTAAAGTGGTGCTTCAGGTTAAGAACAGTTTCAGGTTAAGAACAGACCTCCGGAACAAATTAAGTTCTTAACCCGAGGTACCACTGTAATCTGCACATCTTCGTATGCAATCTTCCCAAATATACACCTTTGCAAAGCAATTTTCTCTAATATGATGCATTGCTGTAGGTTAGTTTGACTAATACATTTATTTTTATGCACACATTGTATAGCTGGAGAATGGAACTCTTTTGGAAATTGGGTAGGTCCACCTCTAAAAATGCAAGCTCCATCAAATTTAATTTCCACCTCCACATGCGAAAAGGGAAAGCCGGTCTTGTGTCTCTGAATGCTACTTCCAAATGAGCAGAGCTATGACTCTCTAGGGACGTGGGTGGTGCTGTGGGTTAAATCACAGAGCCTAGGACTTGCCGATCAGAAGGTCACGACTGGACCTAATGGTCAGGGCTCCCTTTACCTTTACAAAGTAGAAAAAGATAGAGATATTGGTTATGAGTCTTAAATGTAATAGGGAAAGTAAGAAATGCATACTAAGAGACTAGATTGACTAGACTGATGGAAGTAAAAAAATTGAATAAGATGTAAATGTTTAATTACTGTTGAAAATGGTATGTTAAAAAACTAATAAAATTATATATATGTAATTGGTTTTTTAAAAGGATTAGGCAAATTCATGGAGGGGAAGGCTATCAACAGAGTACGTGTCTCAGTTGCTGAGATTTGCAAGCAGGCAGAGGGCTGTTGCATTCATGTTCTGCTTGCAGGCTTTCCATAGGCATCTGGTGGGTCACTGTGAAGACAGAATATTGGGTCGGATGGGTCTTTGGGCTGATCCTGCAAAGCTCTCCTCACATACTTGTGGAATTGTTGAGCATGCACTCAGAGTGTGCTTCTCTTTGGCTAGACATGCCCTCAGGCTTTGATTTCCTTCCCTGCCTTATTTATCACCTTGCTGTTCTGCAATTCGATGGGCATGACATTAATGAGGAATGACTCCAGTGAAAGAGCCCCAGCATTTTCAGACACTGAGATGTCTGGATTTCTTATGCAAAGGGGGGGGGGGACACAACAACCAGAGGACGACTCTTATGACCAGGTCTTCATTTAAAGGCTCTGAGTCACCAGTTACTGGACCAGAATCAGGAAAGTTTTAAGTTCTCTCTCTTAAGTTTCATACATTTGGAATGGAGGGGGTGGGAGAGTTTGTAGAGCTGGATTTCGGCTGCCGTGTTGATCACGAGCTCTGGGCAGAAATTTGTGAATGATTTCAGATACACTGGGAGGCTGTGTTGCAAATCGTGAATGATACGTTCCATAGGGACCATGGAAGTCTAGAGAGTCATAACAAGGTAAAGGTAAAGGGACCCCTGATCATTAGGTCCAGTCATGGCCGACTCTGGGGTTGCGGCGCTCATCTCGCTTTATTGGCCGAGGGAGCCGGCGTACAGCTTCCGGGTCATGTGACCAGCATGACTAAGCCACTTCTGGCGAACCAGAGCAGCACACGGAAACGCTGTTTACCTTCCCACCAGAGTGGTACCTATTTATCTTCACGCCGGAGTGGCATTTTACGTAGTTTGGATATTTGGCATAGACTGATAATGGGAGCTAACCGGGTGATCGTGGGTGATTTCAAAATGCAACCCAACCGTTTCAACGAGTGGTTTCAACGAGTGCGAATGGGCACTCTAACCCACATGGTTGATTGTCCATAGAGATTATGTTCTGGATTTATCTGTCTATACTATAATGATGAGGGATGCGGGTGGCGCTGTGGGTTAAACCACAGAGCCTAGGACTTGCCGATCAGAAGGTTGGCAGTTTGAATCCCCTTGATGGGGTGAGCTCCTGTTGCTCAGTCCCTGTTCCTGCCAACCCAGCAGTTCGCAAGCACAAAGTGCAAGTAGATAAATAGGTACCACTCCAGCGGGAAGGTAAATGGCATTTCCGTACACTGCTCTGGTTTGCCAGAAGCAGCTTAGTCATGCTGGCCACATGACCCAGAAGCTGTATGCTGGCTCCCTCGGCCAATAAAGTGAGATGAGCACCGCAACCCCAGAGTTGGTCACGACTGGACCTAATGGTCAGGGGTCCCTTTACCTTTACTATAATGATTATATTGTGGCTGCCCCTTTAATCTGAGGTATTGGGCAAAAACTGAACAATCTCCC
The DNA here is from genome assembly GCF_964106915.1 of Podarcis gaigeae. Taxonomy (NCBI): domain Eukaryota; kingdom Metazoa; phylum Chordata; class Lepidosauria; order Squamata; family Lacertidae; genus Podarcis; species Podarcis gaigeae. The sequence goes on along the minus strand of NC_139683.1, from coordinate 10,589,928 downwards.
TGCTGTTCTATTGCTTTTTCAGATGGTTTATTCCACCAGGCCAAACACATGCAAGAGGCCATGGATTCAGTCACAGAGAAGGAAATATACATGAAAGACAAAGTTAACTGCCACTGGCCCAATAATTTTGGACTGAAGGAATGCGGCAGGTTCCAGGTTTCCAGGTTACGTTGTACACACTGGAACAGTTTTGCTTTTAATGAATACTCCTTAGGTAACACCCCAAAGCCTTGGGGCCTGTTGATGGTCCAGAATAAATTGTTGGCATCCTGTGCTCACGATCGAAGAGCAAGCCAGCTCGCTGAAGGTAAGCGCTGGTGTTTCTGTTTCCTGAATGGGGTGAGTGTACTGGACTTTCCATTATGGCAAAGCAGACTTCGCATTTTTGTTATGGAGCCAGAAGAGCAAAAGACTGGCTGCCTAGTCTGGCTAAGGAGATCAGAGCATGAAGCTACCTTATCCCGAGTCAGGCTGTTGGTCCATCTGGCTCATTATTGTCTACACGGACTGGGAGCAGCTATCCAGGGCTTTTCACGCAAGAGTTTTTCTCAGCCTTCCCTGGCCTCGATGACCTGCAAACCAAGCCCTCTGAGGAACATTTGAAAGAGCTGGGTATGTTTAGCCTGGAAAAGAGAGGAGATACGATATCTCAAGGAGATTTGAAGGAGATACCTCAAGGGCTGTCACATGGAAGAGGGGACGAGGTTGTTTTCTCCTGCTCTGGAGGGTAGGACTCGAACCAATGGCTCGAACCAATAAAGTGACAAGAAAGGAGATTCCGACTAAACATCAGGAAGAACTTTCTGACAGCAAGAGCTGTTTGACAGTGGAAGAGACTCCCTCGGGAGGTTGTGGACTCTACTTCCTTGGAAGTTTTTAAGCAGAGGTTTGATGGCCATCTGTCATGGATGCTTTAGCTGAGATTCCTGCATTGCAGGTGGTTGGACTGATGATGATGATGATGATGATGATGATGATAATAATAATAATAATAATAATAATAATAATAATAATAATAATATTTTTTTTTTATTTATACCCCGCCCTCCCTAGCCAATACCAGGCTCAGGGTGGCTAACAACCAATAATAAAAACAAGTTGATTAAAATACAATTTAAAAGATTAAGATACAACATTAAAACATTAGGATGCAGCCTCTTCACAGGAGGAGAAAGGAAAAAGGAAGAGGGGGAGGGAATCAAACTGATTCTAAGCCAAAGGCCAGGTGGAACAGCTCTGTCTTACAGGCCCCGTGGAAAGAAATCAGATTCCTCAAGGCCCTGGTCTCATGAGACAGAGCGTTCCACCAGGCCGGAGCCAGTGTTGAAAAGGCCCTGGCTCTGGTTGAGGCTAATCTAATTTCCTTAGGGCCCAGGACCTTTGGGGTGTTACTATATATGGACCTTAAGGTCCTCCGTGGGGCATACCAGGAGAGGCGGTCCCGTAGGTACGAGGGTCCTAGGCCATGAAGGGCTTTAAAGGTCAAAACCAGCACCTTAAATGTGACCCTGTACTCCACCGGGAGCCAGTGCAGCTTGAAAAGCACTGGGTGAATATGCTCCCATGGCAGAGACTCCGTGAGGAGCCTCGCTGCAGCATTCTGCACCCGCTGGAGTTTCTGGGACAGCTTCAAGGGCAGTCCCACGTAGAGCGAATTACAGTAGTCAAGCCTGGATGTGACCATTGCATGTGACTAGAGGACCCTGTTCGAGATTCCTTTCCACCTTTTGTTGCAGACATGGGATTGTTGTGCGTCACATGTCTGTTTACATTCCAGCATAGACTGCTGGGTCTCATGAGCGGAACTTCCGCTCTGTGTACTGCTTTTGTTTTCGAGTCTCTCTCCGAGAAGACGGCAAGGAGAGGCGACATGTTTCTTTGTTCTGATTTATGTAAAATAAATCCGTAGTTTTAGTATGTATCCACACAGCCTCCAGCCCCTTCTGTTGTGCAGTTTACTCTGCTACATATATTGTGCTCAAGGCAGCAAGCTTGAGGTGCTGATTTACGTCGGAGCCAGAGGTCAATGAATCTCCACAGCGTGAAGGCTGAGAGGGAGACGATCCAGCTGCGGCCTAGCCAGCTGGCCTCAGGACCCCCGGATCCTGACAGTCCCTTGGGTCCCTTCCAACTCTACAATTCTATGATTCTATGAACTTTGACAGAGAATTCGACCAATTCATATAGAATAGGCCTGGCATTGGCTAATAGCTGCTGCTGATTTTAGGGAACTAAGAAATTAGATTCAGTTCCCATTTAAAGGCAAACCTTCCTGATTCTCACTTTCTGAAACAGTTCAGGAACAATCTGTCCTTTGAAATTTGTGCTGCTCCGAATTTTGCAACGCAGTTCTCCAGCTAAGTGATGTGTACAAAAATGCACATACCAGGGCAAAGTGTATATATATTGGTGAAAATAATATACAAAGATGCATATTGGGGGAAATGACTTTAAGAAAATGTGTATGTCGCATATGAACCTGTCTGTTTTAGCCAAAATCTGTACTGAAATTATGACGAATTTTCACATGTCCCCTGCTTTCAAAAGTTCGCAAACCCATAAACCCATGCGGAAAGACAGAACTAAACTTAAGTCTGGGAAAATGAGTAAACTTAAGTCTGGGAAAATGAGAAATTGAGAGAAACTGAAATTGACAGATTTGACCGTCCTTATACGGAGCTTGCTTGTCCAGAGGCAATGTACCTCTATTTATCAGTCGCTGGGCAGCAGTGTCTCCACCCCCATCGTCCAACCCGGACACTGAGGTCCACCTTTCAGGGCCTTCTGGCAGTTCCATCCCTGCGAGAAGTGAGGTTATAGGGAACCAGGCAGAGGGTCTTCTCGGTAGGGGCACCCGTCCTGTGGAACACCCTCCCATCAGATGTCAAAGAAATAAATAACTATCTGATGTTTAGAAGACATCTGAAGGCAGCCCTGTTTAGGGAAGTTTTAAATGACTGATGATTTAATGTATTTTTAATCTTTTGTTGGAAGGCGCCCAAAGTGGCTGGGGAAACCCAGCCAGATGGGAGGGGTATAAATAATAAATTATTATTATTATTATTATTATTATTATTATTATTATTATTATTATTATTATTAGAGGGCTATCACCTTCTTGCTTGTACGTTTCCTGAGCTGCCTGGCTCTTCTTTCCTTCCCCACCATTCCTCCTCGTGCTCTTTTTGCTCTTGCAATATATATATATATATATATATACAGTTGGATGGAAAACAAAAGAAAACTGTATTCAGGTTCCAACAAAATAAATCAGATACGGGTTTCAGAATGATGTCATTTGATCAGGTTGGTTAGGAAAAAAATTAATAAATGTGAGCCTTTCTTGCCAGGCAAAATGTCTTAATCGCAGCACAATCAACAATTGGAACATTAAAGAAGAAATGTACTCGCCAAGGAGAAAGAGGTTAATTCAGCCTTTCCCAAACTGGCAATCTCCTGATTGTTGCTGGATTCCAACTCCCATCAGCCCCAGCCAGGCCAGCATGCCCAGTGGTAAGGGCTTGTGGTGGCTTTGATCCAGCAACATCTGGAAGGCGCTGGCTACTCTTGGATTGGCCCAAGGCTGCCTTAATTCTTTGTTTTCACTTAATGTGTGTCTGTCCTTTGCTGGAAACATAATGAAAGGTTAGATGCACTTTTGAGAAAGTTCTGAGTTAGCGCACATCCTTCGTTGCACGACATGCAGAAGTTCCCACATTCGGGTTTCAGTGGAATAGGAAGTCATGCAGCTGTTCCAAGAAGGCCGTTTGCCTGAGACTTTGGACTGCTTCCAGTCATAACAGACTCCACTGGGCCAATTGTCTGATGCAGTATAGGGGCACGCCATATATATATGTGCATGTGTGATGCAATTTAGGAGGGCTCTTCTAGTTTGATTGTTTTGTTTTGTTTTGATGGCGCTCTGACAGCAAACACAGGCATTGAGTGCCGACAGTAATTGATTGCCCACTAAAAACAAGGGGAGGGGGCCGGCATGCTGGGGAGAACAATGGGATTTGCAGAAATGCAATTTGAAATAAAAATGAAACCTAGGGAGCATGCCCAGTCCTGATGAAGACTGGGCATGCTCAGTAGCCACAGAATGTTGACTGTGGGCTTATTCACAATTTCCCACGTCCTATCACTTTGCCCCTTGGAAAAACTGCTCTTTAGCGCTCAGTCGGAGCAAACAGCCATTCAGGTTTTCTCCAGGCTGATGTTTGCTCCAATTTAGCATTAAAGAGCAGGTTTGCCCTGGGAAAACAGTGAGGGGAAAGGGGAAATTCTTGGAGCAGGGTTTTCTAGGTGCTTTCTAAGTGTGGCCGAGCCCTCACATTTGGGGGGGGGGGGCGGAGGCAAAGCAGAAGATGAGTTGGGGATGGAAGAGTTTTCTTGACCTCTCACAACTGAGAGTATCCTTTGAGTAGAGCATGGCTGGCTGGTTGGCTGGAAGCCTGGACAAGAGCATTCCTGTTGGAAGAGGTGAATATGTTGCAACATTTTGTTGCAGTTCCCACTGGTCTGTTTTGTTTTTCACAATGCAGATGTTGAAAACTTTTAAGAGCATGTTTTTAATTGGAAACCATCATTTTACATACAGTGAGGGCCCGTCAGGCCCATGATGCATTGTAAACATTAAATAATAGGGAAATTGTATCAAACAGGAAAACAGCTGTGTGCAAAGCAACCCTTGCGAAATGGACACTTTCCTCATTCTTCACTCTAAGGAGCATCTTACTCTAAATAGCCTCTAGTGCATCCTCTCTACTCTTTTTTAAAATGATCAAGGAAGGAAAAGATACACACTCTGTCATTACGCTGAGGTTGAGTATTGTGAATGAAAAAAAAATGTAAATATACATTTGTGGGGTGTCTTAAAATGCCACAGAACAATCATAGAACAGCACATCTGCTTCTAGCAAATCGTTTTTGATTTGACTCTGTAGTTTTTTGGAATATCGGATCAGAGCCACCAACAGTGTTGAGAGAGTACAGTCATACCTCATGTTGCGTCTGCTTCAGGTTACGTCTTTTCAAGTTGTGTTACTTCCGGGTTTCGCTGCTTGCGCATGAGCAGAAGCGCTAAATCACGCCGTGCGTGTGTGCAGATGTGGCACTTCTGGATGTGAATGCTTCGAGTTGCAGACATGCGTCTAGGATGGATTATGTCCACAAGTCGAGGTTCCACTGTAGTTGTCTTTCTGTTTTATTCTGCACAGTCAAGATACAATATGTATTGGGCATCTGTGTGAAGAAACACGAAGAATGGATGCTTTTGAATTATGGTGCTGGAGGAGACTCTTGAGACTCCCATGGACTGCAAGAAGAAGGAAATCAGCCCTGAGTGCTCACTGGAAGGACAGATTGTGAAGCTGAGGCTCCAGTACTTTGGCCACCTCATGAGAAGAGAAGACTCCCTGGAAAAGACCCTGATGTTGGGAAAGATGGAGGGCACAAGGAGAAGTGTGCTGGTCCCGGGGGGGGGGGTTACCATGAGGAGTGGTCAGAGTCCAGTCCTGAGCTGAGGGTCTGGAGACTGTCCACCAAGGGCGAAGCGGGGTCCAAAGCAAGAAGCCAGGCGTGGTTAGGAACTCCAGAAGAACAGGTCAGGGTGTTGGCAGAAACAGGTTTCCAACTACTTTGCTCCCGCAACCTGGGCCTGGGCTGACTGGCCTTAATCTCCTCTGAGACATAGGGCGGCCCCAGCCCACAGGTGACTCACCTGTCCTGGCCTTAAGGTGAGCACTCCACCTGAGAGAACTTAGTTCCCTCCACCTCTCTGCCTTGACAGGGCTGGGAGAGGAGCACCTGCAGACAATGGTTCCTCAATCACCTCCGTACCCAGAGTGGATTCATCTGGTGTCTGCTCCTGAGGATCCGGCACAGGTGCAGGCCTTTCAGATTCAAGCCCCAGCTTCTGAATCAGATTCCCAGGCCATCACAAGAAGGGGACAACAGAGGACAAGATGGTTGGACAGTGTTCTCGAAGAATTACCTGAAGAATTTGGAGCAACCTGAAGAATTTGGAGCAAATGATTCAGCAGAGGAAACACAGCCCAGAATAACTAAGGAGATAGTACAAGAATACTTGGCTAGTTTAGATGTATTCAAGTCTCCAGGGCCAGATGAACTGCATCCAAGAGTATTAAAAGAACTGGCAGATGTGATCTCAGAACCACTGGCAGTCATCTTTGAGAATTCCTGGAGAACAGGCGAAGTCCCGGCAGACTGGAGGAGGGCAAATGTTGCCCCTATTTTCAAAAAGGGGAAAAGAGAGGACCCAAATAATTACCGCCCAGTCAGTCTGACATCAATACCAGGGAAGATTCTGGAGCAGATCATTAAGCAAACAATCTGTGAGCACCTAGAAAGGAATGCTGTGATTACCAATAGTCAGCATGGATTTCTGAAAAATAAGTCATGTCAGACTAACCTGATCTCGTTTTTTGACAGAATTACAAGCCTAGTAGATGAAGGGAATGCAGTGGATGTAGCCTACCTTGATTTCAGCAAGGCATTTGACAAGGTGCCCCATGATATTCTTGTAAAGAAGCTGGTAAAATGCGGTCTTGACTATGCTACCACTCAGTGGATTTGTAACTGGCTGACTGACCGAACCCAAGTGGGTGCTCATCAATGTTTCCTCTTCATCCTGGAGAAGAGTGACTAGTGGGGTGCCACAGGGTTCTATCTTGGGCCCGGTCTTATTCAACATCTTTATCAACGACTTGGATGATGGACTCAAGGGCATCCTGATCAAATTTGCAGATGACACCAAGCTGGGAGGGGTGGCTAACACCCCAGAGGACAGGATCACACTTCAAAACGACCTTGACAGAGAACTGGGCCAAAACAAACAAGATGAATTTTAACAGGTAGAAATGTAAAGTATTGCACTTGGGCAAAAAAAATGAGAGGCACAAATACAAGATGGGTGACACCTGGCTTGAGAGCAGTACATGTGAAAAGGATCTAGGAGTCTTGGTTGACCACAAACTTGACATGAGCCAACAGTGTGACACGGCAGCTAAAAAAGCCAATGCAATTCTGGGCTGCATCAATAGGAGTATAGCATCTAGATCAAGGGAAGTAATAGTGCCACTGTATTCTGCTCTGGTCAGACCTCACCTGGAGTACTGTGTCCAGTTCTGGGCACCACAGTTCAAGAAAGACACTGACAAACTGGAACGTGTCCAGAGGAGGGCAACCAAATTGGTCAAAGGCCTGGAAACGATGCCTTATGAGGAACGGCTAAGGGAGCTGGGCATGTTTAGCCTGGAGAAGAGGAGGTTAAGGGGTGATATGATAGCCATGTTCAAATATATAAAAGGATGTCACATAGAGGAGGGAGAAAGGTTGTTTTCTGCTGCTCCAGAGAAGCGGACATGGAGCAATGGTTCCAAACTACAAGGAAAAAGATTCCACCTAATCATTAGGAAGAACTTCCTGACAGTAAGAGCTGTTCGACAGTGGAATTTGCTGCCAAGGAGTGTGGTGGAGTCTCCTTCTTTGGAGGTCTTTAAGCAGAGGCTTGACAACCATATGTCAGGAGGGCTCTGATGGTGTTTCCTGCTTGTCATGGGGTTGGACTCGATGGCCCTTGTGGTCTCTTCCAACTCTATGATTCTATGATTCTATGATTCTATAAGCTACCAGCATGAGTTTGACTAAACTGTGGGAGGCAGTGGAAGACAGGAGTGCCTGGCGTGCTCTGATCCATGGGGTCACGAAGAGTCGGACACGACTAAACAACTAAACAACAACAACAATGAAGAAACACAGTACATAATTTGAAATGCTACCCATGAAGGTCTGGGCACATGGCTCCCAGCAGCCAGTTTTGCTATAGACAAACAAGATATAAAAGGAGGCACAGAAGAGACATGATCAATTAGCTGTAAATTTGACAAGGCTGCCCGTTCGTCCTTGCACATTTCCTGGAATTGCTATAAAAATTCCTTTAAAAGCCTGAGTGTAAAGTATAAACAGAAATATGTGGTTCAGAGCAGTTCAAAATCAGGGATGTACAGGAGCAGTTCATTTCCAGCTGTCTTCCTCTGCTCGTAACTCAGCTAGCAAAAATTACCTTCCCATCATTGCCTTTGAAGCCATGAAGACCGCTTTTGCTATAGAGTGGGTGTAAAACTCAACCAGGCAATTGCGAAATGTTCGAGATTCGAGAATTGCATTCTGACATGCCACGTGCAAAATGGAGAAATATCTGCTTTTCTTTACACTCCCTCTTCTAATAGTAATAATAACAATAATAAAAAAGGCTGTGTGTTCTTTGAGTAGATTACTGGAATAGTTTGCAAACCAGTTCCATTGCTTTGCCAGCCATTCCAATGGTTGTTTGTTACGAAAGAAATAAATTCATTAAAAGCATTTCTCTTCCAAACCAGAAACCAGAGATCAATATTATGTAAGTGTGTTTCCAGGAAAAATTGTTTGCAGTAGCAGAGGAATTTGATATTTGGATGTAAAAAAAATGCACACACCAAAAACTGTTTACAGCTCTGGCTGACGCTAGGTATCCCAAGTTGACATTGAGCATTCAGGCAGATTTGGCAGATTTTGTTGTTGAATGAGGCATTTCAAATTCAAAATACGCATTCCTAATTCTGGGCATGAATTTTCCTCAGCAAAATTTGATCCCGAATCTTTTAGACACCTTTTGCATTGTTTGGGCTTCACATATGAGAAGATCCCATAAACTGCCAAGTCTAAGAATGGAACTTTCTTATTAAAAAATCTTGATCCCGTGCTTATTCACATAGATTTTATTCCCCTAGTTCCTCTTTCACTCTCTAAACTTGAAGACAGGCTAGTACCCTGCCCCAGTTCCCCCTTCCAACTCTACAGTTCTATGATTATTATACACATATCCAAGAATATTTTGTGGACCACCTTCAGATACCCTTTTTATTGTATAACCATGATTATCTGGACTCATGGTGATATCGGGGTAATTATGCGCAATGCTCTCCAGCTGATGCCCACTCCATAACTTCCTTGCTGAAACCCTGTAACTTTTCATACCGCCAATGTTCTAGGTCAGGTGTTTTTTTGTGGGTGTCTCGCTTTTGTTGTGCTGTAGTGCAAGGAGTGCCCCTCCAGATGCCAAAATGGAAGTAACTTTGGGAAACGTCTGTGGAAAGTGGAATGGCGTTATGTGTGGACAGTCCAGCAGAAATTCACCACTAATTGCACCAATGGCATGTTGTTGAAGTCAAGAGAAACGAAACTGGAGCTAAGAAGCTGAAATCATGTATATGACTGACACTCTTCTTTGGAAATTAAACTAAGGTCCAGACTTCAAGATTCAAAAAAACTGTACTTGCAGAAACTTATAGCTATAGACAAATTGAAACAGATTATTTTCAGTCATATGCTTTTTCAAGCATGGACTTACCTTCTCCTTTTCTAATTCCCAAACAACTGTATTTTCCTCTCTTTCCAGAGCTCAGTACTCAACCTTTTGTATCTCAATTAGGCCATGCCTTGCAACTGCTATGAAAGATGCCCACTTTTACCTTCTTCTGAAGTTTTTCTCTCTTTTTTCTTTCAAGTAAAGAAGCACTCCCAACACTCTACTCAACCCTGCAGTGTTCACAGTGGATTCTAAAACGCAGCCATCTTGCTTCAGATAAAATGGAGCCTCTCATCCACTAGATACCTCCCATGTGACCAACGTTAGCCAATCCCATGAGAACTACTAGAGAACTCTCTAGAATTCAGTCACCAACCAACCAAATTTAAACACGTAGTAACGCCTACAAGCATTTACCATTTCAGTGAATTAAATTACTAAACACATGTTTCGGAATAAACAATAATTTAAAAAACAAACAAACCCAGGTCTGGCAGGAACAACCATTTTTATATCTGCCAGGGTATCTTGTGGGGCAAGATCATGGAGGGAAGTCCCATTATGAAAAGGATTCCCTCACATGGGTGCTCTAACATAAGGTTACCAGACGTCCCTGTTTCCTGAGGACAATCCCCGGATTTACAAATCAGTCCCCATACAAAATCCATTGAAGTTGAAAAATGTCCCCAGATTCATTGGAAAAAAATCTGGTAACCTTAATCTAACACCCTGGAGAAATCTCTCTCTCTCCTTCCTCCATAAGAGGTCAAAACGGTTAATCAGAGGCTTAATAACAGAACCACCATGAACCTATCTATGTCGTGAGCAGAGAGGCCACTGAACTAATTTACTTAGAAGGCAGAGGTCGAGACTTCGTTGGAGCCTCGTAGAGTCCAGAGAAACAGCAGGCTCTTGGCATTCAGGAGATTTGAGAATAGCTGGAAGCCTGACTTCAAAACATTGTGTGACTGGAAAAGCAGAGCCTCTTAATCTATTTGCTTCCTGGTCTCCACTGACAGGCGAAAACTAGGCAAAGACATCAGCAATGCAGACCAGATACTCTTTGCGATTTGACTTTGGATGTGTACGCGCCACGCATTTACAGCACATGGCTTTGCCCCAAAGAATCTTGGGAAATGTAGTTTGCCCCTCACAGAGTTAAGGTGCCTAAGCACCCGTAAGAAAATGCAGTTCCCAGGATGCTTTGGGGAAAAGCCATTTGCTGTTGATGCACAGCTGTCAGGAACACGCAGGAGTCTGAAGGATGGACAGAGAAGGCAGTAAGGAGAGAAACAGAGAGGAGAGAGGGAGATCAAAAATGCAAAATACAGTGGTACCTCAGGTTACATACGCTTCAGGTTACATACGCTTCAGGTTACAGACTCCGTTAACCCAGAAATAGTACCTCGGGTTAAGAACTTTGCTTCAGGATGAGAACAGAAATCGTGCTCCAGTGGCACGGCAGCAGCAGGAGGCCCCATTAGCTAAAGTAGTGCTTCAGGTTAAGAACAGGTTCAGGTTAAGTACCGACCTCCGGAACAAATTAAGTACTTAACCCTAGGTACCACTGTACATCAGACCACTAAGTCAGTTAGGGAACAAAAAATGACAGCGGGTGACTTTTGCAAAAGAGGAATTGCTGCTGCACACAGATTTGCAGTGAATGTTCAAAAGCCACGTGGCAGCCTAGTTCTTCCTCAACGTGGTCCTGGGCATGTTCCCAAGAGATACTCAAGTGTGTCACAGCATATAAAGAATGAAGCGACCTGTTTGTAAATCAGAAATAAGGCCAAGAGATTGTAAGCAGATGACTTATTGGCTGAAGCTACTGGACAGCATCCACGGTGCATATTTCATTTCGGGGCTGTGGAGTGTGTGTTTGTGTGTGTGTGTTTGTGTGTGATCCCTGTTTACATATATACTATGCACCTTTGAAGCAAGCCAGCTGAACACAAAGTGCTAAAAAAAGCCCTCTCTTTCTAACAGTTTCCTAAAGAACGTTCCAGAATTTAGCTCTCCAACTATCAAGTAGAGATTGATTTAGAGGAATTATTTTGGGGTGGTTTTAGAACGGCCAAGCCATACTCTCTCCAAACGGGATGCTTGCCTGACTCTAAAACAAATAATTATTTTACTTGCCGGTCCAAGTGAAAGTCTGCTGTTTGTTGTTGTTGATTCCTTGGGTGTTTCTCATACAAGGCTTCACACCAGTCCTTTTCTTCAATCTGGCTGTCAGATCTACAGGGGCCAGAATGCTCACTTGCATCACCAGGGCCAGCTCACTGGTGTAGTGGTTAAGAGCAGTGGACTCGTAATCTGGTGAACTGGGTTCGCTTCCCCGCTCCTCCACCTGCAGCTGCTGGGTGACCTTGGGCCAGTCACACTTCTTTGAAGTCTCTTTGCCCCACTCACCCCACAGAGTGTTTGTTGTGGGGGAGGAGAGCAAAGGAGATTGTTAGCTGCTTTGAGACTCCTTCGGGTAGTGATAAAGCGGGATATCAAATCCAAACTCACCACTTTCTCTTCTCTATTAACAACCAGGGCTGGCCCAAGGCACTGAAAGCTGCTGTCCACTGATGCCAGACTGTTGACCCATTTGGCACAGTAATGTCTACACTGACTGGTAGCAGCTGTCCAGGATTTCAGGCAGGAGACTTTTCCCAGCCCTACCTGGAGATGCTGGGGACTGAACCCTGCGTGAGATAACCAACCTCATATAACCAAGATGCTTAAGTCTAACTGATACATGAAAGGGTTAAGACCATAGAGTAAGCTGTCTTGTCAGACTTAACCTAGGTCACTCCCCCTCATCTTGGGAGGAAGAGTAAAAAGCTTTTAGTCTACTTGAGAAGCTCAGCATGTGAGGAGGTCTCAGCTGGTTGCTCCAAGCTCAAACCGCATGGCTCTCACAAGCCAATCTTGTGCTAGGAACTTTCACCACTTTGCAATGAAACCAAATTTTACTACCTTTGCAACTTTTCTGGCTGATGTATGGAAAAGCACATGAACCCGACCTTTGAAGAGTTTGTAAGAAAACCAATTTTTAACTCAACAGACGTGTGGACTTTCCACCCTATACTGGGGGGAAAGGGACATTTTAGAATTCACAAGGGTTCTCTTACCAAAGAGTACTTGTCCCAAAATGGATCTTGGCATCCAAAGGAATTATCTTTTTATACCTATTTTTTCCTTGTACCAAAACGTGGGACCTTCTGACACAGTGTGGCTGTTCTGCCAGTGAGCTACAGGCTGCCTTTCCCCTTTTGCTGACTGAGGTGAAAGACAAAATGGAGCTCACTTAGAGATGGATGAATCTGTCAATTTTGGTTTCCCTTTGTTTCTCATTTTTTGAAGTCTTACACCCAGTTCCATGCATTTCCACACCAGTTTGTGAGTTCTTTGAAAAAAAGTCCTCATGAAAATGCGCCACCATTTTGGTGCAAATTTCTCATAAAATACACAGTTTAGAGAATCTGCTGCTACAGGGTGTGGTGATGGTCACTGACGGCTTTACTAAGGGCTGGGCAAATTCACTGAGAATATCCATCAGGATTAATAATGATAACTGATTTTGAGAATATTCAGAATTGGTATATCTCTGAAATCCAGTTGCCAGGGAACCAGACAGAAGGGCAGCTATTGCACTGATGTCCTGCTTACAGGTTTCTGAGATGTGTCTGTTTTCATAATTTAATACTACCATTTCAGAATTTGCTTTTTCACTTCCTTTATTTTTTTGCAGCAACAATAGGTAAAGGGACCCCTGATCATTAGGTCCAGTCATGACCGACTCTGGGGTTGTGGTGCTCATCTCACTTTATTGGCCAAGAGAGCCGGCGTACAGCTTCCGGATCATGTGGCCAGCATGAATAAGCCACTTCTGGCGAACCAGAGCAGCGCACGAAAACGCCGTTTACCTTCCGGCCGGAGCGGTACCTATTTATCTACTTGCACTTTGACATGCTTTTGAACTGCTAGGTGGGCAGGAGCAAGGACCGAACAATGGGAGCTCACCCCATCACGGGGATTCAAACCGCTGACCTTCTGATCGGCAAGCCCTAGGCTCTGTGGTTTTACCCACAGCGCCACCCACATCCCTGCAGCAACAATAGTCTTCGGGTATTTCCCTCGCAGAACCACAGTTGCCAGAGTTCCTTTGGGAAGAGCGACTGATTGTCAAACCACTCTGGGAATTGCAGCTCTAGTGAGGGGGAAAGGAGACCTGCTAACAACTCTCAGCACCCTTAATAAGCCACAGCTCCCAGAATTCTTTGGGGGAAGCCGGACGTGCCATCTCTATGGGGCTGAGGCCTCTACAGCCCTTCCAATTTCTGCTGGAAGGGGGCTCAGCCTCCCCCCAATCTTGAGAGGGCAGAGGAGGCCTGGTGGGATGTCACCTTGACATGGCTTGGTCTGGCGGGAAGTTGACCCGGGCTGACCAGTGTGGGCTGGTGCGCAAATGTCACATCGCAAGGAGCTCTGGTTGACCTCTCCTGATGTGATAGTTGTCATGCTGTTCTCGTGGACTCCTTCCTTCTGTTGCCCCTCTTTCTGGGAGCCTTGGGCTGCACAGCCCCCATCTTGACAAGCGTTTTGCATGAGATTTGTATCACTCGCTTGCAAAAAAAAAGGGAAAAGAAATATTGTTGTTCCAATCCAGCCAGGACCTGTTGGCAAGGCCTCCAGTGCAGTGCTCCTTGCTGTGTGCGGAGAAATGAGCAGGTGTTTTCCATTAGCGGAGAGATGGAGAAAGCACAGAGGGCATGTGACCTTGGCTGGCTTTGGGGGAACAGCAGCAGGAAGCTAAAAAACTGAGGAGGGGAAGGGGTGGGCAGGGAGCCAGGGTTGTCCTCAAACCATTAGCAATGGTATGTTGAGGACCTCTTGGACAAGGTGTTAAGAGCCGAGACTGAAATGCGGCACCGTTTGGTCTGCAAGGTGAGCAACAAACGCCTTATGTGCTATAAAGGACATCAGCCAGAAGGAGACAATCTATGACTCACCTACGCAAGCCATTTAGCTTGGGGGGGGGGAGGGCTGTAAGTCTGGGGGACATTCAGGGAGAAGCTCGTGGTAGGCTCAGCCTTATAAGCGCGAACTTTCCAGCCCACATAAAAAGAGTTTTGGGGACAAAGGCTCCATCTGCCTCACCTTGCCCTACGTCTGTTCATGGGGGGTGAGATTGCAATGGCTTTGGACCCTGAGAGATATGTTCTGCCTCTACTGTTGTAGACAGTAATGCTTCCAAATACCAGTTTCTGGAAACCACAGAAGGAGAGAATGGTGTTAGGACCCTCGTACCTACGGGACCGCCTCTCCCAATATGCCCCATGGAGGACCTTAAGGTCCATAAATAGCAACACCCTAGAGGTCCCATGCCCTAAGGAAGTCAAATTAGCTTTAACCAGAGCCAGGGCCTTTTCAACACTGGCCTGGTGGAACGCTCTGTCTCATGAGACCAGGGCCCTGCAGGATCGGATTTTTTCCGCAGGGCCTGTAAGACAGAGCTGTTCCTCCTGGCCTTTGGCTTGGAATCAATTTGATTCCCTCCCCTCTTTCTTTTTTCCTTTCTACTTCTCTGTTGGAACTCCTATTTGGGGTCCTCCCTGGTTTTTTTCTGGCCTATGTAGGACCAGTCTGGATAGTTAGCCTTGGTGAAGACTTGACGTTTTTATCCCCGTATTTTAATCATTTTAATCAATTGTTTTTATATTTGGTGTTAGCCGCCCTGTGCCCGGTCTTGGCTGGGGAGGGCGGGGTATAAATAAAATTGATGATGATGATGATGATGATGATGATGATGATGATGCTCAGGTCCTGCCTATGGGCTTCCCACTTGATGCTGGCCTGGCCTGATCCAGCAGGCTGCCGTAAACATTACTGTGTGGACCATTTATAGAAGAGATGGGAACCCTCTGCCTGTTATTGGATTGGAGCGCACACCATCCTTGAATATTCCGAGCAGAAATTGTTCCACTCACACAATGACAATGTTCGAGTCAACCCAAAGTTCTTTTGCTCCTCTTGGTCAGGACTGGAGAAGGGGTAGCGTGACCAGGCTTTCTTCCCACGGTGACCTTCAGATATTTAGGAGTATAACTCAGCAGCACCCCAGACTAATGATCTAGCTGGAACTGGTGAGGGTTGCTGGTCTAGTCAGATGGAGATTGGGTTCTCCATCAGCCTCCATACGTCTTATGCCCATCAAGATAGCTGAGTGTTATCAAGAAGTAACCCAATGCCAGGAATGAAAGTCTTGCACAGTCTTAGGGTGGCTTGGTATCACTTCTGTGGATCTGCAGTTCCTCCTCTCTCTGCGAATAATGCTGCTGTGTCGATTACTTTCTTCTTTAACGAAGGAGCCGGGAGAGGTTGGGAGTGCAGCCAGCATCTTCTTTGGGGTCCAACTTCAAGGACCAAGGAGAGGCTACGATGCCAGGGAAACACATTAGAGGCTTAAAAGGGGGAAGAGAAGGAGAGGACTGAGAAGAAACAGGGCCAGCCAAGCTGACCTGGATCCAGGACAATTAAAAATGCTCAGCTTGGCTTTCAGGGTCAAGACTGCACACACACACACACACAGAGAAAGAGAGAGAGAGAGAGAGAGAGAGAGAGAGAGAGAGAGAGAGAGAGAGCTCCTTAGAGTGAGTTTTGATGAGCATTTTCATGGGTCTTCATCAGAGAGCTACTTCCGCAAAAAGCCACCTTTCTCCATACAGCACTGGAGAGGAGGATGAATGAAAAAGAAAATGTCTTGCAAGGAGGAGAGAAGCCTAGCAGAAACTATGCTACTGACATATACACACATGCAATAATGGAGCCCTTTGCGCCAGCAGAGCAAAAGACTTGATGCTACTTTGGGTACAAGAGCTGGCACCCTCCAGATGTTTCGTACTATGGCTCCCATCAATTTGTGAATTTTTTTAAAAAAGAAGTCCTCACAAAAATTCAGTGAGCATTTACTGTGCATTTCTCTCTCTTTCTCCCTCTCCACACGCACACAAACACACACATGCATTTCTGTGTGCAATTGTATCTAAACTCATGCATTTCTGTATGTTATTTCACATTTTTTTATGTACACTTACACCCAATACACACCTGTTTTATGCACATTCTTTGGTCACAGACCTGCATCATAAAATTCAGAAGTGTGGGGATTTTGAAGGATAGCTGTGCTTTAGTTCACTTATCGTTATCAGGAAGTGCAAAAGAGATAGGTTTGAACAAAAATGCAAACCAAACTAAATCTCTCCTCCCCCCCCCCCATCCTTAATTTCTAGGTAAAGGTAAAGAAATGCAAGCTCAGTGGACAGGCTTCAGATGCCCCAGCAAACCAAACTTTGGCTAAACAAACCATGGCTTAGTGTTATGTGCAAGCCAGGCCATGAACATTCAGAAATTTGCAAAATATTCATTGTGGCTCCTCTTCAAAACGACCGCAAAGGCATTTAACCAAACATGTGACACTTATTTCTGAGTAAAGGGCTATAGCTCAGTAGGAGAGCCATGGATATGGATGCTTATATGTTTGTTTGTTTGTTTGTTTATATTATTATTATTATTATTATTATTATTATTATTATTGCAGTCATATCTCATGTTATGTTTGCTTCATGTTACGTTCTTTCAGGTTACGTCCTGCGGTGACCCGGAAGTACTGGAAAGGGTTACTTCCGGGTTTCACCACTCGTGCATGCGCACAAGCGCCAAATCGCACCACGCACCAGTGTAGATATGGTGCTTCAGGTTGCGCTCTTTTCATGTTGCGAATGGGCCTCCAGAATGGATCCCGTTCGCAACCAGAGGTACCACTGTATTATTAATTATTATTATTATTATTAGTTATTTATTAATTTTCAATACAGCCCTTCATCCAAGGATCACAAGGCATCTCACAATATAAAAAAACACACAAAAATGCATAACATAGAAACAAACGAAAAAAATAACCCCTACCGTACACATTTATATTTATTCGATTTCTATATGTGTGGAATGTGTGGACATTGGGATTGTGTCTGGATCCTGCCATTGATTTCTCCATGTTTCTCCCAAAGTGTGATCACAGCCTACACAGGCTTTAGATCAATGAGTAGGTGTCAGGGCAGGTAAATAGATGCAACCCTGATCCCCCATACATTCACATTCATAGATACAGTGGTACCTCTGGTTATGTACTTAATACGTTCCGAAGGTCCGTTCTTAACCTGAAACACCACTTTAGCTAATGGGGCCTCCTGCTGCTGCAGCGCCGCTGCCACACAATTTCTGTTCTCATCCTGAAGCAAAGTTCTTAACCCGAGGTAATATTTCTGGGTTAGCGGAGTCTGTAACCTGAAACGTATGTAACCCGAGGTACCACTGTACGTCACTTGCAACAGTCAATGAGAATCTGTTATCAGACAGCCCTAGAATTATAAAGTCAGGGCATTAAGCAGCCATGGTCTTACTCTGCAAACAGAGTGTACTAAGAAAACAGTCTTTTAAGGACAAACCAGCACTGGAGACTATACCTGCGTTGCCAAGTTATATTCTGCTTGGAGAGTTGTTTGTGTTGGTAGGGTGCATTTTAGCCTGTTAAAAATTATTTCCCTACATAGTCAGAGCATGAAAAGAGGCTCCTTTGTTACCGTGTTATTTGCTTCGCATACCAGGAACAAATTTACTGAAGAGAATAATTATTTGGAAGGGAAATGTTTGTTAGGCTACTTCTGACGAGAGGATCCACAGAACAGGGAGTGTTTTCACATACAGAGTACGTTCAGAGAAAACAGCTGTGCTTGGGGGCAAGCACTGTTCATACTTTGTAGCTTAAATTTGGCTTTCTCGTTGGGTGACCATGGTTCAGGGTAATGGACCTTGGATCCCCAGATATTGTTGAACTTTGTTGTTTAGCCATTTAGTCGTGTCCGAATCTTCGTGACCCCATGGACTAGAGCACGCCAGGCACTCCTGTCTTCCACTGCCTCCTGCAGTTTGGTCAAACTCATGTTTGTAGCTTCGAGAACACTGTCCAACCATCTTGTCCTCTGTCGTCCCCTTCTCCTTGTGCCCTCCATCTTTCCCAACACCAGGGTCTTTTCCAGGGAGTCTTCTCTTCTCATGAGGTGGCCAAAGTATTGGAGCCTCAGCTTCACGATCTGTCCTTCCAGTGAGCACTCAGGGCTAATTTCCTTAAGAATGGAGAGGTTTGATCTTCTTGCAGTCCATGGGACTCTCAAGCATCTCCTCCAGCACCATAATTCAAAAGCATTTATTCTTCGGCGATCAGCCTTCTTTATGGTCCAGCTCTCACTTCCATACATCACTACTGGGAAAACCATAGCTTTAACTACACAGACCTTTAATCCCCAACTAACTTAGCCAAGAGACAGTGATGATGGGAGCTGTGGTTCTAGATGATCCGGTAGGGTGCAACCTTGAAAAACAATGCCAGTAATTTACTAGGACTGGCCAATTTGCCAGGAATCTACTGGGGTTCAAATATTTGGGAGCTGTCCAAACCCACAGATTAACTTCACAGATCGATGATGGAGTCTCTTTTCCTGAATGAATGCATGCCCCTTGATCTGGTGCACTCAGGACCACACTAAACCACAGAACTGCAATTTGGCCGGGACATTTTGGACGTTTAGCCCAATGCCATGCTTGATACAGGAAGTTCAGAATTAGGGCGTCCCCAACAGAATAGGTGTCCAGTTCCTGGCTGAAGACCCCCAGTGAGAGACAGCTCACCAGCCCTTCCTTGGAGAGGACCTGAGATTGGCTTCCCTAGCCCTTCATGTACAAAAATAAATAAATACATGAAGTACCCTCAGGATCAAGTCATTTGCACATCAAGTCCAGCATCTGTATTTACAGGACCACCTCTCCTGGTATACCCTGCAGAGGACCTTAAGGTCCATGAATAATCATAGTTTAGAGGTCCTGGGCCCTAAGGAAGTCAGATTATCCTCTACCAGGGCCAGGGCCTTTTCAGTGATGGTTCCAACCTGGTGGAATGCTCTGTCCCATGAGACCAGGGCCCTGCAGGATTTAACTTCCTTCCGCAGGGCCTGTAAGACAGAGCTATTCTGCTTGGCTTTCAATCTGAAATTAGCCTGATCTTTTATTCCCCTTCCTTCCCTCCCCCTCCCCTTTTTATGAAGATTACCCACTCTGGGATCCCACAGCTAATTCTCCCCTGGCCTCCTCGCTGGCCCAAGTGGGACTGATTTAGCCAGCTAGCCCTGGTGATCATCTAAAGTTTATTGGATGGACTTCCCCCCTAAATTGATTTTTTAATTCTGAATTTATTGTTATTCACGTTTTATACTGTATTTTACGATGTTTTTTGTTGCATCAAAGTGTTTTAAATTTGTTATTAGCCACCCTGAGGCCGGTTTTCTGAACCGGGAAGGGCGGGGTATAAATAAAAAAATATTTATTTATTATTTATCCTTCCCTCACAGTGGCCAAACAGATATCTCTGAGATTCCCACAAGCAAGACCTGAGAACAACAGCCCTTGCCTCCTCTGCAGCTTTCAGCAACAGTTATTCAGAAGCATATCGCCTCCAACAGTGGATCGGTAGCCATGGGTTGCCATACGTCCGGATTTCCCTGGACATTTAAGCGATTTCCGACTGGACACTGTTTCCGATGGCCGGATCCTGGCTATGTCCTAGAAATTCCAGACATGTGCTAACCCTAAATTTGTCGAGTCTTCTTTTAAAAGCATCCACGTCCTGGGGGAGCGAGTGCCACATGGCGCTGCATGAAAACTTGCGTCCTTTTCTCTGTCTTGAACTTCCCAACATTCACGGATGTCCACGGTGTTTTGATTTCTGGCAATGGAGTTGAGAGACGACCTAACCTGGGGAGAAAACAGCAAAGACCTTATGAAGAGAGCACAGCAGAGGTTATATCTTCTGAGAATCCTCCGGAAAAACAATTTCTCAAAGGACCTGTAGTTGGCATTTTACCATTGCACTGTGGAGAGTGTATTAACTTATGGCCTGTGTGTGTGGTTTGGGAGCTGCATGGCCAGGGAAAAAACAATGCTAGGGTTGAATTATGTAGAGAGAATAATTGGGTGCCCTCTTCCCACCTTAGATCAAATCTATGCCGCCAGGTGTCATAAGAAAGCTGCAGAGATAGCGCAGGATAGTGTGCACCCCGGAAATGATCTCTTTCAGCTTCTGCCTTCTGGAAGAAGGTACTGGGTTATAAAGACTGAGAAACAGTTTCTATTCAAATGCAATTTTGGTTCTAAACGCATTATAAGGAGTCTCTATAGGAGTATATTGTATTTTAAAATGGGGTTTCGGAGTTTTTAGGAGGGTTTGAATGTTTTATGTAGTTTTTCAGTTTCATTGTTCTGCATGGGACAATGACAATAAAGATATCGTATATATCGAATTCTAGTGTTATAGGAGAGGGAGCAAAACTTCTCTATCCACTTTCTCCCCCCATGCATGATGCTATAAATGCCTGTCATGTCATCTCTCGCTTGCTTTTTCTCCAAAAACATAAACCAACCAACACCCCCTGAAGAAATGTGGAGAACTAAATTTAAGACTGGAAAAATGAGAAAGCAAGAGAACCAAAATCAACAGTCTCTGCCATCTCCACTTTGGAGGTACTTTGCCGGGATATTAATAATTTCAAAATGAGCTGGATGACAGGGAAAATGTAGCACCTCCTGCCACTACAAGTTCTCACATCTATTGGTCCGGCAAATTACGTGGAAGTCCATATGCCTGTGATGTACAGATTAATCATCTTCTTCTTATTTGCTGATCACTCATAGCAGTGTAAGAATGTCTTTCATAAACACAGTTTTAACAATGAGTCCGTAAGTGACTGTGGAGGCCAATTCTGGATCCACATGTTCTTCCACAGTGGGGACATTGGTTTCCAGGCGGGAGTTGATCATGGTGTGGATTTGCCAAGCATGCTTTCCTCTTAGTATGTTTCTCCCTTGTGTCCTGAGTTCGAGTGTCTTCAAAGCCCATGACACCTTTGGTAAAGGTTGTTCTCCAACTGGAGCGCTCGCAGGCAAATGTTTCCCAGTTGTTGGTGTTTATACTACATTTTTAAAGATTTGCCTTGAGACAGTCTTTAAACCTCTTTTGTTGACCACCAGCATTACACTTTCCATTTTTAAGTTCGGAATAGAGTAGTAGCTTTGGAAGATAATCAGGCATCTGCACAACATGACCAGTCCAATGAAGTTGATGTTGAAGAATCATTGCTTCAACACTGGTGATCTTTGCTTCTTCCAGTACACTGGTATTTGTTTGCCTGTCTTCCCAAGTGATGTGTAAAAATTTTCGGAGACACTGTTGATGGAATCTTTCGAGGAGTTGGAGATGGCATTTATAAGTGGTCCATGTTTCACAAGAATACAGTAAGGTTGGTAGTACAATAGCTTTGTAAACAAGCATTTTGATTTCCCTGTGAATGTCCTGGTCCTCAAACACTCTGCACTTCAATCAGAAGAAAGCCGTACTTGCAGAGCTCAGGCGATGCTGAATTTCGGCATCAATGTCAGCCCTTGTGGAAAGATAACTGCACAGGTAGGAAAAGTGATCAACATTTTCCAACGTTACACCATTGAGTTGGATTTGTGGTGCTGCAGAGGGGTTATTTTGTGCTTGTTGGTGCAGCACTTTGGTTTTTTGGATGTTGAGTGATAGGCCAAGCTTTTTGTAAGCTTCTGCGGTGATAATTAAGATTAATATTGGCATCTTGGTACATGAGCTCTTTCAGATAAAAACACTTCTCTACACTTAGTTTAAGTAAACAGTCTCCTCATACAGCAAGTTGAGGGGGAAAACTGTGATTAATGACTCCTGTGGTTACTGGCTGAGCATACTGGTATGTTCTTGGAGTTTGCCGAAACCAAGGAGGATGCTTTACTTAATGTGTGTGAAGTCATATTTGAACAGAACCTTGACTAAGATCCCATTTCCCAAGGAGAGGACAGGGTGACTCCACCGTGGTTTGGCACTCCCCGCCTGGCTCAGGCCATGCTGGTTTCAAGTTTTCTGGCATTGTCAAAGTTTTCCATTTGTCGCAGAGCACTGAGGTTTCATTGCAGACAGATAAATAAAGCGCATGACAGCTTAGGTCCCATCTTGCACCACAACCTCAAGCCTTCTCTCAGGACTAAGGCCTCATTTTCACTGAGCAGGTAAAGCTGTGCCATTTGGAATGTGGTGGCCCGCTGGAATGCAGAGTTGAGCAGGGTTATCAACATCACCTTGCCAACAAAGGTCCGTATAGTTAAAGCTATGGTTTTCCCAGTAGTGATGTATGGAAGTGAGGGCTGGACCATAAAGAAGGCTGATCGCTGAAGAATGGATGCTTCTGAATTATGGTGCTGGAGGAGACTCTTGAGAGTCCCATGGACTGCAAGATCAAACCTATCCATTCTTAAGGAAATCAGCCCTGAGTGCTCACTGGAAGGACAAATCCTGAAGCTGAGGCTCCAATACTTTGGCCACCTCATGAGAAGAGAAGACTCCCTGGAAAAGACCCTGATGTTGGGAAATATTGAGGGCACAAGGAGAAGGGGATGGCAGAGGACAAGATGGCTGGACAGTGTTCTTGAAGCTACCAGCATGAGTTTGACCAAACTGCGGGAGGCAGTGGAAGACAGGAGTGCCTGGCGTACTCTGGTCCATGGGGTGATGAAGAGTCGGACCCGACTAAACGACTAAACAACAACTGCCTTCCATAGAGCTGCAATTCCCAGAGTTCCCTAGGAGACTGCTTCCCAATTGGTGGTCCACGTAACCCACCAGGGGGTCTGTGGCACCATTCACACAACAAAAACTACCACAGAGATAACAGAATATTCAAAAGCCAGGAGTTCATGGCTTGGCTTTTGAAAAACAGGGGGTCCACAGCTCCTGGCTAATTGGGAAGCACAGACCTAGCATGAAGGATTTAGAGCTAAATTATTCTGGAATTTCTAGTTCTGTGATAGAAACCAGGGTCCTCTAACAACTCTCAGCACCCATAACAAACTTCAGTCCCCAGGATACTTTGGGGGAAGCCGTAATTGTTTAAAGTGGCATAAAAGTACTAGCTAAGAAGTGGAAAATGCAAGAACTACCAACTGTAGAAGAATGGCAGATAAAGATGATGGATTTTTCAGAGCTAGCCGACCTGACCGGAAGAGTCCGCGACCAGAATGAGGAGGAGTATCAGGAAGAATGGGTGAAATTTTATGACTATTTAGTTAAATACGTTAAGTTAAACTAACTGGAAATAGCTTGCAAGTACTAGATTGGCTTAGGATTTTAAGTTAAGTGATGAATTAATATATTCAATCCTGAACTGAAAAGATAGAATGATAATTAGTGATTAAGTTAAGTTTATAAGAATGCTGATTTGGAAAACCGTTAAAAGGATATGCATTCAAATTCAACCAAGGGGAAGCGAGGAAGTCACTTAACAATGCTAATAAGTGCAATTCTAATAAGATTAGGATTTTTGTTTGTTTGTTTGTTTGTTTATAATTTTATGAAAACCAATTTATTTTTTTGAAAATAAAATAAAGTGGTATAAAAGTGCTGTAAATATACAGTGCAGATAGAGCTACAGAGCTCTTGTCTCCCCCCCAAAAAAATTATTTATTCCCACACAGCCAAACCTACCTTGGCTGCCAAGGGCTGCCATAAATAACCATAATTACGGGTGAACTCTGAGCATTTGAGCATGGTGTGGAAATTACAGCTTCTCGCACCGATGTGCAGCGAGTTTTCCTTTAAGGATCTTCTGGCTGAAGGCAATACAGTGCGAAGGAGGAGGTGTGGGAAGGGGAAGGGAAAAGAAAAAAAAAATAAAAGGCAGGAAAAGTTACTCCCGAAGAAAAATGCAGGGCTCGTCCTTTACCCTGACGTCAGATCTGTCTTCAATAAAACCTCCCTTGGAGCCCAAAGGGAAAAGTCAGACTCACTGTCAACCTCGGCTGCGCTCCGCATTCCCTCAAAGAGGTGCCTAATTTGTTCCAAAAGGAGTTTTACTTTTTTTCCTTTTTAAAAGATCTGGGTTCAATCAATGTCTTTCATCCTGGCTTCCAGTGATGAGGTGGCTTTTGCCCTGGATTCTAGCAACCAACGGCATTCTGCAGGTGGGTCTTCTCCTTTTTCCTCTTGCTTCCCAAATGTTTGGGGTTTTTTTGCAACCTGGATGAAAGGAATGCAAAAGGCTGTTTTCTACAGGATGGGTGGCGGAGAATGCAAGAACAAAACCCCTGAGTATCTTACTAGCAATAGAGTTTGGGGAAAGAAGCAGATGAAAAGAGGGGGAGATGTCTGGTCTGGTGAGGAAGCAAAATGCATTGTGCCCCAGAGGGAATATGTTGAGGTTTTCTTGACAGCTCAAATGATGATTGAGTGATGTAGGAAGGAAGAACTCAGACGCTGCTTCAGGGACAGATCTAATTTCTGTGCAGATCTCGCCCTGTGCCACTGGGGTGGTCTTGAGATGCCAGGGTGACTTTTGAGAGTGCCCTGGTGTCCTCAAAAAATAAAAAATTGAGAAAAAGAACAGGAGATGCAAGAAGTGCTATTCAGGGGGAAAGCTCAGCAGAGCCTAAAGGAGGAGACGGAGAATATTGTTTGGCTGCTGAGCGAGGGGGTGAGTGAGCCCCCAGACACACCACACGTGGCAGCAGCTGTGGGGATGATGCAGCGCCGGGAAATGCAAGCAAAAGAGATCTGGCCAAAGAGCTTGCAGGAGAGTGAAGCGGTTCAAAGAAGCAGGCGGTGTTTTTGTTCATCGTGAAGATTTATACCGGACAGCAAGCTTTTCCAGATGCCCATCCCAGGGCAGTGTCAAAACCAGGTAGGGATATAGGAGAAACTGCTGCATGACATGCAGTCTGGACACTGGGCATGCAACGTGTTACTTAAAATAATGTTGAGTAATGTGCAGTTTTCTTTTATGCTTGGAATATGCTTTTGCAGTGGGAGGTGATATATCAGTTTCCTGGGATGCTCAGGCAGGAGAGCTGGCAAGGCGGAGTGGCAGTCTTGCAGGTCCTCTGGGGCTCTGCAAAGCACATTCAGTCGTCGTCCATCACTGGCGAGCAAGAGAGGGCTAGGGATGTGTACTACTACTAGGCAGATTTTACTTAAGGAACAAGAACAGCAGCCACCAGTTAAGTTATTTATACTGCCATTCCTAAACTGACCCATTGTGGAGCAGCAAGCGGCAGGAAGAGTCTATCTTAGGAGCGAGAAAAACGAAAACTCTTTACAAGGGCCAAAACAAGAATAGCTCCTGGAGACCTTTGATTTTTTTAAAAAAGAAATTGGAGCTTTCAAAATCATAGGAATGATGATGAATGATGGCACAGTCCCAGGAACAAGGGAACTAAGGTCCTTTCTGCATCCTATCCATGGCCCTAATTGCATTACAGTCGTACCTTGGATCTCAAACACCTTGGCTCCTGAACAAATCGACTCCCGAACGATCGAAACCTGGAACCGAGTGTTCTGGTTTTTGAACATTCTTTTGGAAGCTGAACATTCAACAGGGCTTCTGTGGCTTCTGATTGGCTGCAGGAGCTTCCTGCAGCCAATCAGAAGCCATGCTTTGGTTTCCAAACATTTTGGAAGTCGAACGGACTTCCAGAACAGATGCTGTTCGACTTCCAAGGTACGACTGTACTTACAAACAGGCTGCCATTGCTACCTTGTTTAATGACAGGCATGCATAGCTGTCTACTTTCCCCTTTTTTTAAGGGAAATTCCCTTATTCTGAATAGGATTCCTTGCAAGAAAAGGGAAAAGTTGACAGCTATGCAGGCATGGGAGAGTGCCATTTGCACTGAGACTGCAGTGCACGGACAGAGGAGGTTTAACCCTTCACCCCAGCCACAATCTTGATGAAAATCCCCAGTGCAAGCTTTCTCCCTAAGCATCAGGGATTCCCGATTCCCACCTGCAGGTGGCAGAGACCAAAAAGGCTCTCAATTGTGCTTTGAGGGACGTAGGCAACACTGACCCAATGAAAGCAGCCTCTGCAAAGCTACCTTTGCAGCCCCTCTATCAATGACACAGCCTCCCTCCTTCTCCCTCCTGGGCACTGATGAAAAAGAGCATCAGCCTGGGACGATGCCTTATACTCAGTCCATCCAGCTCAGACCTCCAGGTATACCAGGAAGCTGTTTTTCCCTGGTCCTACCACTAGGGGTCAGACTCGAGACCGTCTGCATTCAAAGCAGATGTTCTACCACTGAGCTATGGCCCTTCCCCTACAGCTGCCTCTCCACTTGTTCTCTATGGTTGAGCTGGCTCTGTGGGCAGAGTCATTGTGAGCCACTCTGCTTTTCTCCCTCGTTGCTTCTACCCTTTATTTCTAGAAATATCCCTTTAAGTGGCAAAAACAGTTGTGTCTGTGTATAAAAATCATTTCATTAAATGTATACACTGCTTGAGTGTTAAGAAAACAACCCAAAACACCCTCAAAGCTGTTTGCAAAAAGATAAAGGTAAAGTTAAAGGGACCCCTGACCATTAGGTTCAGTCACGACTAACTCTGGGGTTGTGGCGCTCATCTCACTTTCCTGGCTGAGGGAGCCGGCGTACAGCTTCCGGGTCATGTGGTCAGCATGACTAAGCCGCTTCTGGCGAACCAGAGCAGCACACGGAAATGCCGTTTATCTTCCCGCCGGAGCGGTACCTATTTATCTACTTGCACTTTGACGTGCTTTTGAACTGCTAGGTTGGCAGGAGCAGGGACCGAGCAACGGGAGCTCACCCTGTCACGGGGATTTGAACCGCTGACCTTCCGATCGGCAAGCTCTAGGCTCAGTGGTTGCCTAAACAAGCATGCTTTTAGCAGGTGCCCAAAAAAACCACAGTGAAGATGCCTGCTTTAGATCAAGAGGCAGGGAGTTCCAAAGTTCAGGTGCTGCAGCAGCAAACGATTGAGTTCTTACAAATGCAGAGCAGGTATTATGTGGTAACAGTAGAAGACCCGATTCCTCCAGCTGAAGAGGTCGAGTGGGCACATGTGGGGTAAGGCCATCTCATAGGTAAACTTTATCTATATTCAGGAGTCACTGTTTTTAGCACCTCTCTTCAGTGCCATTCAAGAGATGCTTCTAGGCTGGCCATCAATTCAGCCCCACTAAGTTTATTCTCAAAACGTAAGAGTTCATTCTGAAACACACACAAAATTTCCGAATGGAAGGCAGTCCGGTTTTAGAATAAACTGAATTCCCATTAAGGGAAATACTCTAGAGATGTCTTCAAGTGCTTAGCAGTCCACTTTGACAACCAGAGGTTGTCGTGTAGTTAAGCTTTTTTGTAGTGCTTATTATGATGTATCCTTGCGTAGCTCAGTTGGTTAGAGTGTGGTGCTGATAACACCAAGGTCGCAGGTTTGATCCCCATATGGGAAAGCTGCAAATTCCTGCATTGCAGGGGGTTGGACTAGATGATCCTCAGGGTCCCTTCTAACTCTACATTTCTATGACTCTATTATTCTAAATGGGGCATAGAATGTTTGCAAGGGAGCCTGTGTTTCATCCGGGGCTGCGACCAGACCTCCCTCCATTGTGGCTGGAGCTGTGATCCCCTGAGATTGTCCTGCTGCACTAATAATAATAATAATAATAATAATAATAATAATAATAATAATTTATTTATACCCTGCCCATCTGGCTGGGTTTCCCCAGCCATTCTGTGCGGCTTCCAACAGAGCACCAAAATACAATAACCTATTAAACATTAAAAGCTTCCCTAAACAGGGCTGTCTTCAGATGTCTTCTAAAAGTCTCATAGGTTTTCTCTTTGACATCTGGTGGGAGGGTGTTCCACAGGGCGGGTGCCACTGTAACTTGGCTTCTCACAGTGAGGGAACTGCCAGAAAGCCCTCGGTGCTGGACCTCAGCTTCCAGGCAAAACGATGGGGGTGGAGATGCTCCTTCAGATATACTGGGTCGAGGCCGAGCACTGGGTGAAGACCCTCCTTGGAGGCTTTTCAGCAGAGCTTGCATGGCCCCCTGCCATGTAGGATCTAGCTGAGATTCCTGCATTCCTCAAAGGTCCCTTCCAACTCTACAGTTCTATGGTTTCTAAGAAGGCTTCTCCCAGAGTTGTTAAGTCCACCTGGTGCTCGTCGATCAATTACTTTTGAATCAAGATGAGTACCTATACAGTAGAGGTAAAGGTAAAGGACCCTTGGACGGTTAAGTCCAGTCAAAGGTGACTATGGGGTTGTGGCACTCATCTCACTTTCAGGCCAAGGAAGCTGGTGTTTGTCTACAGACAGCTTTCCGGGTCATGTGGCCAGCAGGACTAAACCACTTCTGGTGCAATGGAACACCGTGACAGAAGCCAGAGTGCATGGAAATGCCGTTTATCTTCCCACTGCAGTGGTACCTATTTATCTACTTGCACTGGCATGCTTTCGAACTGCGAGGTTGGCAGGAGCTGGGACTGAGCAACGGGCGCCCACTCTGTCGCAGGGATTTGAACCGCTAACCTTCTGATCGGCAAGCCCAAGAGGCTCAGTGGTTTAGACCACAGCACCACCCGTGTCCCATGCAATTACGTATAGAACTGCATCACTTGCTATTGAATTCTCAGTGTTTGCTTTCATGCCATTGTGATTTTTGACATGATTCTCTATTGATGGGATTGTGGCTTGCCTGCTTTTAAGGCCTTGGCAAGCAGCTCTGGGCTCAGTGCTTTGCGGTTGGAGAAGTGACATGCATCCTGCCGGTGCTTTCTTAGAACGAAGTTTATTGCAAGGCAACCTAGGAAGTTGCCTTGTGCAATCAGACCAATGTTCCTTCTTGCTCTGCATCATCCACCCCAAGGATGGAGAACCTCAGACCAGTGAACCAAATGTGGTCCTTTGGATGTGTTTAGCCCCTGGGACTCTCTCTCTCTCTCTGCCACCACACCCAGTCCTTAGCCCTCCATAGGCTCTGTTCTGCACTCTCTGCCAGGTCCTTTGCCTGACTGGGCTGTGTCCTTGAATTGCAATCACGTCTCTTTCTGAGATGGATGGAGAGTAGAAACCTCTGGTTTTCGCATGGCTGGAATGCAGCCTGGTGTACGAAAGGGAGAGTTGCATCCATTGCTCTGCCCTCTTTCACCCCTGGCCCCCGTACCACAGGCATGTGGCCCTTGGCAAGTTGCCCAGGATGGAATGTGGATCTCGGGCTGGGAATGTTCCCCTGACTGGGTGTGGCTCTCCAGGGTTACGATACGATAATCTTTATTGTCATTGTCCCATACAGAGCAACGAAATTGAAAATCTACATCAGACATTTGGAAACCAACAAGCCTGCTATCCCTGCTATCCCAGCCTGGTTAGCCCCCTAAAAACTCTGATAATTAAATACAATATACTCCCATAGAGACTTCTTACACTGCATTTAAAACAAAAATCGCATTTGGGTAGAAACTGTTTCTCAGGCGGCTAGTCCTAGTCTTTATAACCCTGTACCTTCTTCCAGAAGGCAGAAGCTGAAAGAGATCATTTCCGGGGTGCGCACTATCCTGCGCTATCTCTGCAGCTTTCTTATAAGACCTGGAAGCATATATTTAATCCAAGGTGGGAAGAGTGCACCCAATTATTCTCTCCGCAGTCTGTACAACCCTGGTTTTGCATAGAAGCAAGTGTTCTTCCACTGCGGTGGCTCTTTGTGGCTCATCATATGTCTGTGTGTGTGAAAGAGAGAGGGGGGGCATTGTTCTGTGTTCAAGATGTCTGCAGATTCACAGATTACATTCTTTATAGATTGAGAATCCCAAAGCTGGGACAAGTCCTGACGCGAAGCTATTTTTACGGACTCAACTTCACCCTTCCTCATTTTCCATTTCACTTCATTGATTAGACTTATTCGTCGCCTATCTCCCAAACGACTTACATCAAAAAAAGAAAAGGGGGAAGGGATATTCAATATATATTACCATAGAGGAGGAAAGCAGGGGGAATATATTAGTAGTTCATATAATATAACGACCATAAAACTCAAATAACAAACAAAGCAATTCTGAGAACCACTAATTCACAAATAAACAAACATAAACAAAACCTCATCCTCCCCTTAGTCCAAAAATCGTTCAACCTCCAGCCAACAAATCTCCCCCCCTTTAAACTTCCCACCCAGAAGTGTGGTGTCAAGGCCAGCTGTTGCAACTCAGTGGGTGGGGGGGGGTCCATTCTCCCTCGGGGTGGTCCAGCGTCTTTACTCTCTCTTCAGGGGGGAGCAGTAGCAAAGCAAGACCTACAGCCTTGGGCTTGGCTCACTTCCTCGAGCTTTGCACGTGCTGTTGATTTCTCTTCCGTGGATATCACAGGCTGATGCAGAGACTACAGACCCTCCAAGTGTCCCTATTTTCCAGGGACAGTCCCGGATTTACAGAAGCTGCTCAGGTTTCTGATTTGATCCCGGAATGTCCCACTTTTCCTTAGGACACCCCAATTTCCGATGTAGAAATGTTGGAGGGTATGGAATAGAATGTCCTTATTTTCATTGGGGAAATTTTAGAGGCTCTGGAGACTAGTTCAAGTACAGACCTCCCCATCTGTAAAATGTGTATTTCCCCTCCCCTTAGAATATACTTAATTCCTTAACCGTAGGCTAGAAGTGTGTGGCATGACTTGAGTATGTGACCCACGTAAAGCATCCAAATCAGCTTTCTGCATAAAAATATATAGACATAAAAATATTCGCGAGCTGCAATCTCAGAAGTAGCCAATAGATGTCAAGGGACTACAACTCCCATAAGTCTAGCCAGTATGGCCAATGGTTAGGGATGATGGCCAGTGATCTGGAGGACCCCACACTGGCTGTTTCTGCTATACATGCTTATCATGAAATAAATGCAGGGGAATTAAACAGGGGTTATGTCTGAGTAGACATGCATTTGATTGCACCCAAACTATTAAATGGAAACCAAGCAGCGAAAAGCGCGATATGCCCTGCTAACGTAATAAGGGGAGTGGACTTAGGAATTCAGCTGAGCTCCAGTCTACACACATGCAGCTATTGGGTACACAATGTTTATTCTTTTTTATAGATGATTTGCCCAATGAGGCAGAGGAGCATGCTGACTCTTGCAACGAAACATCCCCCGGCATAGCTTCTGTCTCGCTTCCAGGACGTCTGCGATCTAGCAGACTAAACAATTTCAGCAGAAAATACTCTAGACATCCTGCCGGTGAGTGGGAGGGGAGGACGGAGTAAATATGTGGCATTATTTTTATTTTTACCCAAGCGTAAGGCAGCACCTCCCACTCCGCGGACTTCAAACACACTTGCTAATCTCCTTTCATTTTGTGCCAAATTTCCCTCGTACGTAACCTCGGCTCTGCTGAAACATCCCACATTCAAACAGCGGGAAAGGTCACTTGCTGTTAATCGGAGCTGGATCCAGTCCTTTCTACAAAGAGCAGAAATGGGGAGTTGTTTCATTATCCACACAACCATTCTGAAAGGGCTGATAGTGTCTTGAGCAACGTGTGGAATTTAAGTGTGGAATCTGAACTCGGATCTGCTGGTGTATACTAGAGTTGGGTGATATATTGATAAATTATATCCGGAGCAGCTGAGCTGCATTCCAGACATCGTGATTTATCAGCATATTGTGGTAATTAGATGCTGATATCTTCTTTGGTTGGTCCATGGGGTCACGAAGAGTCGGACACGACTAAACGACTAAACAACAACATCTTCTTTGGCGATCACTCATAGCCGAGTCAGATTGTCTTCCATAAACATGGTTTTAAAAGTGAGTCCGTAAGTGACTGTGGAGGCCAATTCTGGATCCACATGTCCTTCCACTGTGGGGACATAGGTTTCCAGGCAGAAGTTGATTATGGTGAGGGTTTGCCAAGTGTGCCTTCCTCTTAGCATGTTTCTCCCTTTTGTCCTGGGTTTGAGCGTCTTTAAAGCCCATGACACCTTTGGTAAAAGGAGCGCTCGTAGGCCAGTGTTTCCCAGTTGCCGGTGTTTATACTACTTTTTTTTTTTAGATTTGCCTTGAGACAGTCTTTAAACTTCTTTTGTTGACCACCAGAATTACACTTTCCATTTTTAAATTCAGAATAGAGTTGTTGCTTTGGAATCAGGCATCCGCTGCTGATGTATTACGATGCTGAAAACCAAATATTGCCCAGCCCTAGTCTATACCCAAGATTCTGTCTAGTGTAAAGGTAAAAAAAACACTAAAGGGCCTCTGGATGTTGAAGTCCAGTCAAAGGTGACTATGGGATGTGGTGCTCATCTTGCTTTTCAGGCCGAGGGAGCCGGCGTTTGTCCACAGACAGCTTTCTGGCTCATGTGGCCAGCATGACTAAACCGTTTCTGGTGCAATGGAACACCATGATGAATATCCACCTCTTGCCCTACCATTAGGTAAAGCAGTGGTCAGGACTTTGGAGCTCTCAAATTTCAGTGGTGCCCTGTGCGATGCTAAAACATGGTGCACCCCCCCCCCCAGCTCTCACTCTCCATTCTACAGCATTGCTGTGGCGCCCCCTGCTGCTGTGGAGGAACTCCCACTTCGCTCAAAAGAGGCCAGCCCAACTCTACAACTCTGTGGTTCTGTAATTTCTGTATCTATAGCCTTAATCGTTGTCCTCTTGCCTCAAGGTCACCAGTGCAATTGGGACTGATCTGGACTGAGAGCCATGTATATATGGGCTTTTTAATTGCACAAGCAATTCATTATTTTTTTTAAAAAATGCCACTTTTTATATGCTTGTAGCTAGGAGGGGAGTTTGAATTGTGAGCCACTTTGAGTCCTGATTCTGGGGGAAAGGCGGGATATATTATGTGGGGAGAAGAGGGTTAGGGGGATATAACGCTTTGTCTCCCACTATGGATCAAGGCCCCTATTTGCTTCAATTTCCTATGCAGATTGAAACTCTTCTGTTCTTGCTACTATCCTGATCCATATCTGAGCTTGCAACCTGTGTGCCAAAATAACTCCTGCACTTTAGGGCACAAATATCAAGCTAGCACCTTGCCGGTTTTGGACCAGAATACATTAGCAGCACCATATCCTGCTATGCTCTCAAGTGAAACTCAAGGAAGATGTGGACTGTGAATCAAAGCAACTAGATACCCCAGCAAAAGTTTTCACCTGACACCCTGCCCTCTTTCATTCTCAGTCTGGTCTTTCAAGCAAAGTGTGGCCTCAATTTTGCCTCAATGCTGCCCCCTTATGTTTAAATGTTTCTTTTTTCTTTCTTTCTTTTTATCAGGGGTCAGCAAACTTTTTCATCAGGGGGCCAGTCCACTGTCCCTCAGACCTTTTGGGGGGCAGGACTGTATTTTTTTGGGAGGGGAGGAATGAACAAATTCCTATGCCTCACAAATAACCCAGAGATGCATTTTAAATAAAAGGACACATTCTACTCATGTAAAAACACGCTGATTCCCGGACCGTCTGCGGGCCAGATTTAGAATCTGATTGGACCGGATCTGGCCCCCAGGCCTTAGTTTGCCTACCCATGCTTTATATGATAAAGTTTTGTTAACACTTCTTGCATCACAATAAAAGGCAAAGTTTGTTGTTGTTTAGTTGTTTAGTTGTGTCCGACTCAGCTTCAGGATCTGTCCTTCCAGTGAGCACTCAGGGCTGATTTCCTTCAGAATGGATAGGTTTGATCTTCTTGCAGTCCATGGGACTCTCAAGAGTCTCCTCCCGCACCATAATTCAAAAGCATCAATTCTTCAGCGATCAACCTTCTTTATGGTCCAGCTCTCACTTCCATACATCACTACTGGGGAAACCATAGCTTTAACTATACAGACCTTTGTTGGCAAGGTGATGTCTCTGCTTTTTAAGGTGCTGTCTAGGTTTGTCATTGCTTTTCTCCCAAGGAGCAGGCGTTTTTTAATTTCGTGACTGCTGTCACCATCTGCAGTGATCATGGAGCCCAAGAAAGTAAAATCTCTCACTGCCTCCATTTCTTCCCCTTCTTTTTGCCAGGAGGTGATGGGCCCAGTGGCCATGAACTTAGTTTTTTTTATGTTGAGCTTCGGACCATATTTTGCGCTCTCCTCTTTCACCCTCATTAAAAGGCCAACTAATTACACACAAAAAAGAAAAAGTAAAAATGAAGGGGGGAAAAGAATAGAGAAAAGATAGAAGAGATGGATAAGCACAGAATCCTATCTCAAAGATACATCTTAACTTTTGTCCCATGCAGACAAGTGTGTGCCTTTTCTGGGAGTGCCCCTCTCTTCTCCCAGTCTCTCACTTCCTGGGTGGGAGCGAAAGAGAAACTGCATGTTCCCCACAACCAGTGCAATGGTTCCATATGCAAAAGGAACTGAGATGTAATGAAAACCAAGTTACTCCACAGCTGTCTGGGTGTGCCAGAATTCTGCCCACTGTTTCTCTTTCAAACACGGAGTCCAGAACTAATAAGCAGAATCCAAAAGCCACAATTCTGAGCCCTTTTCCAGAGTCCGCAATCTCAGCCAAGGCAGCCTTGTTGACTAAATTTCCAGCCTGGGCTATTTCTGCACAGATCTCAGTGCTCTTTACAAGGTGAAGAAAAGGAGAATTACAAAAATAAAAATAAAAAAATGTACTGTTTGCTTTCAGGTTGCACTTTCTTGTTGATACAGCTACATGTGTTCTACCTAGATAAACAGCTCGACTAGAAACAGGGCATTAAAAGTGGAGAACGTTTCTTAAACCTTCTGCCCTAATGCTGGGTGAGATGCAGTCAAAATTCATTGCTTCCCTCTTCCCATTGATTTTGAGTTGGTAGATATTTAAGCCTTGTACAAAGGGTAGGTGACCTTTCTCAGCCAGAGGGCTACATTTCCTTCTGGGCAACTTTGAGAGGGCCATATTATTATTATTATTATTATTATTATTATTATTATTATTATCACTAGCCTCATCATTATTTGTATACTGCCTTTCATCCATAGATCTCAGGATGGTTCACAACATAAAATCACAATACAGAAACTGCAAAATACTTAGTAAAAATAGTTGGTAATGTGCTAACAGGAACGGCATCGCAAAAATCAACGCTGAAACCCTGGCAACATCCTTCGTTCCTTGCAGCCCCTGACGTTTTGCAGACAACCATGTAATCAAGTCGTTGAGCTTTGAGGGAACACTTAAGTTTAGGAAACACTCACCCCAGTCACATATCTTCAGGGAAATTCAACAGAAGAAAGATCTAAGCAGGTAGGGGAAATGGCTGTATAGGGTCATGTTTATTGCATGCAACAGAATATCTGTCAAAAAAGGAGGAGGAGGAGATGGAGCAATGGACGTAAAGCTTGCTTTTCTACATTAGGGTAATTCCTGCACATGCTCAAACAGACTTATGTGCTCTCAATCCAGGGAAGCCAGAGGAATCATGGGAATTCAGGGTCGTCCCACAGCCAGGGGAGGAGGCAGGAAGGTTCAAAGTAGGAACAGTTAAGGGTTTGCCTTGGGCTGGGGGTGTAACCTGGGGAGGCTTTCAATGGCCTATTACCAATTATTATTAATTATTAATTATTAATTATTCACCCATACCCTCCAACATTCAGCCTGTAAAAGAGGAGACTGAGAGGAGATATGCTAGCGTATATCTCAAGGGCTGTCACATGGAAGAGGGAATAAGCTTGCCTTCTGTTATGTATTCAGTGGTCTGTGTTTGCCTGAGCTTGAGTCCGGACTAAGTATTCTGAGCTCCTGATTCGAGACAAGATGTCCAATCACAGAACATTTCAGGATTTGGGCCACTGCCATTGGCCCTTGAACTCTGAGTCTCGATTCGCAGCTTGGAAGTTTAGGCAGCCAATCACGCTGGGAGTGGGAGTGGCCCAGGCTTTCAGGAATGTATATAAGCGGTAGCTTTGCCCCTGTTTCCCAGTTATGTAGTTCAATAAAGGCTCTTGCTGTTACCACTGTGTCTTGCCTTGTGGTGACCCACCTACACTTCACCTTCTCCTGCCCTAGAGGGTAGGACTCGAATCCATGGCTTCAAGTTACAAGGAAGGAAATTCCGACTAAACATCAGGAAAAACTTTCTGACAGTAAGAGCTGTTTGACAGTGGAATGGCCTCCCTCAGGAGATTGTGGCCTCTACTCCCAGAGGTTGGAGGGCCAATCTGTTGAGTCCCAGAACTGGGATGCAAGTCTTCCTGTGCGAGTCATCCACACAAGATCACGGAGCCCCAAAAATACACTTTTTTCAGTGTTGTGCTCTCATGATGCCCCAAAATGTATATTTTGGGGTGGCACACAATACTATGTCCCCCCAAAGTGTTTTTTGGGAGGAGAGATCACGCTAACCAAAATGGCTGCTGTGCTCTCGTTGGGGGAAAATGGATGTCCCTTTTTTTTTCGGGAAGCTTGTGGGGTATGAGGGCTGTAAATTGTCAACGTGGGAAAGTGAACCAGGTATTCCCCAGTTCCTACATAAATCAAATACTGTTGGCGAAGAAACCCCAAATGGAAGGAGAATCAACAGCAAACTCTTCTCGTCTCCCCCTGCCAGTAACGCTGAATTCCTTCTCCCTGACCAAACAGAGAAAGAAGAAAATAAGTTTGGTGACTCTTCTGGGAAAACGTACAAGAATGCTAAGCACTAAGTGCTTCTGCCAACCCAAGCAACTTTTCGACCAAGAAGAATGTATGTGGTCCTTCATTTCTCATTTTAATTAGATGTATGTGGGAATCTGGAACTCAAAAAAGACTTTCCCACATGCTTCCCACAGACATCTTTGCCGCACAATGCAACTAGAAATCCATCTTTCATCTCAGTTAAAAATAGCAGCTTGGGCTAATCCAGCCATAAGTCTCTATAGGCCAGTCTATATATTGCATCAACAAATGTAGCTTTTTTAAAAAATAAAAAGCTCTCTCTCTCTCTCTTTCTCTCGTTTCACTTGTCCTCCTTACAGCCTCACTGGGTGGTCCCAAAAATTGCTCCTGAGGATCCTACAATCCTCCAGATTATGCATCTGGACCAATTAGGCTGGTTGTTGGGATGTGAATACATGCTAGGAGATGATATATTTATTAGGTATTATCCTTTCTTCCCCACGTTTGTGAGTTCAGCAGGATACATCCCTTTGCAGCTTGAAAGGGAAGCTTAGATAGTATAGTTTTAGCCGTTTAGTTTAAGTAATCCAGGGATGGATGTACACACAGGGGGGGGCGGGAACTCTATAAATAAGTCAGACATTAGATCGTTATAACAATAATAACAAAAACCCCTATGGGAAAAGGTGTATAAAAATTTCCTGCTCTCTGGCGCCATCTGGTGTTGCATGTTTACAGTGCCTTCAAATCGTTGTTTCTTTACTAATGTAGCTGAGTCCCAGGACTTATTAGTTAGTCCCACTACATATTAGGAAGTCTCTATTGCCTTTTCAGGATGCGGGTGGCGCTGTGGTTAATTATTATTATTATTATTATTATTATTATTATTATTATTATTATTATTATTTGTACCCCGCCCATCTGGCTGGGTTTCCCCAGCCACTCTGGGCGGCTTCCAACAAAGATGAAAGATACACTAAAATGTCACATATTAAAAACTTCCCTGAACAGGGCTGCCTTCAGATGTCTTCTGAATGTCAGGTAGATGTTTATCGCTTTGACATCTGATGGGAGGGCGTTCCACAGGGCGGGCGCCATTACCGAGAAGGCCCTCTGCCTGGTTCCCTGTAACTTGGCCTCTCGCAGTGGGGAACCGCCAGAAGGCCCTCGGAGCTGGACCTCAGTGTCCGGGCAGAACGATGGGGGAGGAGACGCTCCTTCAGATATACTGGACCGAGGCTGTTTAGGGCTTTAAAGGTCAGCACCAACACTTTGAATTGTGCTCGGAAACGTACTGGGAGCCAATGTAGGTCTTTCAAGACCGGTGTTATATGGTCTCGGCGGCCGCTCCCAGTCACCAGTCTAGCTGCCACATTCTGGATTAGTTGTAGTTTCCGGGTCACCTTCAAAGGTAGCCCCACATAGAGCGCATTGCAGTAGTCCAAGCGGGAGATAGCCAGAGCATGCACCACTCTGGCGAGACAGTCCGCAGGCAGATAGGGTCTCAGCCTACGTACCAGATGGAGCTGGTAAACAGCTGCCCTGGACACAGATTTGACCTGTGCCTCCATGGACAGCTGTGAGTCCAAAATGACTCCCAGGCTGCGCACCTGGTCCTTCAGGGGCACAGTTACCCCATTCAGGACCAGGGAATCCTCCACACCTGCCCGCCTCCTGTCCCCCCAAAACAGTACTTCTGTCTTGTGAGGATTCAACCTCAATCTGTTAGCTGCCATCCATCTTCCAACTGCTTCCAGACACTCACACAGGACCTTCACTGCCTTCACTGGTTCTGATTTAAAAGAGAGGTAGAGCTGGGTATCATCTGCATACTGATGAACACCCAGCCCAAACCTCCTGATGATCTCTCCCAGTGGCTGCATGTAAATGTTGAAAAGCATGGGGGAGAGGACAGAACCCTGAGGCACCCCACAAGTGAGAGCCCAGGGGTCTGAACACTCATCCCCCACCACCACTTTCTGAACACGGCCCAGGAGGAAGGAGCGGAACCACTGTAGGACAGTGCCCCCAGCTCCCAGCCCCTCCAGACAATCCAGAAGGATGTTATGGTTGATGGTATCAAACGCCGCTGAGAGATCCAGCAGAACTAAGAAGCAGCTCTCACCTTTGTCCCTAGCCCGTCGGAGATCATCAACCAGTGCGACCAAGGCAGTTTCAGTCCCATGATGAGGCCTGAATCCTGACTGGAAGGGATCCAAACCACAGAGCCTAGAGCTTGCCAATCAGAAGGTCGGCAGTTCGAATTCTCCTGACTGGGTGAGCTCCCGTTGCTCGGTCCCTCCTCCTGCCAACCTAGCAGTTTGAAAGCACGTCAAAGTGCAAGTAGATAAATAGGTACTGCTCTGGCGGGAAGGTAAACGGCGTTTCTGTGCGCTGCTCTGGTTCGCCAGAAGCGGCTTAGTCATGCTGGCCACATGACCCAGAAGCTGTACGCCGGCTCCCTCAGCCAATAAAGCAAGATGAGCGCTGCAACCCCAGAGTCGTCCACAACTGGACCTAACTGTCAGGGCTCCCTTTACCTTTATCTATTGCCTTTTCTGTGCCTGTTGAGGACCTTTCTCTCCCTGCAAGCCTTCTTTTATCCAGTGCAATTTTTTTCTAGAAAAAGAGGTGCCGGAACTCACCACGAACGCCTCCCTTGTTTTCTTATAATGGCAATGGCAACCAAATGAGAGGTGCCAAAACTGAGTTCTGGTGAGTTCTGGCTGCAAAAAAAGCACTGCTTTTATCCCAGTTGATCTCTGGACTTTATCTAGACTTGTTTCTCAGGCATTTGAAATTGTACAGAGTTGTACAAATCAACAAGTGTCCGCTCCATGTTACAAACACATGTGCATTCATCCAGGCAGCTTGTTCCTGTGTTCAGTGTAATTTGTGAGTAAGCCTATAGCAAAGATGATGGGAGCTGGGAGTACAAGATCAGGAGACCTGTTGGGGGTTGGACTCGATGGCCCTTGTGGTCTCTTCCAACTCTATGATTCTATGGTTCTATGGTTCCCATCCCTGATACATTGAACGGTGTCTTATTCCTCCAGAAGTATAACATTTTGTAATTCTGATTTTAGCTTGGCTGGTTCATGCTTTTTTAAAATTTTGGGTTGCATCTGCTGCTGTTGGGTGGTGATCATACTTTTCTATTATAATTTTGGTTGCTAAAAGGAGGGTTGCAGACATCACCGCTAGTGAAACTTGCAATTGCAGGCTCAGAAAATATTTGCACCACTAGGTGGAGCCGCAAGAAAAGGCAACGGAGCCTGCAGCAAGTATCTCTCTGTCGTACTACTATTTACTACTGGGTAATCATTGCCAATTATTTTCAACTGTCCCATTCCAGTGCTTTGCACAATGGGGAACAACAAAATAAGTTTTCCCTTTGCTTTGACCCTTTGCAACAAAAATGGGTCATTTGCTAAATGTAGCTTGCTTTCTAGTGGCACAAAGAAGGGAGTCAGTTTTAAGAGATGGCAACTGTGCTTTCCTTCTAATCCACAAAAACACAGTGTTCACATCAGAGGAAGTAATAGTACTGCTCTATTCATGCTTTGGTGAAACCACACCTGGAATACTGTGTCCAGCTCTGGGTGCCACAATTTAAGAAGGATATTGACAAGCTGAAATGTGTGCAGAGGAGGGAAACCAAGATTATCAAGGGTCTGGAAACCAAGCCTGATGAGGAACGGTTGAGGGAATTGGGGAGTTCGCCATCTTGTCTGTTATCTCAAGTACTACCAGCTCTACCATTAGGCAGGTTGGGGCAGCCACTACCATTGGCAGATACTGAGAGACAGGGGGCTTCCCCTACTATTCCCCTAAAGTCACCTGCCCTGCAACCCCTATCCCAGTCTAATATTCTCAGATTTGTGGAGGATGCATCCTTGTCAGCCCAGTTGGGTTTTCTATGAGGAATCAGAGGCTTCCATCTTGTCCTTTGCATCAGACAGCAAAATATCTTGGGCTGCCTCTGACCTCAGGCAGCAAAATACATTGAGCAAGATCAGATGCTGGTTATTATTATTAATTAAGATCTACACACAGCTTTCTCATAGCTAGTTATCAACATGCCCAGTGTTACTTGTCTGCGTATGGGGTGGTTGAGGAATGATTCTGTTGCAGGCTTCTTCTTAATTAAGGTCCCTCTATATACTTAAAGGTAAAGGGACCATTAGGTCCAGTCGTGGCTGACTCTGGGGTTGCGGCGCTCATCTCGCTTTATTGGCCAATGGAGCCGGCATACAGCTTCCAGGTCATGTGGCCAGCATGACTAAGCCGCTTCTGGCGAACCAGAGCAGTGCACGGAAACGCCGTTTACCTTCCCGCTGGAGCGCTACCTACTTATCTACTTGCACTTTGATGTGCTTTCAAACCGCTAGGTTGGCAGGAGCAGGGACCGAGCAACGGGAGCTCACCCAGTCGCAGAGATTCGAACCGCAGACCTTCTGATCAGAAAGTCCTAGGCTCTGTGGTTTAACACTGAGTAAATTATAAATTATTTGTGAATTATAAATAATTTGTAAATTATTACCATGCAGGGTTGTTGTAAGTGGATATAACCTGTTTCATTCTTACATCACATGAGCTCCTTGGAGGAAGGATAGAATACTTTGCTTTTGTTTAAGTAAGAAAAAGCGGAGAACTATTATTTGAAAGTATTATTCGGTGATCAATGGGCATCAAAATGAATGGCATGTTTTACGTGACCTTGGATTCACTTATGGTCTTCAGATGAAAAGCTTCAAGAGAACCTGAAAACTATTAACTAAATGCTATTAACAAAGGGAACCAACAGATTCCATTGCTGTGGTTGTGGGAACTCCTGCCTTTTAAGCAATGGGAATGAAATGCCCTTTCTAGTCCCTATGAAAGTGAC
Organism: Podarcis gaigeae; assembly: GCF_964106915.1. Classification (NCBI taxonomy): domain Eukaryota; kingdom Metazoa; phylum Chordata; class Lepidosauria; order Squamata; family Lacertidae; genus Podarcis; species Podarcis gaigeae. Next base: position 10,548,136 of record NC_139683.1, on the reverse strand, counting down.
ATGATTAACTTTGCAATTGAAGCTTTAATTTTGGCATTAAAGGCCGGGCCTTTTAAGGGTGAAAAAGCAAATGCAGAACACCCACGGTAACTTTAGATCCCAGGAAAGTGAACAAAACCCATGGCTAGCATGCAAGACAGACCAATGAATAGGGGGAAGGGACCGAAAATTGCCTGCGAGAACACCAGGCTATATTCAATTCCTACGATGACGTCCATTCCAGTTCTATCTCCTGAGAACTCTCTCCTGGGGTAATTGTTCAGCAGAAAGGCACTGCAAGAAGCTATTCCTCTTGGGAGCCGTCCAAACTCACAAGTCAGGCGTAATCTTCTCACAGGAATAAGCAGAGGAAATAGGTCAGGCCTTGGACTGATCCCTCCGGAACCGCCCAATGACCTGGGGAACATGTGCTCAGTGCAATTGACCCAACGGCAAGCAATTGTGGCCTTGCACACCTTCCCCATCTCAAAGTGATGAAATTTCCAGACCATCATGGAAAACAAACAAAAGCATGAATTGCAATGCATTGCATCCTGATGTTGCTACCAAATTGATGAATACTACCAAATTTCAGGCTGGAACATAGGAAGCATCCTTAAACTGGGTCAGGCTATTGATCTGTCCTGCTCAGCATCATAATATTGGATAGAAGCAGTGCTTTCCTGTTAAGCGTAATTGTTTAGTTGACCTTGAAATGGAAATAACTCTCTGCGTGTTTGAATGTGTATTGTTGAAAGTTTAACTGGAAAATTCCATTGGGGTATATATATCCTAAAGCTAAGAAGGGCTCTCTAAGCACCTAGATGGGTTGATAATAAACTGTTGGTGTTCTCTGTTAGCTTTCATGTGGTGTTTAACCTTAGGTCTTGTGAGAGAGGTGTTCAGTTGCAAATTGCCATCTTGGGGAATTGGTCCTTGAGTCTTTGTCTGGGAGTCACAGAGAACAGAGGATGTGCTTATGAGGTCTCTCTCCTGAAGAGAAAACAGGCTAATGGAGTCTGTGTGGAGAGAGACAGACCTCTGATTCTAGGCCTGTTGAGAGTAATCTAATATTTCTAAGAAGATGAGCCTATGCTTGGACAAGCATATGAGTGAAGCTTTTGTATCATATTTATGGGTCTGGACAATTTTTACCCCAATAAGAGTCAGTTTTGGGGCATATAGTGGTACCTCGGGTTACGAACTTAATTTGTTACGGAGGTCTGTTCTTAACCCAAAACTGTTCTTAACCTGAGGCATGCTTTCACTAATGGGGCCTCCCGCTGCCAGCACACCACTGGCGTGCAATTTTCATTCTCATCCTGGGGCAAAGTTCTCAACCTGAGGTACTTCTTCCAGGTTAGCGGAGTTTGTAACCTGAAGTGTTTGTAACCCGAAGCGTTTGTAACCCCAGGTACCACTGTATAAAGAGTCAGTTTTTTAGGCAATAAGAGTCTGTTTTTTAGCTGTTTTATCTGCCTCAAGCTCTGCAATATTCATATCTGCACTATTTCCCTCCCCTACCCTTGTGGAAATACCTTGATAATAGTGCCGTGGGTGCCAGCACAAAATGGCTGTCATGGGCAGTGGGGAAAAGACATGGCAGAGAAGAACCATAGCTCAGTGGCATATCATATGCATTGCAAGCAGAAGGTCCCGAGTTCAAGTCCTGACATCACCAGGTATGGGTGAGAGAGACTCCTGCCCGAAACCGTGGAGAGTTGCTGTCAGTCAGTTTGGCCAATACAGAGCAAGGTAGGCCAATGGTCTGACTCTGTACAAGTCCTAGGTTTCTATGTTCTCCATACCAGTCAATATCAGCACCGGGTAGATCTGTGAAGCAGGAGAGATTAGTGAACCTGTCGCTGGATTCCTGAAGACTTCATGAGTTTCCCTGCTAAGCTTTTTCTTCTTTTCTGACCCAGGTCTTTGCCCAGAACATCGCCACGACCACGACTACCATGTCACCCCCTGTCACCTCCTCCGCGACCGAGGCTTACGTGCGGACACAGTACTGCAAGTGGCCGTGTGAATGTCCGAAGACACCGCCCATTTGCCCGGCAGGCGTCAGCCTGATGACCGACGGCTGTGAGTGCTGCAAGACGTGTGCCAAGCAGTTGGGGGAGAACTGCACAGAGGCAGACACTTGCGACGTCCACAGGGGGCTGTACTGTGACTACAGCAGAGACAGACCTAGGTACGAAATAGGAGTGTGTTCACGTAAGTGATGTACCTCTTTCTTTTTGCCCGAGATACGGGTCATGGGGCTTCCTGTCGGTCTGAACGTATCCCAGGCTGTTTCTTCTCTTAAAGTAGACTGAGAAAGGCTGGATATTCAGTGGTACCGGTCTTGAAAGACCTACATTGGCCCCCAGTACGTTTCTAAGCACAATTCAGTGTTGGTGCTGACCTTTAAAGCCCTAAACAGCCTCGGTCCAGCTCCAAGGGCCTTCTGGTGGTTCCCTCACTGTGAGAAGCCAAGTTACAGGGAACCAGGCAGAGGGCCTTCTCGATGGTGGCTCCTGCCCTGTGGAACGCCCTCCTACCAGATGTCAAAGAGAACAACAACTACCAGACTTTTACACAACATCTGAAGGCAGCCCTGTTTAGGGAAGCTTTTAATGTTTGATGCATTACTGTATTTTAATATTGTGTTGGAAGCCACCCAGAGTGGGTGGGGAAACCCAGCCAGCCAGATGGGCGGGGTATAAATAAATTATTATTATTATTATTATTATTATTATTATTATTATTATTATACCTCAATTTTTTAACGTCTCCATTGACGAACATTTCGGTTTTCGAACGCCATAAACCCGAAAGTAAACGCTTCGGTTTTCAAGCACGCCTTGGAAGTCGAACATGCCACGCGACTTCTGCTGAGTGCAGGATCCTGAGGCCTAGCTGTCGGCTATTGAGTTTTCGGTTTGCAAACGTTTCAGAACTTGGTCTTCCAGAACAGATTGCGTTCAAAAACCAAGGTGCCACTGTAAATGCAATAAATAAAATAGGAATAACCACAACAATGATGTTGTGAAGCAACGTTCAGTTTTCTTCCTCTAGCTGGGCCACCACTTTTTGATCCTTTGCTTCTGGATTTGCCTTGTTCCACTCTAGCAACATCTAGCGATGTTGCTTCTTTTTCTTTTTCTTTATGCCAGAGGTTTTCAACCTTTTTGAGTCCCCGACTCCCTTAACCAACTACATTCTTCCTGCGGCACACTTGTGGGGCTCAGGAGCCCAGTTATCTCATCTCTTGCCTGCAGAGCCAGCAGCCTCTCACCCTTTTTCGAACACCCTCCCTTGTGGAGTGTTCCCTCAGCCCCATATCCTTGGGAGTCTTTTAAAGGTAAAGGTAAAGGAGCCCCTGACCATTAGGCCCAGTCGTGACCGACTCTGGGGTTGCGGCGCTCATCTCGCTTTATTGGCCAAGGGAGCCGGCGTACAGCTTCCAGGTCATGTGGCCAGCATGCCTAAGCCACTTCTGGCGAACCAGAGCAGCGCACAGAAACGCCATTTACCTTCCTGCCAGAGTGGTACCTATTTATCTACTTGCACTTGGACGTGCTTTCAAACTGCTAGGTTGGCAGGAGCAGGGACCAAGCAATGGGAGCTCGCCCCATCGCGGGGATTCAAACCACCAACCTTCTGATCAGCAAGTCCTAGGCGGGAGTCTTCTAGGCAGCTGCAACTGCCGACCCTTGTCTCTCAGCTGCCCCTCCCCACCCCAAAGAAGAGGTGCCTCCTCACACTGCCCCACAGGGCCCTGGGAAGCACCCCCTGGCCAGCCCCAGAGGCCCCAATCGCCTGGCGAGCTTGTAGCCAGGACTGCTGCAACAAACAGCTGTGCAAGCCTTTGGGAGCCAGAGATGCAAGAGGGCATCAGAAGAAGGGAGGGAAGGAAAGAGAAACAGAGGTCAGTGTTGCCTGCAGCACCCCTGACCATCATTCAAGGCACCCCAGGGTGCCACAAGACACTGGTTGAAAACCACTGATTTATGCATTTTCCAATTTTCATTGTACACCATACATATTTCATCTGACATTGTTTCTGCACAGATTTTCCAACCTGAACTTCAGTGGCATTCTAAAAAAGCCTTAATTTCCTGCATCTCCATTAATTTCTCCACCCTTTTTTAATTCCCGTCCTTTCTTACTGTTGTTCAAAGAATTACCCCTACTTGCGGATTTACTGTAATGTCATTTCTTTTTAGATATTCTATAAGGTTTCCCCCCACCTAGTCTTCCTCTCGTCCCAGTTCCTTATTTTGGCTGTTTGCTAATTCTGTGAGCTCTATCAATTTGTACAAGCATTGCTCTTCTGTGTTTTCATCTTTTCACGCTTCTTCTTTTTCTTCTTAGCATCATTTCTTTGCTTCTTTGGGTGGTCCAGCTCACGGTTAAATCCAGACCAAAATATTTATTGCATGCTGTTCCAGAAAATTCAAGTTCCCAACTAATTTGTAAGGTTTGAGGTTACACAGTAAACACTCCAAGTGTCGGAATAAGATCGCCGGGGTATTGAAAACCTGGTTTGGCTTTGAAGCCGCGCAAAACATTGGCAAACCCAGGAGTGGGGGAAAACATGCAGATCTGCTTACAACTCGATCTCAAGTTTGGGAATTTCCCCTCTATTTAAAACAAAATCCTACAAGCACAGCACCTCCCTCACACACCCACACTCCCAAATGGGCAGGATCATTGTTGTAAAAATGGAAAAAACAGAGACTCAATGGCTCAGTCCCATTTTTGTCTGCAGTTGAAACAGGATATTCTATTAAAACCACAGGAGCTGTGCATGTTCCTGTGGGAGAGAAATAAAGCAAAACAAACTACTAGTTCTATACTGTAAGCATTTGTACAAACACCTGTGAACTCAAGACAAAAGGCGTTGGTTTTGAAAGGCTGCGGTGGCACAAGCCGTAACCTGCACCGTGGATTTCACATTACCTTAAAAAGGGCTGTATTTCACCTTTGGAACACCTCATTTGCTTATGAAATGTCCCTGCTTCAATCGATCTCTGGCCTCTCGAAGTAGGATTGAAAATGTCCCCTTTCTGAAATCCTGGAGAGAACCACTATCCTTCAGTGTAGACCATACTGAGCTAGAAGGATCAATTCTTCGGCTCGGTATAAGGGCTCACCCACAGTTACCTTTTGCCCCACACTTTATAGGCATAGTCCTTGTTAAGTTGTGGGTGAACATATCAGACGACACAGCGATTCTTCAAACAGCTCTTGTTTATTCACAGGCCAGAACAGAACTGAACTGAAGGGTTCAGCCAGCCTGCTTATATAGAGCTCCACTAGAACGCAACAGTAACCATTTTCTGTAACTATCCAATCACTGAACGTCACTTTTGATCCCTTATTTGCTTATGTGGACCTGAACTATCTACAGTATCCCCCTGCTGGCCCAGGGTGAGAACTTCAGTACATAACAGTCCTCACTTTTAAAGCTCTGCATCTGAGCACTTTTTGGAGGTTCCCCACCCCCCACCCCTTACCCCGCGAAAACCCCCTCTTTAATGCCAAATCGGAACAAAGGGAAATTTGGGTTGCCAGTAGATTGCCATTCACTCTGAATGAGTTGCTAAAAAGTGTGGGATAACCAACATGCTTAAGTCTAATTAATTCGTGAAGGGGTTAATGCCATAGAGTAAGCTGCCCTGCCAGGCTTAGCTAGATCACTTCCCCTCACCTTGGGAGAAAGGAAGCCAAGATATTGTTCCTTCGGTCTACCATGTGAACTCCTGCATGTAAAGAGGTCTGGGCTGGTTGCTCCAAGTTCAGACTGCATGGCCTTTACAAGCCATTATTGTGTTCCTGTACCAATAATTTAGGGATTTTCACCACTGTAACTAAGCCAAGTTGTACTGCGTGGTACTGCATGTAAAAGCACATGAATCTCACCAGGCAAGTACTAACAGCACATGAATGTGGATTTCTCCCTTCCTCATAATATTGGAAGCTGGGGTCCAACTATGAAACTGAAAGGTCGGAGATGTAGCATTGTAGCATCATTCAGCCAGGACACTGAGGTACAGCTCTGAGGGCCTTCTGGTGGTTCCTCCACTGCAGGAAGTGAGATTACAGGGAACCAGACAGAGGTCCTTCTTGGTAGTGGCGCCCGCCCTCCCTGTAGAACGCCCTCCCACCAGATGTCAAGGAAATGAGCAACTATCTGACTTTTAGAAGACATCTGAAGGCAGCCCTGTTTAGGGAAGTTTTTAATGTTTGATGTTCTGTTGTGTTTTTAACTCTGTTGGGAGCTGCCCAGAGTGGCGGGGTATAAATAATGTATTATTATTATTATTATTATTATTATTATTATTATTATTATTGCCAATGGAGCTGGCTTTAACATTCCTAGAGGATAATGCCATTGGCTCCTAGTCACAATGATTAGATGCTCCTTACATGATCAGGGGTAGCATGTCTCTGGGTACCAGTTGCAAACTGGGAAACAACAGAGAGAAAGAACTACTGCCCTTGTGCTCTGCCTGTTGGGCTTCCCATAGGCATCTGATTGGCTGTTGAGGAAGGAAGGAAGGTGATGGACCCCATAGGGTTTTGGTTTAATCTGGCAGTTCTTATGTAAAGAAGTTCCTTTTCTCCAGGGAAGAAGGAAATCTGTGTAAATCAGATGGGTACTTACATGTCAGGAGCTCAGCCTACACTCGAGTAGGACCCTGGCAGAGACACATGCCCGACTGGCATGTTCCCTCCTGGTCAATCATTCGGGAGCTTCAAAAGCTTTATTCAGCCTGAACATCACAGCAACCGATGCCAACAGACACCGGCACACTTAGGGATATGCAGAGTTTGCACACCTTGCGTGACAGACTTCAGCAACTCAGCATTCTGGCTAATCTACTTTATTTACATATAAACGCACACGGAGCACTGCAACATGGCTCCCTCTCTCTCTAGCATCAGACAGCAAAGAGAGAAAGAACAAAGGACAATAGTCCCACTTCACAGAACACAGTAACACAAACATCCTGTCTCCATCACTTCCCACTCTGTGGAGTCAAAACACATACCGTCATGTGACAGACAATAATCCCATGACTGCAACCATGGAGCAGGAATTCTAACATTACAATCCATATATCTCACTGCCTTCTGAAAACGTCATTGTTTCACCAAGTTTTAATTAGAAAATTTAACTGGCTATTATTATTACAGTCAAACCTCAGTTCCTGAACGCTTCTGTTATCATACTTTTTGGCTCCCAAATATCAAAAACCTGGAAGTACAGTGAGGGGGGAAAGTATTTGATCCCCTGCTAAATTTGCCCGTTTGCCTTCTGACGAAGAAATGACCAGTTGTTATTCTGTTGTTATTCCTGTTGTTATTCTGTCTCTCACAGCTACAACAAACCTACCGTTAAAATTATGGACTGGTCATTTCTTCATCAGAGGGCAAACGGGCAAATTTAGCAGGGGACCAAATACTTTCCTCCCTTACTGTAAGCATTCCGGTTTTTGAACATTTTTCAGAAGCTGAACATCTGACCCAACTTCCCCTTGAGTGCAGGAAGTTCCTTCAGCCAATCGGAAGCCGTGACTCAGTTGTCGAACGTTTCGGAAGCCGAACAGATTAGGTTTGACAACCAAGGTTTGACTGTATTGTTGCTATTATTATTATGAGGCCCTATACCCGTAGGTCTCAGGGAGCTTCACAACATAAAATTTGACTAATTTATATTATTTCTGCATTTTTACGATTTTACATTGCAGTGTTTTAATTTATTGCATCCCGCCTTGATAATTTAAGGAGTGGGCAGTTTACAAAAGTAAAGGTAAAGGTAAAGGGACCCCTGACCATTAGGTCCAGTCGCAGACGACTCTGGGGTTGTGGCGCTCATCTCGCTTTATTGGCCGAGGGAGCCAGCATACAGCTTCCGGGTCATGAGGCCAGCATGACTAAGCGAACCAGAGCAGCGCACGGAAACACCGTTTACCTTCCCGCTGGAGCAGTACCTATTTATCTACTTGCACTTATTGTGCTTTCGAACTGCTAGGTTGGCAGGAGCAGGGACCGAGCAAAGGGAGCTCGCCCCGCCGTGGGGATTTGAACTGCCGACCTTCTGATCGGCAAGCCCTGGGCTCTGTGGGTTAGACCACAGAGCCACCCGCATCCCTTATAAGTAAATAGATAACCTGCCCTTGCCTGGTGCGGAAGGAAGGAAGGAAGGAAGGAAGGAAGGAAGGAAGGCAAGAAGGCAGGAAGGCAGGAAGGCAGGAAGGCAGGAAGGCAGGAAAGAAAGAAAGAAAGAAAGAAAGAAAGAAAGAAAGAAAGAAAGAAAGAAAGAAAGAAAGGGAAAATCTGTGTATTAAAAACCTGATTGCTGCTGTGATATCAGATGTCATGTGAGCCTGAGCTTTTGAAACTCTCTCTCTCTCTCTTTATGCATTTCCCCTCTTCCTTTTGTAGAAATTGTTGGCCTCGACTGCATCCTCGATGGGGTCAGGTACAAGAACGGACAGTCCTTCCAGCCCAATTGCAAGTACAATTGCACCTGTATCGGAGGAGCAGTGGGCTGTGTCCCCACCTGCAGAGACTCCAAGCCACCCCTCGTTTGGTGCCCCAACCCCAAACAGATTAAGCTGAAGGGGCAATGCTGCGAACAGTGGGTCTGCGACGACTCCAAGAAAATCAGAAAGACTTCCCCACGGCACATCTCCTCTGCAGGTATTGGCGGTGTGTGTGTGTGTGTGTGTGTGTGTGTGTGTGTGTGTGGAGCACGTGAGGAGGGGCATCTTTCTAAGGCTTTGGAGGAAGGAAGCTCCCCACAGCTTTTAGGGGCAAACTCCCTGCAGCATGGAGTCCCAGGTATAACTTGTTCCACCCTTTCTCTACAACGAAAAGAAAACAAATTGAAACCAACAGCCACTTGAGGGCTGGGCTTGGAGGGAATTGAGAAGAGGTGCTGAATTTTTTACCTGCTGGCCCTTTTCCAGCTCAACATTTACCCTTCCAAGGTGGTTTTCCTCCAGCAGGGAAAATGGTAGAAAAGCTGTACAGTGGTGCCTCGCAAGACGAAATTAATCCGTTCCGTGAGTCTCTTCGTCTTGTGGTTTTTTCATCTTGCGAAGCACGGCTATTAGCGGCTTAGCGGCTATTAGCGGCTTAGCGGCTTAGCAGCTTTAAGAAAAAGGAAACAAACTCGCAAGAACTCGCAAGACGTTTCGTCTTGCGAAGCAAGCCCATAGGTAAATTCGTCTTGCGGAACAACTCAAAAAACGGAAAACTCTTTCGTCTTGCGCGTTTTTCGTCTTGCGAGGCATTCGTCTTGCGAGGTACCACTGTATTATACAAGGGCAGACCACTGCTTCATCTAGCTCACATTTAAGCCACATTCGCACTATACAGTCATACCTCGGGTTACAGATGCTATAGGTTGTGTTTTTTCGGGTTACGGACTGCCAAAACCCGGAAGTACTGGAATGGATTACTTCCAGGTTTTGGTGGTTGTGCATGCGCAGAAATGCTAAACCACGCTTTGTGCATGCGCAGAAGTGCCGAATCCCAACCCGTGTGTGCACAGATGCGGGTTGCAAAAGCTACGGGTTGCGAACGTGCAACCCACACGGATCACGTTCACAACCCAAGCATCCACTGTACATTTAAACAAGCATCGTACCACTTTAAGCAGACATGGCTCCCCCCCCCCCCCAAGAATCCTGGCATCCGTAGTTTTTTAAGGGTGCTGTGAGTTGTTAGGAGACCCCAAGTCCCCTCACAGAGCTACAATTGCCAGAGTGGTTTAACAAAAAGAAAAAAGAAAAACCAAAAACCACCAGAATGCCTATATATACATAATATCGGTATGTACATTTTTTCTATCTTTGTATGTTACTTTGGAATTTTTGTAGCTATGTATATTACAAAGTGTCTATGTTTATATGATTTAGAACCACGCACAGCTGATGAAGCCCCTTCGGGCGAAACAGGGGAATATCTAGGAATCCTTGTCTCGTCTGCCTGTGCCAGCATCTACCAGTGCCAGTTTCTTTTGTCTGCCAACCCAATCATCTTCATTAGACACTTAGAAGATTATTTCATGCCACTCTTCTAAGCAATACGACAGACAGAAAAATACAAGAGAAGATGAAAAAATTAGAAAAGAATGTACTACAGCACTGACAATATAGGACTTGTATTTTGTACATACTGGACTTGGTGGTCAACTGGAAAGCTACATTTTAATATATTATGTCACAATGTTGATTTTGACATTATAAGAAGCTGTATCTAATTTTTGAGAAGTAAAGGTAAAGGGACCCCTGACCATTAGGTCCAGTCGTGACCGATTCTGGGGTTGCGGCGATCATCTTGCTTTACTGGCCAAGGTACAGCTTCTGAGTTATGTGGCCAGCATGACTAAGCCGCTTCTGGCAATCCAGAGCAGTGCACGGAAACGCCGTTTACCTTCCTGCCAGAGTGGTACCTATTTATCTACTTGCACTTTAACGTGCTTTCGAACTGCTAGGTTGGCAGGAGCAGGGACTGAGCAATGGGAGCTCACCCCGTTGCGGGGATTCGAACCGCCGACCTTCTGATCAGCAAGTCCTAGGCTCTGTGGTTTAACCCAGAGTGCCACCCGCACCCCCTTTTGAGAAGCAGTTGCTAGTAAATAGCTTTGCAATTGTTACTATATGGCCTATTATATTTATGTTTTTTTTCCAATTAGAGCAGTTTAAAAGCCATTTCCTCTTCACAGGGAATTCCTGAGGCTGGCGCATAAGCTCACCTAATGCCATGTGTTCCTTTCCTCTCTTTTTTACAGTTTACGAAGGGGAAATTGAGTCATGGCAGAAAAACTGCATCCTCCACACCTCTTCCTGGAGTCCCTGCTCGAAGACCTGCGGGATGGGCACGTCCCAAAGAATCACGAACGAGAACGACCAGTGCCGTCTGACAAAAGAGAGCCGGCTCTGTAACATGCGCCCATGTGAAGAGGACATCGCCAAGCACATTAAGGTATGGGATAATACAGGCAGAAATCCTCCTTGTTGCTCTTGCTTCACCACATTAAGCACACTAAGGTACTGCTTGTAGGATTGCTCTCGTTTCCCCATCCACCCACAAGAAGCTCCCACAATTTCTCCGCAACAGCCACTAGTTTTTTATGGCATCTCCAGATGACGCCATTTCTACAGTAAGTCCTTGGCTTCTAAGTGTTTTTCCGCATTCCCTTCCCAGGTGTGGTCACTTCCTTATTTACTTAAAGGTAAAGAGACCCCTGACCGTTAGGTCCAGTCATGGCTGACTCTGGGGTTGGGGCGCTCATCTCGCTTTATTGGCCAAGGGAGTCAGCGTACAGCTACCGGGTCATGTGGCCAGCATGACTAAGCCGCTGCTGGTGAACCAGAGCAGCACACAGAAACACCATTTACCTTTTCGCCAGAGTGGTACCTATTTATCTACTTGCACTTGGACGTGGTTTCAGACTGCAGGAGCAGGGACCGAGCAACGGGAGCTCACCCCGTCACGGGGATTCGAACCGCCGACCTTCTGATCAGCAAGTCCTAGGCTCTGTGGTTTAACCCACAGTGCCACCCGCGTCCCTTATTTACTTAGGCTATCCAATTGCAGCTCTATCCTGTCCAAAGAGATGGACAACATGATGAGGCTTCAGGGAATCAGCTTCCTCCCCCCCCCCCTTTGGCAGTAGATAAGCAGAACAAAGAGAAAGGACACTCTTACCAGTTAGAAACTTTGATGATCACAGAGAGAGAACAAAGAATCCATTGCTAGGAATGACGGTGCTCCTAATTAAGGGTTTCACCCACTTCCTCCCTAGTCACCCACGTCACTACCGCATCTTGTAACCTGATCTCACAACCACTGTGCTTTCTGTGCCGCCACCTTATCTGCTCTTCTTGACATTGTGCTGAGCGGTGAATGCTTTCCAGCGACAGTGAGTCTGTTAACTGTCTCTCTCCCAGTGCTTCTCCTCCTAGCTGTTCCCCATTCAGTATTTCCCAGCTTCTGCCTTCTGAACTATGTCCCTCTGCAAACCGCTGTTCCAAATCTATACTGTGGGAAGATTCAGGATCCGGAGCAGGAGCAGGAGGAGGGAGAGGCTCCCACCATTCCTCCTCAGTGCAGCCCTCCTCAGCACGGTCCCTGACATGGAAGCACAGAGGCTTCTGGGAGTTGTGGTTTTAATCAAGGGGTTTTGCAACTGGGAACGAAGACTACATAACCCAGGGATAGTCTACCTGTAAACCTCTAGATGTTGTTGGATGCTAGCCAGCATGGCCAATGGTCAGCGATGAAGAGAGCTGAGAGTTTCTAGCACTTTCCAGCCTCTTCATAGTTCTTGGAGAAGTTTTATTCTGTTTTCAAAGTTTTGTTCTGTTTTTAATGTTCTGCTGAAAGCCGCCCAGAGTGGCTGGGGAAACCCAGCCAGATGGGCGAGGTAGAAATAATAAATTGTTATGAGTATTATTATTACTGGAAGCGTAAATAAAAATTTTTAATCGGTCGAGTTGATTGCTGTCATCTCTCTCTCTCTCTCTCATGTTGTTTCTAGCCTGGAAAGAAATGCTTAGCAGTGTACAGGAGGCAGGAACTGATGAACTATACTATGTCTGGATGCGTGAGCAAGGCAGCTTACCGGCCGAAATACTGCGGCGTCTGTGTGGACAATCGCTGCTGTACTCCGTACAAGTCAAAGACCATCGACGTGAGCTTCGAGTGCCCGGATGGGACCGGGTTCTCCAAGAAAGTCATGTGGATCAACGCCTGTTTTTGCAACCTGAGCTGCAAGAGCCCCAACGACATTTTCGCTGACTTAGCTCATTATCACGATTACTCCGAAGTTGCTAATTAAGTTGGCTGGGTATGATGGCATGCGCAGGGAGGGAGGGAGGGAGGGAGGGAGGCGAGCAAGAGGGGACTACTACGTTTTATTGCTCTGATTTTACAGAGGGTTGAAAATAAAAGAGAATCTTCCGTCTGCTGTATGTGAAAGCAAAACCATTTATTGATTTAAATCCTTTTTTTTCTGTCCTGGCCTAAGTCTGCGTTGATTCATCCTGTCATTTTAAATGCTTTTTTAACAAGAGGATTTTCTGCAGAATGCCCTGGTTCTCAAATATTTTCTGTTCTCCGGGCTGCAGTGTAGACCTTTTGAATTATTATTTCCTTTGAAGCAGAGGTTGGATGGCCATCTGTCATGGATGCTTTAGCTGAGATTCCTGCATTGCAGGGGGGTGGACTAGATGACCCCAGGGTCCCTTCCAACTCTAAGATTCCATTACTCTTTTTAAAGTGCAGGGCTTCATCTACATAAAACACTTCTTGCCCGTTTACAGGGGTACCTTGGTTTCCAACCATAATCTGTTCCGGAGGTCCATTTGTAAACCAAAACAGGTTGTAACCCAAGGCACACTTTCACCAAAAATTTTTTGTTCATTATCCAAAAAAAATGGGTTGTAATCCAAAAAAAGGTTGCAAACCGGGACACACACTTCCTGGTTTGAAGTGTTTGTAATCCAAAACGTATGCAAACCAAGGTACCACTGTATTTTCTTTAAACAGGATTTCTATACTGCTTAATCCTCAAAACCTCTAAATGCTTCACATTATATAGAGATTAAAACGTACCCATTAAATCAGATGTTAAAAACAAGTTGGCTTATAAATATAAATAAGATCAGCCATTTTTCACACAAACTTTCGTTTAAAAAAAAATACATATTAAACGGCATGCCAAATTTGCATGTGTGGGTTGGCTCGCCAACCACAAACTTGACCACAAACTTGACATGAGCCAACAGTGTGACGCAGCAGCTAAAAAAGCCAATGCAATTCTGGGCTGCATCAATAGGGGTATAGCATCTAGATCAAGGGAAGTAATAGTGCCACTGTATTCTGCTCTGGTCAGACCTCACCTGGAGTACTGTGTCCAGTTCTGGGCACCACAGTTCAAGAAGGACACTGACAAACTGGAACGTGTCCAGAGGAGGGCAACCAAAATGGTCAAAGGCTTGGAAACAATGCCTTATGAGGAACGGCTAAGGGAGCTGGGCATGTTTAGCCTGGAGAAGAGGAGGTTAAGGGGTGATATGATAACCATGTTCAAATATATAAAATGATGTCACATAGAGGAGGGAGAAAGGTTGTTTTCTGCTGCTCCAGAGAAGCAGACAGGGAGCAATGGATCCAAACTACAAGAAAGAAGATTCCACCTAAACATTAGGAAGGACTTCCTGACAGTAAGAGCTGTTCGGCAGTGGAATTTGCTGCCAAGGAGTGTGGTGGAGTCTCCTTCTTTGGAGGTCTTTAAGCAGAGGCTTGACAACCATATATCAGGAGTGCTCTGATGCTGTTTCCTGCTTGGCAGGGGGTTGGACTCAATGGCCCTTGTGGTCTCTTCCAACTCTATGATTCTATGATTCTATGAAACTACAATGTTTTTAGCAGGTGCTGAAACTAGTACAGCAAAGACACCCGTCTAGTATCAATGGGCAGGGAGTTCCAGAGCGTACTTGCAACCACAGTGAAGGGTCGATTCCTTGCACCTAGCACAAGTTGGGTAGCACTTCCCCAGTGACTTGGGCCAACTCTCTTTGTGAGCTTACAGGGCATGCTGCTCTTGTGAAACACCCGCTCAGCTCAGTAGAAGAAGCAAGTCCAAATCACCACAGACTTTGTACGATGAAAGACAAGCTGTGAAGCTTTGTGTATTCAGGAAATATGATGTCCAACACTGAACAGTGATTCCGGATATTGACTACTGTTTCGTAGAATTCTTCATCAGCGTGGTGGGAGGATATAGAATTGCTTCAGAAACCCATCTTATTTCAAATGAATGTATGTCAACGAAAATATCAAATGCTGTGGAACAGTGCTCATGTAATAATGTAGTCACTGCTTCTTACACGCATGTGTTTGGCCACTGTGAGAACAGGGCACTGGACTAAATGGGCCATTGGCTCGATCCTGCAGAATCAGGTTATGTTCTTACCCAAGAGCCTTTAAACTGGAGACACCGGTGCCTAAACAATGTGCAAAACTTCTGTGGGCTTGGCCATCTCTTAGGGAACAGATTCAGCCCAAAGTGCTGCAGTCAGGTGTAGGGAAACCAAACTATACGATCAAGAGATGATGCGGGAATATTCCAGTGGCTGGAGAATTGCGTTTAAGGGATGGAACAGCCTGTGATCTGAGGAGAGTCTGGCAGCAGAAGAGGCACCACAATTATCTCATGCTACACAGACTTCTCAACAAAGCGTTGCCCAAGCAGGGCGCAGTCCCTATTCATTGAGTTCTGAAAGTCCCTATTGTGAGATGGCGCATGACGGTCACATTGTGCAATGGGCAGCTACGAGCGACCCAGAAGAACAAAATGCCTCTTCAAAATCTGCACGGCAAACAATGCTCCCAAGGTGAGATGGTACAGAAAAGGGGAAAACATTGAGGAGGCCAGGATTGGGTTAAGTGGGAAATGCCTCCCTCAAAAGGAGGTTGGAGACAGACAAAGGTTTGCGAGAGGGTTCAAAGTGGTTGTTGAGAAGGGACACTTATTCCCATGTTGCACAGAGCTCTTTTGTGCTTTCCTTGTGTCTCAGGCTAAACGGGGTTTTGGAAATGAATGGGGCAGGCAGCTACTGAAATTGGATTTAAGGTTGCCCTTAAAGGAAACTCTTCCTAAGTCACACTTCCAGAAACAACAAGTGCTGGACTACTGCAAATTTAAAGGTGCGGTTCTCCAGCCAAGCGGTGTGTACAGAAATGTCTATATCAGGATAAAGTGCACGTAATGATGCATATTATAGTGAAAATAACACAAAAAGGTATTCTATTTAGGGAACACTAATTGCAAGCTGTGGAAGTTGTGTGGAACATTTGGGTTCCAAAGAATGTTCGCAAACCAGAACACCCCCTTCTGGGTTTGCGACATTAGGGAACAAAAACAAGGTATGTTTTTGGAATCCAAGTTATGGCTGTATAAACTCTTACCCTGCCCTGACTGATCCCGCAATGGGGGGTTGTTAAAAGCAACTAAGGCAGTATCTCCTGTGGCTCCCCACAGCTTTCTGCCCCAAACACAGCAGGTCGATTCATTTATCATGGAATCCAAAGGTGCCCTTCAGCAGGGCAAATGTAGCTTCCGTTAGACCATCACAAGAGGCTGACCCCAATCGTAACCTCCTGCTGGGTACTTCCAGGCACGAGTCACGCAGACTGTCCTCCTTTGCCTGGGCAGGAATAGGATTTGGTCCGTGTCAAATGTGGGTCTGCCAACAAGGCTTCGGTGTTCACGTCACGCTGCCTTGCCAAGGGCTTTTCACAGCAGCAGGTGTGTGCCCAGTTATCTCAAGGAGGATTTGATTGCATCCTGCCCCATCTTAAAGCTAAGCTGCTTACAGAACGAGCCGGGCCCATGTAGACGGGACAATTATCTGTATCTGGGACAAGGCTCAGAAATAGCATAATGTACGCTTGGCGAAAGCGTCACATTGTGGCAGCTTGTTCTAAGCAGACGGCACATGTGAACGTGCTTCTCCTCTTCTGTACCTGAGCTGCCCCCCACAGCAGTAGAGTTCTGTCACGAAGAGGTTTGGTTCCAAACTACAAGAAAGAAGATTCCACCTAAACATTAGGAAGAACTTCCTGACAGTAAGAGCTGTTTGACAGTGGAATTTGCTGCCAAGGAGTGTGGTGGAGTCTCCTTCTTTGGAGGTCTTTAAGCAGAGGCTTGACAACCATATGTCAGGAGTGCTCTGATGGTGTTTCCTGCTTGGCAGGGGGTTGGACTCGATGGCCCTTGTGGTCTCTTCCAACTCTATGATTCTATGATTCTAGGTGGGCTTCGTCAAACAGGTAGATTTTTAGAAACAAAACGGATGGAGAAAGGAAAACTCTCCTGCCTTGTCAGGAATACATTCAAAATTAAGGTTCTTGAAAGATCCAGGCTTCAATTGGATAAATTAATGTATCCATGCATAAGTCAAATGTGTGTTGATCTGTCAGCATGCAACACCGGCCACACCCCAGGAAATGGCTTTGACTGGATGGCTAAAGCAGCTCAGGACACCTGATTGATTGGACAAAACAAATGAAATACCGTGAAAATCCCTGAAACGAGAAGTAATCGACTATAAATATTATCTTGTGGAAATCAACTAGTCTTTAACATCAGCAGTAACATCTAGACCACGGGAGCATTTCAGCCCTGTTCTTGAGTTTGTTCAAATCTAAAACAGCTTTATCTTGTATTCCTTTCTTTGAATTTGTGCCACTTAGGTTTTTAAACATTTTTGTAAAAGCAGCACTAGAATTTTCACAGTTGAGTCCTTAACCCTTTATTATTGTGCTTTGCTTTCTTCAAGTTGAGCTTTGTTTAAAACTTGCTATTTAGGTTTTCAAACTTTTTTTGTAAATTCAGTATTAGAAACTGTACTTTTGAGTCCTCAATCCTTTATTACTGTGCTTGCCTTACCTAGGCCGAGCTAGGATTATAATACGTCAGAATTTTGGGAGTTCTACCCTTGTTTGAATTTTGCTCATTTAAAGTTTAGGATTTTTCTATTTCCTTCTGAGGAAACTGAATAGTTCAGTGAAACGAGGTTTGTAGCCAGCATCCCGTTAAGGCTTTGTTCTATTTTAGGTTTATCTAATTTTTTCCTTAAGCTTTTTTAATTTAAATATTTCGTTGATTTCCACAAGTTAATATTTATAGTCGATTACTTCTTGTTTCAGGGATTTTCACGGTATTTCATTTGTTTTGTGCAATTTCTCAGTTCTGTGTAAACCCTACACAAATCCAGAATTGATTCCTATGATGGTTGCATGGCATCTTGTAGGTCTCATTCTGGCAACTGCTGCAGCTGGGCTGGTGCCAAATGCATTGCTCTGCTTTCCTTTGGACCAAGTCAGGGAGGTTGAGAGGTGGGTCTTGTCGTCAGGGCACCACTATCGCTCAGCCCAGACACTGAGGTCCACCTCCAAGGGTCTTCTGCTGCTTCCCTCACTGCGAGAAGTTAAAGGCTAAGGGCCTTCTCGGTAGTAGCACCCTCCCTGTGAAACACCCTCCCATAGACATCAAGGAGATAAAAGGACTACACAACTTTTAGAAGACATCTGAAGGCAGCCCTGTATCAGGTTTTAAATGTTTGATGTTTTATTATGTTTTTATATATGCTGCAAGCTGCCCAGCGTGGGGAAAGCCAGCCAGATGGGCAGGGTATAAATAATGTTTTTATGGTGATGCCCAGGCTTGCATCCTGGGGAGGTCACTTAGGTGCTGCTAACAGTGATTTAACGTCACCCCAGAGGCGCACTCCATTGTTTCTTGAGGCAGTCAGGTTCCAGCAACATTGCTAGATAAGGCAATTTGCATGTGGATTGTCCCATATTTATTCTCTGGCTCCCCCAGATTGGGCTGATAAGGACTTTTCTCAGTGTAGACTAGGGTTGGGGGACCTGAACCCCTCCAGCTACTGCTGGACTCCCATTCCTATATTCACTGACCGTTGGTGACGCTAGTTGGAGCTGCTGCTAGTTGGGAGTCCAACAGCTAGAAGGCCATAGGTCCCCAGATGTTCTTGAACTACAACTCTCATTATCCCTGACCACTCACCATGCTGGCTAGGAATGATGGCTACTGCAGTGCAATGTCTGAGAAAGGATGCTGTAGACAAATCTGAGCTAGATCCACTCGTGACCTGACTCTAGACAGGACAGCTTCCTACGACCAACCCTATTGTAAATCACTTTAAGATGTCACCTAGGAAATTATTCATAAATGAAATCAGTCGTGATTCTCAAGGTTGTCTTCTTCCCAGTTGAAGTTAATGGTTGCACATGCTGCCTTCAACATAGCCAGATCCACCCAAATTATGCACATCCCTGATTTTCCTGTGTCACTGCAAAAGGTGCATATCCCAGTGTTCATGCAAGGCCTGGCGAGTTTGGAGGTTGCCTTGGGCCTGGTCACCCTAACCTACAGGTGGCGAAGAGTAAATATAAATGTGGTTGTGGGGAAAGTCTTCCATAGCAGAATACATGCTATGCTTGGAAAAGGTCCCATCAGCAGGTAGGTGGGAACAACTCCTACCCGACACCTTGGAGAACCAGCACCTGTCGATGCAGACTGTATATCATTCAGTATCTTGTTTCCAACCTGTCAACTGGATACTTCTGGATCCAGAACCCACAAACTTATTTCCAACACCTGACTGTCAGTATCCGACTCTGTATATGGGCATTCTGTTTAGCATTGTGGCCAACGGCCATAGGTATAGTTTTATCAATATGCCCAACTAGTGGCCAACATCACTTCTCAGGGTATGCAGTAAATTCCAAAAATGTGCTGTCAACTAGTACTTCCACTTTTCTGTTTTGAAACTACCACCAATTTCCTTCGTTGAGTGACCCACCATTATAGTAACATGGGCTGGGGACAGAGAGAAATCTATTTGCTCAGCCTGTCCAATTCATATTACCTGCTTTCATAACCATTTTTTTAAAAAGCAAAAGCTAACTAGTCCAAATGCGTTAGGCTTTGCATTTCACAAGTCATTTTATTGGTCTTTTCTATACCCTTTCCTATGTTCTATCCTCTTTTAGATGGGTCAACCAGAACTGCAGCCATTTTATATGAAGGAAATTAGGGTCATGCTTTTTCTCTTCTTTTACACTGCTGCCAACTAAGTTGACATTTACAGCAAGCTGTCCATCAAACAGCCATGTTACTTTTTCCTGGCCAGAAACAGCAAATCTCACACCATCAGCATTAAAATATGAAATTCTCAACATCAACACGCTTTACACTTGCTTATATTAACCAGGCAACACAATTTTGTTTCCCAGTTTGGATAGTTCTGACTACTCTGGATCTTGAATAATTTTTTGTTATCGGCAAACTTATCTATGGCATGGCTCACCCAATCCAGGTCATTTTAAAAGTACTATCAAGCTCCAGTACAGAACTAATTTCTCCGCAATGTGAAAATGGTCCATTTATCTGCTTCCTGATGTTTAACCCATTGATGATCCATAAGAGAATGCATTCAAGGCAGTTTAAGTGATCCATACGAGTAGTGAGGTGCATTTTCAACCACCAGAGGTGGACTTTTTGTTGTGTAGGATCAACTGAAGTGCAGGGCCAACTGAAGTTGGAGAGTCAAACTCATTGGTTTTTAATCCTTATCTCAAAGATCACCATCATTTTCAGGACACAAAATAGATGCAAAACCACTGCAAAGTTACAAATTTATTTTTGAAATAAATACAAATAATTCATTAATAAACTTTTCTGAAATAGACAAGTTTCACCTCTCAATTACCATCTGTTCCTCCTCTCCGTGAACCACCTAAGAAACTCTGCAGTTGTCATTTTAAAAATAGGTGATTTGCCTACACTAGAGTTTAGTTCTCTTTGAAATACCAAAGATATTCAGGTGTAGAGATGCTTGATGTTTTAAATGCTTGATACTCCAAAATCATGAACCATATTACAAATTGTGAAGTAGCAAATAGAAAGCCAGTGAAAAATAATCTGTAAAAAACAACAACCATTCTATGCTGGAAATCTGTTGCGATGCCCACTGCTCCCCAAAATGCAGCTCTGCAGACATCAGGAAAGGCTGCAGAATCAATACACCTCTACATTCACAGTCATCAAAATCTCCATTGCAGTCATGCACTTCTCGCTCATGAATAGTGTGGAAAGTATGCATCCAGCACTAGGTCTTAATCCTGAAATGGTAAAGGGCTGACCAACCTGGCAGCTGACTATAGAGCACTTTATAATCATTACACAACTTTTCCACCTTCTAAGACAATTTACTGCTGGTCCCCCAACCACCACACGCATTACCCTAAGTGGCCACAAGGCCAACTGATTTTGTCATCTCCAAACATCCTTTTGAGGTCCAAAACGTAAGACCAAGTGCTGGCGTACTTTTGACAATAATTTGAACCTTGGCCTTTACTTGCTCAAGCAGTTTTAGTTCTAAAAGGAGAAAGACTGCCGCTAAATCGCATGAAGGCTTAAGATTTTGTTTGCCTGAAATGGCAATACATTCCCTATTTTAATTATATATATATATAATCAGGTAGGAAAACAGGCCTTGAACACTACTCACAAGGCCAGAGACAAAATCTCATTCGATTAATATGTACAGATTTGAGTAAATCCACCTTCAACCTGACTTTCAGACTTTTTCTAAAAGTCTCAAGTCATGCATTGTTTCCCCCAAAGCAAATTATTTAAAATAACAATGGGAAAGGGCTTTTTTTTAATAGTGTAAAAAAGGGAGGGGGGCAAGAGATGGATCATCTTCAAAGGCTTTGTTTCTGAACAAGATCCTAGGTAGCTTAGGTTTCAATCTTGGTGATCAAATGCTGTTAGCTTCACCACTGGACAAGTTTTAAAGCAATCTAGAATTAGTTGGAGAACAGAATAGCAGCAACCTCTGTTAAGGGAACAGAGAAACTTGAGATGCCTGCTTTATTGGTCCCTGCTGAACTCTAGGTGGGGGACAGAGTCATGTGTTACAGAAAACACTTTAGGTTAAGTATCAAGATACACAGTAGGTGGTGGTTAGGTCTCACTTCCAATTCAAGCCCCTTTCATTTAACAAGAAACTTCCATCGACTTGGGGCTGGGCTGCTCAGTGTTGTTTGCAGAGTTGGGAGTGAGCTCAATGTGAGTGTCAGTGTGAGCACGACTCCGGACGTTATCGCCAGTGTGGGACCTGCTCCTGGCACCCTCGCCAGTGTGGGCTCTGCTGCGGTTTCCTTCGCCAGTGTGGGACCTGCTCCTGCCCCCTTCAAGGGAGGAGACGCTGGAACCAGATGCTGTGCGGGATCTCATCAGTCTGGTCATGCTTGCAGAAGGCACTGCAAAGGAAATGCAAGAGACGGGTGAAGATTAAAAGAAAAAAGAAAAAGTCCTCCGGTATTGGTTAATGCAAATTATGAAGATCGGTGACCAGAACAGGCAACACACAAGACAGAAAATTAGATATGGAAGTGCATGTAATCCAAGGGGTGGGAGAAAGATAAGGTAAAGGGACCCCTGACCATTAGGTACAGTCGTGGCCGACTCTGGGGTTGCGGTGCTATTGGTCGAGGGAGCCGGCGTACAGCTTCCAGGTCACGTGGCCAGCATGACTAAGCCACTTCTGGCGAACCAGAGCAGCACACGGAAATTTCGTTTACCTTCCTGCCGGAGCGGTACCTATTTATCTACTTGCACTTTGACATGCTTTTGAGCTGCTAGGTTGGCAGGAGCAGGGACCGAGCAACGGGAGCTCACCCCGCCGCAGGGATTCAAACTGCTGACCTTCTGATCAGCAAGTCCTAGGCTCTGTGGTTTAACCCACAGTGGCACCTGCGTTCCATAAGGGAGAAAGATACAGAATATTTATAGACTATTAATAAGAAACACTGGGGAAGGAAGATGTGCTTGCATGAAATAGTTTAAGGAAAGCACACAGTCAAGTCAAGGAACAAGAACCTGAAGGAAGATTTGAGGGGAAACTGACCCAAGTGCCTAGGAACAAAAATGTATTGCAGCAGGGAGTGGATTAAGAAGTGAGGTTTGAAAGCCTAAGGACAGTAAACCACAGTGCGGAGGTCAAAAGTGGCACTGGGATGTTTTTGTGTGTGTGTGACACATGTGAGGCACTGTGATGTAGTAGTTAGGGTGCTGGACTACTGAGTACAACTCAAGCCATGAAGATCGCTGGGTGATCTGGAGCCAGTCACTGTCTCACAGTCTCACCTACTTCACAGAGTAAATCAAAAAGTAAATCTAAATCAAGAAGCAAGACGGGGAGTTCTGAATAGGATAATCATGAGGCGGATTCAAAGTGTGTTGACCACAACACTTTAGACCTTTCTGCTTGATATCAGAAGGTCTAAGCCAAGCAGGCACATGTAGAAATGTGAGTGGTGCAGCTTGTGTACATGCCGTCTCCCCAAATGTATATAATAATAATAATTTATTATTTATACCCCACCCACCTGACTGGGCTTCCCCAGCCACTCTGGTCTCCTTCCAACAAAATATTAAAATACAGTATTATTCACCATAAACACCTGAACATGGCTAATGTCCTGCTCCAGTTTGGGACAAAGTTGATATCCCTTTAAGGGAGTCCAATACCGATGCACCCAAACTTGTACATTTAAAAACCCAACAATAGTGGAACATAACTTTCACCAACAAGCAAGATCAGTTTAGTATGGCAGCTTGAGAGGACACGGCACATTTATTTCGAAACAAACGTGTACTTACTGTATCCCATGCCCTGTATGAAGTACTTGAATGCTTCAGCGAGCTTTGCAGGCTGTTAAAAGAAAATAACATTTTTTTTTAAAAGCTGCAAGTTACCAATGCCAAACTGTTTTCAGTTTTGGACTCCAATCTTCCAGTAACAGTAAGCCATGGAAATTTGAAAATGCTACCATGGCATGTTATCACTGCTAGGCCAGAAGCCAATCTCCTTTAAAAAGTGTGTGCTTACGGAGGCTTTTCTCCTGGGTATGGTTGGCCAACTGGTACCAAAAAAGGATAGGACATTTTTTATGTATGCAACTACAGCGGCAAGAATTCTTTTGGCAAAGTATTGGAAGACGCAAGAACTACCCACTCTGGAAGAATGGCAGATGAAGGTGACTGAATTTATGGGACTGGCGGAGATGACCGGCAGAATCCGTGACCAGAGGAAAGAGACAGTGGAGGAGGATTGGAAAAAATTTAAATTATATCTTAAAAATTGTTGTAAGATTGTGGACTGTTAAGATGTCAGGGGGTAAGAAACAGAGAATTACAGCTGTAAATAATAATGTTAAGAAATTTGAGAGAGATACAAATAGAAAAAAGGACTAAAGGGTTGCTGAAAAATTGCAAAACAAGGATGCAGTGTAAGGGAGGTATGGGGAAGTCACGCTTTTTGTGTTTTGTATATGTTTATTTCTTTTCTCTTTTTGTGTGCGTTGTTGTTTTCTTTTTTGTTTTTTGTTGGCTGTGAAAATTAATAAAAATTATTTTAAAAAAATAAAAAAATAAAAAGTGTGTGCTTGTTCAAACTCCTGCTAGTGGGTACACATAACTGAGCAAGAAGACTGGAGGTTTTGATGTGTGTTGCATCATCGTAGAGAGAAGTGCAATGCATCTATGGTGATCTTTTATTGAGAGGGTGGGGACTACCATTTGGAGGGCAGGGCTACCATGGAAGCATTTTGGAAAGGATATATATTTCAGAAAGCCGTTGCAAACAGAGTTTGGCATTCTGTAACAGGGTTTCTAAGAAACCCATCACTGCAAAGCTATAGTACTCAAGGCCAAACCAGTAATACTAGGTTTTAATTCGTAGAAGAGTGTGATTTCACTCTCGTCATTGTGTTCCCCACCCCATCATGCATTCTCTTTAGTAAGATCTTACCTGAGAAACCTGAGGAAGACCACCACAGTCAGCCATCTGCAAAAATTAATAAAAGTATCAATCAATCATTTATTTATTTATTGTGTTCGACTAAAAGCCATTACAAATTCAGTTACAGATCCAGCAAGTCAATTAAAACCTGTTAAAAGAAATCCAGAGATATACATCCATTTACAATAGGTCAAATTAATTTATCACCTGCACAGTTTACAGCATTGTCTTTTATATAGCTAGCACAAATACTTTTACCAGCTTTAGCAAATAGGGCTGTTTCGTATGTGACATGCGGATCACAGTCAGATAATAGCCAACGTATTTTCACTTCAGGGTTCTGTCCCAGTAGCGGTGCCAGCATCTGTTCCAAAAATCAATTTTGGGGGGTTTGATAGAGCTGACAATGGACTATATAATGGGGGAGATCTTCTTACCTCACCAACCCCACAAATACAATCTCTTAAATGCCTTAGAACATTTATATATCTTTGACCTAAGAGTGAGATTAAAATATATGTCTAAATGCGGGTTATTTTTGTGTTGAGGAATTACTCATTAAACAATCCTATTTTGTTATGCCAGATCTACAATCTACTCACAAATTCCCTGCAACACCCCAGTAGCCCCTAAAACTAGGGTGGATAAAAATCAATGATTTTTTAAAATAGATTTTTAAAAATTTAAATCGGATTTTTAAAATAAAATGCTTTAGGAGGCAAAATCTTTCTAAAGATAGTTTTCTATTTAAGTGACATTATAGTCCAAAGGCTATTCAGGAAATAATGATTTGTTTAAAGTTTTTCATGTGTGCTAAAACTCAGTCTAAGTTTTTTTTTTTTTTAATTGTTTAACCACATTGGTTAACAAACATGGATACATATGCTATAATGTTATTGTTTTAGTTAAATAAATTGTTTAAGTTGTTATTAAGGAAATGGTTATTTTTCTCCTTCCAATAAAGTACAGCAGAAAAGTTATCCAAATATAAACAATAATTTCATAATTATCTATGTATTTCTGATAGTATAACCAAATCAATCATTTTTGATGCAACTGTAAAAACAAACTCTGGAAGTTTATTATTCCAAAAATGAAACCTTCTGCTGGTTGTAAATATTAACAGGATGCCAGCAAGGTTGAACCTTTCTGTAAACAAATTATTTAACTCAAGCCTTACTGACTAGTGATTTAAATCAATTTGATTTAAATCAAATCCACCCTGCCTAAGACTCATACTTTTGTATTTCTTATGTGAAAAGGAGTTTCTTATGTGAAAAGGACGATGCAATAGGCTTCTTGGGATAATGTTTGTGCAAGATGTCGATGGAAAGGGCAGGAGAAGTGCAGATGCCAGAGCTTGCACACAGGAAGAGTTTAGGCTTTTTGCAAATACATACCAAATTAGAATCAGCCAGACTTTTTTTAAAAAAGGCCTTTACAATTAGAACAGTGTTTCACTGTGGTACAGATGTCACAGCGTCCTTTTGTAGATTAGTGACAAGCATGTTAAATCCCTTGGCTGTTCTGGGAGCATAACATTAATCTGTAACCTCAGGGAGGGGATCATCCCCTGAATGTTGTTGACCAATAAACTTGCTCTTCATCAAGAATGAGATGCTCAGCTTTTACTAACAAGGGCACTGCAACTCAGCTGTGCAATCCCACAGAAACCAAGAGGTCAGGGCTCATCATGCACAAAGCTACCTTGCTTAGTGCATCTTTCATCTTTGTTGGAAGCCGCCCAGAGTGGCTGGGGAAACCCAGCCAGATGGGCGGGGTACAAATAATAAATTATTATTATTATTATATTCTGGTGAGGAAGTAATTCACCTTGTCCAGAAGCAGATTCTGCACATTACTGCTTAACAGACTGTTTTAGAGTGTACATGTTGTTTTTATTTATTTCTGGACTGGATGGGAACATGGGATAAGAGTGTGCTGAAAGTGAAGGATATGGACATTAAATGTTAAATTCCTCAGTGAGCAGCTAGATACAAAATGACCTCATGCAACCAAACAAAATCACATAAGGCAGTGTCGTGTGCCACTTTTCCCTAATAGTAACCAGAATACAGACATAAACTGGAGACAGATTAAATTTACAATGTGTAACTGAAATTCAGCACACTTATTCATTCTCATAAAAAGAGGATGGAATCATCTAGTGGAGACCATTATTTCTCAGTTCCTCACCAGAAGTCCAATAAGGAAATGCCAATGCAGGTAAAAGCTGGTTTACTTGCAAATAAAAATCAGTAGCTTCGGGTAAACTAATGATCTTGCATATGATGAAAGAGGCAGCCAGGATTACCAATCTCTCAGTTCAGACTTTTTGATTTGACAATATTGATATAGACAGCTCTCACACTGGGCAGTCTTTAGATGCAGAAAGGCTTTAAAACAGGGTTCTCTAATATCTGATCTCTTAGATGTTCAGCTACAACTCCCATCACCTGACCCACTGGTCAGGCAGGTTGCAACTGATGGGAGTTTCAAGTCCAACAACTTCTGGAGGGCCACAGGCTCCCCACCCCTGCTGTTGATTAAATGGTTTGAATTATACAACAGCATTACTATAGGATACAGGACATTCAAATGACCAAACTGTCAAACACTGGAAAAACTCCATCAAAGGCCAAGGACTTAAGCTATTTTTCACCATCTTTGGCATGGTATAGATATATCTTCTCACCAGCCAGGGGGCAACAATGGGAGGAGATGAACTGCTGGAGTTCGTTATGTGACCTTCTGAAACTAACTACTGGCAGGATTAAAATCCATTATGGAATGGGTTTCTGGATGTAGTACTGGCAGCATTATCATCGTTTGCTGTCTAACAATGCTTACAGTCCTAATGCATGTACAAAAATATAGGCCAGCCATTCTGTCTATAGTAGAGCAAAGGGGTGGGGCCTTAATGCAGCTGCAACTTTCTCCCCTACAGTGATTTTTTTACAGCTGTTATCTACAACATTCCCTGTCTAAGCAAGACACTTGCCAACAAGCAGCAGTCAGTGTGTTTAAATACTCTAGAAAACATGAACTCCTCTGATTGTGGAGAAAAGTGCTTATGTTTATTACCTTTAAGAGTGTGGTCTTTGTTGGGTCAAGTTTAGCATTGCAGTCAACCTGTTTGGAAAAGGGAGGGGAGAAGAGTGAGCTTTATTTTTACGCTTAACAGCAAAAACGTCTGCAACACAGCACTTATGGCTCTGACTTCAAAATGCCTCAGGAAGCAAAGACTCGCAAAGGCATCCCGCAACCTCCAAGCAGTGATATTGCAGATAGAAGGGAGCCTCCACAATGTGGTTAAGCCTGCAAACCATAGAATTAAGGACCAAGCTACATGTGATGCTCATTGTATCACTGGTAGTTGTATTAAATCCAGAAACATTAGGAGCAGGGACACACCAACACCAATTGGGACTATGGTGTTTGGGTGGGGTTTATCCCTTTCCGTGTGTGTGTGTGTGTGTGTGTGTGTGTGTGTGTGTGTTTTTAAAGGAACCCTGGATAAGCTGTCATTTTCCAGACTTTATTTTCCCATCTGCAAATTGGAAGTATGGGCCACCTTACAGATTTGCTTAGAACAGTACAATAAATCACTTTGAACATTAGGAGAGATAAAAGATTCAATAATTCAAAAATTGATTGGTATTACAGTGCGATCAGTGTAATGGATTCCCAGCAATGGATTATTGTGACACACCTCTAAAGCTAATCTGTACGTACCACAGCATCAACTGCAGGAGAGCTGTCTCCAACCACCAACAGTGAAGGGCACCTGAAAGGAAGTAACTGAAATTGCAGTCATTGCTATATAATTCACTCTCAATATACAAGATTTCTAAAACAAAAGTTTTTGTAACAAATTACTGAAGAAACAGACAGCTTCTGTATAAACCACAGAATCTCAAGATATTTGGTGAGTTGGTGAGTTAACTGTCACTAAGAGGAATGCACAGAACTATTTGAAGCTGGAGCCGGCATATAGTTCAAAGAAATAATCCCCAACACTCTGGACCCAATTTCTTGCAGTACCGAACTACTTTGCAATAGCAAAAATACATAATCCAAACAAACAAATGAACCTCAGCCCCAAAGTAACAACGAGCAGGAAGAGAGGACATGGAACTATGAGAAGGGTGAAAAATAACTAGACAAACATCCCTTAGCAAGATGCATATCAAAGCAGAAAACAGTAAGGCAGCCATGATGAAACTGTCTACACCAGGCATTGTCAAACTCGGCCCTCCAGATGTTTTGGGACTACAGCTCCCATCATCCCTGACCACTGGTCCTGTTAGCTAGGGATGATGGGAGTTGTAGTCCCAAAACATCTGGAGGGCCGAGTTTGCCTATGCCTGGTCTACATTCCAACAAGGTGGCTTGTGGGCATCTGATGTTACCCTTAATGGTAGCTGTCACTAAATCACAGTAGTTAAGATTCTATTTTGCTTCTCAAGCCTTAAGCAAATGTTTAGTTTCTTACCCATTTACAGCTAAGCTTTCATGATAATGTTTTGCACAACTTGCCATACCATGACACTTGTTTCTCAAGTCACAGCTCACTGCTGTGTACCTCAGTAACTGGGACAGCCCAGGAATAAACCACATACACCTCTAAGCGGTTAAGTCCTGTAAGCTTCGGTTTGTTGAGACATCAACAAGGTAGGAGATTAAGACATGTCCATGGCACGTTCTTCATAAACGAGATTAAAGTGCAAAGTATTCCCTTCCTTATGTTTGTTCAAATTAATACTTGAAATGGTATAGAAGAAAGAGCTGAGGAAGGAGGAGCTTGATTGGGTATGAAAAGGAGGACAAGACACAGTCATAAAGAGCCCTTTGAAGATGATACTACAATTATAGCTGGTATGTCTAGGGCATTGTGCCTCTTGATTCTGCCACTGAAATTCTTGCTATCAATTTAGTGGCAAAAAAATGGCAACCATGAGAATTATACAATCAAAACAAAATAAAAAAATTCCTTCCAGTAGCACCTTAAAGACCAACTAAGTTAGTTCTTGGTATGAGCTTTCGTGTGCATGCACACTTCTTCAGATACATGCACACGAAAGCTCATACCAAGAACTAACTTAGTTGGTCTTTAAGGTGCTACTGGAAGGAATTTTTTTATTTTGTTTTGACTATGGCAGACCAACACGGCTACCTATCTGTAATTATACAATCAGTTTGACATACCAGTTTTATCTATAGATTTGTTTCAGAAATTAGCCACAACCAGATGACTACAACAGAATTAAAATGGAATATGAAAAATCCTTACTGTAGAGTTACAACAGTTGTTCCAGGTATAGGCCGCTCAATGTCTAGATCTCTTCGGCTGGAAAAAAAAATGAACAGGGGACAAGTAAGCAGAAGGCTTCCATTTAACTTCTAAGCACTGTTCCTATAAAAAGGCAAGGAGAAGCCATAACTCAGAGTTGATAAGATGCAATTTGAGGGCCACATGGAGTCCCTAAAGCATGTGGTCCATGGATGCTTGTCAGAGTTGGGCTCTATTTCAGCTTTCAGTTCTTTGAAAAGACCTAAATATGTTGGATACCACCACGGCAAGTCCATCTGACAAAGCTCATGTTTAGAACGAAGATTGTGCCAGCAGCGGTCTTCAAGAGAGATCTTTGGCCCTCCAGACATTGCTGACCTATGATTCCAGTCTGACCCCGTTAGCATGCCACTGATCCAGGGACATAGGAAGCTGCCTTATACACAGTCAGACCATTGGTCCCTTTAGCTCAGCACTGACTGTCAGTGGCTCTCCAGAGTTTCAGAAAGGGGTCTCTCCCAGCCTAACCTGGAGATGGTGGGATTGAATCTGGAACCTTTTCCATGCAAAGCATATGCTCTACTACTGAGCTATGTCCCCTTTAACAAAATCTAGAGGGCCCAAGGTTCTTCACTGCGGATTCTGGAAGGCATTCTGTGGCTGATTGGACTCAAATGGGTGCAGCTTGTTATCCCAAGTAATCCAGATGATCCCCAATAGCAGATTACCTGTTGTAAGAGTTGACAAAGAGATGCAGATTGTTTTGATTCATATCATTGATGATGTGCTGGCGGTAAGTATGCATCAAATCCTGATGGTTGTGAATCTCTTCCTAAATTCAAAAAAAGCTCTCATTATATTTGGTAGATCAATACCGGCTTTTTATAACAGCTAAATGTTCTTTTCCAAGTGCTCCCTATACATCCGTAATCCCCATCCCCTCCAGACAGTAAAATACTTGACAGTAAAGTATGCAACATGGAGCCCTGTCTCCGAAAGATAAACAGCAACATGCTACAGTGGGCTATTTTTCAATAGACATTTTAGAACAGTAACACTAAAATAGCAGTTGAACTCCTGCCAGTATTGCCACATTTCAGTTACACAAACTGCCTGGTGTCTAAATCTTCCAGGTTTAATGTAGCGCTCTTAAATTTCAACATCAGAACCCACAAGGAGCAAAGTGCACAAGCTAAAGCCTGTCACCATTTAAAAGCAGAAGTCTTCATGAAGTGAGGGGCGAGGAATTCTGTCCAAGGGATTAGCATAATAAAGCCTACTAAAATGTAAACAGATATACCTGCCCATGTCCTTAAGTATCAGAATTCAAAACACTGCTAAGATACTGCTGCATGTCAGTTACTAGTACCTTTTCCCTACATGAGAAAGGCAACAGGAGGAGTCTTCAAAATCTGAATGTTATAATACAGTGGTGCATCGCTAGACGAAAAGAATTCGTTCCGCGATTCTCTTCGTCTAGCGGTTTTTTCGTCTTGCGAAGCAAGCCCATTGACAGCTTAGTGGATTAGCGCTACAGCTGTCAAGCGGCTTCCAGCGATCAGCTGTTAAGCGGCTTATCAGCGGAACAGCTGATAAGTGGCTTAGCGGCTTAAGAAAAGGGCGAAAAAAGCGAAAAAACCCCGCGGGGGGATGCAAGATTTTTTCGTCTTGCGAAGCAACCCCATAGGGAAATTCGTTTTGCGAAGCGCCTCCAAAACGGAAAACCCTTTTGTCTAGCGGGTTTTTCGTCTTGCGAGGCGTTCGTCTTGCGGGGCACCACTGTACACACTTACCTTGCTAAAAAGATGGGAGATGACCATATCTGGCAGTGCATGAGCCCATCCAGAAATCTACAGAATTCAGAAAAATATGCATTAGGACAGCTCACACTGTCTTGCACAGCGGTCTTTCATACTCCAGTGATTGACAGTCAACCTCATCACACACAAAAACAAGTCATAGTCAAATTACATATCCAATTTTTGCCATGCTAGAGTAATTACTTTGAGTACTGTGTTAACCATTCATTCATTAGACCTTTTAAGGGTATGTGTTTTGTGTGTCACTATGGCTCCCATATTGCCATGAGTTTGTAGGATCAATCAACTTTAAGAACATGATGATTTGCTCAGAATCTACCACAACAGAAATTGCACCAGTTTAACCATTTGCTGATGCAATTCAATGTATAAAAATCGTGGTGTTCAAAGTAAATTTAACTCCATCATGCAATGCACTTGTGTTTCAAAGCCAATCTGGAACTAATGTACAGTTGTATCAAAGCGACTTCAAAAAGGATGCCTATCAACATGGATTTTTCCAATCAGTCAATGAAGGGGAGATTACAAATTCGTATAGGTCTCAGGGGTATGCTTGGGTGCCGGTGCAAAATCTTTCCAATGACAAGCATTTGGTATTTTATGAAAAAGAATTAACATGTTTTAAAATTAAATTTAAAAGATGCAGTATCTTACCTTAGTTGCTGCCCAGTCCATCCATCCTTCAGCACATGGGTTGACATTAATAAGAACGAGTCCTTCCACCATATCAGGATGATTAAGCTGCAAATTGAAGAGTCATATGAACAAACATGCAGATGCACTGAAGTAGCAACAAACAGGGAAGATTTTGCTTTTAGGAAATCAATTTGGGGGAAAACACAGAGCCCTTTTCAATTTGAAGGCCTGTGAAAGGTGAAATTTCTCTTTGTAAAGGTACCTTAACCTATCTGTTTTCAGTCACTCTGTTCAAGTGAAAACAAAAAAAAATCCTTCCAGTAGCACCTTAAAGACCAACTAAGTCAGTTCTTGGTATGAGCTTTTGTGTGCATGCACACTTCTTCAGATACACTGTGTATCTGAAGAATTTTTTTTGTTTTGACTATGGCAGACCAACACGGCTACCTATCTGTAACTGTGTTCAAGTGGAGAGAACTAAATTTAATGTGAATATCTAGGGCAAACTAAGGCAGATCATCTGCCAATTAATCCTGGACTAGCAGGAATCAGAGAAAAATTTTCAGTGGGGCCATGTGCAAAATTTGAACAGTAGTTTAGCTTGTGGTTTGGATAAATTTGTTCCCTGTGCTTTTGTTACCCAGATGTTAATATACCAAAAATGCAAGGAAGCTATGGACTTTGATTTTTAAAACAAGCCATGCACTAGCCAGTTTTCATTCAGCATGACAGAAGCTGTAAAACCACTGAAAGCATAGACTCTGGTAATTGGCAGGCAATAGCATCGAGATTTTAAACCCCTACCCAACATAGAAACAAGCAAACAACTTACAGCAAATCTGGTTAAGATGTAGGCACCAGCTCCAGTTCCCATTCCAATCACACTTTTCAACCTACATAAAGAAATTATGAATAATGTTTTTAAAAAAGGTCTGATTTCTAACAGCAAACCCCCCCCCCAATTTCCAAACATATCTATTTTACATTAAGCTACACTGAATAGCAGCTCCATGTCTGTTCAGACATGGAGCAACAAATAGCACTGGCCTGTCCTCATGCAGCGTATCAGCCACAGTATTACTGTTACTAATTACTATTCTTACTCAGAGTTTGCCATGAGGTCCCAGGTACGGTTTCAACAACTGAATACACAATATTAAAACCAGATAAAACAGATTACAGTCAGGAGAATAAGGTGGCTCCTAATACATATTGTGTATCAATGGTCCCAAGAAGAGTTGCATCTTCAACATCCAACATAAACTACATAATGAAGGTGCCCAGATACAACCCTTTGGGGAGGTAATTCCAGAGTTTAGGGGCTGCCAAACAATGTGCTCTCCTGGGCTGCCACCCCCTGAACTTCTAAGGTGACCCATAGGGAAGGAGGTGGGGCCTATGTGAGAACCTTGAACTGGCCTAGCAACCATTGCAGCTGGGTTAAAACAGAGGTTGTGCAAGTTCTAAATGGAACCCAGTTTAATGAACTGCTACTGCACTTGACATTTCCAAGTAATAATCCAATGTGGAAGCTACCAGAGCACAAGAGTGCAGTGGCAAAGTCATCTCTGTGTAAAAGGGGGTGTAGCTGGTGAACCATCTGTACTCAGAAAGGGCACTTCTAGCATACTGACCCTCCAGTAGAAAGTTGGATTCACGAGTTTTCCCCAACCCTGCCCAGAACAGGCCATCTCTCCATCTCTGGGACTAAAGAACAGGATACAACTTCAATACTGTATAACCCTTATGCCATGCACCCAAATAGGCATGGTGCACACCACTAAATATACACAGGGTTGGAAAGAAGTTGCCTATACGTGTTAGCATAAGTAATTCAGATTGGGTTAATCCATTGCCTGTGCTTCACAATTCTGCCCTACAGGACATAGCCAGTTTCACATGAGGGCAATTAGAAGTATGGAAAGTTGTATTTGGTTTGCTTAGCATTTGTCTTGGTAACTAACCATAGAAAACGTTGCATGGCACCCACAGAAAACATTCCTGTATTGAAGCAGAATGTACAAATTGGCAATATTACTATTTAGTATCAGCTGTGAGCAAAGTGCTACACAGAGCGCTGAAGTAAAAGGCAGTGAATCTGCAGCAATCTATGAAAAGCAGCTGAAATAAAAATTAAATTGTTTTCTTAAATTTACAGCACACTGACCCTGTAGCATGTTAAAAGACTAGCATATTTTTATGGCATAGGCTTCTGTAAACTAGGATCCATCTTATAAAAGCTTATTCTGTAATCAATAGTCTCTAAGGGTGCTACAAAATTCTTAACTGATTTTGCCGTGACAGGCTAACATGGCTACAACAATGGAACAACACAGGTTTGGTCCTTTGTCCAATAGGTTTGTTTCTTTAGTTATTAAGAAAAACAGTGTAGTGCCATTTTACAGTGTTTTTTTATTCTTTTTCTGTAACATCTACCAACAATATATTTGGCATTAAAAGGTAAAGGGACCCCTAACCATTAGGTCCATTCGTGGCCGACTCTGGGGTTGCGGCGCTCATCTCGCTTTATTGGCCGAGGGAGCTGGCTTCAAATTTTAAACGGTCATGGGGCCAAGTTGGCGCTCCTGCTGTAGCCACAGTGATGTGGGTTCCCTGTACAGCCAGACTACAGAAAGATTCGACATACAATGGATTCCAGAGCCACTACACTTCAAATAAGCCCTACAGAACTCAGCAAGGTAGAAATAAGCATGACAGAGTCCACTAAGTGGTAAACTGAGGCAGCCATGGAATACTGTCATGAAATGGGAAAGTTACTTTTTTCAATCTGCACTGAAAACCCTGAGTGATGCTACTTACCCAAACTGTTTCAGAATTCCAGGAAGCATTTCAGCCAGTTGATCCATTGAAGGGTACATGTATCTGCAACAGTGATGATTGAAGACACAATTTAGTCAAGGTTCAGTTGCCTTCTAAAAAGGCAATGTACGAACAAAGCACCGGAACTCATTCAACAAAAGTTTGGTGCTAGAGAACAAACTATACCAGTTTACCTCCACTGGGGCTATAATCTGCAAGACAAATGCATAGCTGTCAAGTGTCCCTTATTTGAAGGGACAGTCCCTTATTCCAGCACCATGTCCCGCTGCTGTCCCTTATTGATGGATGTCCCTTAAATGTCCCTTAAAGGATGTCCCTTAAATTTCAAAGGAAGCAGCTTCCCTCCCTGCCGGCCAGGGAGGAGGGAGGCTCCAACTGTGTTGCTTGGCTGTGTTGCTCACCCGATAAGAAAGCTAAGAATGACTGGGGGGTGGAGTTTACATGCCTTGTGTGTGGCTAGTTAATGCAAGCTGAGGCGTTTTTGAATTCTGGATGCCATTTTGTTGCACGTGCTGCTGCAAACTTTGCAGTGCAAAGCCAGGCCGGGGAGCCATCTTAAGTTGAGGCTGCATAGGCCTTGTGGTGCATGTGATTCAGATTCTATTCAGTTGAACCTCTGGTTACAAAGTTGGTTGGACAGTGTTTTCGAAGCTACCAGCATGAGTTTGACCAGACTGCAGGAGGACAGGAAGACTGGAGTGCCTGGAACAGGTGAGGCTGCAGGTCCCTTATTTTGGCTGCTGGTCCCTTATTTTCAAGGCTGCTGGTCCCTTATTTTCAAATCTGTAATTTGACAGCTATGCAAATGTTCTTCAGAAGCAAAATGTCAGGTTTAACTAGCTCAATTCATACATACTGTGTGCCAGGTCACTTCATTAATATTAGTATTATTTCCATGTTTTGGAACTGAGGTTGACTCTACAGCAATAGTTCCATTCCCTCATTCTAGGATAGCTAGGATTAACCTTGACAATAGATAATTGCCATTGTGACATTACATATATAGGCACGTGGCCAAGTACAGCAGATGGGACGCACACATGCAAGAACTTTGTGGACAGAACATTATTCATTCATAAAACTGCAGCATGCACACAGCAAGTTGTTTCTAGGCATATACATTTCACCGGTGGCAGGGAGCTGGGATGGAATATGTTTGCTTGCTACCACTTAATATGTGAAGCAGCCCTGAAAAGCCTGTTATTCTGGACTGGTTCAAAACGCCCAAATTATTCATATGCCAACTCTCACCATGAAGCATGTTACTCCAGGAAGAAAAGAAAGAAAAAGCTGGCATTTGCAACAAGAAGGGATGCAAGACCATATACTTTCGGCACCATAAGGAGCAATTTTGGACAAAGATGTATCTCCACTACCAACAGTTTTTAATTCCTCTGTGCCCTTCCCCCACTCACCCTCCAAACATACCTACAGTCTCATGTGTTCATGCTGTCAATATTCAATGAAGTATTCATGTCACCTAAAGTTTATCCCTAAGAATGATTTATGAAATCTGTCTGCTCTTTAAAATCATCCTCCAAGGGTCTGCTCAGGGTACCTCCCATATTCAGAGTTTAGGCATGTGGCTACTGGAGACAAAGCCATCTCTGTAGTGAAGCCCCAGTGATGAAATTCCCTTCTCTGGAAATGTCCAGCCGGGGCCAACTCCATTATTATTATTTTCTACTGTGTTAAAGAGGGTTTCATTTAGTGGGCTTTTAACGGAAGATTGAATTTTGTTTCCTTTTCTCTTTTAAACTGGATTTTGTATTACTGTGCAGTAAGTTTGCAGAACTTACCCAGGTGGAAAAGAGGCTGCCCCATCTTGCTGTCCAGGTGCATCCACGTGGCAGACTGCAAAATGTTGTGTGATTTCTTGCATGTCTTCAAAATTGAAGAGGGGGTTGAAGCAAGTTTTGTCTTTAAGGAAGAAGGGCAGAGAGCAAGAAGAGAAGGTAGAAACATCAATGAGAGAACAGCAGTTGTCAGTCCTTGACACCTTGCAAATTGAGACCTCCATCCCCCAAATCTCGAAACAAGGAGTTCACTTAGACAAGTTATTCTTTTTTTAAAAAAAGAGAGGAAAAAGTAAGTTTGCTTGATAGGTACCAAGTAAAAAGAGGCCTTTCAAATCAATGCCACTGCTCTAGTTCTATGTGTTTTTGTAGCACAAGTTCTAAGAGCAGGTTTTCATAAAGGTTTTACCA
Organism: Podarcis gaigeae; assembly: GCF_964106915.1. Taxonomy (NCBI): domain Eukaryota; kingdom Metazoa; phylum Chordata; class Lepidosauria; order Squamata; family Lacertidae; genus Podarcis; species Podarcis gaigeae. The sequence goes on along the minus strand of NC_139683.1, from coordinate 10,510,944 downwards.
CTGTCTATTTCAGTTCATGCCTCATTTATATTTGTTTTATATGGTCCTAAGCAAAGTGCTAAGGACCAGATTAAACAAATATACAGTAGGAAACACAGCACTGCTGCCATGAGCTGCCATACGTCTGGATTTTCCTGGATGTGTCGCCCAGACACTGCTGCCCACTGTAGTATTCTGGGTATGTCTGGAAAATGCTTTGGTGCATGTAGAAGTTGGACCTGCTTAAAAGAGTGCTTAATTACTGTGCAGGCAATGTACATAAATCAGCAAATGCAGTCCCATGGATCAGTATGAATAAGAAGAACTAAGCTAGAACTAATGCACTTTGTCACAAGAGAAGCAGCTGTTTGTGCACACTTGTTATGAGAGCAGCGAAGGCGTGCTCTACCTTACTGATACATTATCACACTTACGATTGAGTCCAATATCATGGTATGTTAGAATGGCAGGCCTATTTCCTCGGGGAGTCCCACACATGGTAACATGGACAGAGCCATGTACTGTCTCAATATCTTGTTCCTGTAGGGGAGAGGGGGACCATTAGTAGGCAGCAAAAATAAGGATTTTACATTCAACAAAATGGTACCTTAATTAACCATCAGATAGCTACCTAGCACCACTTTTGACTGGTGTTGAATGGATCTATTTACTACTACCAGAATTTCCAGTAGTAAATCCTTCACTTTTCATTGATTGGCTACCAACTTGCACTTTCAAATGGTGCAGAATTCCTTCACAGGACTACAACAATTTTGTTTAGACATCAATTGCCCGCATACATATGCTAAAAAGACTACTGTGTGCTAGCAACTCAAAACTGATACCGTGATTTGAGTACTTAATTCTGCAATCTAAACTAGGAAAATGAAGCCTGTGAACACAATCACAGTGGAACACTATCAGGACCTTGTTATGCTGAAAATATTCAGCAATTACATTGCTTATTCTAGCAAGGGAATGGGTCTAAAGGCATATGATATAGCAATCCTGCTGAAGCAAAGTGGACCTGGTAGAAAGGTTGAAAATAAAAATATTTTTCCATTAGAAGTATTGGCTTTAGGATACATAGGACTTCTTGTAGGATATACAAAAAAATAAACAAGTATTCTTGTCCACTGCCAGTCCTGCAACCAATAATAGTTTTTCAAACGGTTGTCTGAAATTATTATGTACACATTTAGAAAGCTGCTACCTACACTGTTGACTGCTATCCTCCTGTGGTAAAACTGTATATGTATATAGGACAGATTTCTTCATACAAGAATAATCACCCCTGACAAATCTACTGCTACTCTCTAGTAATCTATTTGCTACCATTACTGTCTGGTATTAGTATAAGAACTGCTTAGAAGTAGGTCTGACCTCACCCTACAAATTACAGCAATTTAGTAATTTTACTTGCTATGAAAATTTAAAACAGACATCTACAAATACGTTCCACTCCACAACATGCTCTTATATGTAGACAGAAAAGTGCCCATTATGCAATTGTTTGACAATCAAAACCTCTCACAATTTAGAATTCTGAAAGGCTGACATTACAAAATGTAGGATACAACTTGTTTACCAAGCATCTTTTCCTTGCTGCACATAAACCTTAGAAACAGAAAGCTCACTCAAGGTCACATAACTCAAGAGTATACCTCTCTGCATCTAGGATTCATAACCTCAAGAAACTAACAGACCATAAAAGGATGCTTCATCTTACTCCAAAGTTTTATCACATATAAAGCACTACAGTATGCACATACTGAACACCCATATCGGTCTTTAAAGAAGAACTATACATTTTACTTTTTATTTTACTTTTCCCATTGGAAGTACTTACAGCATTATGTAATAAATAGGCAGTATCTTCCACATCCAGCACCATTTTTAGACAGTGCAGTTTGATATTAATCTCAAGGAGTCCAGAGAGAAATAAGGATCAGATTTTACTTGGACCCTATGGTAAGCTGGGTTATATAGCCAAGCTGTTGCTCTGCCTAAGCCCACAACTCCCATAATGCCCCATCAGAAAAACTAACACAAACTAGTTCAGAAGGACGTCATTCTTAAGTAGGATTTAAGGCCGGTTTAACCGCAAGTGCCCATACCATACAGGTCAGACATCCACAGTGGGGGCAGGGAAGGGGCAAGGCAATACTGGGTTTTACTGTCTGGAATAGCCCTTGGTTTATGTGTAGCAGTACAGACATGCTAATGCCATACAGTATCTCAAGGAGGAAATCCTTCTGCATGGAGAGCCTTGCTACTGGGCGAGCACAATGTGCCAGATTATTTTTGACCCAGTTGAAAGATCCTACTTATGAAAGCCTTCTGTTCTGTCAATGTCACCCCGTTTCATGAAAGGCCTAGGTGGGGCATGGGGGAAGATTAAGGTCTTAAAACTAACACTGGTTTGGTGCTCCAAGGGTACAGGGAAGAGCACACAGTCAAGAGTGTAAATGACTAAGTGTTTAGAAGTGTCAAAAAGTAAGCTGAAAATCACTTAGGTCATATGGGAGGAGAGTGCAGTATAGAACACTATCTGACCCTTGTGGTGAAATCAGTGTGTAGGACCAGCTTCTCATAAATACAGTTCTTATGGTGAATGATCTGATGCAAATTCCACTTGGAAGTTGCTTTTTTAAAATTAATCTCTGGAATTACTGAGGATCACAAACTGCGACAACACTCTCTTAAACCCCAGGTGCAAACTGGCTTGTTCGGGGAAAATGTACCGCTACTGTTACCAGTTTGAGATATTTTATATACTGGTGACTCCCTACATACACAGGGGTTCCGATCCAGGCTCCCCATGTGCATATGTGAAATCGCATAAAATGGGGAGTACTCTGGAGAGTCCTAGTGGCTCATGTGGAGACTCATCCCACAGCCCGAAGAGGACCTGTTCGGGCTCCACAGAGGATCTCTTCGTGAACCGAAGGGGCAGCGGGGCTTTGTTGAGCTACTCAGCCTCACTGCCTAATAGCTGATTTGTGAGGTAGCGCAGCAGCAGTCACTGCTTTCCAGCGCATCAGCAAGCCTTGCTGCTTAACAAAGTTTCCTAACCCCCAGCTCACAGGAGCCTGCGCAGCATGGAGGATTGCTCAGCTGAGGCACAGGGAAGCAGTGACTGCTACCCTACTCCACTGAGACATATACAAATACTACAACTATTAGGCAGGAAAGATGCATGCAATTGGCGCTTTAGGTGCATGTCAGAGCCTTTTAATGAAGGTCCAAAGTTAAGAACAACTTCCACAGAGCTGCATCATTCACAATCTCATTTTTACAACACCATCAAGTAATGCAGTGGTGCGCAGAGAATCATGTAAAGCTGCTACTCAAGAGCAACGTGGAAGAGCAGCCCTGAAGAAATGTTCAAGTGTCCTCTGCAGGAGAGCCATATCATGTAATGCAATCCATAGTAATATGCTACAATGTCTGCTGTGTTGCAAGAGTGAAGTAAAAAAAGGAAGCTATACAAGGAGCCAGTGTGGTGTAGTGGTTAAGAGCGGTAGTCTCATAATCTGGGGAAATGGGTTCGCGTCTCCACTCCTCCACATACAGCTTCTGGGTGACCTTGGGCCAGTCACACTTATATGAAGTCTCTCAGCCCCACTCACCTCACAGAGTGTTTGTTGTGGGGGAGGAAGGGAAAGGAGAATGTTAGCCGCTTTGAGACTCCTTAAAGGGAGTGAAAGGCGGGATATCAAGTCCAAACTTTTCTACATCTTTTAAAAAACACATAACAGACATGTGTCACAGAGCCAAAACCAAATTGTGCTCCAGTGAATTTCTCAAAGGATGTGGATGTATACACCTCCCTTTCATACAGAGTAGGGGCTTTCTCCTTCGGGGCCACCATGCAGGCACATCCACCCCTTTTGACTTGTTTGATCTTGGGCATTGTTCTTTAACGTAGACGGATTATTCTTCTGAGACTCAACTGCTCCTATGAGGTGATGAGCATCAGGTGCACTGCTGCTTTAACCCAACTCCCCACAAGGTGATTTGCCTGCTGGTTGGAAAGGACTCAATCTCCCTAGGTGTGAGGATGTCTCTATTATAGTTCCAGGTGAGAGATGGTAAAGCGTTTGCTTTTTTCTGCTGCTTTTGGGTTGTTTTTATTTGGTGGATCTATTTTTCTGTATGTGGTTAATGGACTGTTTTGAGTGTTTTATTGACATGCATAGATGGGGGCTGTGTGCTTTGGTTTTGTGCAAGTGGAATGAGCTAAGTGACTGGATTTCTTGAACTATTTATGAGATCTTTATGTTGGAACTGTAATTATGTTGCATGTTATGTTTCTTGATGTTTGTATACAATTTGTTTTATGGTACTTAGTTTAAAGTATGTAAAATAATGTTACAAACATTGGTTTTGAATATGGAATTTGTACTGTGCTTCTTTTAAAGAATTCTTGTTGGGATTTGTTAAAAAGAAAGAAAAATGAAGTCATCTATAAACAAACTAAATCAATGCATAAAAAATAGTACAACAAACATTGTTGTGTAAAACGCCTTTTTGTTTGTTTTAGGTGCAGTAACAGACACTTTTTTTTTCTATTGTAGAACACGTGGCTCCCATAGCTATAGATTGTAACTCCTACCTCCTCACAAATACCATAATTCCAGCTTATTTTAAGACTATGTCCCCAGATTGTTAATTGGATTGAAAACTTTCCCATGCAGGAGCACATTTGCAAAAAGAATTCATGACAAGCACAAAGTACAGCCAAATCAAAGCCTTCTTCCCAACAACAAAGCTCCAAGCTTCATATCACAACTGACCTGTTTGTCTGATTTCAGAGAAGATTTTTTTCAATAAAGATGTAGCATACTGAAAACAGATGGCATCATCCCCTAATCAACATCAGTGTTGTAGTAAGAGGCTCTTTACTGACCGATCTGTATTAAAACACTATCTTGGGGGCGGATGGGGGGGGGGACCAAGGTACACTAATCCGATAGAAGGATAAAAACAAATGTGCCATCTGGTCACGTTATCTCTTGCTTTTAAAGAGGCAGTTTCCTGCTCACTAGACTAAACAATTGCACGTGAGCATTAGTCAAACACATCCAAGAGGTGCCATCACAGCTTGAACTGGACTGGAGCAGTTACACTTTGGCAACTGTCTTCATTACAGGAAACATTTGCATGTCAACTCCAAATGAGCAACCACATTAATGGCAGGAATACACAAAGAGCTGTGGCACTTGTGGAGGGTAACTACTTTTATTTGGCAAGAAATCAGACAGTCACTAAGCTACTGGATACCAAACCAAGAAACACCAGGACTGGTTTGATGAGGATGACAGTGAAATTGAACGCATGATTGACAAGAAAAGGAAGGCCTTTCAGATCTGGCAAAGAGATAGAAACTGTGCCACTAAGGGGGCGGGGGGGGGGGGAACCTACCTTGTAGGTAGCATGCTGTACTTGCATACTCCATGTCTGAGGAAGCTTTAAGGAAGCATCAAGCATTTAAGACTAGCCATGTTTCTCAAGGGGGCTCTGCACATTCCTCATTTTGTTTTAAACAAAGTATTGTAACAGTCAACCTTTTGAGCCAAAACTGGCTCAACAAAGTAAGCAGCTGTCAATTTAGGCATGCAACACTTACAACAATGAACAAATTAAATTCAGCAGAAGAAAGAACTAACAATAGCAAGAGACTCAAAGAAGATGCCTAAGCTAGCCTGCAAACAGTTATTACCTATATTTGTTTGAAATGTAAAGCCACATACCCACTCTGTCTGTAGCTTGCTCCTTTAAGACTTGTCAGTGTTGCGCATGTGTGGCACAAAGCCAAGAATCAAACAACACACCATGCTACAACCAGGGAGTTTCAGATATAATCCTATAATCAAAACAGTCAGGTCTGTCTCATAAAGCACGCAGCCTTGGTGTGGATACGGCTACAGAAAGATCTATTTTTAATTTAGTAGCCACGTATTTTTTAACAGAAGCACCCACATATTCTGTTGAACAAATACTGTTCTAACAAGATACAGCAAATTTCTCACCTATTTACTGTAATGTTAACTGGACTTTTTGCATCATGGGTACAAAAAAAGTGTAGATTTGCCGTTTCAAAAGTTACATCCAGTCCTCCTCCTGCAACCAAGCAGCAACTCCAGCCCATTCCAACCAAAGTACAGTGGTGCCCCGCAAGACGAATGCCTCGCAAGACAGAAAACTTGCTAGACGAAAGAGTTTTCCGTTTTGGAGGCGCTTCACAAAACGAATTTCCTATGGGCTTGCTTCGCAAGACGAAAATGTCTTTTTCCTCCCCCCCCCCCTTTTTCTAAGCGGCTAAGCCGCTTATCTGCTTAAAGCCGCTAATAGCGCTAATCCGCTAATCTGTCAATGGGCTTGCTTCGCAAGACGAAAAAACCGCTAGACGAAGAGACTCGCAGAACGGATTCTTTTCGTCTTGCGAGGCACCACTGTAGGTCTTAACACTTCAAAGACATCCCATTTATAATAACCACTTTCTATAGTTACGCATCTGATACAAATTTACCACAACTCAAGTCTACTTGTCAATGAACGTAGTCTACCTCTAGGCTGTACTGAATAATTGAATGCTCCCTACGGGGGGGGGGGGGGGGATGGTATTTCCTTCAAAAAAAGATGGAAGAGAATCCTTCCAGGAAGACACTACTAGGTGTTAGTGAGAAGGCTAGTCTAGAATCCTTTCCCTCCAAATATGCTTCTTTTTTCTGTTTTAAAGATGGAGGGAATGCTTTCATACAGATAGAAATCAGTCCTGCAAGCCTTTTACTGTCTAGACGCAGATAGGCCTTGTTATGGAAATGGTCAAACAAGCCTAGTTTGGGCAGGAAAAAAAAGTACATCACAAGCTTGATTAGCATGTAATGAGCACACAGTTCTCTAAGTTCCTTTATCTAACAATTTTAATATTTTTCTATGCTTAGGGCATAACACAGGGTAGACATTAGGTGCCTATTTATGTGCCCTGGTTGCTTGCTGATTTGAAACTTCGGGAATGTTGTGCAATTTTTTTCTAGGTATTTAACTACAAGAATTTCTCTTCCTCCCACCCCCATTGCACTGTCGCCATGTGGATAGATCAATACAGCTATTTCAATAGAACAGAACGAACTCATCTTGTTACAGTACAAGAAAGGTTTGGTTCACTAAACACACAACACGATGAAGAATTCAACTGCTGGTCATTAAAGAATGGCCAAGAGCTATGCTACTTTAACTGATTGCTTGACTCCTCTTCACCACTTGTAGTTGTGTGGTAGCGGAGGCACAAGTTTCAGATTGCAGGCTGGACTACACTACTACAGCGCAAGAAATAACTTCCGTATGGACTCCTGTGAGCTTCATAAAAGCATTCAGAGGCTCCTGAATCTCTGAATGATTCCCTGCTATGGGCTTGTCTCATATCATATTGCATTATATCATAACTAGAGTTACTCCCAGATCAGTAATGTACAAATATACATGACTGCTCTGAGGCTTTGACAACATGTATAACCATGTATTATTTGTTTCTACTTGGAATTGGTAGTTTACCTAACTCTAGGGTAATTTGAAGCCTAGCAAATCTTTAACCTAAAGCTGACCCAGTAAAGATCTTGCAAACATTTATTTTCTTCAGTACAAACATTGACACATTTAATACAAATCAATCAACAATTCAGCCAACTGGTTCTCAAGCCACCACCCTTTGCTGTTTCTATTTGTAAGTTTTTAGAAACCAGTATGAGAAATGTGTGTGGCAGAAAAAACATAAGATGGAACAGAGACAGCATGCTAGAAAAGTAACTACTAGGGTACCTGAAGCAATTTATTAACTCATGCTGCTGCAACAGCATTTTTACATAAATTGATATTTTCATTTGGTTTTCTGTCTGGCCTTCACCATAAGAACCCAGAGCAGGTTACAACAATAAAATATACAATTATGAAAACAAACAAAACCATTACAATCATAAAACATAAAACTGTTCCGAAAGGAGCAGAACAGTATAACATGGTTTTGACAAGATTTACGAAGGTTTATTAAAATAATAATGGAGTAGTTTTAGTTTTGCTAAGCAGGGCATAAATAAAAAGTATAGTTAAGAATCTACAAGTTGATTATATGTATGTCCGTAATTTAAGAGTTCTGAAATAAGTTTTTACTAAATTGGAAGCTTCACTTACCTGAACATCAAAGTCAGGTAGGAGATGTGTGATTGCCTAGAAAAGCATCATACAGAAGGGGGTCAGAGGAAAAGAATCCAGGTGGTTTGATTTCAATTTCAAAATGCAAACAAACAGCAGCAGCAACACAATATTTCATTGTGGAATTCTCCTGCTCATGGCTAGCTGGCTCTCTCCACTCCCCTTTTCCAGGACACTCCATTCCATTCTCCCCCTCTTTGGTATTCCACCCCCTCCCCTCCATCAGTCATCCAGCATTCCATTACCACTGGGCATGCTCAGACCTCATTGGGCTGCTTTCTGTTTGAATCCCCATGCAGCAAATGTTGTTTCTCTCTCTCTCTCTCTCTCTCTCTCTCTCTCTCTCTCCATACATATTGCAGACCTTGAGGCTTCCCCACCCCCCACAATCCTGCTGATAACATTTCTCTTCTGTGTTGATGGTGCATAAGGACCAGCACTCAAGAGAACAGAGATAATTATTAGTACAGTGGTACCTCGGGTTAAGTACTTAATTCGTTCTGGAGGTCCATTCTTAACCTGAAACTGTTCTTAACCTGAAGCACCACTTTAGCTAATGGGGACTCCTGCTGCCGCCACTCAATTTCTGTTCTCATCCTGACGCAAAGTTCTTAACCCGAGGTACTATTTCTGGGTTAGTGGAGTCTGTAACCTGAAGCATCTAACCCGAGGTACCACTGTATATGATGGTGCTAGAAGATCAGGGATGGGGAACTGTATCTGCCTGGTGGGATGGATCCCTAATTCCCCCACTCTCCCTGTGTCAACTTTAACAGGTGGGTGTACAATCCACATGTCAGTCATTGGAAATGAGATTAAGATGTCGGGCAAATGGCACCTGCCAAAATTCAAAAGGTCTCACTGTGACTGCTGATCAACTGATCAACAGTTACAGTGACCTCCTTTGAAGGTGCACTTCAAAGCGTGCCTTTTTCAAAGGGTTTTTTCCTATTTCAATCTGCTTCTCAGAATGAAGCTTTGATTTGGGAAGTGGCTTGAAAGTGGACAAGCTACTTTGAAGGCACACTCTTCTGCCAACTGGCGCTTGGAACATACCTTCTGAGAAGCTTGCTCCATTTGCTCTGCAGAGTGGGGGGACAGCTCCATTTTAGGAAGCATTTTGAATGCAAACTGTTTCAACACGGAGCAAACAAGCCCTACTGGGGAACTCCCTGCGTGCAGCTGATCCCAGGGAGGCTTCCTCTCAGCACTGATCAGCAATGACAGAAAGCTCAACTTGCAAAGGAATAACTGGAAGTTCACATTAAGTTCCTAATCATTCATTTGCATCCATGTCCGTACAGGCCCCACACCTGAAGTCATATAGAATGTCAGCTGAAGGGCAGGTGGCTGTGGTTTGTGCAAAACATCCATGTGGGCCAAACTGGAACCAGTGCCAGGACTAATTAAACCCACAGGCTGCATGTTCCCTACTGCTGTTTAATTTTGTCTTAACAGAATTTCTACTTTTTAGAACTAGGGTTTGTGAAACTTGGAACTCCAAGAGAATAGTAGTATTCAGTGTAACATTAGTTACGAGCCATGGTTAGTGCACACAGTCGGAGGATTTCTGCTTTGCTCCTTCCTTGCTCCCAGTGGGGACACAACTCACAGAGGTCATATTAACATTAAATTTGAAACTGAGAGTGTGGTCTCCTTTGCCCAAAATCTAGGGGCAACAAGTTGGGAAAGGCTGCTTTAGAGCATTATGCTTTACAGGAGGACAACTGGATGATCCAGTGTGATCTTGTGCTCTCCCAACACCAATGCTACTATCACCAGTAGGGTACCTAGGCTCCCTTGCACCCTTGGTAAGAAGTTGTACTGGTGAACCGCTGTCCCTTGTGTCATTGACAAGGAGATGTTGGCAGTCCAGAGTAGTTGAGAAGTGGCCTGGGGAGCACATGGACTGACACATGAGCTCCTAGTCACTCACAGTCAACACTCCTGGCAAGCGTGCCAACATGAAAATTCAGCTGCTAGCATTTCCAAAGCAAAGGTTAAGTCATTTGAAGTGATGCTTTATTATTCTGTTTCACTTATGTAAACCGAGTCCTTTGGTTCTCTTATTCCCAGGGTGGCATAAGAACAGAAAGTGAAGCGATTTTTAAAAGGCAGGGTAAAACAAACATTAAAAACGGGCCTACCTTATGTTATAAAATTCTTGGGCAAATAATACATTCTTTATTTGATGGCAGAAGACATAAGATTCAGGGTCATGTGGGCTATGGTGGACCTTTTTCTGGTGGCCATGCACCTAACCTCAGAAGGCAGGGGCATCTGAAGTAGGGCTTCAAAAGATAGCCTGCGCCTTAGGACAAATTCATGTGGGAGTCAGTGGTCCATCATCAGCAGGTTTAGCTTACCTCTTCTCTCTCCACTAATGGTTTCACCTCCGTAATGTGAGCGTCAGGGCCGTCTGCCGACATTGTCAGTAGCTGGTACCTAAAAATGTCAAGAACAACAGTCCTGATTACAACTAATTTTTACTGCATATGAAAATAGATTTCTAAAATTTTATGAAATTTCTCAAGAGTGAAAAATGTAAAGGCATACAGAACACTGCAAAGATGAAAAGTATGGCACATAGACTACATGAGGCAATGGAAATTTATCATTGTTTCTTTCATCTGGAGTTACAAGATTACACAGAGGTTCTGTATTTTAATACCTAGGAATATACTCATACTAGGAATCAATCTTACGTGGCATCTTGAACCCAGATTGCTTGAATTAACAGAAACTAGATTAAGAGAAAGTATTAGGAACACTATGGACTATTAGTTTTTTTATTAGTACACCGAAAGGAACATGCCAGTCTATTTGTTTCAAGTAAAGTGCATAAAATAATGAAGGAAACCACAGGAGGGGAAGCTGAATAATAAGTTCCTGCAGTTTTCCAGCAGGAGCTGGCTAAAGGAACAAGCCTGCAGCCTGTGTAACACACAACAAAGTTTAGACACAGTAGCTTTGGGTCAGCTACAAAGTCCTGGATGTCCTTTAAACAGGAATGCAATTTTCCAACATAGGTTTAAGAACTGAAGCATTAAGAACTGGCTTTTAACAGTTACACTTTTTATATGGCTTCTGGTTTCTTTTGAAAAAGGATTACATATTTCTACACAATCTTAACCAAGGAGTGTTAACTTGCAAAACAAAAATAGATTAAATGAAATACTTGGTTGTTGATTATTTAAAGAAACTGTGAAAGATGTGCCACAAAGGGAAAGTCAGTTGCAAAAATTGGTTTAGCATCAAGTGCCACTTATAATGAGGAAAATGGCAGTTTGTGTTCTGTTGAACATCAAAGGCTCCCTATCAAGATTCAACCTCTAGAGGGAGTTAAGAGCACATGGACAAACTACTTATCTTATAAATGCAAGTCAAAGGAATGCTTCTTCAAGTTCATCTCATGATAAAATAGAGGAGGATTTATACAATGCCATAGCCACTGATGGGTTTGTTGGAGTGAGTGAATCAGGCTTAACAGCCTATGACATGGGAAGGCTGTGTGTCTTTCTACAATGCACCACCAATGGAAGCTGGTTCATTAGGGGAAATGGGCACTGGTTCTCACCAAGCTCATCCAGCCCCCACCTGCCTGCCTTCTTACTTGCAACCAGTCCAGGCGGTGGATTTAGCTGTCAGCACCATCCTTTTTATTCTTGTAGAACTCAGCAGGCAGGAGGCTGAAGACAAAACTAAAGTTTGTTGGCTCTGGCTCCACCCAATTTTGGTCTCCCTGCCTTCTGCCCTTCCAATCGTAATGGGCACCAGCTACCACTGATGCACTGAGAACAAAAGGCAAAGTTTTGCTCTCCTGAGCAAGTTGACAAGGAAATGTTACATTTCCATGGAGTTAATAGGAGTACAAATGCATATGAACCTCAAGGTGGTTTTTTTCTTAAATGGTTGGAGGTCATTCAAGGATGAATTTGAAAACTTCAGCTCCAAAGTAAGATATGTCAATGTCAATTAATCATTAGATCTTGTCTCTTCTAATGGATGCCACAGTGGGAAGCGTATTATTTTATCTATCCACTGCACACAGATACAGCTAGAAGAATGAGGTGCTGGGAGAAATGTAACTGCATAATTAGAATACTTGCATTATATGTAATTTGAGAAAAATTCCTATGTTCAACAGGCCAAAATACAAAACTTGCTTTATATCTGTAGTTATTCATGCTAGCAAATTTACAGATGGATTTTAACAAGGTTCTCTACTGGGGCCCCTCTCCACCTTTTGCTACTTTATAGGTCATAAGGTCTTCTAAATAGAATAGCCTGCTTATGCAGTCATAATAGGTTCCCATCAACCTCAGTCTCATTAATGCAATTGTGGCCAATCTAGTTAAGGATTAAAGCTCAACACTGTCACTCTTGTTAGAATTAATGACCCTTAATTGTGCAGCAAATTCCCCTTCAAATGGATCACGTACTTATGCCAAACTGGTAAGGAGAAAACAAAGTCACCATGCGACCTCCAAAAGCATGACTAGGCATTGTGACTCCACAGGCTGGGTCTTCCAAGAGCCAACTATGCCACTGGTGTAGTTCTCATCTCCATCTGTAGAGCCTTCCTCCTCCCAAGAGCGGAGGTTGCCATCTGTGAATATAATTCTTCCCAGCATTTGTAGGACCCTGAGCTCTGGTACTTAAGGCAGCCAACACACACCCTCACTTTCAGTCCCCAAACTTTCTCAAAGTTTCTTGCTTTCAAGCTTGTTCTCGGCTGCTATATCACTTGTGTCAACTAAGTTACGATCTATAGGCATATTACAATTAAAACCTAAAAGATCAGGAGTATACATTTGCCATTCTGGTTTTTGTTATGAACTTTTAATAATAGTTGACTTCTAAAACCTATTATGAATTACATTTTAACCCTTTATTAATTTAGTGGCTTAGACTTAGTGAACCTAGTAATAGAGTTCATTTTGTATTTAAGTACAACAGAGTTTCAACAGCTGAAAGTGACCCAATCAAATCAACCTTTTTCTGGTTTATGTTTGGGTCATGCAAGTAATTTCCAAATTATTTGTTTCATTGTTTCCACAATGTATATAAATTAGAATTAGGAGCTATAATCTTACAAGCCACATCTTGTTTAAAAGCTCCTATTTGAGAGGGGATATATAGAAAAGTATTTAACGTATTGGTGACGTTTTTTGTGGAATGCCCTCCTTAGTGAGGTGAGCCTGTCCCCTTCATTACTGAACTTCAGTTGAAAATTAACAACATCCTGTTAACCCAAGCATATTATTCCTGTCACTGATCTATCAATCACCTTCTAAGAAACTGCCTTGGCGATGTACACTGAAGATAATCAGAAACAGCTTAAAGAACAAAAATAGCAAATACATTTAAAATAAAACTGAAACCATACAAAGTAAACACTCATGATAAAGACCTATTTATCCAGTTGGGAAAATCTGTGGCTGATGTCTTCAATTGTTTCTGGACAGTGCAGGTGTCTGTCAAGGTAGGAAAGAAATGATATTCCACAAAACGGGGGCAGCCACATTAAAGCCCTGCTGGCTGAGAGATACTGGCTGTGGCAACAGTGAATTAAAAACACTGATTTCAAATGGTTTTAAATGGGTTTATATTTGATTTTAAATTGTACCGTTTTAACATTTAGCTGTTTGCCACCTTGGGTTCCTCTGGGAGGAATAGCAGGAAACAATTTTTAATAAATATATTTTGGAACATGGTTCTTCATATTCCAGCAATTATAAGGGACAATGGGTAACCCTCACTAGTCTCTCAACTGTATCTTTATTATACCCATATTCTACATTTTTTCCAGAGGCTGTTATCTAACTGTTCTAGAAAAACAGAAACCAAATTCATTTTATTTTTTTCAAGAATTCTATACCACCCCTACACAGAAGAGTCTATGGTGACTTAGTCAAGACAGTCGTTTAAAATACAACACATACAACATCATCGACGAAATAAAATAAATCCATAACAGCCAGACAATTGTGCTAAAAGCTTGGTACTAGTAACCAGAAAATGCCTGGATGAACAAATTAGGAAGTGTCAAAAATCTGCTAATCCAGATTCACTGCCCTCACACAGAAGTTCATCTATTTATTTATTTAATTAGATTCATATGCCACCATTTATCAAAAGATCCACATTTTATGCACATTTTACAGAATTTCAAAATACTTCTATTAAAAACTGCATCAGAACACCTATATTTTTCCAAATGTGTGCAGTCACACTATGGGAAGGGTATGTGCATTTTGATATGCAACCATAGAAATGACATTTCCCACTGAAAGCTGGACAGCTGGACAGACCATAGCTACTGCAAACACAGATAATCTTTTGGCAAAATAAGAAAAGTGCTTCCCTTCTGATCCTTATTGGCATTGTCATAATTACTTATCGAAATAGACCACACACACACACACAGCATTTTTCTCAGTAATTTAACATGTTTCTCCTGAAGGTGCTTATCTTTACACAGAAGTCAAATCAAATGCTATGGGAAGTCATTCCTTGATTTCACCACCAAAATGAATTCAGTGGAGATGAACGCTAGGTAAGTCAATGTTTTCCCCTTTTCAACATTCTAGCCCAGGGCTGCAAGAGGCAAGACTACACACTCTCTCTCTCTTTAACATGATAGTTTTCTACATGCAAGGAATTTTTAATAAGACACTCAAATGTGGGGAACCATTTCTTCAAGGAGTCACAGTGTGGCATCGATATGTCTTTAATCAGACTGTTAACTTTCATCCATTGCCACTACTGATTAGTTGAAGCCATAGGCTACTAAACAGTTACAACACTTGACACAGAAAAGTATTTCATCAGAGGGCTTGAAAGAGAAGTAAATAAAATATGCAAAGGGGAAAAAATGCTATTTTGACATGAAAATTTATAGGGTAACTGAAAAGTTATCAACCTAACCCAATCAATTTCAACTCAAATTCTCCCTGGTTTATGTGGAAAACAAGTACCAATGAATTCAACAGACCTTATTCCCAAGTTTATGTAACAATAAAGCCTTAGAATCAGAACTTCAACATCTCTCATCTGCAAGCGCTAATCTGTTTTCCAAATTGTAACTGGATTAATCCTTTATTATATCCCAAAGTAAAAGGCGGATGGGCTTTGCGCTATTGCCTTCTCACATTTTTAACAGAACATTTGAGAAATATTTTGTGAGGCATGTTAAAATCTTTCTTTAATTATGTATTGGAAATATGTTACAAATATTAATACAAAGAAATCAGAAATTTTGATTTCTAACTCTGACTTCAAGAAGGGAGGGTCATCAACAGCTCAGAATCAGCTATTTTTTGCAGACTGTATAGGTACTACTGATGCTTCATTTACCTTTGTGAAATATCTAGAGTTCTTGTATTTTTTACTTTGTATTTTTGATTATCTGGATAGTTAGTTAGGGCTTTTTATTTGTTTTCCATATTAAAATAGTCACTGTTACCAATCACTGATACAGATTGACTTGTAATACTGATGACTTGCTCCCCCCACCCCTTCTTGCAATAAAATTCCCAAGAACAATTCTTCCTCAAAGCAGACTATTTCAGATACAGTGGTACCTCGGGTTAAGAACTTAATTTGTTCTGGAGGTCCGTTCTTAACCTGAAACTGTTCTTAACCTGAAGCACCACTTTAGCTAATGGGGCCTCCTGCTGCCGCTGCGCTGCCAGAGCATGATTTCTGTTCTCATCCTGAAGCAAAGTTCTTAACCCAGGGTAATATTTCTGGGTTAGCGGAGTCTGTAACCTGAAGCATATGTAACCCGAGGTACCACTGTTTATGTAAGTTACCTTTCCCCACTATCTGCACTTTTATCCTTGCGTATATTAAAATTGGTTTGTGGACTGCATTAGAAACTGCACATGCACACCATGAAAAACATGTACACATTTGTGTATGTATGGATCCATCTAAATCAACAAAACCACCATAATCATAAGGATATCAGCTAAGTTAAAACAGTTAAAACTGTAGTTATCTGGGACCACCACCACAAAAGTCATAATCCAGCTACGAACAGGTAACTGCTTGGAGAAATATCCTCTACCTGCAAATTTATTTTTAAATCTTTTGATTATCATACCAAAGTCTAAAAACAAGTTCTCTGTTCAGTATTTTTTTTAAAAAAAAATGACTATGCCCAAGAATTCCCTAACCTGAAAACTCACATACCACATTGCTAACTTTGCTTTGCCAGAGTAAATACCTTTACTATCTCCAAGAACCTTGAACTTCGTCACAGATCTTGTGAGCCAACCTCCTTCACCTCTTCCCTTTCAGTTTATTGTTCAACTATGTTCTTTGGGACTTTGTTACTGCTAATATCAGGGACATCTTATTTCACTTTGGTTTGTGCTTGCCTTCACTATTTTCTACATTGTTACTGGCCAGAATTCTTAGAAATACAGTCATACCTTGTGTTGCATTAGGTTCATGTTGTGTCTTTTCGGCTTGCGAACGTGGAAAACCCGGAAGTGTATACTTCTGGGTTTCCCCGTGCGCCCAAGTGCAGAAGCATTCTGCGCACTTGCACAGAAGAGCCACTCTAGTTGCAACTTTTCAGGGTGCGAACAGCACCCAGAATGGATTGTTTCCACAACTAGAGGTACCATCGTATTTCTTTAGGTTGCTTGCAAGGGACCATTCACCCACGCAACAAAGAGTTGCCTTTTCTGCTTTTCAGCATCCGAGGGAGTACAGTGGTACCTCGGGTTACATACGCTTCAGGTTACATACGCTTCAAGTTACAGACTCCGCTAACCCAGAAATATTACCTCGGGTTAAGAACTTTGCTTCAGGATGAGAACAGAAATCGTGCTCCGGCAGCGCAGCAGCAGCAGGAGGCCCCATTAGCTAAAGTGGTAATTCAGGTTAAGAACAGTTTCAGGTTAAGAACAGACCTCTGGAACGAATTAAGTACTTAATCCAAGGTACCACTGTATTATTTCTTTCCCCAATAGTAGTATCCTAATAAAAGAAAGAAGAGGGGCTAGGTTTTTTTTTAAGAGTTGAATATGGTTTGAAAACAAAATTGCTGCTTGAAATGTGTACACATCCACTTTCACCTCTGAAAGAATAAAAACCATCTCTGAGCAGAGGCACACCGTGAGAAGCACAATATCTCAAATCACTTTCATCTCTTTAAAAATTATGTCTCCAAATATATTTCTACCCAGCAAGTTATAAAGCTATTTTTTCCAGTACTGTAATTATTTCACGGTTGTACATCATTGGCTGTTGTTTTTTAAAAAATACACTGAAGGGAAAGAAAGAAAACAGAATATAAAACCAAGCAAATGTGCATCTATAAAGACAAGAAATAATTGACCTATACAGTTGAAAAGTATGGCAAATCTATAGAATCACATAAGAAGGTAAACCCAGTCTCTTTTTCTTGATGAATATCCCAATGAACCAAAAAAACCCATGCCATTTCTGTAAGAAGTTACTCCTGTTCCCATATCAATTTCCATGTTCATTCATCTACCCACCTTTCACTACCTACATCTATAACTTTCACTAATTAATTTGATAGCTCTAAGAGGATTAGACTAATTTATGGAGGATAAGCCTAGCAATGAATACAATTCATGGTCACTATATGCTACCTCTAGAGACAGAATGTTTCTAAGTACCAGTTGCTGGGGAACAGCACAATAATGCTATTGCCCTCATGTCCTGTCCCTGCGCTTCCTCTTAGACATCTGGTTGTGGGTAAACTAGATAGGCCTTTTGTCTGATTCACCATTTGGTCTCAATGGTCATATCTATCATTTTAAGTGTATCAGCTGCTTCACAATAGCTGGCGGGAACAAGTTTTGTTACGACCAACATATTCTCTGGCAACAGTTTAGGCCTTCTATAATGAACACCTTCAAGGTATCCAAGAACTAAGGTGATTTAACTCAGTTTCCCTTTGCTTTGTGAGCTATCCCTTCAAGAATAATTGCAAAAAATATCTGAAAGCTTTTGAGGTTTCCTCCATCTTACAAGCAATTAATTAATTAATTAATAATTTATTATTTATACCCCGCCCACTACAGGCGGCTTCCAACAAAAGAGTAAAAATACATTAAAACATCAGTCATTAAAAACTTCCCTAAACAGGGCTGCCTTCAGATGTCTTCTAAACGTCAGACAGTTCTTTATTTCTTTGACACCTGATGGGAGGGCGTTCGACAGGGCGGGCGCCACTACTGAGAAGGCCCTCTGTCTGGTTCCCTGTAACTTTGCTTCTCGCAGTGGGGGAACCACCAGAAGACCCTTGGTATTGGACTTCAGTGTCTGGGCTGAACGAAGGGGGTGGAGATGCTTCTTCGGGTATAAGCAAATAAAGTTCAAGTATTAAAATTCAATTTAATCCCTGTAACCTGGAAAAGAATGTGCTCAGCTTGGTTCCAACAAGCCTCAGTTTGCAGGCACAGCTAGACCTGGCAGAAATATTCATGACAAACACTATACATCCAACATGTGAAAGCATTAACCACGACTCCCCCCGAAAAACCAGTTCAGCCTTTACATTATCATATGCCCTCTATAATTGATTTTATACTGCACTTCATTCAAGTGAGCCTAGGCTAAACAAAGTTTTCAAGGAACAACTGTGCTTGTGCTTCCTACCTTAGCTTTAAATTCTGTAGTCACAAATTAGTGCAAGAACTGCTGTAGAAATGCTGGCTTAAAGAAGCTGTGCTTGGAATGAACTCAGGGAGTGTAACTTAGATGTTGAACAACACTCTCCATGTATCCAATACCCTTCCAAGCTGCCAAAAAACAAATCACATTTCTTTCCCCATGTCTACCAGTGATGTGGAGCAGGGGAACCCATGCTATCATATCCCACCACACATTTCATTAGATTATGTCATGGAGAAGCAGAAAGAAAGCCAGACATGAGTGGCAGAAACACACTGTTTTTGGTGGCAGTCATGTGGCTTTTCGTAACTTCTCATTTCACCCTCCGAAACATGCAAGTCCAACTGGAGTCAACTGGGGGAAAATCCAGCTGAAGAAAACAAGGCTACTGATTCACCTTCTTGCCCATAATTTATATATTTAGATTTATATATTGATTTTCTGCCTGAATAAGTAAACTTCCAACAAACCAAAAGTTAACGTACTAAGTGCTTCTTAGCTTTCTAGAAAATGCTACTTGTTATCCTACTTGTTTATTAAACAATGAACCCATCCTGGCAGTTTTCAAGATCCATTTTGCACCTTCAGCATGATGGCAACTGTGCAAAACAGTGTGCTTCTCAACTAGTCAATGCTATCGCACGGAGCTGGCCAGCTCTGCAACATTCAGGAATCATCTTGTGTGACAAACATTCTGAAATAATCCAGGGGAATACACTTGGCAGTCTGAATGTTTTCTCTCCAATTCAACCATTTTAGAAGATTTGCATTTGCCCGCTGAAACATCAAAATCCTCTTAGCAGCAATATTACATCAGGAGTTTACTTTATCTATTACAATCCCAGCTCCATCACTCCTCTTCTCAATACCCCACTTTTGTAAACATGACCTAGATGTACACAGCAGCATTTAATATACCTAAACTTAGCCAGTCCACCAAACAATTCATCCTATTACAAACTGTGACAGAAGTGCAAGTGGAAGAATGATTGACAGTAGGGGAGTGGGGTGGAATATTGGGCAGTTAGAGCAAACAACTGGTAAGGAATGTTGCTTGGAAAATGGCAGAGTTGTAGTTGCAAAGGAAAGAGAGGGAAAGGGGGGATGAAATGGGAATAATAATGAAATCATATGTAAGAGTTGGAATAGCAATTATAAAAGGTCAGTAAATCAGAACTCAAGATTTCGGAATAAAATGACCACTTCTGAACATTATGTTCCTAAGTAAATATAAGCTAATATTTTAATTGTACTGTATTGTGTTGTGTTGTGTTGTGTTGTGTTCTGGTAGGATGTTGTGATAAACTTATCTCACCCATGTGTCTTGCACAGATGTACTTGAGTAAGAATATAAATGGAGAATCTCACTGCTCTCTACAAGTCAGAAGGTAGTGCCAGCTGGCTGGACTCAGCATAGCTGCAGAGAGACTAACCTTGGTAACCACTGCAAGACAAGTGCTTCTTATGGGGGATCCCAGAAATGCCACAATACGCTTATCAGCAAGTTTGGCTTACTGCACGTAGTATATAAATATGCTAAGATTAAGGCTGCTAGACAGTAATAATTTATATGTTAATGAGGTCTGGCCACAATGGCCTTTCACATCTCCAAGGTCAGCGACAGAAAGCACTTTTCTTCTCTAGAAACTAGACTGCATTGCACTTTGACAGCAAAGGTTCTAACCTCAAACACGTATACTGTATCCCAGAATTGGAGTCTATGCTAATCATGACCACTGCGCTTCACAATTGCTGTTTATGACATCTACAGTTGCAGAAATACCACATTATGACACCTCAGCATGGCAGTTAAGCCAGTAATATTGTATCCATATGTAGCTATGGGCCAGAGATTGAGAAGAAATGACTTGCCTAGGGCTGCCCAATGAGTTTGGTTTCAAATTTGCTTCTGGAACTCTTAAATTTATTATAATCGTCCAAATAATTTATATAAAGTTAAACCAGATTCAAACTCCTGAAATTCAGGAGCAAATCTACTGCCAGCTGAGCCAGCCCAAGCCTAGCAGAGGGAGAACAAGACTTTAAAATATAGCTTGACTTGCATTACCCTTTTTGATGGTGCATATTCTGCCAGCTTGCCAGGACATGTGAACAGAACCAGGATCCACTTTAAGTTTCCCCCTGCCAAGTCCTGTCCTCACCATGTCTGCTTTTGAAGATTTACACAAGTCTCAGTTCAGACAGCTTCAGCACACCTGGCTAAGTTGCTTTGGTGTATCTTCAGCTGAGCCACAGCTGGGGACTCAGCCAGAAAGGGGCTACATCCTAACTTGCTCATCCTGGTGGATCTTTAGGACTGCCCCCTAACAGGTTTCCATTAAAAGGTTCTTGCTTGTCTCTTTTAATCAGCCCCCGATCAGTTTCAGGCAAAACTATAAACATTGTGCAAAACACTGCAGCTGTCAGTTCTGCTAACATGCTGCTGCTATAAGATTTGTAAGCACAAAAGCTTGCAAAATAAAAGCACCCACTCTTTTCCCCCCTATAAATTATGATTAGACATAGCTCAAGAATTACCTTTGTGTATTAGACAATGGTCCATTTAGTACAACATTCCGTGTCTAACAGCTGCAGGTCACAAGCATGACATTCAAAAGAAATATATTTCCTTGTCAATTAGCAATTCTGTATTTATATTTTGCTTTTCTAGTCAAGGCAGATCTCCCCAGTGGCTAATTAAAAACGATCCATTAAAAGGACCTTTCACCTTGACACAGCCTTTCCTAACCTGGCAACCTCCAGATGTTCTTATCTACAACTCCATCAGGCTCGGTCAACATAGCTGATGGTCAGGGCTGATGGGAGATGTAGTCCAAAACATCTGGATGACATCTGTCAGGGAACGCTGCTGAAAAATGTCAATGGTATCTCTAGGCATTTTCTTTCACTTTTTCAGTTTCAACAGCACACCAAGGGGGGGAAAGCTGTCTAAAAATGCTCTATAAAAATAATGACTTTCAGGAGACCTCTCTACTTGCTTTTCTAACTACAAAATGACATTATTTACTCTTGTCTTCAATTTCACTACAGCATCTCTTTGTAACTGTGGCTCAGCCCTAACTTTACTGTAATGCAACTTTCATTTTTGTCCAAAATCCTTCACAGCATCTCACTTTCTCATAATCCTATAGCTTAGTTTGTAATTCACCTTTGACTCAAACCCTTTAACCATTTTAACTAAACAGATTATCTTCCCTAATTTCTTATCTTTCTCCCTGCATTTTCTGCAGTTTTCCTCATTTTGTTTTAACTTTTCTTCTGACACACTTCTCATAATTTTCTCTTTCCTTTACCTTTATTTTCCTCTGCAAACATTCATTTGAAAATACAGCCCAAACATCTTCAGCAGCAAATCCTCAATAATTAGAAGCTCTGAGTTGAATCCAGAGCTAGGCTGTTCTCAAATGCTGCATTTATTGAACAGTAATCCCAATTTGTTTGCACAAAGTTTGTGGTAAGGTTATACAATACCTGTTGTTTAGTCACCATTCATTCTGGTTTGTTTGTGGTGAGGTCACATGATGTCACATACAGCAATTGTTACCTCACAGTTATCAGTGCATTTCCCTATCAATTTCCTCACTGCAAAAGTCTATACCTGGAAAAATAATATGCCTGGAAGTGACTTAAGTCATACTTTGAGAAGACCCACTGAAATCAGTGGGACGTACGTTAGCCATAACTAAGTTCTGTTGAGTTCACTGTGTCTGAATTCAACCCTATACTCCTGCAATGTCTATAATGGTTGCAGCTTCCCCAACCCATTTTGAGATTGTAATTTATTTTACCTGCTTAAGAGTCTAGGTTTATCTGATATAGTAGACATTCTATGTTAAGTAAAACTACCTAACTGATCATGAACCAAAGTGGACAAATACTTTTAAAAAGATTCAATTATTAATACGTTGTGTCTAAATAACTGCTTATCTTATTCCTTAATCCATGCAAATTAACAACATTGTAAGAAGAACATTGGACTGCATCAAGTTAAAGGCCCATCTAGTCCAGAATCCTGTTCTCATGGTGGCCAACCAGATGCCAATGAGATGCCCACAAAATCAATAATAATACTGATTAAGCATTAAGACACTGAATGGGTCCATAACAGCCAAGTCAGAAACTGCTTAGAGGTTTTCTTACAACCAAGCAGTATTTAAATTGCTAAATAAATAAATTGTTAAATAAATAAATCAGTCATCAGTCATAAAAATCTGCATCAATAGTAGTGGTAAATTCTGCAGTAGTAAGGTCAATAGTGGAGTCAATAGTAACAATAAATTCAATTCAAAAAAATACTGTTGATTAGTAGTCATAACATTGAAAAGATTAGTTGTTATAATAAGTTTAACAGCTATAGTAATTATCAGTGAGTTCAACAGCAGTAAAATCAATTATGTCAGTGAGTAGTAAGTAGAAGTTTCAGTTGAGCAGCACCAATTAGAAATAGTTGTAATGTTTTTTCCCCAACTGGGTAGAAAAGATGCATACCATATAGACACTTCATTTGACTACAGAAGAATTGTGCTCACACAAAGTATCTTTACTCACTGTAATTACCGGTAATCATTGTCCACAAGCTTTTTCTTTTGTTCACCTTTAAATACAAGACCTTGCTTCAGCATTCACTCTTCCTATACGTATAATTATATGAGCTACCAGTAGAGGGAGCAGAAATTCACTTTTCCACCAATCAAGTTAGAAAACCTCCTAAAGCTTATGGATGCAGTCCTGTATTGACTTTTCCACATCACCCATTACTCAGTTCTCAAGCGTGCACTTATGGCTGCACTTGCACTGCTGGAGAGATCCCCAAGGCAATTCCTCAGTACCAGAAAAATCCTTCAAGGTAAGGACCCAGAAGTGCCCCCCCCCCCGACACCCACTGCTGGCTGCTTCAGACCCCGCCCCCCTTTGCCTCATAAAGGATCTATCAGGCTGTGATCCCCAAGTCAGCCTTGGAGAGGAGACAGCTTGACAGGGTTGGTTACTGTTCCTGCATAGATATCCTAAGCCACTACCTTTAAAATATTTGTACCCTGCTGTTTTACCCAAGGAAGATCTCCACGATGGCTGGCACTATTAAAAACTATTCTATTAAAATGGTTAAAGATAAATGCATATCAACACTAACATACAAAAGGAGCAGCCAGTTAATCAAATCAAGATCACCTTAGCAAAGATGAAGGTTTTTTACTGGCCCCGCAAAACCTAATAATGTATATTTTTGAAAATGAAGCCAGATTCTGTTCTCCCACTTGATCTAAAGGTGGCATCACATGAATTAAGGCCTCAGAAGAAGATCTTAATATATGGGGTGATTTTTATCGGAGTTGGTTGCTATTTATAGCAAAACTCCTGTGATCATGATCACTAGAAACCTGCCTATGAGTCATATATGCAAACTCTTGTTAACCAATATAAAAACCCGCAATAAGCTTTCAAATCACAAAGCAGTTTAAAAGTACAGGTTTTAATTTCTTTTCCTCACTGAAGTCTAGTACAGGGCCAAGTAACAGCTGCTGAGATTACGAAAGATTGGGAAGTGGGGAAAACCAGAAGCGGAATTCTGTGACAGACTTTGGGCTGTTTTGCTGCCAGAAATAGATCCCTGTATTCTTTGATTCTATGCTAACCACACACACTCAATTGGCCACCATTCTGCATCTGACTGCAACTGGAGGACCTCATTTTGCATTTATTTTTATTTATTTTTATAAAAAGAAACGACTTCACAACGCTTAAGAATGCCACCCCATAGTCTAGTAGAAACAGGAGCATTTCTTTACACAGCTTTTTATAGAAAAGGGAAACAGGAAGACAGGGTAACACTGGCAGAGTTTAAGGGGTGCTATAATTATGCATTCTTTTTTGAGTTTTTCTTTGATTTGACGATCTGGGCATAACTCTTAAAACAAACAGTCACTAGTAAACAACAACAGCAGCAAAGGAGTCAATGAAATTGAATAAATAACAGTCTGCTGCAACTTTTTGCAGTTCTGCTTATAAATGTTTGCAACTTGCCAGTTCTAATTTCAGTGTCTGCCGCCACCTCCCTACAGACTGACAACTTGTTTCCCTATTCCAAGTCCAGCCCACTTGGCTAACTTCTAGAGGTTTCCAGCTGTTTCTACTGTTTTCCAAGGAAGAACATTTGATGTCAAAACGCAAACTGCTAGAATTTCCTTTCCTGTAGAGGTCCTTTCCAAACTAGTAGAATACCAGGTCTTTGTTCTCTTCTCTACATGCAAATGTTAGGAACCCTACACCAAGGATCTCCATAAAACTGGAGTGCCACTAGAAGGAGAGCTCCAGGATGCAAGACATTTTCTTTACCCTTTTCTCTAAAGGGAAACACTTCCTCTCTTCCTATCCACCTCCACACCACTAACTGATACGATTCCATTCTAAAAAAACACTTCAATTTTATAACAAAGCACATCTGCCTAGTCATCCTACTGTATGCCTACAGTGCCAGGAATAAGAGCAGGCATCACTGTTTCCCAAGCTGCTGCCCTTGGAAACTCATGGGTGGTTGTGTGTGTGTGTGTGTGTGTGTGTGTGTGTGTGTGTGTATATATATATATATATATATATATTTGGTTGTTATACACTTTCCCAGAAAAGAACATGTTTAGACTTGAAAATACTTGTTGATTCCAACTTAATGGGCTTTGCATGGTAGCCCCAGTCACCCAAACATCCCATTTTATGAAAACTTGTCAACATTCATCAGACAAGCAGCCATTTCTAGCACATGAGAGTCTATGTATGCTTTCATCAACAAATATGTTACTCTACTTCAGGCAGTAACCACTTTCCTCACCACATCAATTAAAAACAAACAAACCACATGCACTAGTAAATTCCTAGAGAGGTAGTCATGTTGCAGCGGGAAAACAGTCTCATTTAATAAAAATAAGAATCTAACAAATAATTATAAGGGAATGGCGTTAGAACTATTCAAAATTGTGATTTTAAAATTCCATGGCACTTTAAAGACTACCAGATGGATTGTGGCATACATTTTTGTGGACTAGAGCTGACTTCAATTGAGAAAGTGATCTCAAGTCCATGAAAACGTATGCCACATGTTGTTTTTATGTGTGCTGTAGCAGACTAAGAGCTACACCTCTGGAATTGAAGATCTGGAGTGTATATTTTCAAGTTTCATCTTACCCACGAAAAGAACAAGCACCTGGAAGATACTGCAACCAATATATTTTTGTGGATGGAACAGAGCCATGAAGATGCCACCCATCCACTTTGAATCCAACTCTTCCCCAAAAACTTTCATGGGAAAGCTCGTGTTTAACCCCTGCATAGGTCGTGACAAACTTGTTTTGCTCTTCAGACCACTCTAGTAGAGCATTCTGCTCCCTTCCTAGAAATAAGAAATAGTACACCTCATCTATGCCCAGAATATTGAACTAGTCTATATTGCCCCTAAACACAAGGGATTTGTGAATGCTTCATCATTTTAGCTTTCCCCATCTTTTTTTCTCTTTCCCCCTCTGCTAATCAAGGAAAAAAAGATGGTTCAATTCCTTCTTGACCCTCATACACCTGAAAACTGCCAAACCTAAATAGCCTTTTCAGAAGAAGATCCATTAACCACGAGGACCAGGCAGAACCTTCATGTGCAAAGGCAGGATAACTCAATACCAGATGTAGGGAAAACAACAACAAAGGAGGCCTGTTGCCTTTCTGCCCGGCATTATGAGCTCTCCGGAGACAACTAAATGACCATTTGTTGGATACAGGGTGCTGCAGGGAGATGAAATATAAGATGAAATATTGGTCTAATCCAACAGGCTGTTTCTTCTGTCATGAACAATTACAGTAAACCATTTTAAAATGAAGAAAGTGGGGGGATAGTGGAAGAGAATGAGACAAGAAGAAGACTGGAACAGATCTATTCTTCTCCAAACAAAAATACCTGAAGTTGGGGAAGGGGTCCCCTTTTGCCACCATCCAAAGAGAAGCAAGTTCCGTTATTTGAGGCAACATCAGATAAGATTTTGTGAAGCTGAATTCAGTTTGCTATTACAGAGACTCTCTTGGGTCATCCAAATAGCCCTGTTGACAATCTGCTATTCTCTATTGTTTATTATGAAGCCTTTGCACAGTAATGACCCGTAACCTTGTGTATTTTCTTAAAAAACAGTAATCATGCTGGGCTACCATCATCTATTTGATACTTATGTGACTTTTCCTACCTGTTTATGACTTGTTTGTTTTTAAAAACCCAGCAACAATGAAAGGCCCATTATTTGAGGTGACAATAAGACTTGAAAGAGACATCAAACCCGTCATCTTCATACTGGGATGGTTTGGGCCAGGGGAGACGGAAAGGAAGAAAAGAGAGAAGATCCAGAGCAGCAGAAAACAGGACCAACTTTTGAGAAGTAGGATGGGAGCTGGGGGCGGGGGATGCAGGTAAGGCAGAAAATAAATACATAAAATGGGAGGGGAAAGGACTTTTAAGGCACCCTCAAAGGGAAACGTAGCAAAGGACCTCTCCTTTCTGCTTTGGAGAACCCCCATCTTGGGGAGAAAGATTCACTTATCATCCTTACACCCCCACCTTTCCTCACAAAGCTACATGCATCCCTTCCCACCACTTCTACCCATCACATTGTCCTCACGGCAACCCTGTGGAGTAGGGCCAGGCTGAAGGTGAGGTGTGTTGTTTTTGTTGCGGCCACATGTTTTTCATAGATCATGGACAGACAGCTTTATTTCTATTATGCTTAATTGTTTAAAGTGACAATTTCTGCTTTATAGCTGTTAAACATTCACAGAACTAAGTGACTGACGCTTATGTTTTATAGTTTGTTATAAGAAAAAAATGCTCCTTTATCCCTTATGGGTATCCAAGTGCCCATATAGAGTCCTTATGTAGGATTTCTATCCATAGGAGAAAATAACAGAGGCCAACCAGAGAATATTGAGAAGGAAAAGTTCTTAGTTGTATCTGTAAACTGCCTGGAGTCTCTGTTGGGGGGCAAAGGCAGGGTATAAATAAATGTAACGATAACAGCGGTCAAATTCTTGGGGTGGGATTCATGGGTGTAGCTAGGGAGCAGGGAGGAATTTAGCTCCCCCCAAAAAATAATAATAATAATAATCAAGTAAATAGATAAAAATACTAAACTAAAAGTAGAAATTTTGAGATTTTTCTGAGCACTTGCCGTCAAAAGAAAGCCATTTAACATACATTTAAAGACTGGAAAACGTTTATTGAATACGTGGAAAACAACTGTACACAGCTGAAAACGTTGGCAGCATTGCGGTAAATTCGATTTTTGATGGCTGTAAAAGTGGAAAACTGATTTAAATGGTTACGGTAAAAAACACGCAAATACATGTATATGACATGTAAAATGGAAAGAGAAGAAGGGAAGCCATTGGATCATTTCAAAGTTTGTTATTTGGAAATGTAAAACTTGAAAATTTAATAAAAATGATGATCAAGAAAAAAAAGGAAAAAGCCATTTGAAACTGCTGTCGTTGGGAATCTAACTAGACAGAATCCGACAGAGGATGGTGACAGGTGGATGTCCCGTCTCTCTCCCGCCCCCGATTCCAACCCCCCACACACACACCCAAAAAACCCCAACGTAAAGCAACGGCTCCGCCCAGGTTGGGATTCGAACTCGCGACCCTACCATCGGAACCGTTAATGCCACAAACGCGCATGCGCAAACCGCCGTTCCGCCGCCGCCTCGCCTCTTACCTGGGCAGGGGGTGTTGGGGGTGGGGTGCACCTGCCTCCTCACAAGAAATCCGCGCCAGAAACCGGAACCCCTCCCAATAAGGCGAGGAAGTGAGGGGGGGAAAAGTACCAAAAAAGTTTAAACGAATAAAAAAAAGAGAGAGAAACGTCGACGGGGGTCTCTGAGGAAACGGAGACTTCGAGAGAAAGACTAACGTCCAACCGCCTCACGAACTTTCTGCGTATCGGCGCGCGCGAGGGGCGCCGCGCGAGCTTTTATAGGCTAACTCCCGGCCGAGGGCCACGCCCCCTCGCTCGCGCCCACCTTTGAATGCGACGCCTCGGGCGTGGCCACGCCCTCCTGCCGCCCACTGGAGGGAAGACTGGACCACACGCACGTCCCTCTTTCTCTCCCCCGCGGCTCCTCCTCCTCCTCCTCCTCCTATTCCTAGCCACGCCTATCGTTCTAGCTCCGCCCCAATCTCTCCGCACCGCTCAACCTGTAGCTGCGCAGCGCCTCTTTCCGTGGGCCCTTTGCGTGGCTTTTCTCCCCGCGGGCATCTGCGTAAATGCAGTTTTTGATTGCTTTGCATGTTCACAGCAGCCCTGGAGGAATCCTCCTCTTCTTGCAAAATATAAGAGATTGCAAAAAAAAAAGCAACAGCTAAAGCGTTGCAGAGAGAGGCTTGCAAACTTTGAAAGGCGATGCCTGCCTGCGCGCGATTGTTTGGAAAAGTTTACCCCTTCTCGTTGAGTTGAACCGGGGGTTACTCCTGAGTAAGCGGGCAGAGAGGGTATTGCAAACAAAATAAAAGCATAACGACAGCAACTGGGCATGCAGAGAGGATTGCGAATTGGAATTCAGCGTCTGCGCGCGTTTATCTTAAGAAATTATCTGCAGTTCTACGGGGGAGATTTAGCTCTCGAGTAGAACCGAAAGCGAGGAGGATCGGGGCTGCACATTGTTATCATTCAGGTTATTGGAAGATCCCCACCGTAGCTTTCAAGTGGGACTTGCCTACGAGTAAACGCGCCCAAGGATCGGGCAAGGCAAAAGAAAAATACAGTAGAAAGCGCTCGTGTGGAGCGGTGTGCGCGTCAAACTTTCCAGGATTTTAAAGTTCCCCGATTAAGCTCTTCCTTTGATACCGCATGTGTGGCAGGTGAATGGTGCATTTTAACACAGGCATTTTAATTTATTCATCTGTTGCACTGTATACCATGTTTTGCTCCAAGAAGTGCATCGTGGTCTAAAACCATAGAATTACAGAATTTTAGAGTTGGAAGGGACGCTGAGGATCATCTAGTCCAACCCCCTGAAATGCAGAAATATGCAGCTGTCCCTTTTGGGGACCGAACCTGCAACCCTGGCGTTATCAGCACCGCGTCCAACCAACTGAGCTATCCAAACTGTGCTGCTGGTTCTCCGCTCTCTCCAGTTTATGCTCACAACCATGCCGCAAGGTAGGTTTGGCTGAGAGACAGTGGATCACACAATGACCTGCCAATCACAGGAAGAGACTAGTTATGTCCCCATCCTCCCTGCTGAAGTTTACAAGGGCAAAAGTGAGGCTAAGATGGGAGGCAGCAAACAACACCCCCCCACACACACACACCTCCCACTGCCGGCTATAAGTAAAAAGGAACTAATAATATCTTGCCCAAAAGCATCTCAAAAAACTAGCAGTGGGTGCCAGGACAAAATTAAAGTGTATGGGTGGTGGTGGTGGGGAGTATGAAAATACACAATTCCTTGCTAGACAACACAATATTATACTTTCCTTTCAGTATTGCTACTTTGGGGGCTGTGCAGACTGTTTACATATCCTGCTATTGGCCAGCTGAGGGTTTTTCCCCCCAGGGTAGCAAGAAGGGAAGCAGCCGTCACTAAGTGTTTGCTCTGATTTTAAATAGAGTTGTCCGTGCAAATCGTGCCCAAGTGGCCCTGCAAAGTTCCTTGTGTTAAGTTGTGGGCGAACATATCAGACGACACAGCCATTCTTCAAACAGCTCTTCTTTATTCTGAGGCCAGAACAGAACTGAGCTGAGGAGCTCAGTCAGCCTGCTTATATAGAGCTCTTGCCATTTTCTGTAACTAGCCAATAACTGAACGTCACTTTCGATCCTTCATTTGCATACAAGCTATTCAATCACTGAATGTCACTTTCGATCCTTCATTTGCATAACTATCTACAGTATCCCCCGCTGCTCAGGGTGAGAACTTCATTACATAACACCTTGGAATTAAATGTTCTCAGCAAGATGTTGGCAACACCAGCATCAAATGTGATAAAGATAGAGATAGAGAGATAGACACACACACACACACACACACACACACACACTAGGCAGGAAAACATTTTTTTTCTGGAAATATTTTATCAGTTCCTTTCGCAAGAGGGATGGCCACCAACTTGGAAGGTTAGGCAAATTCACAGAGGATAAGTATCAAATCCTATTGCATGAACAGAGCTCATTCTGTTCACGCAAAAACTTAGTTGAATTCTCTCCAGAATCACCAGTCCCAGCTAAGCAAAGCATTTTTTACAGATTAAATCAGAATGGCTGCAATGTATGGGCAATGCGTCGGTGTCTGACAATGACATTTGTATTCCACTTATTTGCTCCGAAAGCCCCCTAAAGCAGTGAGCAGCATATTGGTACAAAATGAAAAGTAAAACAAACAGAAAGCAATTGATCGATATAAAACAGCAAAATCAGCAAGTGCCCACTCATTGCATGTGTGAACTGTGTTTTGTGGTCTCATGGCAGACACAGGCCCCCAACTTCCCACGCCTCACTTGGAAGCCAAGTTAACTCACATTCCTCCCCGTAGTCTCAGGAGCAGCTCAGCAATAAAAAAGCCGATGTCAGTGAAGTTAACTCCTTATTCAAAGGAACCCAAACAGCACAGGCCTAGTGATCACAGCCACTCTTCCCAGTGGGTCTTGCCCCAATGAGGCATTGGCGAGGACTGAAGGATCCCGGCTTCCCACTGCTCTCTAAGTTTCCTCCTCCTCATCCTGAGGCTCTTTCATCTTGTCTGTCTTTGCCCTGCCCTCTTCATACCTCTTTGGGTTCTGGGAGACCACGTGGAGAGGGTAGCTGGTTGTAGCAGGAGGGGAAGACTCCCTGGCTTCTTCAGAAGGCCTAATCTCTGCCTCTTGACCTTCCCCTCTCCAGCCTCCACTTCTGCCTCCAATTCTGGACTGCTCTGTGCCACAGCCTCTTCCCGCTCACTAAACCCTGTTACCTTCAGCTTCCAACATCTTCTCTTCCCAATCTTCTCCCACTGACCACAAATCATCATCTCATCATCAATCCACTGGCTCTGAGTTTTCTTCCCCTGGGGGTTTCCTTTAGGGTTCCCCAGCTCTCACCACTCCTCGGCATCCAGTCACTCCATGGAATCTAGATTCCCCATCAGGGCCAGCGTCCCACTGTCAGTCTCAAAATGAATAGGCTCCTCCACCCACCCACACACACCCACACACACACAACCCGGGAAAGTAGCCATTGTTGGCTGGGCTAGCTGGCTGAACTTTCTGACTCCTCTGATGCGCAGCTCTTCTGCCAATGTAGCAGAAAAGATCGCCGCCACCTCCCAGCCTGCTGCTATCTGCCCCCAGAGAGAGGAAATTCCACAGCTTCAGGGCCACTGTAAAAAAGGCCATGTTTGCTCTCACTGTGAGTTGGGCCTCTGCTGATGGCAGGACACAAGGCAAGGCCTCTGCTGATGGACTCAACAGAGGGGCAGGATCACATGGCAGAAGAGCGTAAGATGCCATGTGTTCATTTCCCTGACTGAACAAACAGACATTTTTCACCCAAAGCAAGCTACATGCCCTTTCCTCCTTCCCCAGTCCTAAAGCTCTCTGGATTATAAGAACAACAACATAGGTGGTGGGTCAAGGCACACTCTGGCATGAGAATTAGAAACAGATCTGGAGGAGTAATGGCAGCTGAAAATGATGGAATATGCAGAGTTAGCAGGGTAAGAGAACAAAAGGAATAGAGGAAATAAAATATGCAGTTAATTTTAAAGGTACAAGTAACCATGGAAGGAAAAGAAGGGAAGTCGCTGGATGTACTGCTGTGGAAAATGTATACCTGAAAATTTTATATATATATGAGAAATAGAAAAGGATTTGGATTCCTCCAGATTCAGACTTCATCTGTGGCTGGAAAAAATTCCTCTTTTGAAACCACAAATGGAATAAAAGTTTCCGCAGTGAAAACAAAAATAATATTGTCTTGGTTTCGGGTGTTATTACTAATCCAGGTCAGTAAGAGTTCCTTTTGAGTTGGGTTGGGAAGAAGATGACTTCACTTGAAACTTGTTCCGAGATCTGTTAAATCTTCACTTACTCCTGGGTAACAGCTAGATGTGGTGACAGGTAGGTAGCCGTGTTGGTCTGCCATAGTCGAAACAAAATAAAAAAAATTGCATGCACACGAAAGCTCATACCAATAACAAACTTACTTGGTCTCTAAGGTGCTACTGGAAGCTAAATGTGGTAAGATGCTGCTAGGAGGATATGGGACCTTGCCCCTTGCAGGCAGCACACCGAGTGAGCAGGCCTGTCAGATCAGTTTTTTCCCTTTTAGCCTTCTGGCACCCTGCAGAATTCGGCACCTGCAGGGTAAAAGGGGAAAAACTGAGCCGACGCTCAGCAGAAGCGGCGCATGCACCCTTGCTCATTCAACGCACTCGTTCGGTGTTCCCTGGACTCTCACCTGGCGCCCTGCAGAACTTGGCGCCCTGGCACCCCGCGCCATTAGCCTCAATGGGTAAGACGGGCCTGGCCAACTGAATAGAAAAAGTTTCTGCAACAGTAACTTGAGGAATAGAAAATAATGCACAATAATTATTTTCTTCACAACATGGAGATGAGCCTGTTGGGTGGTTTTTATTTTATATATATTAAAAAAACAAACCAGTTTTCAAATCTAGAAAGTCCCTTGTGTTGTCCCCTTAACAGCTTGTGTTGTCCCCTTGACAGCACATTAGGTCCAGTCGTGACTGACTCTGGGGTTGCGGCGCTCATCTCGCTTTATTGGCCGAGGGAGCCGGCATACAGCTTCTGGGTCATGTGGCCAGCATGACTAAGCTGCTTCTGGCGAACCAGAGCAGCACAAGGAAACACTGTTTACCTTTCCGCCAGAGTGGTACCTATTTATCTATTTGCACGCTGATGTGCTTTCGAACTGCTAGGTTGGCAGGAGCAGGGACTGAGCAACGGGAGCTCACCCCATTGCGGGGATTCGAACCGCCAACCTTCTGATCGGCAAGTCCTAGGCTCTGTGGTTTAACCCACATCGCCACCCGCGTCCCTATGTGCTTATGTGCTTATAAGCAACATCAAATTTCTGAGTGTTGTCAAGCGAACAGAGACAAATGCCTGGACTGGGTTGCTCTGCATGTAGATCACTCACCAGAAAAACAAGGGGCAAGGCTCAGCTGTTTTCATTCATTGGCTGTGCATCCTTGCTGAAGAGTCAGCCCTTGTCTGGTCTGTGCAGCAGGCAAACATCTAATTCAAGGATGGGAAATGTGTCTCTCTCTGGATGCTCCTGAACTACAACTCCCATCAGCTTCAGCAAGCCTGGTCAATGGTCAGGGATCATGGGAGATGCAGTACAACCACATCTGGAGGGCCACAGATTGCCCATCCTTGAGTGCAATTCCTTTCTAGGTGATGGCAGTAGTGGGAAAAGTTGAGCTTCCCATTTTGTGAAATCTCCCCTTGCAAATAACAAGTCTCCAAAACCATTCGGCAAAAGAGATTTCCGCTCTGTAGCTATCGCGAGCTGCAAAGCAGCAAGTCAGATTGCAGAGAAATAGACGAACACAGAAACTCTTCCCCATTAGGATATTTTGCTTTTTTAAAAAAAAAGTTGCACCGTTCACACCCAGCACAATTAGCTTCTCTGCACAAGTAACTCTGGAGTTTTCCATTTATTCATAATGATGCTGCGGTTAGCAAGTGTTTAACTAGACAGCATATTGCAAGTTGAATGAGATGTTTGCTCAGCCATGTCTCGGTTAAGCACGAGTCTGTTATGGGGACCATACTGTTTACAGAGCATGCCACCGTTTATGACTCAGCATGGCTTCTCTTGCCACAGGGAGACAATATAAAACGCTGAAGATTCACTCCATGGATTCACTCCACTCACGTGAAAGCAAATTCAAGGGGTTTCCATGTGCTAACCACATTTTAAATTTCCAGCACCATGAATGGAAGAGGGAATTCTCATTGCTGTTTGGGTCCATTCATGTTGTTATACAGTACTTAATAATCATAATGTTATTATTTGTCCCCCGCCCATCTGACTGGAAACCCCAGCCACTCTGGGCGGCTTCCAGCATATATAAAAACATAACAAAACATTAAAAACTCCCCTATACAGGGCTGCCTTGAACCTCAGTTTGGGAGAAAGGTGTGGTAGAAATGCATTTGCAACAACTTGTTGTCTGACATTCTGGCCTCCTTTGGGAGGAAAGATGGGATGTGAATCTAATAAGAAAGATAGGTGTCTTGATTTCATCGTAAAAATGTTTGTAACGGGGAAAATTAAACCTCTCTCTAGTGACATGAGCCTGAAGTAAATCCTACTCCTTGCTAAAACTGCTCTTTTCAAAAAACAACAATGCAGGATTTCCTCTCGAACCATCTAGTTTGAGCCTAGCCTGTCACCATAGCCTGGGGGGAGCTGACATCTACACATCAGATCAATTGCCCTTTTAACAAACACCCATTGCAGATCCGTAGGGTGGAGGATGACCTCAATTACTAGCATCGAAATTATTTCACTATGGAATCAAAACCTGCCAGGAAAACAACAACAACAACACTCCCTCAAGGGCTGTCATGGCATGCAAAAGCCCTGTTCTGCTCTTGAGTCAGAGACTCACCTGCAGTTGCTCACGTCCCTGCCGAAGAATTTCCCACCTCGAGTTTTTAAGCCAAACCGCTTCCGGCAGGTTCTCCTGACTAGTTTCAGAAAGAGTTTGCAGGAGGAGGTGTCTGCTGCTTCCATTGCTGGGTGATGCAGAGGAGGACCAGGAGAGAAAAAAAGGTCTTCTAATATCTACCAGATGGTTCAGGAGTGCTGTCTGTGCATCTCTTTGAAAGCTACGCTGTAGCTCTTTGCATCAGGGGCACCTGTGCAAAAAACCTCACACGCAGCCCTTTAGCCTGATTAACAGCTTGCATTCTGGGAATGCTGAGCCCACAATTTCATTGGCTGCATGTGCCACATTCACAAAACAATGGGCTATGTCAACCTCTGCCTGGATCCTCAAAAAGGGGGTGCTATATCTCATGTCCTCAATCAATCCAATATACACACTCTTTTTCTGGAATAAAAATACACAGGAGAGCCTGGAAAATAGAGAGAGAGAGAGACTTTTTCCTCTCCTTCTCTCATAATAGTATATAACCCAATGAGGGCATCCAATGAACAGGTGGGGAATCTTTGGCTTCCTAGATGTTGTTGTTGTTGTTTAGTCATTTAGTCGTGTCCGACTCTTTGTGACCCCCTGGACCAGAGCACGCCAGGCACTTCTGTCTTCCACTGCCTCCCACAGTTTGGTCAAACTCATGTTGGTAGCTTCGCGAACACTGTCCAACCATCTCGTCCTCTGTCGTCCCCTTCTCCTTGTGCCCTCCATCTTTCCCAATGTCAGGGTCTTTTCCAGAGAGCCAGTGTGGTGTTGTGGTTAAGAGTGGTAGTCTCGTAATCTGGGTAACCAGGTTCGCGTCTCCGCTCCTCCACATGCAGCTGCTGGGTGACCTTGGGCTAGTCACGCTTCTCTGAAGTCTCTCAGCCCCACTCACCTCACAGAGTGTTTGTTGTGGGGGAGGAAGGGAAAGGAGAATGTTAGCCACTTTGAGACTCCTGAAGGGGAGTGAAAGGCGGGATATCAAATCCAAACTCTTCTTCTTCTTCTTCTTCTCTTCTCATGAGGTGGCCAAAGTATTGGAGCCTCAGCTTCAGGATCTGTCCTTCCAGTGAGCACTCAGGGCTGATTTCCTTCACAATGGATTGGTTTGTTCTTCTTGCAGTCCATGGGACTCTCAAGAGTCTCCTCCAGCACCATAATTCAAAAGCATCCATTCTTTGGCGATCAGCCTTCTTTATGGTCCAGCTCTCACTTCCATACATCACTGCTGGGAAAACCATAGCTTGAACTATATGGACCTTTGTTGGCAAGGTGATGTCTCTACTTTTTAAGATGCTGTCTAGGTTTGTGATTGCTTTTCTCCCAAGAAGCAGGCGTCTTTTAATTTCGGGGCTGCTGTCACCATCTGTAGTGATCATGGAGCCCAATAAAGTAAAATCTCTCACTGCCTCTGAACTACAACTCCCATCAGTCCCAGCACTCCCAGGGATGATGGGAGTTGAAGTTCAGCCCCGTCTAGAGGGCCAATGATTGCCCACACGTGATGAAGACTCTGCATGTGATGTTCTCCATCCTTCCTGAATTCAATCAAACCTTCTCTTCAGTCTGTGTATGGCTTGCTCTCCTCTGCTGTTCTGCTCTGAAGTGCTAGCATATTATACTCAATTGCAAGCACAGAACTTTCAGGGTAGGGTGGTCAATTGCACTAAGCTTCCTTTTCAGTTAAATTAGATGTGGGGGACCTTTGGCCCTCCAAATGTTGCTGAACAACCAGCTCCCATCGTGCCTGGTCATTGCCCATCGTTGCAAGCATTGGTGGGAGTTGTAGTTCAGCAATAAATGGAGGACCAAAGGTTCTTCACACCTTATTGTAGAGGCTGGACAGCTATATCTATCTATTTATCTATATAGGCAGCTAAACTGGTGACTGGCAGTGGTTGCCAGGATCATATAACACCTGTCGTAAAGGATCGTCACCAGTTCCCAGTATGTTTCCAAGCACAATTCAACGTGTTGGTTGGCTTTAAAGCCCTAAACAGCCTTTGCCCAGTATACCTGAAGGAGCATCTCCACCCCCACCCCATCGGAGGTCCAGCTCCAAGGGCCTTCTGGCTTTTCCCTCACTGCGAGAAGTGAGGTTACAGGGAACCAGGCAGAGGGCCTTCTTGGTAGTGGCGCCTGCCCTGTGGAACGCCCTCCCATCAGATGTCAAGGAGATAAAGAACTACAGTGGTACCTCGGGTTACAGACGCTTCAGGTTACAGACTCCGTCAACCCAGAAATAGTACCTCGGGTTAAGAACTTTGCTTTAGGATGAGAACAGAAATCGCGCAGCGGCGGTGTAGCAACAGTGCAAGGCCCCATTAGCTAAAGTGGTACCTCGGGATAAGAACAGTTTCAGGTTAAGCACAGACCTCCAGAATGAATTAAGTTCTTAACCTGAGGTACCACTGTACATAACTTTTATAAGGTCCCAACCAGAGAAGAATGGATAATCAAGATGATGGACTATGCTGAAATTGCAAAATTGACCAGGAGAATCAGGAACCAAGATATCAAGAAATTTAATAAAGAATGGGGAAAAGTTTATAGACTACTTTAAAGAGTGTAAACATCTAAAAACGTTAACAGGACTGATATAACACTTGTAATGTATGAATTTTATGGTTAAAATGGGATATAAACAAAATCTGGATGAATATTTTAAGATGCAGTAGGAAAGCTTTTGCAATGGAAACCATGATGGGGCAGGGGGAGGTCTAAGGATTCAGGGAATCCAATATATTTTATTTGAATGTAAATGATATATGAAAAAACTGGGAAGAAAACTGAAAAAAGAGAGAACTAAATAACTTTTAGAAGACATCTGAAGGCAGCCCTTTTCAGGAAGTTTATAATGTTTGCTATTTTATTATGTTTTATATATGCTGAAAGCAACCCAGAGTGGCTGGGGAACCCCAGCCAAATGGGCGGGTTAGAAATAATAATAATAATAATAATAATAATAATAATAATAATAATATCTTTATTGTCATTGCCCCCTCTCGGGGACAACGAAATATCAGCAGCAGCAGACATAGGCAAACTCCGGCCCTCCAGATGTTTGGGACTACAACTCCCATCATCCCTAGCTAACTGGACCAGTGGTCAGGGATGATGGGAATTGTAGTCCCAAACATCTGGAGGGCCAGAGTTTGCCTATGCCTGATCTTGAGGATGCTGTAACTCTAGATTCCCTGCATCAAGCAGAGAGTTAGCGTGCCATGAACCTCACCCCCCATTCTTTTAAAGACATAATTGAGCCCACTGCAGGTCAGCGAGTGTGAAGAATCAGTTTGGTTGATGGGAACGGCCCCAGGAACTCTCTCCAAGGCTTTCAAAGGCAGTCATGGGGCTTTGAATCACCACAGAGTGCAAGACGTTAGGACTGCCTTGCAACACGTTGCCTCAGCTTTGAAGGAGTGTCTGGGTTGCAGGCAAGAAGTCAAGGCTTTCAAGTACGGATGAGTCACCCTGATTATTTCCAGAACACACACACACACACACACACACACACCCCTGCTAGACAAAGCTTGTCAAACCGAGGACCATCACAGCCCAAAATGCAAAGGGTCCTTAATTTAGGTTTCCTTAGCGAGAGCAGTTCCTGAACTGACCTGATAAGCAAATCAAACACATACTTCTTTGTCCTATAAAAAAAAAATCACATAAAATCACCTCTTCTGCACGGAATGCATTCGGTCTCTAAATAGAACAGGAAGGGAGTTCCTCTTTTGCACACTTAAATACAGGCAGAAAAGAATGGGCCATGATAAAGAGCCTTAGTGGTTGTTAATGGTAGGTGATGTTGTTGCGTTGAATTATTATTTTATATTGTATTATGTTATTCATGTACATTGTTTAATTTCTGGGAGTTAAGAATAGGACTAGGATAAATTGTGTTTGCTGTACCTGTATTTTATACAGTTTGTATATGATGTTTGTTTGTTAATGTGTGGTGTGCTATGCCTAATAAAGGATTTTGAATTGAATTGATACAGGCAGAAATCGCTATGAATTGGGCCAAAGTCAGGACATTTGATAAGAGTCCGTGTGGCATAGTGGACAGGGCAGAGAGGGGACTGGGGAAATGAGCAGCTGAAAAAAGCAAGAAAATTACACATTGACGAACCTTAGCAGTGTGGTTCACTTGGCTTGCCTCTCCAAAATGGTATGGGAGAATGCAACAATGGAGGATTGCACCTTTGGGGGGGGGGTGAAGTCAAACCATTGGAGAGTTACAGCGCCTGCTGTGGCTGTAGAGGATGAGACAGGAGAGACATGTTTTGTTGCAGGTGGGACAGAGGAAGGCACCCGGTTGTGCTGATGAAGGTGCACCAGGGCGTTTCTTCTCTCTGTGGTCCTCCCAGCTTTAATTCCTCTTCTGGTCACTGCTATGGATGCAAGACCTGACTGTCTGTCTCCAGGCACTGCAGTCATCGGGGAACAGATCTGGAACTGCCACTCTTTAGGTTCAAGGAGGCTAGGGGCCACAGTTCAGCAACAGGTTTGGTTCATTATCCTGGAGAGGAAGTTAAATGCAGAGCCGACTGTATCCAAAAAAGCCCAAGCCAAGAACAAAAATAGGCTTTGGCCAGAAGTGGCTGTGCAGACTTCCGGACTTCCACAGCTGTTTGAA
Source organism: Podarcis gaigeae (assembly GCF_964106915.1). Classification (NCBI taxonomy): domain Eukaryota; kingdom Metazoa; phylum Chordata; class Lepidosauria; order Squamata; family Lacertidae; genus Podarcis; species Podarcis gaigeae. The sequence goes on along the minus strand of NC_139683.1, from coordinate 10,470,765 downwards.
GCTGTTTCCTAGTAGTAATGGGAGGGCAGGAGTTTTCTTGCTTCACTATTACCAGTTGACGCCAGTTTGAAGGCTCCTACAGGAGCCCGTCCATGCAATTAGGAAAAGCACATGGCCCAGCCCTCTCAGAGAGGACCATTTCAGAACGTACGGGGCACAGAGTCCGAATACCTGTGTTAGTAAATCAGGGTGATTTACTAGCACAAGTCTGCAGTATCCTGTTCATCTCCATACCTGGTACTTTCCTATTCATTGTTTCCTGTTTGGAAAGGAATGGTGACCTGCAAGTTTACAGGACTTTGCAAAGCTGTGAGGGTCATTTTATGCCCTCCAGCCTAGTCTCCTTACTGCAGTGTATTTGCAGCATTTTTCAGCAGCAGTGTGTTATTGGATAGTGTTCAGCAACACCCAATTCAAGCCTGTCCGCAAAGCTTGCGCTCAGTTCATATAACCACGGCATTTCCCAGGCAGGAGTAGAGTTGCCATGTCATCGCCACAAGGACTAGACTGAAAAACAAACCAACTGTTGGGTTATTTTAGGTTGCAACACGCTAGATTCTTGCTTCCAAGATCTTCTGGGTACTGTAGTTTTGCAATCAAACAAAAAGATCCCAGTTGAGTGTCAAAGTGTTTCACACAGTTTCCACAACACAGAGTGCATCTGGGTTTCTTCATTCATTCCAGTGATGGACAACGGTCCCCTACCCCCAAGGGTACATATATGATAATAATAATAATAATAATAATAATAATAATAATAATAATAATAATAATAAAAAACTGGGCTCAGGATGGCTAACAACAAATTTAAAACACCTAATTGATGCAACAAAAAAACAGCATAAAATACTAAAACGTGAATAACAATAAATTCAGAATTCAAAAATCAATTTAAGGGGGGAAATCCACCCAATAAACATTAGATGATCACCAGGGCTAACTGGCTAAATTAGTCCTATTTGGGCCAGTGAGGAGACCAGGGGAGAATTAGCTGTGGGATCCCAGAGCGGGTAATCTTCATAAAAAGGAGAGGGGGAGGTAAGGAATGGGAATAAAAGATCAGGCTAAGTTCAAATTGAAAGCCAGGCAGAATAGCTCTGTCTTACAGGCCCTGTGGAAGGAAGTTAAATCCTGCAGGGCCCTGGTCTCATGGGACAGAACATTCCACCAGGTCACTGAGAAGGCCCTGGCCCTGGTGGAGGCTAATCTGACTTCCTTAGGGCCCAGGACCTCTAAACTGTGATTATTCATGGACCTTAAGGTCCTCTGCGGGGCATATCAGGAGAGGTGGTCCTGTAAATACATATGGAGAGCCTCTGGCAGAGAAGACCATTTGGGGCAGGAGAAACAAATTGCCTGACTCAGTATGAGGGCCAAACTAACTTTCTGTCTATCATCTATCTATCTATCTATCTATCTATCTATCTATCTATCTATCCATCACATTTATATACCTCCTCTCCAAATAACTTAAGGTGCTGTACCGGGTTCACTGCTCCAATTTTATCCTCCCAACAACCCTGTGGGGTAAGTTGGCTGAGGGGCCGCCACTGATCCAAGGTCACGCAGTGAGCTTCTGGGTGATAGAGGATATATGACTGATAGAGGATTTGAAACCTGGTCTCCCAAGCAATAGTGCAGATCTAACTATCACATCACCTTGCCAACAAAGGTCCGTATAGTTCAAGTTATGGTTTTCCCAGTAGTGATGTATAGAAGTGAGAGCTGGACCATAAAGATGGTTGATTGCCAAAGAATTGATGCTTTTGAATTATGGTGCTGGAGGAGACTCTTGAGAGTCCCATGGACTGCAAGAAGATCAAACCTATCCATTCTGAAGGAAATCAGCCCTGAGTGCTCACTGGAAGGACAGGTCCTGAAGCTGAGGCTCCAATACCTTGGCCACCTCATGAGAAGAGAAGACTCCCTGGAAAAGACCCTGATGTTGGGAAAGATGGAGGGCACAAGGAGAAGGGGACGACAGAGGATGAGATGGTTGGACAGTGTTCTTGAAGCTACCAGCATGAGTTTGACCAAACTGCGGGAGGCAGTGGAAGACAGGAGTGCCTGGCGTGCTCTGGTCCAGGGGGTCACGAAGAGTCGGACATGACTAAATGACTAAACAACAACAACTACCACACCGGACTGACTCCATTAACATAACTACTTGTTATGTTAGCAACAGAGCTATGCCTTTAAGTCAGGGGCGGAGAACCTCAGGCATGGGAATTGAATGCAGCCCTCCCAAGAAGAACTGTTATTTCAGGTTTAGTTGCACATGCTTCTTAATGAGCAACAAACAATCTAGAATGAACATACTGGACGACAGACACATTCCTCTGAAATAAGGAAGCAAGGATGACTCATCCATGCTGCCTTGGAAGCCAGTCTACGGTAGAGAAAGTGCGTAATTTGCAATGCACCCGGTTCAAAAATCAAGACCTGGGAGAGACCTCAGAGGAAATAAGCAGCGGCCGGTTTTCAACCCAAAGTACTTGGAGACAAAAGCGTTTCACAGAAACTGTCCCCAAAGAGTAGGCCCACCGGTTACAGGGAAAGTGAGCTGGAAAGATCTAACTTTCAAGAGAAAGATGTTTGCAAAAGAAAAGCATGTGTTTCCTCCCTGCCCCCACTTGCACTTCCTGAAGAAATGATGACAACCAGGTTTTCATGGTCAAGCATCCAAGAGCCCTCTATCGAAAGGCAGCGGACATGATTTTGGTTCTGAAAATGTGGAATCTTCTGTTTATTTTGCCTGGAAAACCACAGGCACTGTTTCTTTGCCTCTTGTTACTCTTCTCTGCAAGTGTAGCCCCAGAGAGAAATGTTTGTAGTTTGTAGTTTGTGTCTCTTGCTCCTATTGTTTATTTAAATAGTGTCTTATCTTAAGAGTTGGAAAGAGCCTTGCAAATCCATCTTGTCAACCCCCGTTGCTTAAAGGCAGGAAAACCAAAAGAGCTGCTGTGGCAGGGTGGTGGTTAGGACTGAATTAGGACCTGAGAGGTAAAGGTACAGGGACCCCTGACCATTAGGTCCAGTTGTGGCCGGCTCTGGGTTTGCGGCGCTCATCTTGCTTTATTGGCCGAGGGAGCCGGCGTACAGCTTCTGAGTCATGTGGCCAGCATAACTAAGCCGCTTCTGGTGAACCAGAGCAGCGCACAGAAACGCTGTTTACCTTCCCGCTGGAGCAGTACCTATTTATCTACTTGCACTTTGACGTGCTTTCGATCTGCTAGGTTGGCAGGAGCTGGGACCGAGCAACGGGAGCTCACCCCGTCGTGGGGATTTGAACCACCAACCTTCTGATCGGCAAGTCCTAGGCTCTGTGGCTTAACCCACAGCACCACCCGTGTCCCTAGGACCTGAGACACCAGTGTTCAAATTCCTACTCCTACATGAAACTCACAGGGTCGCCTTGAGCCAGCCACAGAGTCTCAGCCTAACCTACCCCATAAGGTTGTTGTGGGATGGAATGAGGAAGCAGAGAACCAGTCACAACACTCTGAGCTCCTTGCAGAAAGGGTAGAGTATAAAGGCAAGCGGAACAGGTATTAATAGAGCATGATATACACAAAACAAAACAAAACCTGGAATGAGTCGTGGCCAGATACTGCCTCCATATTCTCAACCCATCTGTCTGTGGAGTTAGAAACATAAAGGTTTGGATGGATGGAAGTATTCTGCAGCAGAAAACACATCCTTCCTCTGTACAGCAAGCCTATAGACTAGTGAACGCTGCACATCAGCTCCTTGACTGGTTTGTTTCAAAAAAAGCAACTGTAGCATTTTCCCTATTCGCTGGAGTTTTCTAAATGGGAGCATTGTTTCTTGGGCTGGCAATAACGTTCTCTCTGTCATTTGTTTGTGTCGATGTCTTCCTAACCCTTTCATTTTTGTTTGACTTAGAAAAAATCTATAATAATCAATGCCCTTAGCAGCGGGCATAAAGCAATTGAAAGCCACTGTTCATGTGCAAAGAACAGGTATACGTAACCTGTTTACATTTATTATTTTTTAATTAAGTCTCTCAAATAGCACCATGACAAGGCTTAAAAGGTAAAGGGGTAAAGGGACCCCTGATCATTAGGTCCAGTCGTGGCCAGCTCTGGGGTTGCAGCGCTCATCTCGCTTTACTGGCCGAGGGAGCCGGTGTACAGCTTCTGGGTCATGTGGCCAGCATGACTGAGCCGCTTCTGGCGAACCAGAGCAGCGCACGGAAACACCGTTTACCTTCCTGCTGGAGCGGTACCTATTTATCTACTTGCACTTTGATGTACTTTCAAACTGCTAGGTTGGCAGGAGCAGGGACCGAGCAACGGGAGCTCACCCCGTCGCGGGGATTCGAACCGCCAACCTTCTGATTGGCAGTCTAACTCTCTGCAATGCAGGAATCTCAACTAAAGCATCCCTGAAAGATGGCCACCCTACCTCTGCTTAAAAACCTCCAAGGAAGGAAAGTCTCTACAGAGGGTGGTGAACAAAGCACATGATATAACGGGCTGTCCCCTGAGCCCTCTAGATGACATTGCAAGGGATCGTTGCCTTAGGAGAGCGAGAAAAATCCTCAGGGATGATTCACACTCGGGCCAGCACCTCTTTAATCTTCTACCCTTGGGCAGGAGATATAGAAGTATAATTAGTTCTACCAACAGGCTAAACAACAGTTTCTATCCGTGGGCTGTTAGGCTGTTGAACGGAAAATAATATAGTGCAACTGACTTTTGGGGTTGGTGTGTTGTGCGTCAACACACAGAGTGCAATGAGATTGAGTGTTTGTGTGGGGGGGAGGAAGGCTCAGTTAATTTCATTGTACACAGGTTGTACATTGACAATAAAGGTATTATTATTATTATTACCAACTTCTAAGGGAGTCCATTCCACAAATGACTTACGGCTGTTTACGGCTGTATCACCATCAATGGGTTCTTTGCCATCTGGAAGTCAAATGCTGTTTCTACAATTATGAAATCTTCACCCACCTAGTTACTATTGCATACACTTTACAACAGTGAGTGAAATATCCCAAAATAAGAATCCAGGGTCATGTGTTCACCACTTAATCAAGGTTGGACACGGGTGGCGCTGTGGTCTAAATCACTGAGTCTCTTGGGCTTGCCGATCAGAAGGACAGTTGTTAGAATCCCCACGACAGGGTGAGCTCCCATTGCTCTGTCTCAGCTCCTGCCAACCTAGTAGTTCAATAGCAAGCTAGTGCAAGTAGATAAATAGGTACCATGCAGCGGGAAGGTAAACAGCATTTCCGTGCACTCTGGTTTGTCATGGTGTTCTGTTGCACCACAGTCATGCTGGCCACAAGACCCGGAAAACTGTCTGTGGACAAACACTGGCTGAAAGTGAGATGAGCACCGCAACCCCATAGTCACCTTTGATTGGACTTAACCATCCAGGGGTCCTTTACCTTTTAATGGCATGTTGCATCACCCAGGAGTTGTGCTGTATGCACCAAGAGATGTATCCCGTTCCTTTGCAGTGCAACAGAGGCTCACCTCTCAAATGCTCCTTTGCTGATACCCTTAAAAGGCTGCTTGCCCAATGATTCAGAATAAATGTTATGAGGGCTCTTACTAATTTATGAGTTAGTGGATCCTGCACATGCAGGAGAAAAATGCTACAATGGCATCTTTCTTTCTTTCTTTCGACAATGTCTTGCTTGACTTGGACCAAAAATGTCAGCAAATTCCCGGCTTTGCAAAAATGATCTGGTTCTTTCAAGAGTAGCGGTGGTGGAGTTTGTTCTGGCCAGTTCTGAGCTTTGGAACAGACTTTGGCTCAAACATCTAGTAGTTCTCTTCTAGGCTCATTCCTTGCAAAGATAAAAGTCTTCATTTGCCTTTGAAGTGGGGTGAGGGGAAATAGCCTTTTCGAAAGCTTAGCCAACGGTGCTTACTTTAGAGTCCAACAATACTTATTTAAGGCTTTGTCCACAATTCCACAAATTATATATATTCGGGGAAGCATTTAACCTTTAAAAAGGAGTGACTATGTCAGCATTATGGAAGGTTGTGATTTTTTTGGTATTTGTTCCCCCTGGTATTAATTCTATGGGTTGCTGCAGGATTTTATACCCAGTGCTATTCAAGATCTCTATAAAGGGAGTGGTCCATAGATTTGAGATGACACTCAGCTCTGTTTCTCCACAACATCTGAATCAGGTGAGATCATGTAGACCAGAGGTCAGAAACCTAAGGCCTATGGGCCGGAAGCAACCCGCAGAGGTCGTTTGACTGCTCATGAGCTGCCCACAAACTGAATTGCCCACTTGCACGCTGCGCTAAAGTGGTGCAGCACGGCGCGGGGACTCGCTTCCGTGGCACCGGTCTATGGAGGGATCTTCGCAGGACCGATCCGGTCCAGGCAAGATAAACCTTGCTGACCCCTGATGTAGACCCTTGACCAGAGTCTGGATGCAGCAGATGAGAGTGAATAGGCTAAATATTACGAATAACTTCCTAATATATGTTGGAAATGCAAGGAAAAAGAAGGGACTTTTTATTATATGTGATGGGAATGTAGAGAAATTTTAAAAAATTGGGAAATGATATATAATGAGTCAAAGAAAATGTTTAGATTAACATTTGTAAAAAAGCCTGAAGCATTTTTGTTACGGATTGTAGGGAAAGACCTGCCAAGGGAAATGAAGAACATATCTATGTATGCGACAATGGCGGTAAGAGTCTTAATAGCACAAGGATGGAAGAATGAAGAAATCCTGACAAAAGAACAGTAGCAAGAGAAATTGATGGACTATGCAGAACTGGCAAAACTGACGCACAAACTACGTGATAAGGACAACTGTGACTTTAAAGAAGAATGGGAACCTTTTACAAAGTACTTAAAGAAACAACTAAATGAGTTGGACTCCTTGGCAGGCTTTGAATAAACATACACAAATTTATTTGTTAAAGTTACAGATAGGTAGCCGTGTTGGTCTGCCATAGTCAAAACAAAAAAAATCCTTCCAGTAGCACCTTAAAGACCAACTAAGTTAGTTCTTGATATGAGCTTTCGTGTGCATGCACACTTCTTCAGATACACTGAAACAGAAGTTACCAGACCCTTCTATATAGTGAGAAGGTGGGGAGGGGTATTACTCAGAAGGGTGGTAGGAATGGGTGATTGGCAGATAGCTGTGATGAGCCTGTTGACGACTCTTAACGACTGCAATAGGTCTTACAGGAAAAAGCAAGGGGTGAGAAGGTGAAAAATGGCTTTGTCATGTATAATGAGATAAGAATCCAATGTATTTGTTCAGACCAGGTCTCTCCATGGTTTTAAGTTTGGTAATAAGTTGCAATTCAGCAGCTTCCCTTTCCAGTCTATTTCTGAAATTCCTTTGTAGTAAAACAGCTACTTTGAGATCTTGTATAGAATGTCCTGGGAGATTGAAGTGTTCTCCTACTGGTTTCTCTGTCTTGTGATTCCTGATGTCAGATTTATGTCCGTTTATTCTTTGGCGTAAGGTTTGGCCTGTTTGTCCAATATAGAGAGCTGAAGGACACTGTTGGCATTTGATGGCATACACAATGTTAGACGATGAGCAATTAAATAGTCCCGAGATGGTATGTGTGATGTTGTTGGGGCTTGGGCAACTTATTACCAAACTTAAAACCATGGAGAGACCTGGTCTGAACAAAGACATTAGATTCTTATCTCATTATAGACTTCCGGGTCGGCGCCATCGCCGAATGGCGGGCTCCCTCCGAGCTCCGGAGGGAGCCGGCTTGGCAGGGGCTGGGTCCTACCGCACCGGCGATGCGGGGACCCTTAAAAACCACGGCCAGATTGAGGCCGTGGACATGGAGACTCGGCTGGCACCGTTAGCGCTCTCCCGACTCGTGAAGGAGCCTTTTTAAAGGCTACGGATCGGGTGCCGGGGAGAAGCGTGGTGCTTTGAGTTCTCTGCTATCCCTGCCGAGCGCAGCCGCATGCCATCCGGCGGAGAGCGCTGACTTCTTCTATTGAAAATTCGGCTCTAAAGAAGAACCCGTGAGTAATTGGAATATGGACTAAAAAAAAGGGGGATAAATTTTTAAAATTCGGAGCGAACGGGGGAGGTGGAAAAAAGGAAGTCAGCCCACCCCTAAATTGTAGAAGAGCCAAAACAAAGGACTGGACAACTAAGATCGCGTGTAACCTTATCTTGCCGAATCAGCAACTTCGCGAGGGAAAATTATAAGATTGAGCTGGAGGAGAAAAGTGGAATTGTTTTAAAAAAAGCAACCCCCCCGGAATCCCTGGAGCGATTCGTGAAACTGCCTGGAGAAAAGTGATGGAGGTTTTGACAGCTGTCAAAGAGCTGTCAAAAAGGAAGATTAAAATAGAGACTTTGTTATGAGGACTTTGCCGGTTATATTTGTTACAAATTGAATACAAACTGTTTTAAATATCGGTCAACAAGCTACTTGGTCTGGTGGAGGTGATTCTGGAAGGGAACTTTGTTACTGCAATCCACCTAGAGGAACCGAGGGACATTGCATGTGTTTTTCACAGGAAATCTGAACAGCTGAATGGAACTTTCAATCTCCTGGGAAACTGCAGGAATGGAACAATATTTTGTCTACAGAGGTCTACACACTACAGGAAACAATGGAACTATTTGTTGGAAAATGAAAGGAACATGATGTAATGCTTTGCTCCATGAATAACAAACCTCTGCAGAGACACTAGAAACTTTTGGAAAAAGAACATTTCTGTGGGAGAACAGAGAAATAAAAAGGAGGAGAATGATTGATAAGAACAAGGAAATAACAAGAACTGGACAGAACTGGGGCAACATTTGGGATATTCAGGTTTGACAAGCTTATGGATACAAAATTGGAGTTTTTACTCCTGGATATAAAAACCTGGATAGAAGAAATGGGCCCTTATTTGATAGACTCCTTCTACGATTGGACATCTGTAATTAAAGACTGGCAAAGAACCGGAGGGACATAGTGTAATGTGGGAACTCCAGGAAGATATTAGAAGTGGAGGGATAGGTGAAACGCAAAGGGGAAAGAGGGGAGGGAAAATTGGAATCCAAAGGCTGTAAAATTATTATTCATATTTATCTTATTTCCATCTGTACTATGTTTGAAAGGGGGAAACTCGTGGAAGGGTATAGATCGATCTTAGGGGATGAGAATTTGGATAAATTGGGTTATTGATGAAGAGTGTAACTTGGGGATAAGAATTTGTTGAATTTAATTGCTTATTTGGAAGATTTGGAACACAAGAGGGGGTAGGGAGGGGAAGTCCTAGTTATTGGCAATAGATTGGATTTAATTTGTTTTGATTTGTTTTAATTTGGAAAACCTTAATAAAAATTATTATTAAAAAAAATAGATTCTTATCTCATTATACATGACAAAGCCATTTTTCACCTTCTCACCCCTTGCTTTTTCCTGTAAGACCTATTGCAGTCGTTAAGAGTCATCAACAGGCTCATCACAGCTATCTGCCAATCACCCATTCCTACCACCCTTCTGAGTAATACCCCTCCCCACCTTCTCACTATATAGAAGGGTCTGGTAACTTCTGTTTCAGTGTATCTGAAGAAGTGTGCATGCACACGAAAGCTCATACCAAAAACTAACTTAGTTGGTCTTTAAGGTGCTACTGGAAGGAATTTTTTTGTTTATTTGTTAAAGTAATAGATGGATAACTTAGAGATTTTTACATTTTTATAATATGCAGAGAACAATATATGTTAGTAAACCGGAAAGAGGAACTGAGGGAAGTCGTAGGTGGGAGGGAGAGGGGGATATGTGGGGTGGGAGGGGGGAAATGGGGGAAAATACAATTGTTGAAATAATTTTTTATGTGAAAATAGTCAATAATTTTTTTTTATTAAAAAAATATTAGGAATAACTTTCTGACCGTAAGAGCTGTCCAACAGTAGAATGGTCTCCCTTGGGAGATTGTGGACTCTCCTTCCTTGGAGGTTTTTAAGCAGAGGTCGGATGTCCATCTGTCATAGCTGAGATTCCAGGGGGTTTGACTAGATGACCCTCAAAGTCCTTTCCAACTCTACAATTCTATGAACTTTCATCATCCCTGACATCTGCATGCTGTGGCTAATAGGAGTTGCAGTTCCAAACATTCGGCAGGCCCCACATTGCCTACCCCTGAAATTAGACTAGAAGTCATGATGTACGGGGAAGTAAATTTGTAAGCGGCAATATATATGAACATTGCACAGAAGTCTCAGGTGCTTATCAGTCTATAAGAAATGGAAATGTTTCATTTTGTTATCACCACCGCCCTGCCTCTTTCCTTGTTGTGACTGCAGGCTCACAAAATATGGAAGGAAGGAGGAAGAGTCATGTGGTATCCTGAAGACTAACCAAGTTTTTCTGGCATAAGCTTTTTTGATAACCAGAAATTCAATCAAAGAACTCCTCAATTTAAATGAGTCAAGGCGTTTTCCTTCTGAGCCTAATATTGCCAGATATTCCATTCAAATGTGTCAAGGCCAGTTTCCTTCTGTGCCTAATATTGCTAAAAATAAATAAAAAATCAGGTAAGGAGATGTATATTCCATTTGACAAAGGAATGTGTTATTTGCAATAGCGTATGGAGCAAGGCTTCAAGTTCCGCAGGACAGGAAGAACAGGAAATGTAGCTGAAACAAAGCTTTTGAGATAGCAGCGCTCCTTAAGGAACCCAAATATCTTCATAGGCATTTCCGATGGGTAGAAGCCAGGTCAGAAAAACTGTAAGGACTTTTAAGCACACGTGATAACAGAGCTGAAAACAGCTCTGAACACACCCAAAACACAAAGCCTCACGTAGGTCATCGCTGGCGCTCATTGAGTCTGGTAGGGTGGAAGGCAGGGAGGCCAACAGTAGGTGGCGCTAGAGCCCATGACGGGCAGAGCTATCCCGCTTCCTGGTTGTAAGAAAGAAGGCAGGAAGGTGGGGGCTTGCTGAGCTCAGAGTAAAGTTGGCAGGGCAGCGGTCCATTCATCCTAATGGACCAGTCTTCACTGCTTCCAATATTTCACTGGTGGAAGCACAGCTGTTCCCCATATCCCTTACATTGCCTTTAGAGCCTGTGGGTCGCAATCTGAAATCCAAAGTCTTACTGGGAGTTATGGGCCAGAGATGACGGTCGATCCCTGAACAGCAGCAGCAGCAGCTGGCAACTGCTTTTAAAGGGAAGTGTCCTGATCCCTCTGGCTACAATATGAGAGTAGCTGTTAACAGGATGGGACATGACATTGATGATCCAATTAGTGAGCCCTGAATGGATTACAAGAAGGCAGACAGGCAACTGTTTAGTGGGAAGATGGAATATGTTTTATTATATTATGGAATAGTAAAACACAAGGCAATGTGCAGCCATATTAGGAAATATTGGAAGTACTAAAAGTCTGGATGATGATTATGATGATGCTCCTAAACATAGAATAGAATCATAGAATCATAGAGTTGGAAGAGACCACAAGGGCCATCGAGTCCAACCCCCTGCCAAGCAGGAAACACCATCAGAGCACTCCTGACATATGGTTGTCAAGCCTCTGCTTAAAGACCTCCAAAGAAGGAGACTCCACCACACTCCTTGGCAGCAAATTCCACTGTCGAACAGCTCTTACTGTCAGGAAGTTCTTCCTAATGTTTAGGTGGAATCTTCTTTCTTGTAGTTTGGATCCATTGCTCCATGTCCGCTTCTCTGGAGCAGCAGAAAGCAACCTTTCGCCCTCCTCTATGTGACATCCTTTTATATATTTGAACATGGCTATCATATCACCCCTTAACCTCCTCTTCTCCAGGCTAAACATGCCCAGCTCCTTTAACCGTTCCTCATAAGGCATCGTTTCCAGGCCTTTGACCATTTTGGTTGCCCTCCTCTGGACACATTCCAGTTTGTCAGTGTCCTTCTTGAACTGTGGTGCCCAGAACTGGACACAGTACTCCAGGTGAGGTCTGACCAGAGCAGAATACAGTGGCACTATTACTTCCTTTGATCTAGATGCTATACTCCTATTGATGCAGCCCAGAATTGCATTGGCTTTTTTAGCTGCCGCGTCACAATGTTGGCTCATGTCAAGTTTGTGGTCAACCAAGACTCCTAGAACCTTTTCACATGTACTGCTCTCAAGCCAGGTGTCACCCATCTTGTATTTGTGCCTCTCATCTCCAGTTAGGGCTGAGGAATAGAGTTCTGCCAGTCAGTTCAGACAATACTGAGGTGGATGGACCAGTTGCCTGACTTGGAACAAGGCAGGATATTAATAGACGGATAGCAAATTGTTTTTATATGCAATAACGGCAGGACGAATATTATTGGCACAGAAATGGAAGCAAGAAGAACTACCAATGAAAGAAGAGTGGCAAATGAAGAAGAAGAGAAGAGTTTGGATTTGATATCCCTCTTTATCACTACCCGAAGGAGTCTCAAAGCGGCTAACATTCTCCTTTCCCTTCCTCCCCCACAACAAACACTTTGTGAGGTGAGTGGGGCTGAGAGACGTCAGAGAAGTGTGACTAGCCCAAGGTCACCCAGCAGCTGCATGTGGAGGAGCGGAGACACAAACCCGGTTCACCAGATTACGAGTCTATCGCTCTTAACCACTGCATCACACTGGCTCTCTAAATGAAATTAATGGACTATGCAGAATTAGATAAGGTGACAGGAAGGATCCGAAATCTGCGGGACCAGAGATTCTTAAGAGGACTGGAGTAAATATTTGAACTATTTGAAATGCAATTGTAATAAACAGATTACGCTAGTAGAACCGCAAGAGGTTTTGTAAGGAGGACTGCATGAAATAGTGCAATGAAGACTATGAAGAGAGTTATTAGTTAAGGACGACTAGGTGATAAGTGATAAGGGATAAAGATTGAAAAATCTTCAGAGGTGGCTGATGGTAGTCCAAAACATTGTATAAGATAAGAAAATATGTTAAATGATTGTTGGAAAGGATATGGTAAAAATTATATGTATATATATATATATATATATATATATATATATATATATATATTTGCTTTCGTATATATATATATATATATATATATATATATATATATATATATATGCAGGTTTTGGTGTCCTCGGGTGTCTTCCCGTGTAAAAGTTGGGGTGTCTAGGCGACGTTTCGACGAGGTCTCACTCGTCATCTTCAGGCTGGTGCTTTCGGCTTCTTGTTACTGGAACAGAGCGGGATCTCAATGTTTGAGTTCCTATAAATACTGTAGAGGGTGTGTGGTGTCTAGCCTCCAATGTTCTGGGCAGAGAGGAAGTTCCCAGGCTAGTGTGCCTTTTCTTCTTTTGTTCCTTAATTACTTGAGAGATACCTTGAGTGATTTCTTGAGTGATATCCTGAGTACCACTTAGGTGGGTCATTAGGTGTGGATTAGTTGCTACAGATAAAATTAGCAAAATCCTCCATAAACACAATATCAAAACAGCCTTTTGCACCAACCAAAAAATAGCCAATATCCTCAGAAACCCCAAGGATAAAATCCAGTTGGAAAACCAAGGGATCTATGAAATACCCTGCAAAGTCTGCCCAGCCACGTACATTGGACAAACAAACAGACGAATAAATGCACGTATCGCAGAACACAAGAATGCCGTCAAAAAAGAAGAAAAAACTTCCTCTCTTTTCCAACACATGAAAGAAACAGGACACGAAATTAATTTTGCAGATTCCAAATTGCTCTTTAACACGGAACATCACCACAAGAGAATAATCATGGAAGCCATCGAGATAGAGAAACACCCTCACAACATGAACAAGCGTGACGACACATCCCGCTTGCCAGACATCTGGAAATTAGCCCTCCCCACAAAAACTGACACCAGATCCAGAGGCACACAGAACGCCAACACCAATCAACCACACCAGACCCAAACCCAGACCCTCTCCACAGATGAATTACTGACACCATCCAGTAGCCAATCCATGGTGGCACCTCCGGATGCTGCACCCCCCTGCAATCCCTACACAGATCTGGCTGACACAAGCCACAAAACCACAGCTCGCCCCTATACACGAAGCCAAGCCAAAGCACAACTAAGTGCAATACAGCCATCTTCTCAGGAAAACTCTTCACAAAGTTCAAGAGGTCAAGACACAAAGACTTTAGCAACTAATCCACACCTAATGACCCACCTAAGTGGTACTCAGGATATCACTCAAGAAATCACTCAAGGTATCTCTCAAGTAATTAAGGAACAAAAGAAGAAAAGGCACACTAGCCTGGGAACTTCCTCTCTGCCCAGAACATTGGAGGCTAGACACCACACCCCCTCTACAGTATTTATAGGAACTCAAACATTGAGATCCCGCTCTGTTCCAGTAACAAGAAGCTGAAAGCACCAGCCTGAAGATGACGAGTGAGACCTCGTCGAAACGTCGCCTAGACACCCCAACTTTTACACGGGAAGACACCCGAGGACACCAAAACCTGCATTCCTGTACCCGTGAAAATCTACGAAAGCATATATATATATATATATATATATATGGAGAGAGGTTGGGGTTGGCCTAAGGTGTGGTTATTTGTTCGTGATTGGCTGTTGTGAACTTTGTTTTCATGTCTGAGTGGGATGGGTGGGTGTTTTTGAGTCAGGTTAGCCATATTAATTCATATGCTATTGGTGGATTCTTGTCATTGTCTTGTTGTGCTGTGATATGATAAAGGGAAGCCGTACCATGAAGGCGTCTTCTTCTATTTGTCCCCGTGTCAGTTTCAGTTTATTGGTTAATTTCTCTAATAAGGCTGTTTCCCATACTGTTCGGTACCATTGGTCCATGCTTACTCCTGACAGGTCTCTCCAGTGTCTGGTTATGATGTTTCTGGCTGCTGAGAGTAGGTGCATTACAGGTGTGCCTTTTTATCCTCACTCACCTCACAGAGTGTTTGTTGGGGGGGAGGAAGGGAGAGGAGATTGTTAGCAGCTTTGAGACTCCTTAGGGTAGTGATAAAGCGGGATATCAAATCCAAACTCCTCCTCCTCCTCCTCCTCCTCCTCTTCTTCTTCTTCTTCTAAATATGGTGTTATTGATTTCCATTATATAACAACAATTACAAAAGAAAAAGAAAATTAAAGAAAAAACCTACAAAAACAAAATCCTAATTTAACCTCCTCTCCAGGAAAACCAGTCTATTTAAATTTGCTGAAGTCCAAAAACCATCTGTTAAATAAATAAATGTGAACCCTCTCTCCTATAAATAGGACTTTTAACAGTGCTTATCATTGGTTGGATCATGTCCTCCATGCGCAACAAACATCTCACCCATATCCTGGTTTGCGCCCTCTGAGTGCAACTTGCCTTCAGTGGAACGAAGTTGAAAAGTTTAAACAGTGACTACATTTTATAACCACCCTTTTCATTAAATTGGAAGAAAAAAAAGGAGGACGACGAAAGGGGAGGCAGCAGAGATCAAAGTGCCCCACCATAAACGTTAATTGCAGCCACACACTCGAATGTTCATGGGCGTTTGAAACGTTTCCAAATAAGACATTGTTGTAGCTGGGTGAGGGTGGGGGAATGGGTCGGAGCGAGCTAATCATTTGCCGAGCTTGTTTACTTTGTCTCAGGCTTATCTGGTAAAGATTTCAACTACTTTCATGGCTGAGGTGGAATTCTGACCCTCTTTAAGTCAACCCGAGTTGGGTTATTGATTCCGGTGGGTCAAAAACTCACCCCCGGGACTTGCAAGCTTGCATGATTGTAGGGTCAGCCTGTGAGGGCTGCCAAACCTTCGAGCTTCAGTAGGAAAACAAGCCATGTGATCCATCAGTTAAGACTGCAGACTTTGGACATCGTGTGTGTGTGTGTGTGTGTGTGATCCATTCAGTTCAAAAATGCCAAGGATGCACACATGGCACCTCTCCTATAAGCGCAGGCAGTTGGCGTTGTACCTACCCAACATGGGTACCCAAACCTCCATCTAAAACCCCAAATGCTTCAGTGGGTTGGGGGCAACACCCGTCAACGCTGCTCTGATTTGGCCCATGTGGCTCCCTTCCTCAAATGGAGACCCCATTCCTCAAAGGACCACTGGACACAGATCGAGAGAAGCCAAGTTGCAGGCCGGTAGCTGGTGCCTTAGAATAAGTAGTATTATCTTGATCCTGTAGCACACACAAACACCAACTGCGCATTGTGCCTTTGGGCTTGAAGCACAAATAAAATCTCACCGGTGTTTAGAGTGTCAGACTAGGACCTGGGAGACCAGGGTTCGAATCCCCACTGGGCCATGAAGCTCACTGGCTGACCTAGAGTCCAGCTGTCCTTTGTCAACAACAAATTGTTGCTGTTTTTTATGTTGAATATATGCTATATGGTAATTTATGAACCTAATAGGTATCTAAAGCCATTTGCACATAACAAAATATGTATTTTATCAAAGTAATTGTTGAACTGCAATACAATTAAAGGTAAAGGTAAAGGTACCCCTGCCCGTACGGGCCAGTCGTGTCCGACTCTAGGGTTGTGCGCTCATCTCACTTAAGAGGCCGGGAGCCAGCGCTGTCCGCAGACACTTCCGGGTCACGTGGCCAGCGTGACGAAGCTGCTCTGGCGAGCCAGCACCAGCTCAGCACACGGAAACGCTGTTTACCTTCCCGCTATAAAGCAGTACCTATTTATCTACTTGCACTTAGGGGTGCTTTCGAACTGCTAGGTGGGCAGGAGCTGGGACCGAAAGACGGGAGCTCACCCCGCTGCGGGGATTCGAACCACCAACCATACGATTGGCAAGTCCTAGGCACTGAGGCTTTACCCACAGCGCCACCCATGTCCCTGAAATACAATTAAGAATAAGTATATTTTTGGGGTGCCCCCAAGAGAGTGGGGCTCTAAATTACAGCTTGTTTATCTTATACGTAAATCCAGCACTGGTTGTGGGATTAAATGAGGAGAACCGTGGACGCCACTTGGAGCTCCTTGGAGAAAAAAGTGGGATGTGAATGCAATAGATTAACTTAGAAATAATAATAATAATCCTGGAGCCACAAATGTTGACTGCCTTTATTTGTGGTTGTCATCAACTCCAAGATTATTTAGGAGTGTATAGGGTTTTGGGGGGCATTGCACCCCTGGGTGGCATTGTAGCGTTCCCTACTTTGCTGCCTCCAGGGCCCTGCTTCCACTTAACTCAAACCCTCCAACATTTCTCTAATGCAAATAGGGATGTCCTATTCAATTAATAATAATAATAATAATAATAATAATAATAATACCCCACCAATCTGACAAGGTTGCCCCAGCTACTCTAGGCGGCTTCCAACATACAGTGGTAGCTTGGGTTACAGATGCTTCAGGTTACAGACTCCGCTAACCCAGAAGTAGTACCTCAGGTTAAGAACTTTACCTCAGGATGAGAACAGAAATTGCATGATGGCAGCGCAGCAGCAGCAGGAGGCCCCATTAGCTAAAGTGGTACCTCAGGTTAAGAACAGTTTCAGGTTAAGAACGGACCTCCAGAACAAATTAAGTTCTTAACCTGAGGTACCACTGTATATAAAAACATAGTAAAACATTAGGCATTTTAAAATTTCCCTATACCGAACTGCCTTCAGATGTCTTCCAAATGTTGTATAGTTACTTATTTCCAGTGCTTTTTTTCCTGGGGGGGGGGGGACACAGGAGTATACATACCCCTAAACATTTTGTGAATCTTTGTACTTTTGTTCATTTACTGTATTTATTTTCCCCGATTTGAACTATAAAATGGTGATTTTCTTGAGTCAGAATGAGGGTACCCCTAAACATTTTTTAATAGAAAAAAGCACTGCCTATTTCCTTGACTTGAGATCACCTGACTCCATACCCACTGATGAAAATGAGGACGTCTTCCAATACCCTACAACATTTCTCCAATTCTGGGATCAAACCAGAAACCGGGGTGGCTTCTTTAAATTCAGGACTGTCCCTGGAAAATAGGGACACTTGGAGGGTCTTCTCTGGTCTGGAGGGTCAGAGAAATTCTCAGAGGAGACAGCCTCTCTGAAAGGCTGTTTTGCTCTTTTTTCAAATGTTATAAGAACGTAAGGTCTCAAATATATAAATTTAATGTTCATAAATGTACAAGGCAAACACATACATAAATATACAAACCACATGTCTGAAACAGTACAGGAAGACAGTCCTGAAACCATTTTGACTCTCCCAAACCGACCTCAAATGTTTCTCTGCAAGGAGGGAGGAAATGAAATAACCATTGTCTCTTTGCTTACAAATCCTGCCTTAAGGGCACATTTAAGATATGGATAGGGTGAGTCTGTGACCTGGACTCAGGAATTGGGTATTTATCATCACAAAAGGCTGATCACCAAAGAATTGATGCTTTTGAATTATGGTGCTGGAGGAGACTCTTGAGAGTCCCATGGACTGCAAGAAGATCAAACCTATCCATTCTGAAGGAAATCAGCCCTGAGTGCTCACTGGAAAGACAGATCCTGAAGCTGAGGCTCCAATACTTTGGCCACCTCATGCGAAGAGAAGACTCCCTGGAAAAGACCCTGATGTTGGGAAAGATGGAGGGCACAAGGAGAAGGGAACGACAGAGGACGAGATGGTTGGACAGTGATCTCGAAGCTACTAACATGAGTTTGACCAAACTGCGGGAGGCAGTGGAAGACAGGAGTGCCTGGCGTGCTCTGCTCCAGGGGGTCACGAAGAGTCGGACGTGACTAAACGACTAAACAACAACAACATCACAAAAGGATGGCCAGGCTCTCCATGTAAACACATCAACAGGTTTCCTGCCCGACAGGATTCTGTTGTAGATGCCCCTTCTGTGATGTATGTATGACGTATTAGGGGGGTGGTCTTGGGCTGCAGGGTGGCAATTTAAAAAGTCTATATAAAGCCATGCACACCATTGTTCTGGGTTGCTCCTCCCTCCTTCATGTGGTGAGTGAGGACCCTGTTGCAACAGTTCAATAAAGATCAGGATTACTAAACTGTTTTGCATCTCAATATTCTCTTGTTGGCTTCTGTTATTTTCTCCTACTGATAGAGAACCCACTTAAGGACTCTACACAGGCTCTTGGGTACCCCATAAGGGAAAAAGGGCAGATTTTGTTTACAACAGGAGGAAGATGTATTAGACTGCAACATGGACCAAGTTCAGCAGGCAACATTGTGCAGGCCTTGCTGTTAACGTTGAACTCTGCGTCTTGGCTAACCCACTTAGTTGCCCGCAAGACAGTTCAAACAAAACCTTCCCCTGGCTTGGCCTGAACAGGGCCTGAGATGGATCCGAAGACTAGAGATGGGCACGACTTCCTAAAGGGCACCTCTCAGATCTCTCCCTCCCTCCCTGTCCTTTAGTTTTTACAAAAGGAATTGTCTCCTGCCCCAAGAAAGGCATTTGTCTGAAAAGGTCAAGGCCCTCAGCTGCTGCCGTTCCAGAGCATCGTTGCTGCCAAACACGACTCTGTTGTTTATGGGTGCCAAGGATTAATTATGAGGTTAAAATGACTTGCCCATTTGGAAACCCACAAAAGGAGGTTTTGTACAATTGCACACCTGATTTATGTGACCTCTCCAGCTAGGAGTGGCACCAGTTTTAATGGGAAGAAAAGGAAATTTGGCTCCAGCCCTACAGCATCTTAGCAAAGCCCCAAGGCAGCAAAACTTGAACCTGTTATGTACTGAGCTGAATCCTAGAACAATAGGATCCAGAATGCAGCAGTCTGATTGGTCCGCAGAAGCCACCCAATCCAGCTCCAGGTGGAAGTGAATCAGCAACCTGATTGGCCTGCAGGAGCAGCCAATCAGGCTTCTGGAGGAAGTGAATCCGCAACCTGATTGGCCTACAGGAGCAGCTCGGAATTAGCCAATCTCGCAGGGCCCATTGTGTAAATAATGTATGTGTAGCTAGACGTTTGGGACGCGGGTGGCGCTGTGGGCTAAACCACAGAGCCTAGGACTTGCTGATCAGAAGGTCGGTGGCTTGAATCCCCGTGACGGGGTGAGCTCCCATTGCTCGGTCCCTGCTTCTGCCAACCTAGCAGTTCAAAAGCACGTCAACTGCAAGTAGATAAATAGATACTGCTCCGGCGGGAAGGTAAACGGCATTTCCATGCGCTGCTCTGGTTCGCCAGAAGTGGCTTAGTCATGCTGGCCACATGACCCGGAAGCTGTACGCCGGCTCCCTTGGCCAGTAAAGCAAGATGAGCACCACAACCCCAGAGTCGGCCACGACTGGACCTAATGGTCAGGGGTCCCTTTACCTTTAGCTAGACGTTTGGGGGAAAGTTTCATTCATTGCTACTAGGAGCTGAATAAAGAGCATGAAATTCACAATCAACTCAGAGTATATTTTAGAACCCAAACCAGGTGATGTATTAGTTTTATCTCTGTGTCCTCAGGAAACAGGGATGTTGTTGGTGATCTCTACAAAAATTGCCGCATTGGGCGCCTAGTGTGGGGGTTCAGAAGGCCTAATCCTTTGCCTCCCACTATGGCTATGATTTTATCGCAAACACACAGCATTGCAAGCAATTTGCAAAGGGGGGGGGACTAACATTCATTAAATGGGAGCTTTTTCCCTATGAAAATTGCTGAGTTGATTTGAATTTGGATTTGAGTTGATTGGAATTGAGAGAATAGCAAAGGGGTACAGGATTAAAGCCTTCTGGGTCGAAATCTTTAGCAGTTTGCATAAATCAGGGGCACCAACTATAGGGGGGAAAGAGGCTTCAGCCCCCTCAATATTTCTGAACTGGGTGCCAAGCTCTCCCCCAAATTTTGAGGGGGCCTCCATCCCCCGCTGCCCCTGGGTAAGTACTGGCCCCTATGGGTCACGTGACACCAGCCCCCTTGATGTGGGGGAGCAAATTAGAGCCCCCGGTGTAAAGTATCTTGCATTTAAGTAAACGGTTTAAATCACACAGCTGTACGTAGAAGTCAAATTTCAGGAGAAATCTTTTCCTGAATCTCATGTATTAATTTCCAACTTGTTGTTGTTTCACTACGTTCTTCTCTCCAAAGGAACGCAAAAGCACTTTTCAAAAATCAAAACACACAGTACAATGTGACCGAAAACAGGGTTAACAATAAGAGAAAGGCAAGTCTAAGGAAGTTTTTAATGTTTGATATTTTATCGCTTTTTATTGTCATTATTAATATTCTGTTGGGAGCTGCCCAGAGTGGCTGGGGAAACCCAGCCAGATGGGTGGGGTATAAATAAATTATTATTATTATTATTATTATTATTATTATTATTATTATTATTATTAACAGCAGCAGCAGCAGCAGACAAAACATTGAAACAGTTTAATGAAAAGAACCAAAGGACCATTAGCAATATTTGTATCCTCGTCGTGATTTGCAATAATAAAAACACTCTGATACTCGAGCCCTTTCAGAGCAAACTGCTCTTGGCATCTCTCCTCATCCTGCAATTTCACAGTTTGTGCAAAGTCCAAATACATAGGCACATGACTGAATCCTCATTTGAACTAATTTTGTAACGTGAAAACTGCTCAATGTTTCCCTTACGCGTTTCCTTAGCATTTCCGCAACACATTCTATATCTATTCCAAAAAAATAAAATAAAATATCCCTGGTGATAGTTTGCTAACATGTTTTGTAGCTTATCAAAGTCATTTGGCCTTTATTGGGTTTTCTTCCTTACCTCCCCCTCCTTTTGTATTGTTACCTGCCTTTGAGCAGGCACGACTAATATCATTAAGATCTCACTTGGTGCTAATGTCTGTTTTCTGTCCTGCGTGTTTCATTTTCATAGTAAGGAAAAGATGAACTTTCACCGTCACAACATCTAAACTCAAAGCCTCTTTCAAAGAGGTCAGTTGCAAATCTTTACCCTCCCCAAGGCACTGAGCCCGGTGAAAATTGCCACACTGTTCTCAGCCTTGCAGAAGACCTTGGGCCGGCAGTGACTGTATCCAACAAAAGTTATTTGCTCAAGCACTTATGACAGAAACGTCTGGAAGATTGCTACAGAAGCGGATCACGTGGGAAGCATAAAATAAATAGTAAAAACAGGAATGATTAAACCAAGATGTATCTTCAAAAGGGATTTTGAAGATAGCAACACACGGAATTGCTTATTGCTTGTTTTTTTTTCTTGCAAAGTTCCTTCCAAATGAGCTGCCACATAAGGCCTCTTGGGTTGAATTTTCACTCATCTGGTGCAGAGAGCAGAGCAAAGCTAGTAAGAAAGAGTGGCTAGAAATCTGAGCTAAGAGAATCATATAGTCATAGAATTGTAGCGTTGGAAGGGAGCCTTAGGGTCATCTAGTCCACCCCCCTGCAATGCAGGAATCTTTTGCCCAATGTGGGGCTCGAACACACAAGCCGGAGATTAAGAGCCTCATGGTGTACCTGTTGAGAAGAATTACCATATTTATCACTCCGTAGGACGCACTTTTTTCTTCCTAAAAAGTAAGGGGAAATGTCTGTGCGTCCTATGGAGCGAATGCGTGGTCCCTGGAGCTGAATTGCCCGGGGCGAAAGGCAGATCATGCTTTTTTTTTTTTTTGAAAGAGGGAAGTGGGTGTTGAAACAAAGCTGCTGATCGGCAAGCGATTGGGAGGGAGAATAAGGGACGCTAGAGATAAAGGAGGCTGCCTGGGAGGGAGGAGGTAAAGACAGCGAACTTGCAAGGAAAGGAGAGGAGACAGGAAGACTAAAGCAATGAGGAGAGAAATTAGAAGAAAAGGGGGAGCAAAAAACTGCTCCAGCTAAGGAAAAGACACTAAGGCAAACAAGGAATTGAAAGGAAGCAGCTGATCAGTAAGTGATCGGGAGGGAGATAAGGGATGCTAGCAATAAAGGAGGCTGCCTGGGAAGGGGGCGGTAAAAGCACATGGATCCTCAGGATTTTTGCATTGGGTCACCCCAAATTCACCATCAGATCACATAGCATGTCCATGGCTACAGCCCGCACCAAAAAAACCCACACGCACGCACTGTTGTGTGGGGCCGCAATGGCTCAAAAACGTGGTTACAAAGCACAGATCTACATGGATCCTCAGGAGTTTTGCATTGGGTCACCCCAAATTCATCATCAGATCACATAGCATGTCCATGGCTATAGCCTTTACCAAAAAAATCACACATCCACTGTTTCGTGGGGCCGCAATGGCGCAAAAACGTGGTTACAAAGCACATATCCACACGGATTCTAGAATTTTTGCATTGGGCTACCCCAAACTCACCATCAAATCACATGTCTGTGGCCACAGCATGAACCACAAAAATCATACATCCACTGTTTCATTCAGAATATTTTTTTTCTTGTTTTCCTCCTCTAAAAACTAGGTGTGTCTTATGGTTGGGTGTGTTTTATGGAGAGAGAAATACCATGCGGTGTTTGGCTATGCTCACAGTCACCACATTCCCCCCTCCTTTAAAGGGATCTTGTACCTTTCAGTCACTGCACGGCTGGGCAGAAATTCAACCGGGGAAGAGTTCCCTAAAAGAAAACACTGAAAACCTGCTGAATTTCTGCCTGCCGCAAGGATGTGCAGCTGCCTGAAAAACTTGGCACTCCTAGCCATTCTTAAGGCAGATTAAATTTGCAAACAGAGCAGAATGAATTCAGTCTAGACGACTGCTTCGTTTGCTGTGGAAGGAGCTAATTAATGGACTAATTGGGAGTTAATTGGAAATGATTGCTCAGCCAGGGCAGCAGAGTTCTCTGGTCGAAGCTCTTGCTGGGAATCGATGAATTTAGATCTCGACAAAAAAATAAATACTAAGGAAACCATGTTGAGAGTGAAAAGGATTGTAAAGGGCACAGTAAGTTTTGCTTGCCCCAGGCTCTGAGTAAGGGTGGCAACTTCAGGTTTTGTGCTCTTTAACAGTTGCTGCAAGTCGCATGCATTCGGCCAGTGAAACTTTCCCCTTTTACTTGGGCCACAAAAAGAGAGTTGCATCTCTTGTTAATTTCTTGTTAAGTCTGCAGCCTACCCCACAGGGTTGTTGAGAGAATAGTTTGGGGGAAGGGGAGAACCCTGAATACCTCACCTTGAGAAAATGGAGGGAAGGTGGGATAGACTGGCAATATAAAACTAAAACAAATAAAAAGGGATCATCTCAAAGTTCTTAAAGAATAATAGCCAAGCCTAGGACCCACGTACCTACAGGACCGCCTCTCCTGGTATGCCCCATGGAGGACCTTAAGGTGCACAGATAACAACATTTTGGAGGTCCCAAGTCGCAAGGTGGTTAGACTGGTCTCAACTAGGGCCAGGGCCTTTTCAGTACTGGCCCTGACTTGGTGGAACACTTTGTCACAAGAGACTAGGGCCCTGCGGGACTTGACATCTTTCTGCAGGGCCTGCAAGACAGAGCTGTTCCGCTTGGCCTTTGGTTTGGACTCAGTCTGACCTTTATGTTTCGCTCCCCTTATGGTTTTGATCTATGGGCTACTATTAAAATGAGGCTGAATTTTAAATTGCATTTTAACCTGTATTTTAAATTGGTTTCACCCCCCCTCATATTATGTTTTTACTGTAATTTTACTGGTGTTAGCCGCCCTGAGCCCGGCTCTGGCCGGGGAGGGGAGGGTATAAATAAAATTTATTATTATTATTATTATTATTATTATTATTATTATTATTATTAAGTCCAGGTGGGAAATGCACAGCCCCTAAGAGTCAGTCATCCTGAGTCTTTCTTAAACTTTTCTAGAACAGCTCAGCCTTCCTTTCCAAACATCCACCTGCGTCTGCCCCACCACCTTCTCACTTAGGGCCCTGGAATGCTGGAAAGTGGGGTGTTTAACTTTTACAATTGCAGAGTTGGAAGGGCCCCTGAGGCCATCTAGTCCAACCCTCTGCAATGCAGGAATCTCAGCTAAAGCATCCATGACAGATGACCACCCAACCTCTGCTTTAAAACTTTCTTCTTCCTATACCTGTTCCCTTTGCATTTGTAGGAACCGTTCGGTGTGGGGTCCCAGTTATACTTTGGAACTCCCCGCCTATTGAAATGAAGCAGAAATCTTCACTTTACTCTATTTGGCACCTGCTAAAGAGATTCTCATTTTGACAACGCTACCCAGACGCTTTTGAAGTCGACGTGATTTTAATCTGTTTTAGTTTTTTAACTTTTGTACAGTGGTACCTCGGGTTGCGGGACGAGGGTGGCCCTGTGGGTTAAACCACAGAGCCTAGGACTTGCCAATTAGAAGGTCGGCAGTTCAAATCCCTGTAACAGGGTGAGCTCCTGCTGCTCGGTCCCTGCTCCTGCCAACCTAGCAGTTCGAAAGCACGTCCAAGTGCAAGTAGATAAATAGGTACCACTCCGGTGGGAAGGTAAAAGGCGTTTCCGTGCGCTGCTCTGGTTCACCAGAAGTGGATTAGTCATGCTGGCCACATGACCCGGAAGCTGTACACCGGCTCCCTCGGCCAGTAAAGCGAGATGAGCACCACAACCTCAGAGTTGGCCAGTTCCTTTACCTTTACCTTACCTCGGGTTGCAGATGCTTCAGACTCCGCTAACCCAGAAATAGTACCTCGGGTTAAGAACTTTACTTCAGGATGAGAACAGAAATCGTGTGGCTGCAGCAGCAGGAGGTCCCATTAGCTAAAGTGGTACCTCAGGTTAAGAACAGTTTCAGGTTAAGAACGGACCTCCGGAACGAATTAAGTTCTTAACCTTAGGTACCACTGTATATTTTAAAGTAGGGCTGTTGAATTTTTCCTGATTGTATAGTCTTATATTTTTGTAAACCGTTATGAGGGTTGTTTTTTTAAACACCCAAGTAGTGTATCAATTTAATGAAATCAATCAATCAATCAAACAAACAAACAAACAAGCAAACAAACAAACCCTCTTTTACCTTCTTTTAAATGTCTCCCCAACCGCTCCTGCCTCTTTGAAGCTGCTATTAGCACCGCTGGGGTGTTTTGATTGGGGAAACTGCAAGGAAATGAGCTTAGCCATTCGCTTCTCCATCGATGATGCTCCAATCCAAATCCCTCCAGCTGCTTCCCAACTTTTTCTTAAGGCATCAGGAAAGCAGATTCGGCTTTTCTGCAGCACATGATTTTTGACCCTTTTGCTGAACGAGAGGAGAGGGGTTCGCACATCTCACCAGGAATTTGCGTCCTTACCCACAAGCAAATCCCCAAAGCATTCAGTGTGACTTACGCTCAAGTAGGTGTGCTTAAGATGGCACATTTAGGAGAAAATACCCCACCCATTACAAGACTTGGGAGATATGCAACACACATAGGACAAAGCTGAGTTTTTCACCTGCCTCAAGGACTGCAGTACTCTAGAGTTCTAGACAGCTTACACACTTCAAATCCATGCTAAATATTTCGTCTCAGCACCTTTAATCATATAGAATTTCAAAACAAACTGTATGGCCGCAGGCGGATATTCAACAGGTGACACTCTTCCCCACCAAGGCATGCTGTTGGAAAAGCTGCAGCTATAGGATTTCTGCCCGTTGTGCAGCTTTGAAAAGAGCCTCGCCCGAGAGGAAAGAAAGAGCGGCTTTCCTTAGAAGTAGTCAAGAAAGTTGAAAGTGCAATCTAGTCCAACCCCCTAAATGCAGCGATAGAAGGAAGCGAGTCCTCTGCCCCAAGCACCTTACAGTTCAATTCAGATAGAGCTTGGAGTGGGAGGAGGGGAAGGTCAAAGTGCCAGAAAATCAATTCTAGCAACTTGCCACAAAGCTCCAATAGCTCTTTAATAGATGGATTTTTACCTGGTAGTCGATACGGCATGCATTGATGTCTTGCTCGCTCACTCACTCAAGTTGGGGACCAACCAGGATCCTGCCCTTCCGTCCTTGGTTTGCAGTTAAAAATGGCATGTAGTCCCTGAGAGCCGAATCGAGAAAAGCTGCCTTTTTGGGGGGGGGGGGAGGGAGTCAAATCATACAAGTCGAGGCATTTGTAGCAGCTCAGAGGCTGACCTGGATTTCGCCCAGCTCCAAGGCCATTTTCCCCACCCGAGCCAACAAGACTTCCTTTTTATAAACACTGTAATTATCTTCTGGACATAATTCCCGTCACAATTCTGATTGGAAAATGGAGCTGCTTAGGAAAGGCTTACAAGACAACATCTGTTCAATGGCGGACATTTGGGTCAGGGCAGGAGCCGCTGGGGAGGGAATTAAATTGCCGCACAGAAGCGAAGCAACGGCAGGGGAAGCCAAATGCGTTCCTCACGAGGGCCGGCGTTGCTTCTGAGAAGTGTGCATAAGACACATCAAGGCCAGAGGGCCTGTCTCTCTTTCTGCCATTCCCCCTCCTCCCTACTCATTCACATTGTGCGCATAATTCTGCAGGGGTGCAGAAAAACACCCGCCTAACATTGCGCTGGGCACAGAATTCAGAGTCTGCGTGAAAAACAACAACAGCCATGCTACTAGTCCTCACTGTTGCAAAGACATGGCTGCTTTCTGAAACTTCACCCACCTGAAGGGTGATGGAATAAGGCTTCCAATGTTGACAGGGAAAGATCCTGTGAGATTTGGCTTTGGCCATTTGAATTTACTTTTTAAAATATATTTCATTTTTCAGTTTTTTAAAAAAAACTATTTTGACAACAATACAAATCTGATATTACAATACACAAACATATCTTGACTCCCACCCCTTTTGCGGTTTCTAAATTTTATTTTAATTTGTAACACTGCATTTTCATCGGTTTTCCAATTGTTCATTACTCCTTGGTTTCCTTTTAAGTTCTATTTTAACTTTTTGGTTTAAGTTAATCCTGCCCATGAACCAGGGCTGTCTTAAGCATATGAGGCACCAGGGTGCAAAGATCTACCTGGCACCCCCTGAGAGCCTGGCGCCCGGGTGCCACACACCCCTAGCGCCTATGGGTAAGATGGCCCTGCAATGAATTTATGTGTGCCCAGTCACATTTAAAATAATCCACAATTTTTCCCAAGTTTCTTGTAAAGCTTTTTGCCTCTTGGTTCCTTATTGCTCCCATTAGTTTTGCCATTTTGGCACAGTCCACATTCTGCCACTCCTCCTTGGTGGGTATAGAATCTTCTTTCCATCTCCATGCATAAACTATCCTGGTCTCTGTTGTGGCACACATAAACAGGTTTGTTTTGTTTTGTCTTTTTGTCTTTAGGTAACTATATGGAAGTGAGAGCTGGACCATAAAGAAGGCTGATTGCCGAAGAATTGATGCTTTTGAATTATGGTACTGGAGGAGACTCCTGAGAGTCCCATGGACTGCAAGAAGATCAAACCTATCCATTCTGAAGGAAATCAGCCCTGAGTGCTCACTGGAAGGACAGATCCTGAAACTGAGGCTCCAATACTTTGGTCACCTCGTGAGAAGAGAAGACTACCTGGAAAAGACCCTGATGTTGGGAAAGATGGAGGGCACAAGGAGAAGGGGATGACAGAGGACGAGATGGTTGGACAGTGTTCTCGAAGCTATCAGCATGAGTTTGACCAAACTGCGGGAGGCAGTGGAAGACAGGAGTGCCTGGCGTGCTCTGGTCCAGGGGGTCACAAAGAGTCGGACACGACTAAACGACTAAACAACAAAGTTTGCCTTTTATTGTGATGCGAGAAGTGTTAACAAAACTTTATCATAAAAAGCATGGGTAGGCAAACTAAGGCCGGGGGGCCGGATCTGGCCCAATCGCCTTCTAAATCTGGCCCGCGGATGGTCCAGGAATCAGCGTGTTTTTACATGAGTAGAATGTGTGCTTTTGTGTGTTTTTGTGAATGGGGATGGGGGGATTTGTTTTTGGTTGTTGTTTTTTTGTAGTTAATTGTGGAAATTAATTGTGGGGGGAAACCAATAAAAATCTATTTATACAGCAAAAAATATAAAAATAAACTCTGCCTCCTTGTTCTCTTATTCTGATGGGTAGACGCGCTAACTCTGCATCCTCCATCATCTTAAACTGCCATTCTTCTTTCTTTGGACCACTCCAAACAAAATCCGAGCTGCTGTACTGGCATACATAAATAAGTTCTTCTGACCCTTGGGAACCTTTGTCTCCACTATTCCTTGGAGGAATTCCCCCAGAGGTTGTTTTTTTTTGGGGGGGGGGAATGTTCTTTTAAACATTTTTTTTTCATCTCATTATAAATCATCTCCCAATAATCCTTTGCATGTCCACCACATGCAATAACACGTTCCTTGTTTTTTATTTGTGCACTCCACCCCCAAGACCAAGCATAGGCAAACTCCGCACTCCAGATGTTTTGGGACTACAACTCCCATCATCCCTAGCTAACAGGACCAATGGTCAGGGATGATGGGAATTGTAGTCCCAAAACATCTGGAGGGCGGAGTTTGCCTTTGCCTGCCAAAGACCATTCCATCGTAACTATCCAACCTCCCAAAATTTCAACACCTCTTGCGATGGTTTGACCCCTTTCTGTTTTAACAGCACAAATTCTACAAATACCTTCCATATGTCCTCAAAATCATTTGTCCTGCATATTCCCTGTCTTACCTTAATAGCACATGCTAATTGATCATTAATAGCTGTATCCCACAGTCTTCCTACTTCTCTGCATTTCCAACATACAGTGGTACCTCGGGTTACATACGCTTCAGGTTACAGACTCCACTAACCCAGAAATAGTACCTCGGGTTAAGAACTTTGCTTCAGGATGAGAACAGAAATCGTGCTCTGGAGGTGCAGCGGCAGCAGGATGCCCCATTAGCTAAAGTGGTGCTTCAGGTTAAGAACAGTTTCAGGTTAAGAACGGACCTCCGGAACGAATTAAGTACTTAACCCAAGGTACCACTGTATACCAGATTCGGATTTGCACATCTTTGCTAACTTAGTCAGGTGCCATCTGACAGGTATATATTTGGGGGTGGCAGTTCTGCCTATGCATTTTTTGCAGCACCCACACAACATGGTTGGCATCAAAATATCCATCAGCCTGTATCCATCATTCAAGAGCTTTTTATACTGCCCTTCAATAAAACCCCGTGGGCTCTACATTAAAAAATAAAATACAAATATGACAGACCCAACCAACGCTTAAAAAAACAAACAAGAGCTAAAATAACTTGAAAGCCTGAAAGACTAAAACATACACATAATACGTACTTACTTCTAGTTAGTTCTACAGAAGGTGTCCCATCAGCATATTATTGATTCATACCCTGAGAAGTTGGAGTGTTTGTGGCCATTCCATCACACCGCATCAACTTTGCTGCAAGAGGAACACAATGCAGACAGAAAGCGAAGGATCTCCCTTACCAGAATACTTGCGCAGAATATAACATGAACATTTGATTCTGAATTGGCCTGGATATTGCAGCTATCAATTGAACCCAATTCAAAAGGTTTCCCCCAGCATTTATGGTTGCCACCTGCTTTCTTCTGGCCCAGCTCCTGTGTCTTTCTTTAAGAAGCAGTCTGGCGCAAAGAAATTCGTTTGAGCAGAGAGTTTCACATTTCTGCAGAGGAAACAGCTTCACCTGTTGAACTTCAGCACCTTGGACCCAGCGACTGGGCTGGGAAAGAGAGGTGGCAATCATCTTTGCACAAGACGAGGAGGTAGACAGGCAGCGGCCTGCAGGCTTTGGTTAGAACTTTTGGTTGGAAGAGAACAGTCATTATTAAGCCTGTGATGCAATTGCCAAAATTTGCCAGTAAAGGCATGTGAGCTGGGGTTTTTTGGGAGAGCTTTTTTCCTGGCTGCCAAGAGACGTGCAGAGGGTCACACAAAGCATTTTATGTGCACACACTCACGCACCCCAAAAGCCAATCTTCCCAGTCACCACAGGGCCGTGACTCATGTTTGCATTTCCTTTTAAAAGGGAAGATAGAGAAAACAAACAGAAGGAACCGAATCTTTTTGGCAGTTGCAAAGCAGAAGGGAAGGATAGAATGAGGGAGGGCAAAGGTGGAGCAGCTTTCCATTTGCTCGGAGGCCGAGAAAGGGCCTCATTGGTGGTCACCAGAATATAGCTGTAAAAAATGAACAAAGAGCGCCTTCCCTCATCCCATCCGGATACAAAATATTTCCATTTTCAGGGGTAGGCAAGAAGAGTTTGGATTTGATATCCCGCTTTATCACTACCCTAGGGAGTCTCAAAGCGGCTAACATTCTCCTTTCCCTTCCTCCCCCACAACAAACACTCTGTGAGGTGAGTGGGGCTGAGAGACCTCAGAGAAGTGTGACTAGCCCAAGGTCACCCTGCAGCTGCATGTGGAGGAGCGGAGACTCGAACCCGGTTCTCCAGATTATGAGTCTACCTCTCTTAACCACTACTCCACACTGGCAAGGTGGTGGCTACCAGATGTTTGGGATCAGCCACAATGAAATTTCATGCTCTTTATTCAGCTCATAGTGGTGAGGAGGAATGAAAGTTCCCCCAGAACGTCTGCTTTATATACATTATTTACACAATGGGCCCCACGTGATTGGCTAATTCCGGGATTCACCTGTAGGCAATCAGGTTGCGTATTCACTTCCACCTGGAGCTGGATTGGGTGGCTCTCGTGGACCAATCAGACTGCTGCATTCTGGACCCTATTGTTCTAGGACCAATCAGACTGCTGCCTTTTGGATCCTATTCAACTTAGTACATAACACACAACCAGCAGGGGCAAAAGACAGGGATGATGGAAGAGGACCGCAGAGGACCTTAAGGCCCATGAATAACCATAGTTTAGAGGTCCTGGGCCCTAAGGAAGTCCGATTATCCTCCACCAGGGCCAGGGCCTTTTCAGTGATGGCTCCGACCTGGTGGAATGCTCTGTCTCATGAGACCAAGGCCCTGCAGGATTTAACTTCCTTCCATCAGGCCTCTAAGGCAGAGCTATTCCACCTGGCCTTTAATTTGAATTCAGCCTGATCTTTTATTTCCCTTCTCTTCCCTCCCCTTCCCCTTTTATGAAGATCACCCGCTCTGAGACCCCACGGCTAATTCTCCCCTGGCCTCCTTGCTGGCCCAAGTAGGACCAATTCAGCCAGCTAGCCCTGGGGATTATCTAATGCTTATTTCCCCTAAATTTTGATTTTTGAATTTTATTGTTATTCATGTTTGTATACTGCTTTTATAATTAAGTGTTTTAAATTTGTTGCTAGCCGCCCTGAGCCCGGTTTTTGAACCGGGAAGGGTGGGGTATAAAATTATTATTATTATTATTATTATTATTATTATTATTATTATTAGTTCATAGAATCGTAGAATTGCAGAGTTGGAAGGGACCCTGAGGGCCATCTAGTCCAACCCCCTGCAATGCAGGAATCTCAACTAAAGCATCGGTGGCAGATGGCCATCTAATCTCTGCTTAAAGACCTCCAAGGAAGGAGAGTCCACCACCTCCCAAGGGAGTCTGAATGAGACCAAGGAGTTTCCATGGACAAGTCGTGTTGGGTTAACAGTGTGATGCAGCAGCAAAAAAAGCAAATGCTGTTCTAGGCTGCACCAACAGAAGTATAGTGCAGTCATACCTCGGGCTGAAGCAGTGGCGTAGCGTGGGGGGTGCAGGGGGGCCGGCCGCACCAGCCGCAACATCTGGGGGGGCGCACTTGCCGCCTCCGGAGTCGCCGAAGAGCCTCGGGCGCAGGCTGTAGCAGAGCCCCATATCTCGCGGAACCGACGAGCTGTGCGTGCGTCCGGGCTGAAGGCGTCCGGCAGGCAGCGGCTCTCAGCGCTCACCGCGGTCCCCGTTTGTCAGGGCCGCGGAGGACGCGCCAGGCAGCCCCTCCTCACAGCCCCGCCGCCGCTGCTGCTGCTGCAGCAGCTGGGCCATGTTGCATTTTCCTCACCTCTCTGCCCTCCTCCTCCGGGCAAGCGGTGTCGTTTGGGCGGCAGCGCCAGCGGCAACTCGCCTCAGATCAACTGACACAGACCCGCTGCCACCGCCATGGCTACCTTACCGTAAATACCCCAGCCCAGGCAGCAGCAAGAAGAAGCTGGCAGCGGCGGCAGGTTAGGGGTTAGGGGCGCAAATTACTTGCCTTGCCCCGGGTTAGGGGGCGCAAATTACTTGCCTTGCCCCGGGTGCTGACAACCCACACTACGCCGCTGGGCTGAAGTAGCTTCGGGTTAAGTGTTTTTGGGTTGCGCTCCACATGACCCGGAAGTAACGGAGCAACCTTACAAGTCACATGCATTTATTTTTTTAAAAAGCTGTGTCCAAAGATCTATGCATCCTGATGGAGACACAGCCCTCCCTGACCCTGGATTTCACATTCCTTCTGCATCATAAGATCTGTAATTTATTACACTTGAGGCATCTAATCATAAGCCTGCATTTTTTATCAGAGCTTATATATTTTGATCAGGGCCTGAATCTTAAAATGAGCTTAAAGATTTTCAAATGTTTCATGCCAGGCAGAAGACTAAAAAACCTTGGCAAAATGTTTTTCCTCCTAAGACAAGGGGGCCCCCTGATTTATAGCAGAAAACAATTCTCAAAGTCATAAAAAGGGAATTACAGGCTGAGAGCGAGGACACTGACCTTGCATGTTACAGAAGATAAAAAAAGCAGAGATAAACAAATTAAGGGTTGGTAAATAGTAAAATAACACCATGTGCCTCCCAGTAAAATGAGCCATATCTTCTTCCTAAGGTTAAAAAGGCCAAGAGCAGTGAAAAAGGCAACTGGCTTGGCTGGAGAAGAAGAAGCTTCTTTCTATTTTTATTTTGAGGCTGGAAACTGTTACTTCCTTTTCACTTTGAGAAGGTTTAATTCTTTTAAAAGGCTACCTATGATAATGTATGAAATATATTAGCTTAAATGTAATTATGCAAAGGATTTAAGAAATGCTAGATTCTTATTTCATAGAGTCATATTGCAATAGGAGACCAGAAGGGCAAATGAGCCCAGCCTCCTGCCAGACAGGAGACGCCATCGAGCACTCCTGATATATAGTTGTCAGGCCTTTTTGTTTAGACACCTTCAAATGAAGGAGATCTTTCAATGTTGATGTGAACTAAAGATCCTTGAAGATAAAAATTTAAGATTAACCATCTGTTTTGGAAGGCAATAGGGCAAGGAGGGCAAGAGGTGAGCTGGTAATTAAGATTCCTTGTTGAGACACATGTAAGATATATTACTACTTATTTGTCATTTATAGATGGAAGAATATATAGCTCTTTGTGTCCCATAAAAGGACAGAAGGAAATGGGTGTATCTTTTGTGATTGGTTCTAGCAAACAGCCAATAGGAATTTCAACCAGGCTGATTGGACAGAGGCAGCCACAGGAGGAGCAAAGGGGGCTGGATTAAGGAAATATAAGTGCTGGCCAGAATGGCAGGAGGCCAGGCCAGAGCTTGGTAACCATATACCACTGTGCCTCACATTTATTTGTCTGACAAATAAATTACTATTTTAATTTCTCTATTGCTGCGTTGAATATTTCATTCCAGCTAAGCGTTAACCACAAGCAGGGTGCTACACACTCTCCAGGACAGAGTTCCCGACTGCAAAGTGACTTCGAGAAACAAAGCTGATATATTGACAGGAAAGCAGCTTTCACAACAGCAGTTCTGCTGCCTCTGCTTCCTTAAAATCCTTTTTCATTCATTGGTCATACATATTTCTAACTGCCACAGACATCTATTAAATGAACAGGGGGCTACAGGTGATGCACCGTCTCTTGGGCAAAGGCTTGGGGCAAAGCTGAAATTTTGGATCCTCCAAGTTTCTCACATTTATTTATTGCACCCCCCCTTTCCTCTAAGGAGCTCCAAGTGGGGTACATGGTCCGCCCCTCCTCCATTTTGTCCTCACAACAACCCTGTGAGGTAGGGTAGGCTGAGAGGCAATTACTGGCTCAAGGTCACCCTGTGAGTATCATAGTTCAAGTGGGATTCAAACCCTGGTCTCCCAGGTCATAGTCCAACACTCTAACCACTTCTCCACACTGGCTCTCTCCAATCTTAAGCTCAGTTCTTTGCATTTCCACATAAAGTTTGCAATTAAAAATAAATAAATCCTCAGGATAATTAATTGTATTTTAGTGCTAATTTAATAATAATAATAATAATAATAATAATAATAATAATAATAATTAATATATCTTTATTGTCATTGCCCCCCCCCTTGGGGACAACGAAATTACTTGGCTGCTCCATCCACCCAGGTAGGGCACTCCACACAAAATCAGAACAACTATAAAGAACACTAATTAAAACAATACAGTATAATACAGCAAGGAAGATTAGATGACTTTCAAAGTCCAGGTGTCCCATTCAGGGCCGAGATCGCTCTGGAGAAGAAGCTGTTCTTGAGACGGCTTGTTCTTGTCTTCATCGTCCTGTATCTCCGTCCCGACGGCAGGAGCTCGAAGAGACAGTGACCAGGATGCGATGGATCTTTTACTATGTCCAGTGCCTCCCTATGGCACCTTGTGGCATAAATCTGCCCTAAGGTGGGGAGTATCTCCTAAGATACATTATGTTTGCGTGCAATTTTGCCAAATGTGCACATTTTTTTTTGCTAAAGAATAATAATAACCCCCAAATATAATACAGTTGTGTATGGCCTTTTCATCAACATATACCTGTGTACCGAATATGCACATTTTTATAAATGCTGGAGAACTGAGCTGCAAAATTAAGAGAAGCGTGGAGTTCAAAGGATGGCTGTGTTTCATTCTGCGTACTGTTTTGGACAGTGAGACTTGAGAAGGCTCTCTTTTAAATACAAGTGAATTTAAAAAAAATAAATCATAGCTCCTGCGGTGTCGGACAATGGAGCTCTATGACAGGCTGAAATTCAACAGGCAAAGCTTTCTCTGTGACAATATCTGCAGCAGGAGTGACTTGTTTAAAGGCACAGGCACTTGACCAAGAAAACAGGTGGAAAACCCTAAAATTAAACAGGCAATTTCCCCCCCTTCTGCGACTGTAACTCTGCAGCAGGGAAATCTTCACCTGTTGCGTTTCAGTGACGTTAAAGGCACAGGCGCTTTGGCAGGAGAAAATGTGGCGGCCCTATCAATAACTATTTTGTGTTCTTATATTCATTCATTATCTCCAGACCAGTAGGGAAGGACAAACGGATAAATAAGCCTCTCCCATTTTCCATAGCCAGTCTCTGTGTTTTTTTTTTCCAGCCTCCCCCTCAGGGAGGCAAATCAACAAATCCCAAAAGGTGAGTTTTAAGGAGGGGGGGTGGGCACATTTGGGGCAAGAGATATCTCCAAGCTAGCTGAATGCCAAGATTAGCATTATTTGCCTCCTATGAGCAGAATGCTGGAAACCATTTTCCTGGAATTATCCAGTAAGCATTTCCCCCCCCACATTCTTCTGTCATCGTTTTGTAGCATGGGGGTCAAAATGCACTCGAAACCTGGAGAGACAGAGAGGTAGAGTAGCCATGTGTGTCCCATTTTACAGAGGGCAGCCCTCTTTTTGAAAGAGCCCTCCATTTTGCAGCCCAGAAACCCAACAATAGTCTGGTTCAAGATAACAAAACTCCGGAAAGGGGGATAATGAGGAGCCTTGAAGTTGACCCTCCGCAGTTAACACCAGGATTGAGCAGCCACAAAAGTCATTTGGTTGCAGACTTCCCCACTGTGGTGAGATGTTTTGCATTTCTATTTCAAGAAGAGTCATTATTTCTAAATCTGCACCTCGCCAGAGTGGTGCATGCTCTGGTTATCTCCTGCTTGGACTACTGCAATGCGCTCTACGTGAGGCTACCTTTGAAGGTGACCTGGAAACTACAACTAATCCAGAGTGCGGCAGCTAGACTGGTGACTGGGAGCAGCCGCTGAGACCGCATAACACCGGTCTTGAAAGACCTACATTGGCTCTCAGTACGTTTCTGAGCACAATTCAAAGTGTTGGTGCTGACCTTTAAAGCCCTAAGCAGCCTCGGTCCTGTATGCCTGAAGGAGCGTCTCCACCTCCATCATTCTACCCGGACACTGAGGTCCAGCGCCGAGGGCCTTCTGGTGATTCCCTCCGTGCAAAAAGCCAAGTTACAGGGAACCAGGCAGAGGGCCTTCTCGGTAGTGGCACCCGCCCTGTGGAACGCCCTCCCACCAGATGTCAAAGAGAACAACTACCAGACTTTTAGAAGTCTTTTAGAAGCCAAGCCAGATGGGCAGGGTACAAATAATATATTATTATTATTATTATTATTATTATTATTATTATTATTATTATTACTACTACTACCCTCCTGTTTTCTCTGAAGGCTTCCTTATAGGCCATTGTGGGGAACAGGTTTCTGGGTGAAATAGGACCTTGGTTTGATCCAGCACAGCAATGCTTTCCTGTTCATGGCAGCCAGCGAAACCCCTTTCCTATCCGTTCCCAAAAGCAGCTGAAACGGACTCGCCAGGAAGACGAAAACACAAAAGTCTGCCAGGCTGAGTCAGCTTTCAGCCTTCCACCAAACTCATAATTCTTTCCTCCAAGAAAGCTTTGGCAGGCGCCTCTGAGGATTTTGGAAGGAGAGGAGAGCCATCGTAGGCCCCTCATCTATCAAGACCTCACAGGGTTCTGTTTCTGTGCTGGAGATGGGCATGTGTTTGCCTGCCTTGGTCAGAAGGAATGGGCCTGTCACTGTGGGTTTGGCTGGCAAACTCGGGGCCTAACAAAAGGGACGAGCCATTTTTAACGGCTCCAGCCTTTGGAATGTGACAGCCGTCAGAGATTGGGAGAGGGACAAAGAAAGCTCGAGGGATGTTTGGGATGTGCGTGTTTACAGTTTGAATTTGGACAGAGGCTTTGGCTCAAGTCAGATGCTGAATTCGCTTTGTGCCAAGACCTTTCTTCTGCTTGAAGCATAGCCCATTCACTCTGCTGCACTGCAGGACCAGCCCTGCTTTTCCTGATCTCTAAATGATGGCTCAGATATTTTGAGGGTATTGCTGCGGACTCATAAGCTCCCTCTACCCTTCTCTACTCATCTGTGGATTTTATCTCCCTGATTTCCTCCTCACCTGGAGTACTGTGTCCAGTTCTCGGCACCACAGTTCAAGAAGGACACTGACAAACTGGAACGTGTCCAGAGGAGGGCAACCAAAATGGTCAAAGGCCTGGAAACGATGCCTTATGAGGAACGGCTAAGGGAGCTGGGCATGTTTAGCCTGGAGAAGAGGAGGTTAAGGGGTGATATGATAGCCATGTTCAAATATATAAAAGGATGTCACATAGAGGAGGGAGAAAGGTTGTTTTCTGCTGCTCCAGAGAAGCGGACACGGAGCAATGGATCCAAAGTACAAGAAAGAAGATTCCACCTAAACATTAGGAAGAACTTCCTGACAGTAAGAGCTGTTCGACAGTGGAATTTGCTGCCAAGGAGTGTGGTGGAGTCTCCTTCTTTGGAGGTCTTTAAGCAGAGGCTTGACAACCATATGTCAGGAGTGCTCTGATGGTGTTTCTGCTTGGCAGGGGGTTGGACTCGATGGCCCTTGTGGTCTCTTCCAACTCTATGATTCTATGATTCTATGATTCTTTTCTCTAACCACAGGGCCGTTTTAACCACTGGCGCTAGGGGTGCACAGCACCTGGGCACCGGGCTCTCAGGGGCACCAGGCTGAGAGTCCGGGGCTGAGCATTGAAGTCCGGGGAAGAGCCGCCGGCAGCTGAGCGCAACAGAGCCCATCAGAGCGCTGTGGGCTCTTCTGTTGCGGGTGGCTCTTCCCCGGACTCCAATGCTTGTCCCTGAACTTGTGCCAAGCTGCCCGCAGCAGAAGAGCCCGTGGCACTCCGACGGGCTCTGCTCAGCTCAGCTGCTGGCTCTTGCCCCAGCTGCATGGCAGCTAACTGTTTCAGCGCTGCGCCCGGAGCATTGTATAATGTTGTGGGCGCTGTGCAATGCATCCTGTTGCATGCGCCAAGCTGTGGGTTCCTTTGCTGGCTTTTCCGGTGTCGGCCCATGTTCCCAACATGGGGTGCCAGCGCAGAATGACAAGGAATGCAAGTGGCAGTAGAGGAAACATCTCTGGACGAGATCCGCTGTGTGCTGACAGTGCCAGTGGCAGCAACAAAACCCGACGAATAGGAGAGCATGGATCCTGTCCACAGATCTTTCCTCCACTGCTGCTTGCATTCCCCATCGTTCTGCACTGACACCCCAAGTTGGGCAGCGCTGGGAGCATGTGCTGACAGCGAAAGGCAGCAAAGGAACCCGCAGTTTGGCACATGCATCAGGATGCATTGCACAGCGCCCACAACATTACATGGTGCTCTGGGAACCGCGCATGCAGCCGAAACAGTTAGCCAGCATGCGGAGGGGGGGCAGCGGGTGGACAACGCAGCAACTGTGCCACCTGACATTTTGTCCCACCCCAGCATGGAACCCGCATCCATCTTCGTATGGCCCTGTGCGTGGGGCGCTGGCACCCCCGTTGGTTGGTGCTGTGAGTCCCTGCATGCCGCAACCGTTCCAAAGGTAAACAACTATTTCCTTTTTAAAAGGTTGACAACTCTGGGCAATCTAGGGGCGCTGGGTGGATTTTTGCACCCCGGCACTGCATATTCTTAAGACGGCCCTGTCTAACCATATGAAACCATACCCTCTAACATGTTCAGGCCAAAAACTGGGACACATGTCACATGATCCACACAAGATCACAGCCCTGAAAAAAGCACTTTTTTGAAGGGGGGGGGGCAAGATTGTGGCACCCGAAACGGCTGCCATGGTTTTGCATGAAAAGAAACAGCATGTCCTGGTTTTCCCCAGACAGTTGAGAGGTATACTTTAAGCACAGCATGCAAAGGGACAAACTATGCTTAGCTCAAAGACGGGAAGGCCTCTAGATGTTGTGCTGATGGGAGTTGGGGTCCAATATCGGGAGAGCTCCCCCCCCCCTCATTTTTGAACCAAGCATGGGTTTGCAAACTGTGGCTCAGAGGCAAGGGACTAACCATAGCTTGCCCGTTCCTTTCTCCTCCAACATTACAAGACTAGAAAGGAACTATAGATAAAAAGCAAATATGTGAATGGGTTCTGCAGTGTGGCTTGGGAGTCAGAGATGGGTCTTGGGTCTGGACCAGTTGACGACCCCTGCAGTAAAGGATCTCTGCTGTTTGCGCATGCACAGTAGTGCAGGTTTGCATAAAATGGGATGCGCAGGTGAGATATTTGATTCAGTTCTCATTTAAAGGCAAACCTCCCAAATTTGTACTTTCCAAAACAATACAGTCATACCTCATGTTACATCCACTTCATGTTATGTTCTATCAGGTTACGTCCCGCGGTGACCCGGAAGTATCAGAAAGGGTTACTTCTGGGTTTTGCTGCTCGCACATGCACAGACATGCAAAATGATGACAAGGGCATGCGCAGATGCTCCGCTGTGGGTTGCGTTCTTTTCATGTTGTGAACAGGCCTCCAGAACGGATCCCGTTCGCAACCAGATGTACCACTGTACCATAAACCATAAGACAGGCGTTCTCTGAATTTTGCAATGCAGCTCTCAAGCCAGATAATGAGTTCCAAAATGTATATACTAGGATAAACTGTGGGTTAAAATGCACCTATCTCTGAAAATAATATTAAAAATGCAGTCTACTGGGAAAAAATTGCTTTGCAAAACTGTGTGTTTCAGGGAAAACGGCATACAAACATATGCATATTAGGAGAGATTTGCAGCTGAATTTTCAGGAGGGAGGCTGTTTTAAATAAAGAAATTTGCAAACGGATGAGGACATGATTAAAACTGAGCTTCAGGTGGTTAAAAATGAAAAAAACCAAAACTGACAAATTTACCCATCCCTAGAGATGAGTCGGGAAGAATGTGCTTGCGGGGGAGATCTGTGAGCACAAACCCCAGCGCTTCCACTTCCAGCTGCAGTTGATGGGCAGCTAGTGAATAACCTCCGAGCTGCCTCTCCTCTTTCCAGCAGTGGGAAAACAAGCTTTTGCAGGAACAAGCTATTACATCTCATTACGCCCTGATGGCTTGGCGCGTGCATTTTTTACATATAACCGACATGCAGCCTTAAGCAAAAAATAGAAGTTTACATCCCACGTTGTGGCCACCCTAATCGAGCCCACACGGTCTTTTCTCGAAGAGAGAAGTAAGGAGGTCTTGACCCAGAACAAATAAGGGTTTCCAAGGGCTTGTTTTGAAACAGCTGTTGGACTTTCCACTCAATGGCCTTCTTCGTTAGCTTGGAAATAATTAACAGCCGAAGAGGAGGATGTTTTTATTCCGTGTTCCTCGGGGGGTGGGGAGCACAACAGCCTTGCTGTTATCCACCCGGTCTCAAATCACCTCTATCAATATGGTGCAGCCATGATAGTGGGCTAATTTTAGCCAAAATAGGCCCCTTTGAAGCACAGAAGAACAGGAAAAGTTGTTGTGCACAGGAAACAGACTGGAGTTTGGGTGGAGAAGGTTGCTGAGCATTCCTCGTCGCCTGGCAGAAACAACTCATTCGAACCAATCAAAGCTGTGGGATAGCTCAGTTGGTAGAACATGAGTCTCCTAATCCCAGGGTTCTGGGTTCGAGTTCCATGTCTAACAAGAAGATTCCTGAATTGCAGGGAGTTGGACCTTCCAACTCTACAAATCTATGATTCTATAGCTCTGTAAGCGCTTGTTTTCCACCTGCTCAACAGGTATACTTGTAAATGAGCCAAGTATTACAAAAAGCCACTAAAACACCCCAGAGCTTTCTCTCACAGAGAATTTTGTAATTATTGCCGGGGTTGATGGCAGAGCAAGGGTGTACAACTGTGATATACAAAGCTTCTTGACTCAGATTAAACAAGCTCAAACATTTTGGGAGAAAGGGCATATTTGGAAATCTAAGAAATGGCTGTAGGCGTCACAATATCCCTGCTTCACAGAAGAAAAACTGGCAGTGTTCAGAAACCCACATGTGAGCAGGGAAAACACCAACAATGCCCCCCCCCCAAGTAGGAAGCACCCTCAAAAAGCAGGTATTCCCACCAACCAACCAATTCTCCATACCTTAATTTTGTATTTTAGCTATTCTTAAACAGTTGGTCTATGACCATAATAATAAACTGATTGAAGGTTGCTGCGGTGCCCACGGGCACCATGTTGGGCCCCTTGGATTTGAGCAATCGCCCTGTGTTTCAGGGCTGGCTCAAGACATTTTGCTGCCTGAGGCAAAGGAGAAGATGGCACCCTCCCCCAAGAAAGGTACAGAAACCAATCTGAATCTTCCTCCAATCTTGGTGAAAGGATGGAGTCTTTCACTGCAGCCAGCTAGTATAGAGGTTATAGGGTAGGACACCAGGCACTCCCCGCACCTCAGCACCTGCCGCCTAAGGCAGCTGCCTCACTCTGCCTCATTGCAGGGCCGGTCCAGCTGTGTGTCTTCTGCTGTGCTAGATCTTGGCCAGTGTCTTGGTGGCAGCTGTCCAAAATCTCAAAGCAAGGGTTCCCACCCCCCAGTGAATTCCAAGATAAGAAACCACAAGGAAAAAAGGCATCTACCTGTGCCAGAAGATTCCTTTTATGGCATGTAATGTCTTGAATGTGTACACTGGCTTCATGCTGCTGCCAGATCCAGCACGAGTTCCTCGTCCTCCATGCCCTCTCCTTCATATCTCCTTGCTTTTATGCCCTGATACCATCGCCTGTCATCTCCACCACCATCAACCATCCAAAGGTTCTCCTCTCTCCTTCAGAGATAAGGAGACAGGAGGCTGTCTTACACAGCCTCAGACCACAGGTCCACGTGGATCAGTATTGTCTCCACAAGGAGTTCCCCAATGGCTGCTCGTGGAGGACCTGTGGTCTGTGGGCTTCACTCAGGTGGCCCATGGCATGTCTGCAAAGAACACCTACAATCTGAATTCTGTGAATAAGAATAAAACACAGTGAATTGAAGCGGCAGTGAAAATAAACCACACAGCATCTAGCATGGTGCATTGACGTTACTACAACAAGCAAGAAAACCAGGTTGTAAGTCTGTGGTGGTCGACTCTTGTTGGCTGGAGGTTTTCTAACAGAGGCTGAATGGCCAGTCATCATGGATGCTTTGGTTGAGATGCCTGCATTGCAAAGGGTTGGAAGAGATAACCCACAAGGTCTATTCTATGATGCTACAATACCCTCAGTGTTTTTCAAGTGGTCTGGGGAAAGGGTGGGAGTTTGGGAATTGCTGGTCTACACTGAGTGGCAGAAGCTCTCCAGGATTTCAGGCAAGGGAGCCCCACCTGCAGATGCCAGGTGTTAAGTTGTGGGTGAACATATCAGACAACACAGCGATTCTTCAAACAGCTCTTGTTTATTCACAGGCCAGAACAGAACTGAACTGAAGCGTTCAGCCAACCTGCTTATATAAAGCTCCACTACAACGCAACAGTAACCACTTTCTGTAACTATCCAATCACTGAACGTCACTTTCAGTCCCTTATTTGCATATGTGGACCTGAGTGAAAACTATCTACAGTATCCCCCTGCTGGCCCAGGGTGAGAACTTCAGTACATAACACCAGGAATCAAACCTTTGACATTCTGCATGCTAAGCAGATGCTCTACCTCTGAGCTATAGCTCTTCTGAGACCTCACCTTCTCCCCAGTGCTACCCCATATATCCAGAACTACGTTTCACAATACCTGAGTGGTGCATCCCTTGCTCTCCATCTTTCTCCAGCTCTGACATTCCTTTCCCAGTGCAGTTCTGGTTGCATGATGGAACTGTGGTTTGCTTTAACCAATATGCTGAAATTCCATTCACACCAGTGGGCGTTGAGTGACACAACAGCAAACATCATGGGACAACAGGCGTACTTCTGTGTGCAAGGTCAGGAAAGAACCTTATGCAGGTATGCCAAGCCAAATTGCTCACTTTCCACCTGAAATTTTCTGGGTTAATGGGATTGCAAATGGATTTTTTTCCCCTGGAAGCCGTTTTCATGGAAATGAGCACTAAACTTCTGCCATATTCCACTAGATTTCCAGAGGTGATTCTTCTAAGTAATGGAAATGTCAGGGGAATGGAACAAACGGCTGTGGGAATGCATCCGTCTGTCAATGCCATTTTGCAGAACACACCCTTAAAAAACACCAGAAGCCACCAGTCTGGAAGTGGGCTCAGAGAGGTGGGACCACAAAGCCCTGAAATCATGTGCAGATACTTCAGAAACCAAAACAGCAGATGCTGAATTCGCCATGAGCATGCAAAAGGAAAAAAAAATCTGTGGATTAAAGACCTTGTTTCCCTATCTTTAAAGCTTTCGTGTCACATATTAATCTTCCTAGTAAACAAACCTCACCATCACATTCGCGGCTCTGCTCTCAGGGTCAATAAAAAGACTTAGGAATGTACACACCCGCACAGCATGTGATGCCTTCTGCAGGAGCCAACAATGGCATTTGAGAGTGGGTGTGCATTCACCATTTATGGAGTCAGGGAGGGAAAAAAGCCTTTCTAGAAAGAGCTTGCAAAACACTTCAGGAAGGTTGAACTTCCACCCTTTCTTGCTGCTTAGTGGTGCCAGGTATAGTATAACAATTGTAAGGTCCCAAATATAGAATGAATTTTGATAATTGCACAAGGTAAACACACGTGCATAAGTATATAAACCACATGTCTCAAATAGTACAGAAGAGCAATGCAAAAGCCATCTTGGCTCTCCTAAAGGCTCTAAATATTTCCTCTGC
This sequence comes from Podarcis gaigeae, assembly GCF_964106915.1. NCBI lineage: Eukaryota > Metazoa > Chordata > Lepidosauria > Squamata > Lacertidae > Podarcis > Podarcis gaigeae. Next base: position 10,426,294 of record NC_139683.1, on the reverse strand, counting down.
CCCCTTAACCCCCCTTGCCAGAGAACACAGTTCCTGAAGGGATTCCTCTCCTATATCTATGAACCTAGTAAAGTAAAGGGCCCCCTGACCATTAGGTCCAGTCGTGGCCGGGGTTGCGGCACTCATCTCACTTTATTGGCCGAGGGAGCCGGCATACAGCTTCCGGGTCATGTGGCCAGCAAGACTAAGCCACTTCTGGCGAACCAGAGAATCGTACGGAAACACTGTTTACCTTCCCGCCGGAGCAGTACCTACCGTATTTTTTGGCCCATAGGATGCACCTAGATTTGGGGGGGGGGATAAAGGGAAAAAAATTATTCCCCCCACTCAAGCGCGAGCTTCCCCTGACCCCAGCCCCCAGAACTGGTTCCAGAGCGATGCCGAAGCTGCACGCAGCTTCGGCATCGCTCTGGGAGCTTGCGCAACCTTCGGGAGCCTGGCATGGCTTCGCACCGGGCTCCCTAAGGCTGTGCAGAGCTTTCTGTAGCCTGGAGAGGGAGAGGGGTCGGTGCGCACCGACCCCTCTCGCTCTCCAGGCTTCAGCGAGAGCCTGTATTCACCCCATAGGACGCACATACATTTTCCCTTCATTTTTGGAGGGGTAAAAGTGCATCCTATAGGGCGAAAAATATGGTATTTATCTACTTGCACTTTGATGTGCTTTCAAATTGCTAGGTTGGCAGGTGTAGGGACCGAGCAATGGGAGCTCACCCCATCGCAGGGATTCGAACCGCCGACCTTCTGATCGGCAAGTCCTAGGCTCTGTGGTTTAACCCACAGCACCACCCGCGTCCTTCCTATGAACCTACTTTGTAATTATTTGTCACTGTTTGCCCAGATGCTCTGCCTTAAGGGAAATCTGATGGGGGGACTATGTAAAACTTGCTAAATTCTCAGGAATATCACACCTTGGCCTCCCTGAGCCACAGTCACCCCACCTTAAGTGTGATGCAATTTCTGACTGTTTGTAGAGGGGATGTCCTTCTTCTCAATGCCAAAATGAAAACCCTTAAAAGAGATGTTTCTTCTTGGTTCTGGGTCTCTCTTGCCTCCTTGCTAGGAGGGAAGGGAACTCTCTTTCAGTGTATCTGAAGAAGTGTGCATGCACACTGTTAAGTTGTGGGTGAACATATCAGACGACACAGCAATTCTTCAAACAGCTCTTGTTTATTCACAGGCCAGGACAGAACTGAACTGAAGGGTTCAGTCAGCCTGCTTATATAGAGCTCCAGTACAATGTAACTGTAACAATTTTCTAGAACTATCCAATCACTGAACGTCACTTTCGATCCCTTATTTGCATAACTATCTACAGTATCCCCCTGCTGGCCCAAGGTGAGAACTTCAGTACATAACACACACAAAAACTCATACCTATAACAAACTCAATTGGACTCTAAGGTGCTACTGGATTCTTTTATTTTGTTTTGACTTCCTGTAACTAGAAAAATAAAGATCTGCCTTGCTTTCACTGCCTCCTGCCACCATCTGTTCATCTCTGACTGATCATGGACTTAGGGGACTCAGTCCCTTGAGGAGTTGGGCAGCAAAAGCCAAACACCCCTATTTTTCTATATCACAGGCTAGGCAACCTTTCCAGTTCTGAGAATCACATGGCAGAACAACATGGGCTGGAAAAGAGTCAGTCCAGGGCTGCCCAGATGTGGTCCAAAAGAAAGCAGGGCATTACATTTGGCACCAGCTTGGATGCAGGAGTTGCAGGAAGGAGGCATACAAGGCACCATCCAACTGTCTTAGGGACTCCACTCTGGATCTGTGCAATCTTTGCTCCTCAGCCTTTTCTTTTCCCAAAGATATTCTGCAAGGCAGCAGAGGTTTAGGAACAGAGTTTTCCTTCTGCTAGATGGGCTGCCTTCTCAGGTATATGAGCCCCATCTGGCCCTCACTAGATAGATGAAAGATAAATAGGTGATAGGTGATGATAGATGATAGATAGATAGATGATAGATAGATAGATGATAGATAGATAGATAGATATAGATAGATAGATGATAGATGATAGATTAGATAGATAGATAGATGAGAGAGAGAGAGATGATAGATAGATAGATGATAGATAGATAGATTAGATAGATAGATAGATAGAGATAGATAGATAGATAGATAGATAGATAGATAGATAGATAGATAGATGATAGATAGATAGATATAGATAGATAGATAGATAGATAGATAGATATAGATAGATGATAGATAGATAGATAGATAGATAGATAGATAGATAGATAGATGATAGATAGATGAGAGAGAGAGAGAGAGAGAGAGAGAGAGAGAGAGAGAGAGAGATGATAGATAGATATAGATGATAGATAGATAGATAGATAGATAGATAGATAGATAGATAGATAGATAGATGATAGGTAGGTGATAGATAGATGATAGATAGATAGATGATAGATAGATAGATATAGATAGATAGATAGATAGATAGATAGATAGATAGATAGATATAGATGATAGATAGATAGATAGATAGATAGATAGATAGATAGATGATAGATAGATAGATAGATAGATAGATAGATAGATAGATAGATAGATAGATATAGATAGATGATAGATAGATAGATAGATAGATAGATAGATAGATAGATAGATGATAGATAGATAGATAGATAGATAGATAGATAGATAGATAGATAGATGATAGATTAGATAGATAGATAGATAGATAGATAGATAGATATAGATGATAGATAGGTAGATAGATAGATAGATAGATAGATAGATAGATAGATAGATAGATAGATAGATAGATAGATAGATGATAGATAGATATAGATAGATAGATAGATGATAGATGATAGATAGATAGATAGATAGATAGATAGATAGATAGATAGATAGATGATAGAGAGAGAGAGATATATAGATGATAGATAGATATAGATAGATGATAGATAGATAGATAGATAGATAGATAGATAGATAGATAGATGATAGATAGATAGATAGATAGATAGATAGATAGATGATAGAAAGATAGATGATAGATAGATAGATAGATGATAGATAGATAGATAGATATAGATAGATAGATATAGATGATAGATAGATAGATAGATAGATAGATAGATGATAGATAGATAGATAGATAGATAGATAGATAGATAGATAGATAGATAGATAGCTTTTTTTCTGGGGGTACGCAGGGGTACTCATACCCCTAAACATTTTGTGAATCTAAGTTTGGCCTCATTGAGGGCAATATGAGTATTTCAATATGAGTAGGAAAATGAGGGTACCCCTAAACTTTTTTTTAAATAGAAAAAAGCACTAAATAGATAGATAGATGATAGATAGAAAGATAGATAGTGCCAGGTTTGGGGGCAGGCATGCAGGGGTCCCCCAAGTCAGGGTGGGAAAACTCCTTAAAAACTAGAAAGTTTGAAATGCCTGCTCTGGAAGAAGGACCGAAGTTTAAACATCTCAGACTGCTTTGCACGTCCAAGAAACTTTCCGAGTGAATGTTGGGGAAGGAGGGTGTGTGTGTGTGTGTGTTTGTGCGCGCGCGCGCGTGTGTGTGGCGGCATTTGGCTTCCTTATCACAGAGGCTTTACTGTACAGTACATCTGTCAGCCCATGAAAAATCCAAAGCGAGATGGTAACATACACAGAACCCAAATGTTTACCCTCCTCTCTAAATGCGCAGCCTGCTCTTAAGCTTAAGTAGACACACAGGAGATTGCAACGCAGTAGAAAGGCCTTTGCATAGATCACAGGGAAGATCAAAACTTGCCCGCTTGAAGCAGTTTGCACCTTTTACAGTTCCTAAAAAAAAAAAATCTCTTCCCCATTTAGAACTGAGTGAAGTTATTTTGCTTTGTTTTTTAAGGAGGAAGAATGAAATAAGCATGCACAGCACCGCCAGTCAGGAAATGGCAACAGTAGGCTTCTGTTGACAATTGTGTATGTGCCTAAGTGCATACCCTCCAACACTTCTCCAGTGAAAATAGGGACACCCTATTCAATAATAATAATAATAATAATAATAATAATAATAATAATAATAATTTTATTATATATACCCCACTCATCTGTCTGGGTTGCCACTCTGCCACTCTGGGCAGCTTCCGACATATATAAAAACATAACAAAACATTTAAAAAACTTCCCTATACAGTGCTGCCTTCAGATGTCTTCTAAAGATCTCCTTGGTTCAGGGAGTCACACAACTCCATACCTTGCAACATCTCTCTGATGAAAATAAGGACATTCTCGGGAAAAGTGGGACATTCTGGGATCAAATTGGAAACCGGGATGGCTTTTGTAAATCAGGGCCTGTCCCTGGAAAATAGGAACCCTTAGAGGGTCTGTAAGTGCTTGCTTTGAAGTAGAGAGGGAGAAAAGGAAAAGCTGGAACTTTTCTGTTGTAATTTATCGAGAGCGCCAGTCAGGAGAAACAGAAAACGCAAAGTAGGAATGAGAAATATGTACTGAAGTTCTCACCCTGGGCCAGCAGGGGGATACTGTAGATAGTTTTCACTCAGGTCCACATATGCAAATAAGGAATTGAAAGTGACATTCAGTGATTGGATAGTTACAGAAAGTTGTTACTGTTGGTTTGTATGAGCTCTATATAAGCAGGTTGGCTGAACCCTTCAGTCCAGTTCTGTTCTGGCCTGTGAATAAACAAGAGCTGTTTGAAGAATTGCTGTGTCGTCTGATATGTTCACCCACAACTTAACAAAATAGACTAATCCCAGGACACCCAATATCATAAAAAGACCTTACTGGAACAGGCCAGTGGCTCACTCAGTGGCATCCTGTTTTTACAGATGTCAACCAGGTTAGGAAGTCTGCCAGCAGGACCTCACTGCCACCTCACTCCTGAGGTTTCCAGGAACAGTTATTCAGAAACATACTGCTTCGGACTGTGGAGGTATTTTCTGGTGAGCTCTATTCACATACTGTTAAATTCTGGTTGTGTAATTGAAGGGGATTTGGTGTTCTGGCACAACAAACCTGCTTCCTCCCTGAATCAGACTTTTTGCACAAAATAATTTTTATAAAAAAACCACACATACCAGAAGCTTTTCTTTTGGGAATTATATGGGCAGAACTACTTAAATTGTATAGAAATTTATGTACGCTACTACAGCAGCAGGAATGCTGTTTGCCCCAAAGTGGAAAGAAGCAGAAGTCCCAGCATAGGTAGAATGGATCCAAAAACTTATGGAACATGCAGAAATGGCAAAACTTACCGGAAGAATAAGAAATCAAGACAACAAACTTTTTATAAAAGAAAGGAAACAGTTTATTGAATATTGACAGATAAATTGCAAACAGATAAAAACATTAGCAGGATTATTGTAACAACCTGCAGTTTCATAAGAGCATATATTTGAAGCAGATAATTAAATAAGCAAATTAAATCAATTTGGATATGCAGAAGATATTTAAAAAAATAATTTAAGGAACCGCAGAAAGAGGGGGAAGGAAGTCAAATTTTGAAACGTTAAATTGATTGTAAAACTAATGAAATGTATAAACTTGAAAAGTACTTTTAAAAACATTTTTTCCCCCAAAGACTTTTTGCAACAAGGTAACAGTCAGGGGAAATGGGATAAACATTGGGAAATGAGGGATAAGCATCTGTTGATGCAGAATTGTGTAACCTCCTCACAAACCAATGGGACGTGGTGTTCAATAAATAGCCAAAGCCATCGAACCTCCTTGCAAACTGGGCCAGAAGGAATGCTTGATAAACAGGTGATCTGGAAGCTGGCGCTAAAATGCTGATGAATTTTCATGGAGACTTAAAAAAATAAATAAAATAAAATTGCAAACTGATGTGGAGAACTGAGCTCAAGCGTGGTAGAATGAGAAGCTGAAATTGGCATGCCCATCCTATTTCGATCCTAGTCAGCTGCCCTTTGCAATCCCTCTCCTTCTGCATTGTTTTGATATTAGGATCAAGGAAGACAGCGGGGGAAAGCTACAGAATCTGCCAAGGCGGAAATCCTCGATGCTGAGAGGATTGCTGGAGAATAAAGACGCCATTTCGCTGGGAGATTAAAAAGACCCAAGTTATCAGCCAGGACTTGAATACTCAAGTCTTTTCTCCTCCTTTTCTTTAAGGGTGTCAGAATATTCTTGGTTCCTGCCAGCGTAGGTTTTAAGTTCAACCTTACAAGAACAGATAGAAGAGGCGATTAATTTTTATGAAAATGACAGGCCTCCACTGCATGCAGAGGAGTTTTTTCCATTGTACCATTTAGTAAACTCCTTGTGCCCTAAATAAAGGGGGAAAAATGGAATCACAGAGTGCTTGCTCTGAAAAACATCAAAGTGAAATGAACTTTGATTTCGTATACACTGCTCCGAGCTCAAAGACTATCCTTCTTTGTAAGGTACCTGTCTGTAATAACCCCAAAAATCCTGCTCCTCCCCAACACTTTCGTGTTTCAAGTTGAAGGCTGTGTTTAAAGACGCAGGCTGCTTGATCCAGGCTGTCACTATTTTGTAGGAGGGATTCAGGTGCATACAGCTTGTTCCCTAAGTTTTATGGCAGTCGCACAGAATTTGGCCACCCTTAGTGTGATCTCTAGATCCTTGTTCTCTACCAGGAGTTTTAGACATTGAAGTTCGGACCCATTTGGAGATTTTGTATAACAGGAGTGATAAATGTTGTTGTTTAGTCGACTCTTCGTGACCCCATGGACCAGAGCACGGCAGGCACTCCTGTCTTCCACAGCCTCCCGCAGATTGGTCAAACTCATGCTGGTAGCTTTGAGAACACTGTCCAACCATCTTGTCCTCTGTCGTCCCCTTCTCCTTGTGCCCTCCATCTTTTCCAGGGAGTCTTCTCTTCTCATGAGGTGGCCAAAGTATTGGAGCCTCAGCTTCAGGATCTGTCCTTCCAGTGAGCACTCAGGGCTGATTTCCTTAAGAATGGAGAGGTTTGATCTTCTTGCAGTCCATGGGACTCTCAAGCGTCTCCTCCAGCTCCATAATTCAAAAGCATCAATTCTTTGGCGATCAACCTTCTAGATAGTCCAGCTCTCACTTCCATACATCACTACTGGGAAAACCATAGCTTTAACTATACGGACCTTTGTTGGCAAGGTGATGTCTCTGTTGTTTTATACCGAGCGTATATCCCCGTAGAAATGGCAGCATAACAAGTGCATATGGAAAATTTCGGTTTACACAATTAAAGGGGATGAAAGCGCTTTGTTGTCCGAGCACAGGGGTAACCAACGTTACCAGTAGCACCTTAGAGACCAACTAAGTTTGTTCTTGGTGTAAGCTTTCGTGTGCGTGCACACTTCTTCAGATACGCGTATGTAGGTTTTATTTTATTTGTTTTTGTCTTATATTTTGGAAATGTACATCCAGTTTTTTCCCTTTAATTTTTTTTTGGGGGGGGGCTAAGCTTTAGCTTGTTTAGCTTATAAATAAATCCAGCACTGGTCTAGGTCCACCCATAGTCTAATCTCTGTGTAAGCAAATCAAGATGAATGTTCAACTTAATAGGTGGCTCCTCGGAGCCCTTTCTCTGCAATAAGTGAAAGGTTTTGATGTGATGGAACTATGTCAGCTGCTTTGAAAATCTCAAGGTGCACAAGGCATGATAGCCAAAGCTGGCCTTCCCATTCAGCAGGTGGCAGTGGCCTGTTTCAAGCAGCAACATGATGGCGGGAGATGTCCTATATTCACCAACAAGTGGCAGTTTTCAGTCTCGAGGGAAGCCCCATGCTGAGTGCACTGTGGTAGTCTAGGCGCAAGGTCAACCAGTGCACGAATCACATTAAAAGGAGCATGCATTGCGCAGGATGTTTCTCTGGGACATTATCGTTTGGGGCAGCCTATTTCTATTCCTGAAACACATTGTTTTGCTCTTCTGTGGTTAGGAAAGAGCCCCTTTTTGCTCACAACTCAAGGTTAAAATAACTGGGCTGCTTCAGCCTCCAGTATTCAGAGAGAGCAAATGTGCGCCGGAACATAAACACTGCAATCGTGTACTAATAACACTTGGATAATGCTCCGTAATCCCCCGCAAGGTAATGCTTTGGTGCTGAGCCAGATGATCTTAATATAGCGAGCAAAGGAGTGATTGTTTGACTGGGAGCTGAATGAATTGCTGGTCGAGGGTTGCCAGATGTTCAGGATTGGGCTAGAGGGCACTCTAGCATCGACTGCAACGTCAAACGACCTTCATCCCTGATCTATCATCCACAGGACGAAAATAGCAGATTATCTGCAAGACACGAGTCCAAAATAGCATGCAAAGGTCCTGGATCTAAAATATACGGGACAAAAGTATGAAGATGAGTGCATTCAGACACGGGAATGATTGCATTAGTTTCCCTGGTTATAGAGCAAGAGCTTCTGTCCTGATTTTTTAACATTCCTTTTGCATTACATTACCTGTTGCATTGTGGAAAGGTGGCTTTTGGATTGATTTACTGCCATGTTGCATTAAATTTCATGCACATCAGTGGGTATGGCGTGGATATAATTGAACATCTTGCCAACCGGCCTTGCCCTTGACATGCACTGGGCTTCTGTTCCTCCATGTTTTCCCCATGAAAGCAGCAGTAATTAACTGTATTATTCACCCATTCATTCATTTATAGAGTGCCATTTATGTACATGGCTCTGTACAGAATTAAAATAGGAAATTCTACCTGGTGGGTGGGGGTGGGCGTACAATCTAAAACAATATAAACAATAGGATCAAAATGAATGAATATAAACAATACGATCAAAATTAACAGTTTACCGTAAGTAATTCAGAAGACATTCCACCAGATATAATAAATAGGTGTGCTGGGATGCCACTTCAATTTTCATCCTGCAATTTTTCAGGTTAAAAGGGTTGCAAATGGATCAGACACCCCCCCCCCGAATTAATTAACACAGAACGGAATGCTAAACTTCTGCTAGATCCAAAGGTAGCTCCCCCCCCCCCCCCCGTAAAGCATGGAAAATATCAGGCCAGGAAACATTGGGAAAATGGCATAAAGTGTTTTCCTGTATGTAACCTACACAAATTCAGCAAAGCAGAACTCACCACGCCTCCAAAATGTAACAACAATAAATGAAAACAACAACAACAATCTGTATGTTTTGAATAAAATGTGAGGAAGGTCCAGATTACCTAAATAATATAAAGGCCTGGATGAGCGTCAAAACGTTCATCTGGTGCCAAAAGAAGACAAGCTGTATATGAATTTCCAGATTCCCAGATCATCCAAGTGTCCCTATTTTCCAGGGATAGCCCCAGATTTACAGAAGCTGTCCTGGTTTCTGATTTGATCTCAGAATGTCCCGCTTTTCCTTAGGATATCCCTATTTTCATCAGAGAAATGTTGGGGGGTATGGAATAGGGCGTCCCTATGTTCACCGGAGAGATGTTGGTGGTTATGCATTCCCTGCTGCCATGGAATTATGGCTAGCTTATTGCCCTGTTCATGTGTCATATTTCTGAAAACCTGGAGAGCTGGGTGACTAGGTTGGTCGCCAAACTGCTCTGCTGTACATCACTGACACAGCTAACTTGGTGTGCTTTTCCTTTGCTCTGCTTGTGCAGAGATCCACTGCAAGTCCAAATATTTTTCCTTCCATCCTTCTGAGTGTGTAAATCAAACACAACGCTTCGAAGCGGACACGGAGCAATGGATCCAAACTACAAGAAGGAAGATTCCACCTAAACGTTAGGAAGAACTTCCTGACAGTAAGAGCTGTTCGACAGTGGAATTTGCTGCCAAGGAGTGTGGTGGAGTCTCCTTCTTTGGAGGTCTTTAAGCAGAGGCTTGACAACCATATGTCAGGAGTGCTCTGATGGTGTCTCCTGCTTGGCAGGGGGTTGGACTCGATGGCCCTTGTGGTCTCTTCCAACTCTATGATTCTATGATTCAGGTCACATGCCTTTCTTTCTCTTCATTCTGGTCATAAGCCTGACCAAAGAGCAATCCCAGGTTCAGGTGGCAGCAAAGGGGAAGCCAATTGCTGATTATATTCTTGCAACGAATGACTAACCAAGAGAGAGAGAGAGAGAGAGAGAGAGAGAGAGAGAGAGAGAGGGTGCTCAGCATGGCAACGTTTTCTCTACCCATTTTTGTAATCGGAAGAATCTTGAGGAAACGATATGGTTGGGCAAATGTGGCCATCTGAGATTTGATTTCCCCCTCCCTTTAGTATTAAATTCTCTTTTAGGCGCATGCTAGTTTGTTCATTAATCAAAAGAGCCTGCGGTGGAATTAGGAAAAAGGTGAACATTAAACTATAGCCAACGACTAGGGCTTGATTGCAAAGCACACTGGAGCTGTCACATATCCTCCAACTGTCCCGATTTTCCAGGGATGGTCCCAGAATTACAGAAGCCATTCCTGTTTCGGATTTGATCCCGGAATGTCCAGGTCTTCCCTTTCCCTCCCCTCCACATCTCAGAAAACTATTAAAAGTGGTGAAGAGATCAGATCAGAAAACTCCCATGCTTTTTGGAAATAGCAGCCTTTGCTGTGTGTTTGTGTAGCTGCAAAAACCTGTTTATACTGAAAATAAAATATGAAGGAAATGGTGATGCTGACGTACAAAACCCTTCCTATAATTTTGAATTCACTTTAAATTCTTTAATTGCAATGCTTCAGCAGCCAACAATTTTTTAAGACACGCATAGAGGGTATATTCCTTGTAAACTGAGCCTTTCACTGCAAGCCTTTGCATGTCTACTCAGAAGTAAGTCCCATTGTATTCAATGGAGCCTACTTCCAGGTAACTGGGTAAAGAGTGTGCAGCCCTACACTGCAATTCTAAACCTTTTTACTCAGAGGTAAGTCCCACTGAGTTCAATAGAATTTAAGGACTGATCATTCTCACAGATTTCATCATCATCATCATCATTATTGTTATTAATTTCCTGTCTTTTCCACAGGGACTTAAGGCAGCTTACAGCTAAAATTGTATTTCATTCCATTTATCTGTGGAAGGTTTGTACATGATTTTTCTTTACAACAATCCTGTGAGGTAGGTTCGGTGGAGAGGTTGCAACTGGCTCAAGGTAACCGATGTTGGTGTGTTTATGACATCTATGTGTGTGGCGAGATCAAATGTGGGAGAAGCTGATGTAGAATAGAGTGTCCTTATTTTCATTTGAGAAACGTCAGAGGGTATGCTACCAGATCCCACACGACACGCTGCTTGACCTCACATGCAAAGGGGAAATGCACCGGAAAGTGTGGAATAAAAGTTTGCTTGACGCAGCATCATCTAACCTCCCCACAAACGAGCTGGAACAAATGCTCAATAAAAAACACCGTCTAAGCTCCCTGCAAGCTTTGGGCAAATGAATCAGAAGCGATGCTCAATAAACAAGTTAGCTGGAAGCAGCCCCAGTTCCTCCACAGGGCACAAGGGTTATGTTCTGCCCAGGGCCGTCTTACCAATAGGCGCTAGGGGTGCGGGGCACCTGGGCGCTGCGCTCTCAGGGGCATCAGGCCAAGAGTCTGGGACCCAAGAGTTGAGTCTGGTGAAGAGCCTGCCCATTGGTTGGAGCGCCGTGGCAAGCTCTTCTGTGCCGTGAGTTCGGGGGTGACCGAGCCAGCAAGACGCTGAGGCAACCAGCCGGCTCTGCCCTCCTGCACACCTGGGACTGGGCAACCGGGTGTGTGTGTGTGTGTGGATATTTGCACCCCAGTGCCACATATGCTTAAGACAGCCCTGGTTGTGCCTCCAGTGTCAGAGACCGTATTCATCGAAAAATCAGAACTCCTATTAGAATAAACAAGTTTCGTTTCAAATACTGAAATTCTAAATAATATGGATAGCAATGTGTAATAGAAAAAGAATTATGAAATTAGGTTAAAGGTGTGTGAAAGAAAGTAATAGAAGTGTAAAGAAATTGCAATTGAGTAGATTGGAAGTCTAACACGAAGGTGGGGTGAGGGGTGGTGGATGGTGGTGGGAAAAGGAATTATCTGTGGGATTGAGTGTAGGTATGTTGAGGATATGTTGTAGGTATGTAGGTAGGTTGTATGAAATATATGTTTGTATGCTCGTATATTTGTAATATATGTGTATTAATGTTGAATTATTTTAACAATAAAAACTTAAAAAATTTTTTTAAAAAAGAGACTGCCAGATATTATAAATCAGAAGTATGGAGAGTGCTCTTGAGCTCTGTATCTGCAAGCAGAGGCATCTGGTTAGCCAGAGTGGAAACAAGACGCCGAACTACTAGACGGGTCCTTGGCCTGATCCAGCAAAGCTCTCCTTTTCCATGATTGCTTTTATTTTCGTTTTCTGAATCACAATAAGCAATAATAACAACAGTAAAGAAGAGAAGAGTTCCACGCATGGAAGAAAAAGGAATCAGGGTGGAAGGAACGGAAGTGTGCCAAAACCAGCGTTATATCTCCAGACAATTGTCCTTCGGAAGCAAATTATCCAAGAATGTTTTTCCAAAGGAAACTGTGACCACGAGGCTCTGTTTACGTTCTTTCAGACAGCAGAAAACAAGCCCAGACTGTGCTTCTGCTGCTTCCAAACCTTTTGAATTCCGGACCAGTTTTCCAGTTCATTTGGGCATTGTTTGTCTTCTCTTTTTTCCCAACATAACCTAACAATGGTGCTCATTTTCTTCGTGAGCTCTGTAGCTGCAGACAAATGCATTCTTGTAATTAGAAATCCCTCTGAAATGCCTTGCGGGGGGAGTTTTCTAAAGCAGGCACCCCCAAACTCGGCCCTCCAACTGTTTTGGGACTACAACTCCCATCACCCCTATCTAACAGGACCAGTGGTCGGGGATGATGGGACTTGTAGTCCCAAAACAGCTGGAGGGCCGAGTTTGGGGATGCCTGCTCTAGAGCAAGGGAGAGAGAAAGCAAGGCCAGCCTCAGCTAAAAGGAAGTTTTACTTCCCTCCATGTTATTTTTAACAGGACACAATACCTATTGTTGGGTCTGGGGAGTGTGTGTGGGCAAAACCAAGTCACAAGCTTGGCTCATTTGCCTGGTGGTTTGAATGCCTCTTTTGATAGAAGTCAAGTGAAGGCAGAGAAGCACACAAGCGATTGTTATCCTTCGGGGCGATTTGAATCTGCTTTGTTGCAGAGTTGCTGGGCGTGTTGCTGTTTTTTTCTGCGGAAATGATTGGGAAAGATCTGTATATATTCATTTAAAGAGCCCACAGATCTGCTACACTCGAAACCACCCCTTCTTCCGTTCGGCACATCAGCCCATTTGTCTAGCTGCTGCTACCAAATGAGACTCGAAAAGAGGTCTTAATGGGGACGCAGGGCAAAGAGACATTCAGGCTGTGAAGCCTTCCTTTTAGGAATTCCAGGTGCCGAAATCCCAAAGGAGCAGAAAAGACTATTTATGTATGAGACCACAGCAGCATGGATGTTACTGGCCCAGAGATGGAAAGAACATAAAGTCCCTACCAGAGAAGAATAGCAGATCAAGTTGATGGACTATGCCAGGCATCCCCAAACTCAGCCCTCCAGCTGTTTTGGGACTACAACTCCCATCATCCCTAGCTAATAGGACCAGGGGTCAGGGGTGATGGGAATTGTAGTCCCAAAACATCTGGAGGGCCAAGTTTGGAGATGCCTGGATTATGCTGAAATGGCTAAAATGAACAGAAGAGTCAGAAATCAGGAAGACCAAAATTTTAATAAGGAATGGGGGGAAATTATAACTTATCTTAAAGACCACTGTAAACAGTGAAAATCATTAGTAGGATTGAAATATCACTTGGAGTTTAAGGTTGATTCTGGACATAATGGAAGAAGTAAAGGGTTTGGATTTTCATAAAAGCTGCGAGAGGAACTGATTAATAATAGGACCCACATGGGGGAGGATGGAAGTCCAGGAGATTCCTTGGGATCTTGTTTTTATGATTTATGTTTGATATATCTCTGTAAAAGTTTAAGTTGAAAATCAAATAAATATTACCAGTTTTTAAAGAAACACTCAGGCTGCCACTCCCCACTTGCCCCGATTAAAAAAGTTATTGCTTTATTAGTCAAATACATTTCTTTTCATTTCTTTTTCATAATAAAATTATTGAAACACACACAAAATACAGTAAAAGTAAAATGTACAACCAAGACAAATGCATGCAGAAACAGAAAAATTAAAATGAAGATACCCTTGGGGAGGAAAACCAAAAAAGCAACTAAGAATGCAATTCAACTATCTGCCTTGGTAGCTCAGTTGGTAGAGCATGAGGCTCTTAATCTCAGGGTTGTGGGTTCAAGTTCCATGTTCCTGAACTCCAGGGGGTTGGACTAGATGACCCTCGTGGTCCCTTCCAATTCAAATGATTCTATATATTTTTTGGGGGGGAGGGGGTGAGTCAATTCAGTTCTCAATATAACGTCTTGGCGTGCTTATCTGCAGAACATGGGGTTTAGTGGGTTGTTTGATCGAGTTTAAATGGGAGAAAAACTTATACCATCTCAAATAAAGAAGATCGGGTTAATAATAATAATAATAATAATAATAATAATAATAATAATAATTTATTTATACCCTGCCCATCTGGCTGGGTTTCCCCAGCCACTCTGGGTGGCTTCCAGCAAACCCTAAAATACAATAACCTATCAAACATTAAAAGCTTCCCTAAACAGGGCTGCCTTCAGATGTCTTCTAAAAGTTTAGTAGTTATTTTTCTCTTTGACATCTGGAAGGAGGGCATTCCACAGGGCGGGTGCCACTACCGAGAAGGCCCTCTGCCTGGTTCCCTGTAACTTGGCTTCTCGCAGCGAGGGAACCGCCAGAAGGCCCTCGGCGCTGGACCTCAATGTCATCTAGCAGGCTCAGGGGACAGCCCATGATATCATGCGCTGTGTTCAGCACCCTCTATAAAGACTTTCTGTCCGTGGCTGTCAAGCCAACGTACCACACTGTGATACAATATGAGAGGACACTTTCTACTGTGGACCGGTAGAAGGAGGTCATCAATTGTTGAACATGGTTCTTTCGCAAGACCCTGAGGAAACAGAATCTCTGTTCGGCCTTCCTAACCACCTGAGTTATATTGTTTTTCCAAGTGAGGTATTCACTATTAAGGACTCTACGTTTATGGGTCAGATGTTCTGACAGTGCAATACTTCTGAAAGCCACCGCTCCCGGGAAGGAGTACCGCATTTTTTGCTCTATAAGACTCACTTGTTCCCTCCTAAAAAGTAAGGGGAAATGTGTGTGCGTCTTATGGAGCGAATGCAGGCTGTGCAGCTATCACAGAAGCCAGAACAGCAAGAGGGATTGCTGCTTTCACTGTGCAGCGATCCCTCTTGCTGTTCTGGCTTCTGAGATGCAGAATGTTTTTTTTCTTGTTTTCCTCCTCCAAAAACTAGGTGTGTCTTATGGTCTGGTGCGTCTTATAGAGTGAAAAATACGGTAAATTTGGACTTCCAATGGGAGGCCACTGACAATCTGGCAGCAGCAAGAAGTATTTTAAAAAAACCCTCTCCAGGGTTTCCCCTAAGCAATCAAGAGACTGTGCCTGAGTGAAGCTAACTGCTCTCTTCATGCCTCTCCTGGTTCCGGGAGACCAGTGGAGAGGGGAACCTGTTGCAACAGGAGGGAGAGACACCCTTGCCTCTTCACCAGCTGGACTCATCTCTGCCTCTTGGTCTCTCCTGCTTCAGCTTCTGCCTCCGATTCTGGACTGCTCTCTGCCACAGACTTTTCCTGCTCACCAAACACTGTTACAACCTGCATCCAACCAGTCTGTGACATTGCCTTCTGCCCCTTGCCCCAGCCCAAAGGTCACCAGCCACCATTGCCTGAAGCCTGCTCATCCCTGCTTGAAGTCATTGCACTTTATGGGAGATTTGTAAATAGCCTCTTCTTGGTTCACCCACGGCATCTACCGAGGCCTTCCTTGCGTGACCTCTGAGGATTTTGAGGTTAAAAATGCAATTGATTGGGAAACTCTGTACCTTTGCTTCTTATCAGCCTCTGGCTCAGAGGAGCAGGATGTTCTAGATAAGGCACCAGGAAGAACGGTGCATGTAGCAGAGTGGTAAAATGGAATAATCTGTCACATTTTAAATTAAATTTAATTTAATTTTTAATTTATTTTTATTAAGTTTGCTTGACAACATTACATTGTAATATATGGTATTATGAAAAAAGAAAAAGAATGCAAATCAAAGACAATTCAATATAATACAATTCACCGTACATTCTTTCGTATGTACATAAGACTTCCCGCCACCCCCAATGTATTTACCTTTTCTATTTTCCAGTTGTATACATGGCTGTTAGGGACGCGGGTGGCGCTGTGGGTTAAACCACAGAGCCTAGGACTAGCCAATCAGAAGGCTGGCAGTTCAAATCCCCACGACGGGGTGAGCTCCCATTGCTCGGTCCCTGCTGCTGCCAACCTAGCAGTTCGAAAGCACGTCAAAGTGCAAGCAGATAAATAGGTAACACTCTGGCGGGAAGGTAAACGGCGTTTCCGTGCGCTGCTCTGGTTCACCAGAAGCGGCTTAGTCATGCTGGCCACATGACCCGGAAGCTGTACACCGGCTCCCTTGGCCTATAGAACGAGATGAGCGCCGCAACCCCCGAGTCAGCCACGACTGGACCTAATGATCAGGGGTCCCTTTACCTTTATACATGGCTGTTACTTTAAACTAATTATGTAATCTTAAAATTTATTACTACTTATGAAACCTTTTGCTTTAGTTTTATCTGTCATATATACAGAAATCATTCAAACGCTGCCATAGACACCCCACCGCTATTGTATTTCATTAAATATTTCTTAAACATATCCCACTTTTGCCCTCACTCAGATTTGGCTTAATGATGATGGCACAGCAGCCCATGGTGTCTTTGTGAGGCAGATGGTGTGAGGGGAATCCCTCTTCACATCATGCTGTCTCTTTACATAAGGGAACCCTGTAGCTCAGACCAAAGGTTCATTAGGTCTATCCCCACCCCATGCCAAAGGACATTGGATGGTTTAAAAGGGAGATGTGATAGGTGGGATGTGAGGAAAATACCCAACACCCTTCCGGGTGTTTTTCACTTGCAACCCCTCCTCATCTAGCTGATCCTTTAAATGCCCCGTTTTCCAATGCCTGGCTGATGCAACTCCCCAGGCCAGGTTACAACCCTTCGTTCCCGTGTTGCATTCTTGCACATGGAGGCATGCGCAGCAGGTACGACACCAATGATGGGGTCGTGCTCCTGTGACCCTATGACACATGCCTTAAGATCATTCTGCAATCTGATGCAATCTGCAGAAACAGCGGCTCTCTTCCTGCTTGTACAAGTTTTAACCTTCAATGAATCCTTTTAATTGCGTATGATCCCAACGTAGCTGTGTACGTTTGTGGGTGTGTTTCTACAGCTCATCTCCCCTCTGGACCTTCTTGTTAATGCCCTCAGAAGCCTCCTTTTGCAAACCGTCACATGTTGGCTTGCCGAACCCCGTTGACTCAGAAATATGTCTGAGGCATTTTCAGCAAGAACTCATTCAGCCCTCGCTTCCTCCGGCGGGGCATATTAGCCAACTCATTGAATCACAGAACTGTCAAGTGAGTGAGGTTCTCTAAAAAGGAGGATCAGCAATAAAGATGACAGGATATGCAGAGTCAGCAGGTCTAACAAGTAAAAATAAGAGAGCAAGAAGACCAAGAATATAAAGAAGAGTGGGGAAAAATTTGTGGAGTATCTGGAAAACAACTGTAAACAAGTGGAAAAGCTAGCAGCGTTAAGGTAAATTCAACCGTATAATATATTATAAAGGGAGAATAAGGGGAGAAAGTGATCTAAATGGACATATATGGTATATGCAGGAATGGTGGAGAAATTAAATGAACCAGGGAAGGGTGATAAGGGAAGTCGTTGAATGTTTTTATTAAAAGAAAGAAATAATAATAATTAATAATAATAATAATAATAATAATAATAATAATAATAATAATAATAATATTTATACCCCACCCATCTGGCTGGGTTTCCCTAGCCACTCTGGCCGTCTTCCAACAGAATAGTAAAAGCACAATAAAACAATTGAAAGCACAATAAAACATGAACGGTGGAAATGTATATTGAACATTAATGTGATTTTGGAAATGTTAATAATGGAAATTACACACACACACACATGAGACTATCGAGTTAGAAGGGATGCCAAGGGTCATCGAGCCCAGTCCAAATAGCACCATCCACAGCTTCAGGGGAATCTTAAAATCTACAGAAGTAAACTAAGGGGGAACGAAGGCAAAGTCCCTGCCAGAGAGGAAGGGCAAACCAAGCTGTTGGACTAAACCGAAATGGCAAACCTGAACAGAAAGCCCAGGAACCAAGAAAACAAAAACTTCAAGAAAGAATGGGGGAAATTATAATTTATTTAGGAGGCCACTGTAAGCAGATGAAAACATTTGCAGGGTTTTAATCTCACTTGTAATGTAACAAACACTATGGACAATATGGAGAGATACAAAATGTAGATTATGAAATAATCTGCAGTTGAAAATGTTGACAAGAGGACCCATGGAGGGGAATGGGGGAAGTCTGGAGATACAGAGAAATCTCTAAATATGTATTTGGTATTGTTATAACTTTACACTTGTAAAATCAAAGAAAAATTATTTCCAAAAAGAAGATACAATAAAAAAAATAGACGGGGGGGGGGAGCTTTTCAGGGGGGGGGACTCCAAGAATGTGTGTGTGTGGGGGGGAAAATGCTGCTCCTTGAGGAATTGTGCATGCAGGTTGACTGAGGGAGGGGCAGAAAACTGGAGGAGGGGGAACAGAATTGGAGTGTCCTGGAAGAAGGAACGACTGGCACACTGAACAGCAGAATTCCACACGCAGTGTTTTGTGCCCACCTCTCACTTAAGGTAAAGGTAAAAGTACCCCTGACCGTTAGGTCCAGTCATGGCCGACTCTGGGGTTGCAGCGCTCATCTCGCTTTACTGGCCGAGGGAGCCGGTGTACAGCTTCCGGGTCATGTGGCCAGCATGACTAAGCCGCTTCTGGTGAACCAGAGCAGTGCACGGAAACACTGTTTACCTTCCCGCTGGAGCGGTACCTATTATTCTACTTGCACTTAGATGTGCTTTCGAACTGCTAGGTTGGCAGGAGCAGGGACCAAGCAACGGGAGCTCACCCTGTCATGGGGATTCGAACCGGCAACCTTCTGATCGGCAAGTCCTATGCTCTGTGGTTTAACCCACAGTGCCCCCCGCGTCCACCTCTCACTTAGTCTCATTATAAAGGAGATGGAAAGGCAGGCGATATGGATCTCAATGCCAGTTCATCTTCATCGCAAAAGTGATGCCAGCTGGGAGCATGTGGCTAAAGCAGACAACCGAAGACACTGACAAGCCAATGGATAGGAAGCCAAGGAAAAGAACAAGCTACATGGAGAGATTCCTCTTGGATGTTATCCCCAATTTAACAGGGTTCCTCTGGGCTCCTTACAAGGCCTTTTTTTACCTCCTTTGTTCTTTATCTGCATCCTTCAGCTCAGGTACGCGCTGAGTCTCCCAGTCTGCAGAAGGTATTTTCCTAAGGCAGAGATGGGCAAACTGTGCTTTACCAGTTTTGTGAACTGCCATCGGCCCCTGCCAGCCTGGCCAGTGGTCAAGAATGATGGGATTTGTAGCCCTATAACATCTGGAAGGTTGTGGGTCCTCCATCCTTTTCCTAATGCACACATCTGAGACAATAAAATTGTGTCTGAGCTGTAGTGCGTCAGACTGCAAGTGGGGTTCATGGGACCGACTGTCCCCCTCTATACGGAAAAATAAAAATCACTGCATGTAGAAAGCTAGCCTATCAAGGAGATAGGATTAGGTATAATCCTCTCCCTGACACGCTAATTTTCTTAGTTAAGGGTTCCATTATTTCTTCATTTATTTTGGGGTATGGAAGAGCATCATGTGAGTCTCTGCCTCTAGTATGAAGTGGTACACAATGCCGCTTCAGTTTTTGTGTGTGGAATCATTCGATTGGAAATCAAAGAGTTTGCTAAGTTGGAGCATCTGGGCCTCTGACCTGGCAGAAAACGAGCTCATTCCCTGCGGAATAGATTCAGCAAATGAAAAATGGAGGGTTACTTGTGCTTTGCAACAACAGGTGTATTTATTCTCTTAGGGTGGTGGTTACTTATTAAAAAAGATAAAGAAAAAACTGCCCAGCTCTGCAAGATAGGACTGAACGGCCAAGAGAGGCTGATAAGCATCTGAGTTACCGATTAACTTCTTTGCGAGATCCTGAAACTCTAAGATGATTAATCTGAAATGGAGACCAAAACATCAGGCTGTGCCAAAAGGGTTCAAAAGTTTACAAGACAAAGTTATGTTTCATAGATTCTTCAGAGGGTGCAGCACTGTAGCTTATTGAAGTGAACAGCGCCACTGCCCTCCATGGGCAAAAATTCGCAGCAGCTAATATTTGCTACCGCAGAGCTGAGGGTTGGGCAGCATATTTTGAGCAGGGATGAAAGACCTGTAGCTCTGCAAGTCCTTCCTGGACTTCAGCTCCCATCCATCCCTGCCAGGATGGCCAATGGCCAGGGATAATGGAACAGGGAGTCCAGGAACATCTGGAGAACCTGGGGTTCCCCAACCCTGATGCAGTGGAGTGGTAAAAAGCAGGCACGTGGCGAGAAATCTGCCCCAAGAACAGCTGCCAGTTCATCCACACTTCTGGAATGGGATGGGCAGAGCTCACATCATAGAATTGTCGAGTTGGAATGGACCCCCTTGCAAGTCTGAGCATTAACCTGCCTGAACTTCAGCCAGCAACTGTTGGCTCCTGTCGGGAGCGGGTGGCGCTGTGGTCTAAACCACTCAGCCTCTTAGGCTTGCCAGTCAGGTGGTTGGCAGTTCGAATCCGCACAAGAGGGTGAGCTCACTATTGCTCGGTCCCAGCTCCTGCCAACCTAGCAGTTTGAAAGCACACCAGCGGAAATAGATAAATAGGTACTGCTGTGGCAGGAAGGTAAACAGTGTTTCCATGCGCTCTGGTTTCTGTCACAGTGTCCTGTTGCGCCAGAAGCAGTTTAGTCCTGCTGGCCACCTGGAAAGCTGTCTGTGGACAAACACTGGCTCCCTTGGCCTGAAAGTGAGATGAGCGCTGCTACCCCATAGTTGCCTTTGACTGGACTTAACCGTCATGGGGTCCTTTACTGGTGTGTACTCCTCCTTTGTGACTCCCCCTTTCTTCCATTTCTTATACATGCCCTTCTTAACTCTCAGCTCTTCTGTAAGTTCCTTGTGCGGCCACACCAGTTTCCTTAGACACCTCCCTCTTTTCAACCTTGTTGGAACTGTCTGCATTTGGGCCTTCAATATTTCACCCTTAAGAAACTCTCACCCATCTGCGACTCCCTTCTCTTTGAGTATTTCCAACCTTGGGATCTCATCTTTGGATTTTTGAAATTGGCCTTCTTAAAGTCCAGAGTGTATGTCTGACATTATTATTATTATTATTATTATTATTATTATTATTATTATTATTATTTATTTATTTATACCCCACCCATCTGGCTGGGTCTCCCCAGCCACTCTAGGCGGCTTCCAACTGAATATTAAAATATTAATATTAAAAACAATACAGCATCAGACATTAAAAACTTCCTTAAACAGGGCCACCTTCAGTTGTCTTTTAAAAGTAAAATAGTTGTTTATTGCCTTGACATCTGCTGGGAGGGCGTTCCACAGGGCAGGCGCCACTACCGAGAAGGCCCTCTGCCTGGTTCCCTGTAACCTCACTTCTCGCAGTGAGGGAACCACCAGAAGGCCTTCAGTGTTGGACCTCAGTGTCTGGGCCAAATGATGGGATGGAGACGCTCCTTCAGGTATACAGGACTGAGGCTGTTTAGGACTTTAAAGGTCAGCACCAACACTCAGCTTTCCCTTGCCTCTGTATTGTGAAACCCAGGAGGACACAATCAATACTTCCCAGGGTTTTCAAGAACTTCCACTTCATCGATCAGTGCTTCCCTGTTGTTGAGGAGCAAGTCTGAGTTAGACGATGCCCTTCTTGTTTCTTCCACCATCTGGAAAATGAAATTGTCAAGAGAGGCAAAGGAGGAATTATTGGCAGAATTGGAGTTCCAACAAATATCAGTATAGGATCTCTTAATATGAGGAAATTCAAAGGGTGGGTACTACTCCTGAGAAAGCCCCTTGCCTGGTTCCCAGCTTTAAATAAACAACAAATGAAAAGGGTTACTGAGAAAATGTATATGGACTACTTCAAACACTTTTTAAAGTGTTCTATAAATGCTTATCATCATCATCATCATCATCAGGCAAGTTGGTTGATATGGTTCATAAATGGCGGATGAGCAGGCAAAACTGATTTGAATGCAAAGACTCGCTTATACTCTGCCACAATTTTTTCCCCTGGATGACCTTCTCGGGCTTCTGTTACAATAAGGTCCTGTGATTAATTGGCATCATTGTCGGTGACATCAAGGCAAAAACAGGAAAAAGAAGAGAGGGGGAAATATTTGCATGTCCTGGAATCCATCCTGTTGTTGCAGGTGTGTCGGAAAGAAGCGATTCAGTTCTTCTCATGAGCCGGACATCTAGATGAACGGCAATGCTCATCTTGTTGTGCAAACAGATACAAATGTTCCTTGCTCAAGAGATTAACCAAAAGATTTCTCCCAACCAAAACAGGAAATTTGCTGTTAAAGCGCTTCTGATTGGTGGCCATTTGGCCTCTGCTCAAAGACCACTACAGAAGGAGAGGCCAACAGCTTCCCGGCTGATCCCACCGCTGAGCAGTTTGGGAGACCTGATCTCTGCCCTGGGAAAGGCCAAACAACAACAACAACTTATTGTTTATCTGGCTCTGTTTCCCCAGCCACTTTAGGCAGCTCCCAACTGAATATTAAAAACACAATACAGCATTAAACATTAAAAACTTCCCTAAACAGGGTTGCCTTCAGATGCCTTTTAAAAGTAAGGTAGTTGTTTATTGCCTTGACATCTGCTAAGAGTGCTAAGAGGCATTAGGAGACCCCTAGAGGTTTATCGGGACACAGGTGGTGCTGTGGGTTAAACCACAGAACCTAGGGCTTGCCGATCAGAAGGTTGGCGGTTCAAATGACGGGGTGAGCTCCCGTTGCTCGGTCCCTGCTCCTGCCAACCTAGCAGTTCGAAAGCACATCAAGTGCAAGTAGATAAATAGGTACCACTCTGGTGGGAAGGTAAATGGCATTTCCGTGCACTGCTTTGGTTCACCAGAAGCGGTTTAGTCATGCTGGCCACATGACCCGGAAGCTGTATGCCAGATCCCTTGGCCATTAAAGTGAGATGAGCTCTGCAACCCCAGAGTCGTCCGCAACTGGACCTAATGGTCAGGGGTCCCTTTACCTTTTAGAGGTTTATCAGTCCATCCATCTTCACTGGGGGGACCCTGGGAACTGTAGTTCTGCAAGTAGAATAGGCCTCTCCTAACATCTCGCAGCACCCTAAACAAGCTGCAGCCCCCAGAATTCTGAATTTAAAGTGCTATCAGCCCCCAGAATTTAAAGTGCTATCATACCACATGGCACAAATGTGACCTGAAGTCTTCTTTGCAAAGCTCTGGTTGAAAAGGAAAGATCCCCATTCTCGTTTTTGAACATGTTTCAGATCATAAACTTTTTTTTGAGGGTGTGTGTGTTGGACAGCGGTGGTGAGGGTGAGGAGGAGGGAGGGAATTGGGTGCATTTCAATAACTCCGACAGAAATAGATTGCAATTGGTTAAATCGTTTGGTGTATCCTAGGTTTTGTTCTCACAAACAGTGAAGCAGGTGAAAATCCTGGGTCTCCACTTCTGAAATGTAGTGTGTGTGTGAGACGGAAGAGGACTCCAATGGGCGAATGCCCTTCCATAACAAATCAACCAACCCATCAATCAATTTTGCAGCTTTTCTTTCAAGGCAGGAGTCAGCCGTGATCAAAGGAGCACAGCGCCCTCTAGTGGACACAGCAAAATATGACAACTAGCTTTCGTTTATAGAGTGGACAGTAATGCCCCCTGTGGGTAAAATGGGTTTATGGGGGGGGGGGAGTAAGATGCATGGGGCAGCTGTGGGTGCAAATGATTCTCAGACTTCAGAAAGCTGGTATCACTTGACCAAGTTCCTCAAGTTGGTTGAATTCCTTAATTTTATATATATATATATATTCCTTAAATAAATACAGTACCAGGCAGAATTCCATGTCCTTTGAATATGCTCAACCCTCGTTGAGCTGTTTTGGGTTTCCTCCTCACTGCTCCATTGGACCGGATCGACATTCCTAAAACAACTGTCACTGTTAACTGTTTGCTTAATTAATTGGAAGCCATTAAGGTGGTTATCAACTGATCCTAGCTGGCTCATTGATCTGACCATATGCTGAGCGGGGGTTTCTTTGTGTGTAGGAAGGGGAAGCAGAAGTCAGCCAACAGCTGTGAGCCTTGGCGAAACTGAGGCCAGGAGTTTGCAGCAATAAAACTGCAAGCACCTTTGCAAAGCTAAGCAGGGTCCAGTATGGTTTCAAATTGGATGGGTGACGGCGTGTGCAGAATCCTGCATTGCAGTGGGTTGAACAAGATGACCCTCACAGTTCCTTCTCATTCTGTCACTCTGTGAAGTCACAGTTACTGTAACATGCTCTGCGTTTTGAACATAGGAATATAATTCGCTGCTTTATATGGAGTCATACTGTTCATTTATTATCTGCAC
The DNA here is from genome assembly GCF_964106915.1 of Podarcis gaigeae. Classification (NCBI taxonomy): domain Eukaryota; kingdom Metazoa; phylum Chordata; class Lepidosauria; order Squamata; family Lacertidae; genus Podarcis; species Podarcis gaigeae. The sequence goes on along the minus strand of NC_139683.1, from coordinate 10,401,621 downwards.
TGACAGCAGCTCCTTCAGGATTTGAGGTAGGGGATGTTTCCAGCCCTACCTAGAGAAGCCGGCGATTGAATTTGGGACCTTCTGCATACAAAGCAAGAAACTGATGGTTCTTGGTGCCAACAGCTGTCGGGTAGGAGTCACCCCTGCCTTTTTTAAAAACAAAACAAAACTGTACAGTTCAGAAAGGCCTTTGGAAAGTGTGTTTTTACAAACCAGTTTGATTTTAGTACATCATTATGTCTATTTCTATCCTGCCTTTTCCCCAGGCCGGCACTCGAGCCAGAATCAATAGACGTCAATAAGGAAAAACTCGGTTTGTCCTCTCCCTCTGCCTTATCAATAATAATAATAATAATAATAATAATAATAATAATAATAATAATAATTTATTTGTACCCCGCCCATGTGGCTGGGTTTCTCCAGCCACTCTGGGCGGCTTCCAACAAAGATTAAAAATACATTAAAATGTCACACATTAAAAACTTCCCTGAACAGGGCTGCCTTCAAATGTCTTCTAAATGTTAGGTAGTTGTTTATCTCTTTGACATCTGATGGGAGGGCGCCACTACCGAGGATTTCGTTAATTCAATAAGAAACAATATTATTTTAATATTCATCTCACCCAAAACAGTAATGGGCTTCATTTTATCCTATGCTTAAAATCATACTCAGCCAATTTTTATTGTACCTACTTGGTGTGTGGTGTGTGTGTGACACACACACACACACACACACACACACACACACACACACGTATATATGTAAAGGTAAAGGACCCCTGGACGGTTGAGTCCAGTCAAAGGCTGGGGTTGCGGCGCTCATCTTGCTTTCAGGCCGAGGGAGCCGGCATTTGTCCACAGCTAGCTATCCAGGTCATGTGGCCAGCATGACTAAACCGCTTCTGGTGCAACGGGACACAGTGCCGGAAACCAGAGTGCACGGAAACACTGTTTACCGTCCCACCGCAGCAGTACCTATTTATCTACTTGCACTGACATGCTTTCGAACTGCTAGGTTGGCAGGAGCTGGGACAGAGCAACAGGAGCGCACCCCGTCACGGGGATTTGAACTGCTGACCTTCTGATCGGCAAGCCCGAGGCTCGGTGGTTTAGACCACAGCACCACCTGTGTCCACACACACACACACACACACACGTTTGTGTGTTTACCACATGGTGCCTTCTCTTTAATTTGCTTTTATTTTTATTTTTTTAATAACACCACCTTTATGGATATGCTATTGCCATTTTTAACCCAGGTTTCTGTTGCATTGTGTGTCACACTGCCTTGGTGTATTGTTATTAATCGAAAGCGCAGTTTATATGTAAGTAAATCAGAAAGATGTGTACCTAGTTTATGGAATTTTCTTTCAAGCCAGTTTAGACTCCTTTAAGCAAAGATTAGAGAAACTGCAAGGAGATTAGGCCTATCCCAACCATGATAATACAACTGTACCATTCAGAGGAGGTGTATGATACAAGTATTGTTTTTCTTTCCTCTCTCTCCCCTTGCGTATGTGAGAGGGAGAAATCAGTTTAAAAAACAACATATGGCATGATTTTATTTCTTTCACAGGTATTGAGGCACATAGTCACTTTGTGCCATCTGTATCTGCAAATGTCTGGCACGTTTAAGACTATATAGAACTGTGAGGAGCAGGTTAGCAATAAATCACACAGCGCCAGTGAAGGCAACTTTTTATTCAAGGAAACAGGGATGACTCTGGAAGGCACAGCTTTTTGTCCTGGTGGATCTTGCCCCTATTCTCTAAGTCTCCTCCTTCCCTGGGTCCTTCTCAAGCAATCTGAGACTCTGTAGTCTTGTCTGTTTCTGCTCCTTGCTCTTCAGACTGCTACTGGTCCTGGGAGACCAGCAGGGAGCGGAACTGGTTTCAGGATGGGAAGACGCCCTGGCTTCTGCAGCAGCCTGTCTTATCTCTGCCTCTTGACACCCCCTCCTCTCCACATACACCCCCAGCTCACTAACCCCTGTTCACCGCCCTGCTACCAATCCCCAAATACAGTCGCACCGTAGATTTGTATAACAGCATCACTACATTGGCAGTTTTATTTTCAGTTCCTTTCCTAACAACCCATAGCACGGAATCTGATTCTTCACAGCTGCCACACACTCAATGAACAATTTAACCAATTAAATCCTGCGGTCAGCGAGTACAATTTCTTTAATCAGACGCCGAGTCTAATAAAGAGGCCTTTGAGAGGGAGGGGTGATTACAATACAAAAATTTATTCGAAGTCATTTGCATCGTATTGAAAATGTCAACAATAAATAAGATGTCGCCAAATAAAACAAAGTGATCCTTCATTTGGAGAGAGAAAAGTGATCATATAAAGAGTAGTATAAGAAAGAAAGATAGATAGAAAGAAGACTTTGACGACAACCCTGGAGACAAGTGTCAAAGAAATTTGGCTTTGCTCAAAACACCCACACCTACAAATAAATACTTTAAAAAGATAATTTAGCAGGGACATTCCAGACCTACTGGGCAACACTAGCAATTGAACCAGGTATTTCTGTATGCAAAGCTCTACTTTTGAGCTACAGTTCTTTCCTCAAAAGGGGAGCTTGCAGGGGCTGGCACTTCACCCTTGCCCCCACCGACATTTCTGTGATTAAGGTCGCCAACTGATCAGGAAACCTATCTAGGCCTGCTCCTCCGCCTTTAACACCCACTCCACCTTCAAAAAAATTGGTGGGTAAAAGATTCTCCACAGAGTGGAAAGTTGCAGGCAGCAACTCATGCAGACCCTGTTGAAATGGATTTAAATTAGGCAATTGAGTTCAACGCGTCTGCCCATTGCCTCCAGTTCAAGTTGTTGTTAAAGGCACAAGAGCACAAGTAGGTGTATATATATAAAGCTGGTAACCCTCGCTGCGATCATAGCAGGAAGACAGCTATAGAGTGTTACTGGTTACTAGAGTTTTGCTGGAAAATGAGAAAACCCTTGTCATTTTGACTGTCATATTAGCTTCCATTTTTAATCAATAAATCACTGATCACCTGGTATCAGAAAAGTGAGAAATGCTGGCTTTGCCACCTAGAGGTAAACAGAGATACAGTCTCCTTCTTCTCAGCCAAGGGGAGAACATGCACTTTCTGAATGCTTACGAAAGCTACTGGACATAGATTCTCACCCATTAAAGCAGGGCTGGTCTGTGACCACTGGACCTGCTTGCTGGGAGCCTATTTCCAAACAATGCCCAAAGCCCTGCCTGCTTTTTAAAGGCTCAAATATTGAAGCAAGGGATTTTTGGGTACGTGTGCCTAAGTTGCTTGGGAACTTGCAGCCTTGCCAAATCAGAGGCCAGAAGTATAAGCAGAACGCAGAAGAGAATTCTGCAAAAAGCAGCAACACGACCCAACAGAAAAGGAAGAAGGGCGAGAAATTACACCCACGCAACAAACACACCTTGATTTAAAAACGATAAGTCAACAAGTTTCTTAAGAGTGATTTCTTTCCTTAAAAAGTAATACCACAGGTTCCGGAAGAAGAAGAAAACATTATGGAGGATAACCAAATAAGCAGCTCATTTGAGAACATTTTCTTTACGTTCTTACGCTCCAAGCTCTGCTGAGGTGGGCTGGTGAATGGTTTGATTGGGCGAAAGGTGCCATTTGTCTCCGCCTTCCGGCAGGGATTCTTGTGCCAGGACAGGCAGAAATCCAACCAGGGAAGCTGCTTCTCATCACAACATTTGGGAGCCAAGGGAAAGCTTTCCCAGTTGGACATCTCCTTGGCTTGTGGGAAACAAAGGCATCAATCTGAGCTCTCATTGAGACTGAGTGAGCACAGTGCAGGCTCTGCCCCTGACTAGAGAGCAGGGGTTGCTAACACACACAAACACACAACCTGCAGCCCTCATGGCTATGTGAGAAAACCCATAAGCGTTTCTGCTTGCTCGGATATTTACAGGGACATTCTGTGGTCGGGACATCTGTGTGCTCAAAGCAGTTCTTCTCCTTCCTATGAACTTCCACTTTCTATCCTTCCTTCATTACTGCCTTCCATCGCTACTCCATATGTTTTCATTCTCCCTACCAACCTAGAACTTTTTATCTTCCTTTTTTAAAGAAACACAATACATATATTCACATACTTGATTGGAAAACCCCCCTCAAAATACTGGAACAAGGAATAAGGTAAAAGTAAAGGAACCCTGACCATTAGGTCCAGTTGTGACCGACTCTGGGGTTGCGGCGCTCATCTCGCTTTACTGGCTTCCGTGTCATGTGGCCAGCATGACTAAGCTGTTTCTGGCGAACCAGAGCAGCGCACGGAAACGCCGTTTACCTTCCCGCCAGAGCAGTACCTATTTATCTACTTGCACTTTGACGTGCTTTCGAACTGCTAGGTTGGCAGGAGCAGGGACCGAGCAACGGGAGCTCACCCCATCGCGGGGATTCAAACCGCCGACCTTCTGATCGGCAAGTCCTAGGCTCTGTGGTTTAACCCACAGCGCCACCCGCATCCCAGAACAAGGAATAAATTAAGCCAATTTCACAATTCTGACCCAGTCACAGATTGTGCTCAGGGTAAGAGCACCACCCAAAGCCAAGCCATGTATCTCAGTTCTTTCTGTCTTTGTAGGGAAGGTTTTCCAGATCTCATGCAATGATGAACCAGAGTTCCTTTTAAAGGGGAACGGGACATCAGGGACTGAAACTAGAATCTTTCACATGCATATCAAATGCCTCTGAGTTCAGTCCTCCTCGGGTGCTAACTACAAATTGATTTATTCGGTTGTTGTTCCGACCCTATAAGCTCAGAGTACGATGTTGAGAAAAACAACATTATTTCCAGTCTGTAAAACAGGGTTGCCAATTAATTGGGGCAGTCTGGCCTGCTCTTGTGCATTTTGAGCAGCGACCCTGATCTGCAGGCGATGATTCCCACAACGTGCAGATAAGAATTAGCCGCTTGCGGATCATGGTGCTGTGAAAGGCACAGGCGCAGAGGCGGGCAAAAGGAACTGGCAACCCTACCAGGGAATCAAAACAATTCTGGGGCAGACAATAATATCCTTGCTGCAGCACTCGTTTCGAACAGGTTTCGAACTACACCTGCGCCGTGAAATTAATGACAGCAACCCACTGGGGCTAAGGGTCAAGTGGCAAGTTTTCAAAAAGCATCCTTAAATCTGGCCCCTTTTGTTTTGAGGAAAAAGCAGCCGTCCTGATCCCCACGTCGTCCCCTTCCTGCTGAAATACAGCTGGTTTATGCATTCTTATTTATTTAAAAATAATAATTGTGTTTATCCTCGGATGTGGGTTGCCCGCGAGAACTAAAAAGCCTTGCACGAGATCTTTCGGAGAGTTTTTCAGAAAGGGTTTCTCTCTCCTTTTTATAGCGACAATTAAAATAGATACACACTATTTTTATTTTTTTAAAAAAGGAAATAAGAAGGTAGCATAACCGCCTGGATTTTCAGGACAAAGAATCACTCTGACACCCCCCCCCCCAAACGTCCACTCAAGAGGTCCCATGACCAGCGGCACGAGGCAACTTTAACGTGGATCTGCCCATCACCATTTTCTTGAAACCGCCACACGGCCGTCTTCCTAACAGTCTCACAATTAGTTCCTGTGGCAAATGCTTCGTTAAGGACGGCTTCCCCTCACTTCATTCTCTGGAAGAGGATGCTTTCTACAACAACGTTCCAGCCCAATCTCTTCCTGTCACCTTCGCTTAAGGGCCTTGTTAACTGTGGAGATCATCCCTTCCTCTTTTCATTGTTTATAAGGTTCCTGACGGTGCGATCCTATGCTTGCCTGCTCAGAAGTAAGCTGTATGGAGTTCGCTGGGGACTTACTCCCAAGTAATCCCATTCCCTGGCCATGGATCTCACATCTTGATTCTGCTCCCTCCTCCGATGTAGCCCTTGAACAATATCTTCCTGGGGTGGAGACAATTTCCTTCCACTTCAGGACAATTTCACACAGGAGCCACCTACCACAGCAGTAAAAAATAGAAGCCAAAAAAAATCTTTTTTTAATAAAAAAACCCCACATTCTTTTAAAAATAAGGCAAAAACGTTTCTCTCTCTCAAAAACAAAAACAAAACCCGACTGTTGCTCGTGAACCTTTCAAGTAGACTGAAGAAAGCTGTCGATAAAAAAAACTGATGACGGTAAGTAGCGTTGAACTTTGGTCAGTTATTTCCCTATATATATATATATAAAAGGTTTAATCGAGGGATTTCAGTCTCGGTGAGAGCCGAACAAGACAAAACAACTCTCCCTTTTATATTCTTGATATTTCAGAAAGGCACATGTCAATGACAAAAATTTATATAGATATAAAAATAACTTCATTTCTCTGATTGGTAGCAGAGTCGAAAGCTCAGAAGCGGCGAGAAAGACATTTTTAAAAGGTAAACAATAGTGACTAGTTCAGCTTCTTATATCTTCATTTTCACCCCCCCCCCCATTTTTTCCCTCCTTAATTATGGCTATGAAGAAGAGCAAATACATTTCACACGGGGGGGAGGGGGGAATCCACAGTAATAACTGGAAAGTGTTTCATTCAATATTCCCAGCTCTTGGCAAATATAATAATAGAATCATAATATTTTAGAGTTGAAAGGGACCCCAGGGCCGTCTAGTCCAACCCCCTGCAATGCAGGAATCTCAGCGAAAGCTGGTGCCAATTTTTGCCGGCTGGTGACAAATGCACACTTGATCATAATGCAGTATGGGAGCTCGGAGGTCTAGCAAGGACGCTGCTCCTGGGAGAAGATAAAAAACAGAATTAGCTCCTTTTTGAGGTAATTTGTGAACGGAGAGGGTGTTTCACATCCACTGTTGTCAGGAATGAAATCCAGCATTCTTTCGCTGTGTTTTCGGTCCCAGAGAAAATGAAAGCTCAAGGTATGCGTTCTCAGAAAGACGAAAGGGGGTTAGGGGTCGGGATCTAACTTTTGCTTCCTTTAACTTGCACAAGGCAAGATTTACAGAGTGGAAATGTCTCACAAAAATGAGAGTGACGAAGCAGGAAGAGGAATCCTCCCACATCCTTCAAACGTTGGTAAAGAAATCTCGGGAACCCAGCAATGCCGCTTGCAAACTGCAACCCGGCGGTCATTCCTGGCTTTGTCGGCTAAGGCGTGAGATACAGTCAACTCCGAGACCCCTTTCGTTTCAGCAAAAGTCTCTGTATTCCCCGTAAGTCAGAAATCACAGCGCTCCCCGTGACCGGGGTCATCTGCCCTTGAAAAAGCGTATTTTGTCGACCGAGGCAAGAGTCAACGTTACATTGGATTCAAAATCCCCGTCGTGGACGCCCGTCTGGCGGAAAGCCCCGGCTGATGGGTTGTTCTCCCAGTAGTGGTGCCAGTTCCCTTTGCTGTCGGCTCCGAAGCCGTAAAGGTCCACCTGCAAGGAAAAAGAGAAAAGAACTCTGAAGAAGTCTCGGCCTTCAACGTAGCAAGTGCTCTGCTTTAAAGCTCTAAACGGCCTCAGCTCAGTATACCTGAAGGAACGTCTCCACCCCCATCATTGTGCCCGGACGCTGAGGTCCAGCGCCAAGGGCCTTCTGGCGGTTCCCTCACTGCGAGAAGCCAAGTTACAGGGAACCAGGCAGAGGGCCTCCTTGGTAGTGGCACCAGCCCTGTGGAACGCCCTTCCATCAGATGTCAAAGAGATAAACAACTACCTGACATTTAGAAGACATCTGAAGGCAGCCCTGTTCAGGGAAGTTTTTAATGTGTGACATTTTAATGTATTTTTAATCTTTGTTGAAAGCTGCCCAGAGTGGCTGGGGAAGCCCAGCCAGATGGGCGGGGTGCAAATAAATTATTATTATTATTATTATTATTATTATTATTATTATTATTATTATTATTACCTTGTTGGCAAGGTGATGTCTCTGCTTTTTAAGATGCTGTCTAGGTTTGCCATCGCCTTTCTCCCAAGGAGCAGGCGTCTTTTAATTTCATGACTGCTGTCACCATCTGCAGTGATCATGGAGCCCAAGAAAGTAAAATCTGTCACTGCCTCCATTTCTTCCCTTTCTATTTGCCAGGAGGTGTTGGGACCAGTGGCCATGATCTTCTTTAGAAGATCAAACCTATCCATTCTGAAGGAAATCAGCCCTGAGTGCTCACTGGAAGGACAGATCGTGAAGCTGAGGCTCCAGTACTTTGGCCACCTCATGAGAAGAGAAGACTCCCTGGAAAAGACCCTGATGCTGGGAAAGATGGAGGGCACAAGGAGAAGAGGACGACATCCAAAAAGACATCCAAGTTGGTGACCACCTGTATCTCATATAGTATTCAACCCCTTTCCCCATTTCCATCGATGGAAGCCCTCTGCAAGCTCATGTGATGAGGGGAGAGCGGGAACGAGATTCCTGACCCTTCCATCTCCTTCTCATCCCCACCTTCATCACCTTCCCCAAGCAGAGAAGGAGCCCATCTGTAGAGGTTGAGCTTTCCAACATATCTCCAATCTCCCTGCCACATGATAGGAATTGTGTGTGGGGGAGAAGAATGAATGAATCGGGTTTAAGTCATATATAGTAGTACCTCGGGTTATAGACACTTCAGGTTACAGACTCTGCTAACCCAGAAATAGTACCTCGGGTTAAGAACTTTGCTTCAGGATGAGAACAGAAATCGTGTGGCGGCAGCAAGAGGCCCCATTAGCTAAAGTGATACCTCAGGTTCAGAACAGTTTCAGGTTAAGAACGGACCTCCAGAACGAATTAAGTTCTTAACCCGAGATGCCACTGTACCTGAACAAGTTAAAGGACCCCCGGATGGTTAGGTCCGGTCAAAGGCAACTATGGGGTTGCGGCGCTCATCTTGCTTTCAAGCTGAGGGAGCCGGCGTTTGCCCACAGACAGCTTTCTGGGTCATGTGGCCAGCATGACTAAACTGCTTCTGGTGCAACGGGACACCTTGATGGAAACCAGAGCACATGGAAACGCCATTTACCTTCCTGCCACAGCAGTACTTATTTATCTATGTGCACTGGCGTACTTTTGAACTGCTAGGTTGGCAGGAGCTGGGACAGAGCAATGGCAGCTCACCCCGAAGGGATTCGAACCGCTGATCGGCAAGCCCAAGAGGCTCAGTGGTTTACACCACAGCGCCACCTGCGTCTCTGTGTACCTGAATAACCCAGAACTGACACTCAGCATCTATTTTTACCCTGTTGTGAGGAACAGGTCTGCTCCAATAGTTTACTATTTGGAAAAATGCGGTCCCTCCTCTCTCTCATTTTCTTTTCCATGCCAAAGGAGGAATTTCAAAGCCTCTTCTTTTGATTTAAAAGTTCCTTGTGACCTCTGAATCCGGCAACTGTGGTTTGTTTAAATGAACTGTGTGAGCCTTGTTCACTCCCATCTGTTCTGTGAGGAGGAAGCTAGAAGCTTTCATTTTTGCTCGGTTACCTGAACTTGGTTACATCTGAACTTGGAGAATTAGCCCATATTCACACCTCACTGAAGATGTGAATTATGTGCATATTCACACCTCATTGAGGATGTGAATTATGTGCAGAATAAAGTGGCACTTTTACTTCTAATGAATTGGAAGCGGTGGTTCTATGATGTCTGCAATGCTCACAAGCACTCCAGGGATCTGTGCTTGGTTTAGAAAGTGGAAGCTTTCGTTCTCCCTCTTGAGCGGGCATAGTGGCAAACCACAGTTTCCCGTGATGTCTACACCGAGCCCTAGCATTGCACGTACCTCATCGCAGATGTGAAGAGCAAATATAACTGACAGGAAGCCTGTTGAGGGGTATCTCCCATGATGATGCAGCCAGTTATCATAAACGTATTTTATGAAGAAGGGGTGATAAATCAGGATCTGCAAAGAATGAATCAACAGGCCTTGTTAGTTTGATTGCACATACAACACTGAGGCAAGAAAGGTCGCTAAGACGAGATATGAAATTGGACAAGGTTAGAAGTCGCTGAATTCAAGTGCAAAATTGCAGTAAAATTGGGGTTTCAAAATCAGAATTTGTGTATTTATTCACCTGCCTTATCATGTAAAAACCAGGATGGGTCAGAACATTTAGAACATGAGTGGCCCCCGTGGTCCTCCAAATGCTATTGGACTCAGCCTCCAACTCCTATCAGCCCCAGGCAATACAGTGGTACCTCGGGTTACAGACGCTTCAGGTTACAGACTCTGCTAACCCAGAAATAGTACCCCGGGATAAGAACTTTGCTTCAGGATGAGAACAGAAATCATGTTCTGGCAGTGCGGTGGCAGCAGGAGGCCCCATTAGCTAAAGTGGTACTTTAGGTTAAGAAGAGTTTCAGGTTAAGAACGGACCTCCGGAACAAATTAAGTACTTAACCCAAGGTACCACTGTAAACCAGAGCTTTCCAAACTTGGGGGACACACTTTTTAGACACACATCATTTTGCGACACAGTAATTCAGTTTTACTAGCAAACCGGAGGTTCAACTGACCCCATTCCAGGAGCGTTCGTACGACACACCTACACACTGCAGCCGACACATTGACGTGTCGCAACACACAGTTTGGAAAGCTCTGCAATAAACGAACAGTTCAAGGAAATGCTTCATGTGCAGTTCCCATCCCCACCAGTAAGTGGAGTTGCAGCCACGCCACTGAACTGCTAGCTTGGTTCCTGCTTCTTCTTATGGTTACAGGGTGGGAAATATGAACAGCATCACTTTGCAAGTCCCCCTTGGAACTTTGGCTCCTCCCCCCTGACATGATATGGGGTTTGTTGTAAGGATGGAGGGATCTGTAATTTTTTCTTCTGTCCCCCGCCCCTTTACATGTGTTCATTCATAAATCAATTTCACCACATTTCTACAGTCACCTGAGAGATAAAAAAACAACACCCTGTACAAAAATCCTCCTATATAATGCGTATTGTTAAATGTTTCATTGCAAAGTAGGTACTGGGGCTGTGGCTCAGTAGTATGGCATCTGCTTTGTTTGAAGAATGCCTCGAATTCAATTCTCAGCATCCCTTGGTAGAGCAGGGAATGTCCCCTTTTAAGAAAACAAAAACCAAAAACACGGAGAGCAGCTGCCAGTCAGTGTAGACAATACTGAGCTATATGGGCCAATAGTCTCGACTCAGTATAAGGCAACTAAACATGCTTCAGTGGTACTTCAGGTTACATATGCTTCAGGTTACAAACACTTCAGGTTACAGTCAAAACAAAATAAAAAAATTCCTTCCAGTAGCACCTTAAAGACCAACTAAGTTAGTTCTAGGTATGAGCTTTCGTGTGCATGAACACTTCTTCAGATACACTGAAACAGAAGTCACCAGACCCTTCTATTTCAGTTTCAGTGTATCTGAAGAAGTGTGCATGAACACGAAAGCTCATACCTAGAACTAACTTAGTTGGTCTTTAAGGTGCTACTGGAAGGAATTTTTTTATTTTGTTTTGACTATGGCAGACCAACACGGCTACCTATCTGTAACTTCAGGTTACAGACGCTTCAGGTTACAGACTCCGCTAACCCAGAAATAGTACCTTGGGTTAAGAACTCTGCTTCAGGATGAGAACAGAAATCTCGCGGTGGCGGCACGGCAGCAGGTTAAGAACAAACCTCCAAAATGAATTAAGTTCTTAACTCAAGGTACCACTGTATTGCAAAATATGTATTTTATCTCAATGTACAGACCCCTGGTAATGGACTTGACTGGCCGGCTAAACCAGGCAAGTGTAACTGATGGGTCTCAAACCCTCAGTGAGTTAGGGACTTCCCCTGCATGTGAAGATAGGCTTCAGTGGATACAGAGGACGAGACCAATAGTGTGCTAACGCAGCAGTGTGAACTTTGCCCCTGAAGGTGCACTCCATTGCCTCTCAAGACAGATGGATGCCAGCGACACACTTCCAGATCAACTTTATCCTAAAACACACATTTCCTGTGTGCTTTTGGGTACAAGATACCTAAAAGATTGTCTGACCCCTTGTACACCCTACTGATCACTGCAGATACCACCTGTTCCCATCTTCCTTCTGTTGTTGAAATTGGACCTTTGGTGGGATGGCATCTGTCCTGTGGAATTTCTTCCCGCTGCATATCAGATAAGCACCACTGCTGTTGAAAAGCTTCCTCTTTTAACAAGCCATTAAACCGGGGCTTTTAATCCCACTTTGTAACCATATTGGATTTGAAATAGTTTTGATATAAGAAATTATTCTATATAAGTTTTCTACTGCTGATACTTTTATTGCTCAGTTGTTTCAAGCTGTTTCCCAGGAAGTGATGCATAAATGGAACTAACTTTGTGTGTTGTGTTGTGTTGTGTTGTGTTGTGTGTGTGTTACAATTTAGAATATTCATTTAAACAACCTTAAAATATCAATGACTTCCCTTCCTCTCCTTCCATGGTTCATTCTGCATAACATAAATCCCTCCATTTTTTATATAAACCAAACCCTTCAGCATTCCATTATTGCATCCATCAAAACTTATTTATACTGCTGAATTTATCTTAATGCTGCCAATGTTTTCAAGTGTACACAAAATGGAACTAACTTTGTAAGCGAGAACTGCAAATCTTAGAGAAGTTCCATCTATGGTTAGCCAGCTGAACAGCTCAGTTGGTAGAGCACAAGACTCTTAATCTCACGGTTGTGGGTTCGAGTCCTACGCTGGGCAAAAATTCCTGCATTGAAGGGCCGGTCTTTTCTGATTCTACAATTCTACGGTAAGAAGGATCATCTGAATGTAGCCCATGCTTATGTACGGAAGAACTTTGTGGCCAGATCAGAGCAATAACTCACCTTGCCTTTGTTGACTTTGATTTTGCGTGGCACTGGAATATATGTGCTGTCAAAGAAAATATATATGTGAGTCAGTAAAAACAAGTTACACCCTGTGCGACATGCAGTAATTTTTTTTAAAAAAGTAAAACATCCACCCTTACTTCTAAATCCAAAGTCTTGGCATATATGTCATTTATGAATGAGACACTAAATTAAAATGCCGAGGTTGTAGGTTTGCAAAATATAGGGAGGAATTCAGATCACTATTCTGTCACAGTGCATTTCTGCTTGGAAGATGGAGCAAACTCCCATTAGGGCCTGTTGAATTTGTCAACTTTCAAATTCCAAAAAATGAGGGGATGCTAAAAAGTGTGACTTGGGAATTCGAAAGGTATTTTGGTTCAATTAATATGATTAATATGATTTAGTTTGGCCTGGTAAGTAAAATGTGTGTAAAATGGCATAGAAATCATTAAAAATGATTGCCGAGTACCTGTAGTTACATTATATATCAATAATATATTTATTTATTATTATTATTTAGCATTACCTGACATTTTCAGAAGGCAAAATTAAAATTCTTTGGTTTTCCTAAAGCAGTGCTTCTTCATCAAACATAGACTTACCAAGCTAAATGTTGACCAGTCACAATAATAATAGAGGATTTGAATTCCTCGTACTAAAAAACACACATATTTTTAAGACTCCTCACTGAATAAATTCGCAAAAGTTAAGTTTAATTCCCTAAAATGGCACACCCTTACTCCCCCATGTGCTGTCCTGGGGTTCTCTTGACCCCTCGCCCCAGCAGAGCTGATCTGGGGCACATGGGTGCAGGACATATGAAAAAGCCCCACTTGTGCTAGCAGGACTTCTGCTAGCACAGCTGTTTTATTTCCCTCCAGCCCATAGTCAATTTGCCAAAAGTTAAACACAGAAAGGGCATTAAACCTTAGGCGAGCAAAGACTGGCAGCTCCATGTCTCTCCACAAGCCCTGTTCCTGAATGGCTAAGCTACTGTGATGTCATGGAATGTTCACTCCCTCCCTCTACTCCTCACAGCTGTCAGTCAACAGAATGCCCTCCCTTTCCCCAACCAATGTTCTGTCTGTCCTGCCTCCATGGCAGAACACTCAGGTTTGCCGTGGATCAAGGAAGAGGTTCTTTCATCCTCAGAAAAAGTCAATAGCTGCTGTGAAACCCACTTTTTTAAAAAAAACACACACACACATATCTTTTTTTTTTACAGAAAAGAATTCCCTGCCATATATGTGGCATTCTGGTTTAGATGAAGCCGTTGCTAAAATCCATTTCTTTACCAAAGGGAGACTAATCCATTCCCTTAAACTCGGCTAATAAGAACAGAGGCTTTTGTCAATTCCCAAATAAAACCCTGGAACGTGAAACCTTTGATGAACGCTTCGGTTTGTGTTTATCCTGTCCAGGAAGTTTGCTTTGATTCTGTTAAACTGTAAGCTGCCTAAATTTCTTTAGCCTTTGCTCCATCGCATTACATGGAAACATTCATGTTGCCTTGATTCCTGCTGTTTGCTTTTCATGGACAGCGAGATCAAAGGAAGGAACCCTGACCCCTTCTCCTCCACCCCCCCCCCCCAAATAAATAAGGCACAATAGAGAGGGGAGAAAATAGAGGAAGTGCCACGCAGCACATTGCATCTCAGTATGGAAAACCACAACTTTGCATATCTGTTTCTATTTAACGATTTTCCTCTCTCATTTCCTAGTTCTGTTTAGCAAAAAGAGGCACCGTTATTATGATGAAATCTGTGTGTATTGAGAGAGAACATCTACATTGCAAGAGGGATCTGGTGTGTTATTCTTATCCTGGCTAGTAGGCTATGGACGGCTTACTAATGGTACATGTGAACAGGATCTAGGGGTCTTGGTGGACCACATGTTTAACATGAGTCAACAGTGTGATGCAGCAGCAAAAAAGGTGAATGCTATTCTAGGGTGTATCAACAGAAATCTAGCGTCCAGATCAAGGGAAAGGATAAAGTAAAGGTAAAGGGACCCCTGACCATTAGGTCCAGTCATAACCGACTTTGGAGTTGCAGCGCTCATTTTGCTTTACTGGCCGAGGGAGCCGGTGTACAGCCTCCGGGTCATGTGGCCAGCATGACTAAGCCGCTTCTGGCAAACCAGAGCAGCACATGGAAACATCGTTTACCTTCCCGCCGGAGCGTTACCTATTGATCTACTTGCATTTTGACGTGCTTTCGAACTGCTAGGTTGGCAGGAGCAGGGACCGAGCAACGGGAGCTCACCCCATCGCGGGGATTCGAACCACCGACATTCTGATCGGCAAGTCCTAGGCTCTGTGGTTTAACCCACAGCGCCACCAACATCCCTGGTAGGGAAAGGATAGTCCCACTCTATTCTTCCTTGGTCACACCACACCTGCAGTACTGTGTCCAGTTCTGGGTGCCACAATTTAAGAAGGATGTTGACAAGCTGGAACGTGTGCAGAGGAGGGCGACCAAGATGATCAAGGGTCTGGAAACCAAGCCTTATGAGGAACGGTTGAAGGAGCTGTGTATGTTCAGCCTCGAAAAGAGGAGACTGAGAGGAGATATGATTTCTTGTTGTTGTTTAGTCATTTAGTCGTGTCCAACTCTTTGTGACCCCATGGACCAGAGCACGCCAGGCACTCCTGTCTTCCACTGCCTCCCGCAGTTTGGTCAGGCTCATGTTAGTGGAGATATGATAGCCATCTTCAAATATCTCAAGGGCTGTTATGTGGAAGATGGAGCAAGCTTGTTTTCTCCTGCTCTGGAGGGTAAGTCCTGAACCAATGGATTGAAGTTTCAGTTTCAATGGAATGAGATTCTAAACATCAGGAAGACCTTTTTATGACAGCAATAACTGTTTGATAGTGGAACGGTCTCCCTCGGGAGGTTGTGGACTCTCCTTCCTTGGAGGTTTTAAAGCAGAGCTTGGGTGGCCATCTGTCATGGATGCTTTAGCTGAGATTCGGACGCTGAACCTGAGGGATCCCAGCCTGCACAGGATTCCCCGCCTCCAGAACCAGCTGAGCTGGGGCTGGGGCATGAGCCTGAAAGGTTCTCACCTGTGCTGGATCCTCAGGTGCAGGCCCCAGCTGAGTCTGCTCTAGCTCCTGAGGGGATGGAGGACCCATTGCCTGCAGGTGCACCACTCTCAGCCCCATCAGAGGAAGCTGAGGTTGCCTCTGGGTCCAGTAACCCTCCAACCTTTCCTGGGCTGCAGAGGCTCAGGGCAGAGAGGTGGAGGAAACTAAGTTCCCGCAGGAGGAGTGCTCTCCTCCAGGCCAGGAGAGGTGAGTCACCAGAGGATCGGGGCCGCCCTAATGCCTTGGGGCAGATAAAAGCCAGTCAGCCCCAGGTTGCAGGAGGAACTTTGTAGGTTGCCAGTTCCTACCTGAACCCTGTCCTGTGTTCCTGACCTCACCTGACTCCCTGCCCTGCACCCAGCTGCAGCTTTTATGGACTGCCTCCATATCGCACCTTTGACCTCGGACTGGACTCGGACCTCGCCTCTCGGTTAACCCACATGACCAGCACAATTAGCTTTTTTCGCTGTTGCATTTCTAGGCTGCATTTCTGGTCCTGATTGCTGGTTTCCCACAGGCATCTGGCTGGCCAGAACAAGATGCTGGACAATATGGGACATTGGCTCTCCTTATGTTCAGTGGGACAGGTCTCCAATCCCCACTCACGTATGACGCCCCCTGGGTGACCTTGGGCCAGTCACTGCCTCGCAGGGTTGTTGTGGGGATTAAATGGGATGGGGGGAGGATCACACAGTATGCCAACGTTGAGTTCTTTGGAGAAAAAGGTGAGATATAAATGCAGTAAATAAAAATAAATGTTCTTACTGCCAACAACAATGGCTGGATGAGGCCAAAGGCTTGTCCAATTCCGCATTCATTCTGTTCTCCCAACAGCCAGCCAGGTTCCTATGGGGTCATGACCGCTTGCTTCCCCCATATATTGTTGGTCTCAGTTGAGGCTCAAAATTGAGCTGCGCCTACTTTGGCTCTCTATGGCCCATTGCAGGGGGAAAGTGCTCTCACTTCATAAAAAAAGTCCCTGTCCATTAGTCACAAGCCCATCTTCTTCCTGCTTGCCAGAGGCCTGCTCTCTACATTGTGTGCTCCTCGTGTTTTTAATTTCCTGGCTGGAACTCGGTGGGCTGCCGTGGCTTATAATAATAACAACCATCATCTAGAAACTAACTTCAGGAACCTGCCTGATCTGATCGGCGGCAACTTCCAGATGCAATAAATGGAACAGGAAGGAGGCACGTAAGAATAAATATCAGGTGGGTTAGGAGGGCAAGATTGAACACCTTCTAATAGCCTGCATTTGCCAACAAAGGTCCGTATAGTAAAAGCTATGGTTTTCCCAGTAGTGATGTATGGAAGTGAGAGCTGGACCATAAAGGAGGTTACTTTAGGCTGGATCGACAGAAGTCTGGTGTTCAGATCAATGGAAGTAATGGTCTCACTCTTATTCTGCCTTGGTCAGACCACACCTGGAGTCCTGTGTCCAGTTCTTGGCACCACAATTTAGGATGCTGAGAAGCTGGAATGTGTGCAGAGGAGGGCAACCAAGAGGATCAGTACTATTGCCGCAGTTGTTGCATATAAAAACAATTTAACATCTTGCCTATTAATGTCCTGACCTATAATACCAAGTAAAAATGCTTCTGGGTTTTTTTAAAAAAAATGTATAATGGACTATGTATAATGTATTAAAGAACTATGCAGAATTGGACAAAATGACAGGAAGGATTCGAAACCTGCGGGACCAGAGATTTACAGAAGATTAGAAGAAGTCTATGAATTATTTGAAGAGCAACTGTAATCAACAAATTACGCTAGTAGGACTACAAGAAGTTTTATAAGGAGAAATATACAAAGTGTTACAAAGTAGGAAAAGATAGAGATATTGGCTATGAGTTTGAAATGTACAGTGGTACCTCGGGTTACTTATGCTTCAGGTTACATACACTTCAGGTTACAGACACCGCTAACCCAGAAATAGTGCCTCGGGTTAAGAACTTTACTTCAGGATGAGAACAGAAATCGTGCTCCGGTGACAAGGCAGCAGCGGGAGGCCCCATTAGCTAAAGTGGTGCTTCAGGTTAAGAACAGTTTCAGGCTAAGAACGGACCTCTGGAACGAATTAAGTACGTAACCAGAGGTACCACTGTAATAGGGAAAATAAGAAATGCATACTAAGAGATTAGATTGGAAAATTTTCAGACAGGATTGATGGAAGTCTAAAAAAATGAATAAGATGTAAAAGTATGCTTAATTACTGTTGAAAATGATATGTTAAATATATATATATATATATATATGCTTTCGTAGATTTTCACGGGTACAGGAATGCAGGTTTTGGTGTCCTCGGGTGTCTTCCCGTGTAAAAAACTTTTACACGGGAAGACACCCGAGGACACCAAAACCTGCATATATATATATATATATATATATATATATATATATATACACACACACACACATATATGCCTGGAAACCAAACCTCAGGAGACTGAGAGGAGATACAATAGCCATCTTCAAATATGTCAAGGGCTGTCGCATGAAGGATGAAGCAAGCTTGTTTTCTCATGCTCTGGAGGGTAGGACTCGAACCAATGGCTTCAAGTGACAAGAAAGGGGATTCTGACTAAACATCAGGAAGAACTTTCTGAAAGTAAGAGCTGCTCGACAGTGAAATGGACTCCCTCAGTTGATGGGCTTTCCTTGGAGGTGTGTAAGTAGAGGTTGGACGGCCATCTGTCATGGATGCGTTAGTTGAGATTCCTGCATTGCACAGGGTTAGACTAGAGTTCTTGCTTCCCTCTACAGTTCTATGATTCTACTATTCTGTGAGATCATATGAAGAGATCTGCTGGATCAAGTTGTGGGCTCACTATTACGTCCCTTGATCTAGATACTATACTTCTGTTGGTGCAGCCTAGAACAGCATTTGCTTTTTTTGCTGCTGCATCGCACTGTTGACCCAACGTGAGTGGTCCACAAAGACTCCTAGATCTCGTCCAACAGAACTCGCCCAACTTCTCATTGCCTCCTAGAACAGAGAAGACACGGCCACTTACTGGTTGATGGTCCCTGTGGTGAGAGCGCTGATGACCCAGCGAAGGTCCAGGGTCTTGAACGGGATGACTATCATGCTGACGTTCTCGCCCAGTTCCTTGTAGCTCTCAGGGTAGACAAAGTGGTGGGTCGTCTTGCTGCCGACATCAGACTCATAGCCGGCTGTGGGGGCTTTGTTCATTCTGTGTGGTCCAAGAGAAAAGGGGTGAGGGGAAAAGCAGGCAACGCCAGAAGGAGGTACATGGGGCAGGTAGGCATCATCTTGCCACAGGTGGCAACGGCCGCTATTGATGGGCGCATTTGCAGGCTGGAGAAACTCTCCCCTTCCCACCTCGTAAGTCTCACGGCCAGTCCCTGCACCCTGAATGGACTTCAGAAAATTCTTCTGTTGGCTAAGGAAGGGTTCCTCTCAAGCACAGAAGTGCAATTGGTTCGACAGCTGCAACCATTCCTGGATTGGGAAAGACTGACCATGGTAGTTCATGCATTGGCTAGATTACTGCAATGTGCCCTTTGTGGGGCTTCCCTTGTGCTTGACCAGGAAGCTGAGGTTAGTGTAAAACGCTGAAACACAGTTACTGACAGGAGCGAAACCTTGTCAGTATAGAACACTTGCCCAGAGATCTGTGCTGGTTCCTGATCTGCTCCCAGGTCAAGTTCAAGGTGTTACTGTTAGTATATAAAGCCATTAACAACCTGGGACCAGTTTACCTGCAAGATGTTGTGAACTGCCCTGAATCCTGTATACAGTATACAAAAATTACAGTATACGGCATATAGGGCAGTATACAAAATTAATTAATTAATAATACCACCCCACTCGACTGCTTCAATCTGCGGAACTGGGACTGTTAAAGGCTTCATATAACACCTGTTCTATATTTATGAGAAATCAGTCTTTTAGTGTGGCAGAACCAACACTTTGGAACTCCCTGCCTATTGACACCAGGCAGAGAAACCTTTGCTGTATTCAATTTTGGTGCCTGCTAAAAACATTTTCCCTTTAGTCGAGCCTAACCAGACCTGGAGAAGGTTGAAGTATGTTTTAATCTGTTTTTAGTTTCTTGCCAATTTTATTTTTTTGAACGTTTTAAAGAGCTGGTACAGTGGTACCTCGGGTTAAGTACTTAATTCATTCCAGAGGTCCGTTCTTAACCTGAACTGTTCTTATCCTGAAGCACCACTTTAGCTAATGGGGCCTCCTGCTGCCGCCACACCGCCGGAGAGTGATTTCTGTTCTCATCCTGAAGCAAAGTTCTTAACCTGAAGCACTATTTCTGGGTTAGCAGAGTCTGTAACCTGAAGCGTATGTAACCTGAAGCGTATGTAACCTGAGGTACCACTGTATTAGCTTTGTCAACCCCATGCCCTTTGAGGTGCTTTTTTCCCTTCTCTTTACGGTTAAGCAGCATTTAAATTGTATGAAACAATTGTATGTAAATAACTAAATTCAGCAGGGGGAGGAGAGGGGCCTCGTGGGTGCCAGAAACACCCTTGCGGCTACGCTAACAGGCACAATTTGGCAAGCCAAACCATCTTGTACGCAAAGGAGAAAGGCCACAGAAATAGAGCCCCCCACTCTTTTGGAAAACAGAGGGTCCCAGATTTGATCTCTGGCATCTCCAAGTACTATACAGCTGGAAAGGATTCTTGTGTGAGATCCTGGACAGCTGCTGCCAGTGCTGTCAATACTGGGCTGGGTGGCCCAGCGGCCTGACGCCATGTAAGGCAGCTTCTCCTGGTCCTGAGCCCGATATGGGTGTCTGTGCATTAGGTAAAGGTAAAGGGACCCCTGACCATTAGGTCCAGTCGTGACCGACTCTGGGGTTGTGGCGCTCATCTCGCTTTATTGGCCGAGGGAGTCGGCGTACAGCTTCCAGGTCATGTGGCCAGCATGACTAAGCCACTTCTGGCGAACCAGAGCAGCACACGGAAACGCCGTTTACCTTCCCGCCGGAGCGGTACCTATTTATCTACTTGCACTTTGACGTGCTTTCGAAATGCTAGGTTGGCAGAAGGGAATGAGCAACAGGAGCTCACCCCGTCGCGGGGATTCAAACCGCCGACCTTCTGATCGGCAAGTCCTAGGCTCAGTGGTTTAGACCACAGCAGCGCCCGCGTCCATTAATGCCACCTAAATAACATGCTGGTAAGAAAGCCATGATGCCCACAAGTGGCTGGACCATGTTCGTGGTTAACACGACCTTTCATCCTCTATAAAATGTTTGCCAGTTCTTGTGGTTAGGGTGTGTGCGTGTATTTAACTAAACTATTCCCTGGATCATCCAGAACTCTGCCATAAAGAGTTCACTCAAGGTTGCTTGGATTCGGGAAAAGGCTATGGCACCCTGAGGCCTCTGAACACGAGCAGAGCTGCTAAAAGAGGGTGCTCCCTACAGGTGAACAGGCAGACGGGCAGTAATGCAATGAAAAACCTCCCCATACAGTCTGCCTGTTTACTTCAACTTAAACCGCCCTGGGTTTTATTTTATTTGTTTGTTTAAAGGTCAGCATATTGAAAGCAAATATCTATCTATCTATCTATCTATCTATCTATCTATCTATCTATCTATCTATCTATCTATCATCTATCATCTTCTATCTATCTCTCAGAATATTTATTTAATTTAAGTGGAACAACCAAAGCATTCCCAAGAGGCAGAGTGAAAGACCTGGCAAGAGCTAGAATCAATTATTGTACAGAAATATAGTAAAACCACAGATAGTCTAAGCCAAAGCCTAGGGCTTGCTGATCAGAAGGTCGGCAGTTTGAATCCCCATGATGGGGTGAGCTCCCGTTGCTCGGTCCCTGCTCCTGCCAACCTAGCAGTTCGAAAGCACGTTAAAGTGCAAGTAGATAAATAGGTACTGCTCCGGCGGGAAGGTAAACGGCATTTCCGTGCGCTGCTCTGGTTTGCCAGAAGCGGCTTAGTCATGCTGGCTACATGACCTGGAAGCTGTACGCCGGCTCCCTCGGCCAGTAAAGTAAGATGAGCGCCACAACCTCAGAGTTGTCCACGACTGGACCTAATGGTCAGGGGTCCCTTTACCTTTTATAGTAAGCTGCCTTGTGCATATTCAGACCAAGGTCAGTATTGTCTGCACTGAGCAGCAGCTGCTGTTCAGTATTTCAGACTGGTCTCTCTCTCCCCACCAGCCAGTTGTGTAGCTTTTTTGAAGGGGGTACAGGGGGCACAGCTTCCGTCACTGGGCTCCGTTGGAAACGGCTTCTCCATGCGGACCAGGAAGCGACCTCTCCGGACAACGGAATGACTTTCCTTTTTTTATCTTGGTGGCTGCAATCTCCTGGGTGATGTGGATGCCGTGAGGCAGTTGAATGTGCACCCATATTTTGTCCGTTTCAAACGTCCCTCCATGTGGCTCTGGCAACCCATGCTACACCACTGCTCCCAGCCTTACATGGAGATGCTGGGGACTGAAGCTGTGGCGTACTGCACAAAAACCAGGTGTTCTACTGCTGAGCTGCAGCCTTTTTCTATGGAGTCAGTTCCCCCATTTGGTTGCAAATATCGAATTATCAAGTGAGGGGGAGGTGTATGTGAATCAGGAGTCTGCAGCAGCAATGGGCTGAAAATTGGTAAATGGGATCTTTGGTGAGGCTCAGCTCCAGACGTCACCTATTTAAGCCTCCCCGTGAAGACAATGGCTTCTTTCTTTTCTTTTCGTTACTTTCAGTGGCAGAGAGCGGTCAGGCTAAGATCGCTAAGCCTTGCAACAGGGACTCACCTGAACACAAAGTCATGGTTGTCGATCTCCTGGCCGTACTGCGACTGCTTGAGGTTACCCGAGTTCCCCACCACGGCACACCGCCTGCATCGCGAACCACTTCTCTCCAGGAGCTGGTCCGCGTCTCCAGGGATGAGCTCAAACAGCTCCTGGATGGTCTCATTTAAACCCTTGGGGTTCTTTTCCCCTTGCAGCTTCTGTAAAGAAGAACACACAAGTCACTGCGCGGCTTTCGGAGGGGCTGTGGAAAAAGGATTCCAGGCATAATTCAAAGTGTTGGTGCTGACCCCTAAATGGCCTCAGTCCAGTATATCCAAAGGAGCATCTCCACCCCCATCATTCAGTCTGGACTGAGGTCCAGCTCCAAGGGCCTTCTGGCAGTTCCCTCCTTGCAAGAAGTGAGGTTACAGGGAAACAGGCAGAGGGCCTTCTTGGTAGTGGCACCCACCCTGTGGAACACCCTCCCATAAGATGTCTAAGAAATAAACAACTACCTGACTTTTAGAAGACATCTGAAGGCAGCCCAGTTTAGGAAAGCTTTTTATGTTGATGTTTTATGTGTTTAATATTTTGTTGGTAGCTGCCCAGAGTGGCTGCAGTATGGTCGCAGTATAAGTAATAAATTGTTGCTGTTGTTGTTTGTTGCTGTTACAGCAGCGTCCTGGCTTAGGAATCAATAGGCTGGAGCAGGTTAGGTGACACAAGAGGCATTCAAACGTGGTAGATATCACATTCGTTTCCTTGATTAAAGCTCTTGGAGAAACCGCCTTCTTGAGCGTCAGACCCACTAATGGTCTCAATCTGCTGAGCCTGTCTTCACATGCAGGGGAAATCCTTAATTCACCGAGGGTTTGAGACCCATCAGCTACCCTCAAGTGGTTTAGCCAGTCAGTCAAAGCCATTCCCAGGGTGTGGCCGCTGTTGCATGCTGACTGCTTCTAAGAGCCACAGGTGAGATCGGAGTGCAGGCTGGGGACCAAAGGTGAACAAACTACCCCAGAAGGAGCATGGTGTGTCCCCCACCAGGGGAAATAAAGATCCCTGCATTCCCATGCACCCTATTTTATCCTCCTAACAACGCTTTGAGGTAGGTTAGACTCAGAGGCCCAAGGTCAGCCGGTGAGCTTCGTGGCAGAATGGGGATTCAAACCCCGGTCTCCCAGGTCCTAGTCCGACACTCTAACCTCTACACCACATTGGTATCCCTACCCAGACTTGCAATTTCCATAATATGGTGCTTTTATTTCCTTACGGGCAAATGTGAACATCTATTCTGCAGCTGTTTCCTACCCCCGCCCAAACCCAATTATAATGTGAAGTAAGAAATGAGCCAGCTGGTGGGACCACAGGCAACAGAAATGATATTGATTTTGGGGAGGATTGGCAGGTGCCTCCCGCCCCGCTGTCAGCACAGATTTAACGGGCCTCTCAGATATCGGGAAAGCCACCCACGACAGAAATTTCTGATGGACAGCTTGCCACAGAAACCAGATACCATGCAGAACAAACCATTTCTCAGATTGGTCACTAAAGCTGCCTCCAGGCTGTCAGTAATTTGCAGGAGGGATCCAAGAGCATGCCGGAAATTTAGGTTTGTGCAACTGCAGTGTTCTTACAAAAGGCAACTTCTTTGCAGATTTGTTGAGAGCCAGTGGTGGTTTGGTGGTTAGAGTGTTGGACTAGGACTTGGGAGAGATCAGGGTTCGAATCCCCACCTGAGCCAGGAAGCTCGCTGGTTGACCTTGAGCCAGACACTCACTCTCAAGACTACCTTGCAGAGTTGCTCTGAGGATAATATGGGGGAAAGGGACAGCCATGCAAGTCACTTTTGAGTTCTTTGGAGAAACGGGTGAGATAGAAATGTAACAAGCAAACAAAATGATAGTTACAAAAATGGCTGGGAAACACATTGAGGGGATGAATGAATAACACAAATGTTCAATGCCTATTGTTGACCACAACTGTGGCCCTCCAGATGCTTGCAAAGATCTATTGGGCCCGGCCCTGATGGCCAATGCTCAGGGATGATGATAATAATAATAATAGTAATAATAATAAACAGGGCTGCCTTCAGATGTCTTCTAAAAATCTGGTAGTTGTTTTTCTCTTTGACATCTGATGGGAGGATGTTCCACAGGGCGGGTGCCACTACCGAGAAGGCCTCTGCCTGGTTCCCTGTAACTTGGCTTCTCGC
This sequence comes from Podarcis gaigeae, assembly GCF_964106915.1. Lineage (NCBI taxonomy): Eukaryota > Metazoa > Chordata > Lepidosauria > Squamata > Lacertidae > Podarcis > Podarcis gaigeae. The sequence continues at coordinate 10,376,816 of NC_139683.1, read as the reverse complement.
AGCGAGGGAACCGCCAGAAGGCCCTCGGCACTGGACCTCAGTGTCCAGGCAGAACGATGGAGGTGGAGATGCTTCTTCAGGTATACTGGACCGAAGCCGTTTAGGGCTTTAAAGATCAGCACCAATAATTTGAATTGTGCTCAGAAACGTACTGGGAGCCTCCAGCCAGAGAACCCTCTAGGGAAGCCTCACCAGTGGAAGACTCTGACTACATATCAGGAAAAACTTTCTGGCAGTAAAAGCTGTTTGACAGTGGAATGGTCTCCCTCAGGAGGTGGTGGACTTTCCTTCCTTGGAGATTTTAAAGCAGAGGTTTGTTTGGCTATATGTCAGGGATACTTTAGCTGAGATTCCTGCATTGAAGGGTCGGACTAGATGCAGCTCTCAGATCCTTTGATTCAATTTGCCAATAGCTGGGAATTTTGAATGAAACTCTTCCTACGATTTTATGATCCTTACAAATTTGGCCACGCAAGGCTCCAACCAACCAAGGTGCACAACAATGCACCTACGAGGGTAAAGGAAAATGCACCACGTTTGTGAAAAACAACACCAAAAGATTTACATCGCATTAGGGGGAAATTGCTTGAAAAGGTGTTTCGTCTTGGTCAAAAGTGCATACAGAAATGTGCCTGTTTCTGGAGAATCCTGCACTAAAATGCTGGTGGTTCACGCATAGGTAAAGGTACCCCTGACCATTAGGTCCAGTCGCGGACGACTCTGGGGGTGTGGTGCTCATCTTGTTCTATAGGCCGAGGAAGCTGGCGTTTGTCCGCAGACAGCTTCCAGGTCATGTGGCCAGCATGACTAAGCCGCTTCTGGCGAACCAGAGCAGCGCACAGAAAACTGTTTACCTTCCTGCCGGAGTGGTACCTATTTATCTACTTGCACTTGACATGCTTTCGAACTGCTAGGTAGGCAGGGGCAAGGACCGAGCAACGGGAGCTCACCCCATCACAGGGATTTGAACCACGACCTTCTGATCGGCAAGCCCTAGGCTCAGTGGTTTAGACCACAGCACCGCCCGCATCCCTCTTGGTTCACACATACACACAAATTAAAAATGGCTAGGGAAAATTTGGATGACTGAAGGCTGGGGGGGAAAAAACAACACAAGAAAGTGGGGAGACCCCAAGACAAACAGGTCTCTCTCCTCCCCAGCTAGCTACTCACCAGCCACCACTTGTAGCTGTCTTCGGGCATGAAGGCATTCTGTGTGGTCAGGAAGGGTTGCATAGTTTGGTTGAACCTGTCGTCGAACCAGAGCGAGACCCCCTCTTCAGAAATGCACGTGCGGCAGCTGCAAGGCCTCCGGGAATATTTCATCAGTCTCCGAAACTGCTCCGAAAACTGGTAGACGAGCTGTTTGGGGTCCCAGGCGACCATGACCGTGTTGTGGCTGTAGTTCAGCAAGAACGACGTGATGGTGATGACAAACAATAAGGCAAGAGTAAACATCTTGAAGCCCCTCTTCCTGATAGCCAGCATCTTGACCCGCCGCCTCCTCCTTAGCCCGGCTGCTCGAGTGAAACGCCAGTGGCTGAGGCAAGCAAAAGCGGAGGTTTCCTTCCAGGGCTCTGTTTAGGCTGCAAACAGTAGCTTAATTGCCTTTATTGTCCAAAAGGAACAGCCCACATTACTATGTCCTGGAGCGACTGAAACAGGACTGAATCCCTGATCATCTTTTATCTCCTTTTATGAGAAAAATAAAAGGCTCCATCCACCTTCACAACTCTTTCTTCCTTCAGCTCTCCTCCAGCAGCTGCTAATTCCTCCAAAGGTTTAATGAAAGCAAACAACTGCAATTTTCTGTTTCTTTTTTTGCCACCCCGGCAGTTTGAGGGAGGAAATTATTAACAATGTCAAGGAACACTCCCCCACCCACCTCTTTGCTGTGTGGGAAGAGAGACCTTAAATGAAAAAAAGGCTTTAAGTAAGGGCGAAAAAATCACTTTTCCTCTGGAAATTATTTCATTAGGGCCGCTGATTAGCTCATTCAAAGGTTGTCGTTCCAGGCAGCTGGCAGTCAAAAGCCTCGTCCACGTTACGATGCTGAAACTCCTTTTTTTCTACCTGGAAAACACAAGAGAGAAGGAGAAACTTCAACAGTGAGTTTCAGGGATCTTTCCATTTAATGGGAGGGCGTGGGTTTCATTTCCCAACCCCCCCCACAGCTTCAAATCAATGGAAATTAAACGTTTCTGCTGCTCCCAACATGGGATTCATGTGTTGAGAAATTTCCAAAGAGGCCTTTTCAACATAATAAAGCCTACGCTCTCTTGGAGGCTGAGCCACCGGTCGGCTGGGTTTTCTGCAACATATTCAGGATATAATCTGTGTTTTTGAAATTATAGTTTGCCTGCATTTCGTGAAATCTACCCGTTACATTAAGGCACAATTGGTAGCACTTACCAACAGAAGAGTATTCATAACAAGCAGAAGTGGAACTCTGGAATAAATGGAGGGGAGCAGCCACAGCAAGGCTCCCGCACGAAAACAGATGGACGTACAAGGCTGTAGTTTGTTCATCTAGCTCAGGCTGTGCTGTCTACTGGGGTAGCTCAGTAGGTAGAGCATGATAATGTCAGGGTTGTGTGTTTGAACCCCACATTCCGCAAAAGATTCCTGCATCGCAGGGGGTTGAATTATGTGGCCGAGGCCTCATCAGATGCTTTGCAATTTGCAGCAAGGGCCATGGCAGCAGATGTAGGAGTGCGCAGGCAGCTCTGGTTTAAACAGTGGCAGTCAGAAGCCAAAGCCAAGACCAGCCTGGCCATCGAGCCCTTCAAGGGGGGGCAAGCTGTTTCAGGAGGGCCTGGAAGATGCACTGGTAGAGACCAGGGACAAAAAGAAGGCACTGCAATGCGCTCTACGTGAGGCTACCTTTGAAGGTGACCCAGAAACTACAACTAATCCAGAATGCGGCAGCTAGACTGGTGACTGGGAGCGGCTGCCAAGACCATATAACACCAGTCCTACATCGGCTCCCAGTACATTTCTGAGCACAATTCAAAGTGTTGGTGCTGACCTTTAAAGCCCTAAACGGCCTCGGTCCAGTATACCTGAAGGAGCATCTCCACCTGCATTGTTCTGTCCGGACACTGAGGTCCAGCTCCGAGGGCCTTCTGGCAGTTCCCTCACTGTGAGAAGCCAAGTTACAGGGAACCAGGCAGAGGGCCTTCTCAGTAGTGGCACACGCTTTGTGGAACGCCCTCCCACCAGATGTCAAAGAGAAGAACAACTACCAGACTTTTAGAAGACATCTGAAGGCAGCCCTGTTTAGGGACGCTTTTAATGTTTAACAGACTACTGTATTTTAACACTTTGTTGGAAGCCGCCCAGAGTGGCTGGGGAAACCCAGCCAGATGGGCGGGGTATAAATAATGATGATGATAATAATAATAATAATAATAATAATAATAATAATAATAATAATAATAATTAGAGAGAAAGGAAAACTATTCTTCCTTTTGTCCCTACAGAGGATCATCCAATGCTAGAGACCCCAAGAAACACCACATGCTCACGACTTTGGATGAAAGTGTGGACCAGTGGGGCGCAGCAAGTCCAATCCTGCTTCTCCCCCAATTCACAACTTCACTCATATTCTATGACCAAGACTGGTGCCTAAAGCTATTCCCAGGCAGCACTGTTGGAAACCATGCAACTTTCCATTTCTCCAATTTCCTTAGTAACTCTCAGACATACTGGAAAGAGCTTGATTTAATCCAGGTGTGCAAAGAGCTTTCTCTTCCCCCTCCCCATCCCTTTTAAATGGCTCTCGCAAGACAAATCACCACTGGGCTTGAGCCTAAATTTGAAGAATGTGGCTGCGAAAGGAATTTCACCAGGCCAAGCCAAATAACATCTGGAAGATGTGGGAAGGCCACTCCTCTGAGTCTGTGTGTCACTGTGTTTCATGAGAGAGGACCAGAGATGGCCACAGTCCATAACTCACAGGTGCACAGCCTGTTCTGCCTGCCCAATCCCACCCCACCCTGGTCCTGCGCATACCTAGCCAAGGAAGGCAAACAGCAGACAGTTAATTCTTTATTGACAAAAGCACACACTTAACAGCAGCTCCTAAGGTATACCAGATGCACACACACAGAATCACAGAATTGTAGACAGAGTTGGAAGGGACCGCGAGGCTCATCTAGTCCAACCTCCTGAAATGCAAGAATCTTTTTGCCCAAAGTGGGGCTTTAACCCAAGACTCTCATGCTCTAGCAACTGAGCTATCCAGGGTTTCTGGCATCTACATGGCTGCTTTCCAGTTTCATGCCCAGCACAGCCATCAAGAAATCTGTGGGACCACACACTCCTAGGCTTATGTACAGTGGTACCTTAGGTGGTGCTGTGGTCTAAACCACAGAAGCTAGGGCTTGCCGATCGGAAGGTCGGCGGTTCGAATCCCCGCGACGGGCTGAGCTCCCATTGCTCGGTCCCTGCTCCTTCCAACCTAGCAGTTCGAAAGCACATCAAAGTGCAAGTAGATAAATAGGTACCACTCTGGCGGGAAGGTAAACGGTGTTTCCGTGTGCTGCTCTGGTTTGCCAGAAGCGGCTTAGTCATGCTGGCCACATGACCCAGAAGCTGTACGCCGGCTCCCTCGGCCAATAAAGCGAGATGAGCGCCACAACCCCAGAGTCGGTTACCACTGGACCTAATGGCCCTTTACCTTTACCTTGGGTTACGGATGCTTCAGGTTACAGACTCCGCCAACCCAGAAATTGTACCTCGGGTTAAGAACTTTGCTTCAGGATGAGAACAGAAATCATGCGGAGGCAGCAGGAGGCCCCTTTAGCTAAAGTGGGGCTTCATGTTAAGAACAGTTTCAGGTTAAGAACAGACCTCTGGAACGAATTAAGTTCTTAACCCGAGGTACCACTGTACACTCATCTGATGGAGTATGAATATACCACCTGAGACTTCTCCTGCATGGAAGCTGCCCCTCCTGGTTCTGGGAGACAGTGAGGCTGGGGATGACGAGGGTTTGACTGGCCTGCCCCTTGCCTGCACAGCTTCTTCCTCTGCTTCCGATCCTTTCTGTGCCCTCATGTCCATCTCTGACTGCTCCGACCTCTGATTTGCGTGTGGCACAAAACCCCATAAATTGCCGCCCCCCTCTCCTCTGTCACACACTCGCCAGAGCCCTGCCAGTCTTTCTCTCCCCTCCCCACACTTTTCTTGTTACTCCACACAGAGCTGAAACCTGCACAACTGGGTTTGGCTCAGAATTCCCCGGAATCTATTCAGCCGGGTAAAGAAAGGGCTTCTAAAACAAGAATGTCAGCCCTTGACATTTGCTCAGGTGAAACACAGGCGCTGCCGATTGCTCTCCCACGGAAAAGGAGGGAGACGGCTGCCTGCAGGGCTTCTTCCTGGGAAAGCTCTGAAAAATGCAAGTTTGACTGTCGTAAGCAAACATTCCGTTGCACTCGAGTGTGACCAAGAAGCAAAACTCGAGGGCAGGGCTACGCAGGTTAAAACTGGTAGAACTGTGCAGCCCAGCCTAGGGTTGGTTCTTAATAGCTGTGATAACTGAGGACCACCAGGGGAGAAGTAGCAATTTGAAACACCTCTCCAATGGCATTCCTGATTGCATCTTCTTTGCTTAACTTTCTCCCACAGAAGTGAATAAGGCCGTATCTCAAGTAACCTGCTCCTGAGCTGCAGAAGGCCTTATGTATTAGTACCGTAACCTTGAACTTGGCCCAGTCGCAGATTGGCTGCCGGCGCAAATCCCACTAACAAGGTGTTGCATGCCGGCGGTATTTTGCGCCCACAAACCGCCTAAGAGATTACGTATCATGAGACCTGTCTAAACTTAACTTCCTTACATGAAGGCTATTGTTGCATGTATTGTGACTTGGTGAGTCACGAGCATGTGATTTCAACTCAAGAGAGTATTTTAAAACAGGCAAATTAATTGCTCTTGCCTTTAAGCTGCATTCTCTGCTATGTTCCTTTCTTCGCCACCAAAGGCTGGCAAACAGGCTTTGCTTGCTTATTTGGGATGACAGCCCCTCACTGCCTTGTCCCTTGAATCAAACTTTGCGTGTGTGCGCGCACACACGCACACATACACACACACAGAGAGAGACTTTCTTTGCATGAAAAAAAAAATTCCTTCCAGTAGCACCTTAAAGACCAACTAAGTCAGTTCTTGGTATGAGCTTTCGTGTGCATGCACACTTCTTCAGATATCTGAAGAAGTGTGGTATCTGAAGAAGTGTGCATGCACACGAAAGCTCATACCAAGAACTGACTTAGTTGGTCTTTAAGGTGCTACTGGAAGGAATTTTTTTTTGTTTTGACTATGGCAGACCAACACGGCTACCTATGGTATCTGAAGAAGTGTGCATGCACACGAAAGCTCATACCAAGAACTGACTTAATTGGTCTTTAAGGTGCTACTGGAAGGATTTTTTTTTGTTTTGACTATGGCAGACCAACATGGCTACCTATCTGTAACTTTCTTTGCATGCTTATCCCCAAAGTTTTGTGGAACATTCTGATATCAGATGAGGCCAGCACTGAGGAAACGGATGAGGCCAGCACTGAGGAAACAGCAAAACAAGGGGGGAAAGCAGCTTCCTCTTGCGCCTGCCTAAATTCCACATGCAATGCTGTCAGCTGCTGCATTGGTTGGATGGGCATAAATGCTTTACCTGAGATTCCTGCATTGCAGGGGGTTAGACTAGATGATCCTCAGGGTCCCTTCCAACTCTATAATTCTAAGGAATATGAGCATTCCCCAACCTGGCACACGGCAGGTATTTGGGACTACAACTCCCATTAACTCCAGGCAACATAGCCGTGCATTTAGAGTGCATTGGGTTGGCCTAGAGTGGCATGGTGCATCTGTGCCAAATTTGCCATGGTCTATGACTGGACGCAAGGGACGCAGGTGGCGCTGTGGGTTAAAGCCTCAGCGCCTAGGACTTGCCGATCGAAAGGTCGGCGGTTCGAATCCCTGCGGCGGGGTGCGCTCCCGCTGCTCGGTCCCAGCGCCTGCCAACCTAGCAGTTCGAAAGCACCTCTGGGTGCAAGTAGATAAATAGGGACCGCTTACCAGCGGGAAGGTAAACGGCGTTTCCGTGTGCGGCTCTGGCTCGCCAGAGCAGCGATGTCACGCTGGCCACGTGACCCGGAAGTGTCTCCGGACAGCGCTGGCCCCTGGCCTCTTAAGTGAGATGGGCGCACAACCCCAGAGTCTGTCAAGACTGGCCCGTACGGGCAGGGGTACCTTTACCTTTACCTTTATGATTGGACGCAGGTGGCGCTGTGGGTTAAACCACAGAGCCTAGGACTAGGCTGATCAGAAGGTCAGCGGTTCGAGTCCCTGCGACGGGGTGAGCTCCCGTTGCTCGGTCCCAGCTCCTGCCCACCTAGCAGTTCGAAAGCACGTCAAAGTACAAGTAGATAAATAGGTACCGCTCCGGTGGGGAGGTAAACGGCATTTCCGTGCGCTGCTCTGGTTCGCCAGAAATGGCTTAGTCATGCTGGCCACATGACCCGGAAGCTGTACGCCGGCTCCCTCGGCCAGTGAAGCGAGATGAGCACTGCAACCCCAGAGTCACCCACAACTGGACCTAATGGTCAGGGGTCCCTTTACCTTTACCTATGATTGACACTGGGAGATTGGTCCAGTGCAAGACAAAAGGTCAGCTCCAACTGACCCACAACTAGCATGCTCAGACCTTTGTGTGCAGCAAGATGTACAGGGTGTACATATTAAGGGATGCAACATGCCCAAACCCTGGTCTCTGAGGCATGTTCTAACACTGCCCTGCGCCTGCCCAGCATTTGAGTAAGAACCAGCCCACGGCATAAAGCAAGGCAATGCAGCATTATTAATAGCTAAAGCAGGCATGTTGTGGGCAAATGTAACAGGGCAGTGCTGCCAACAAGCCTGGCTGTGAGCTGTCGCTCCAAAGGCTCAAAAAAATAAATAAATACAGGACATCAGCTAATGCTGAATGGCAGTCCTGCAAGAAGATCAGATGTGATATCCTCTGCTTCTTTGGGTTGTGTTTTAGACAAGCTTTGGGATTTGACCAGGAGACTCCATAGACTGAAGATCGGGACAATATTTCTTAAGAATGTATTAATGCTGGTTCCCTTGTCTGGGCCAGTTGTGCAAAAGCTTTTTGCATGAAGGTCTCTGCCCCCTCCAGCAAACTAAAAACATGCCATCTCACCCATCAATTCATTCTTAAGACAGCTAAATTATAATTCTTTTGCATACTACAAAAATGTTTTTAGAGGCATCTTTTGGGAACACAGAGGAAGTTTCCACACTGGAACTTAGGGCCACCCAATGAAGTGGAAGGTCTGAAGCAGTGTTAGAACCTCAGATATATAAGCTAGGCACCAAATACCGGTAGCTCCTTAAACCAAGGTTACAGTTGCCAAAACAAGAATGCCTAGTTACAATTTAGGGGTTGTTGTTGTTGTTGTTGTTTAGTCGTTTCCGACTCTTCGTGACCCCCTGGACCAGAGCACGCCAAGCACTCCTGTCTTCCACTGCCTCCCGCAGTTTGGTCAGACTCATGTTTGTAGCTTCGAGAACACTGTCCAACCATCTCGTCCTCCTCTGTCGTCCCCTTCTCCTTGTGCCCTCAATCTTTCCCAACATCAGGGTATTTTCCAGGGAGTCTTCTCTTCTCATGAGGTGGCCAAAGTATTGGAGCCTCAGCTTCAGGATCTGTCCTTCCAGTGAGCACTCAGGGCTGATTTCCTTAAGAATGGAGAGGTTTGATCTTCTTGCAGTCCATGGGACTCTCAAGAGTCTCCTCCAGCACCATAATTCAAAAGCATCAATTCTTCGGCGATCAGCCTACTTTATGGTCCAGCTCTCACTTCCATACATCACTACTGGGAAAATCATAGCTTTGACTATAGGAACATAGAAAGCTGAAGATACAGAGTTGGAACATGAGTCCATCTAGGCCAGTATTGTCGGCATTGACTGGCAACAGCTCTCTGGGGTTCTGGGCAGGTTTCTCTTCCAGCTCTAGTGAAGAGGCCAGGCAGGTTTTTGCATGCAAGGCATCTGTCATTCAGCTACAGACCTTCTGCACTGTATGGATCATGCAGCAGCCAAGTAACTCCTAATAATAATAATAATAATAATAATAATAATAATAATAATAATTTGTACCCCACCCATCTGACTGGGTTGCCCAGCCACTCTGGGCAGGTCCATGCCCAGATGGGATGCCCTACGAATGAGCACTCAGGGATGATTTCCTTCAGAATGGAGAGGTTTGATCTTCTTGCAGTCCATGGGACTCTCAAGCGTTTCCTCCAGCACCAGAATTCAAAAGCATCCATTCTTCGGCAATCAGCCTTCTTTATGGTCCAGCTCTCACTTCCATACATCACTACTGGGAAAACCATAGCTTTTACTATACGGACCTTTGTTGGCAAGGTGATGTCTCTGCTTTTTAAGATGCTGTCTAGGTTTGTCATTGCTTTTCTCCCAAGAAGCAGGCTACTTTTAATTTCGTGGCTGCTGTCACCATCTGCAGTGATCATGGAGCCCAAGAAAGTAAAATCTCTCACTGCCTCCATTTCTTCCCCTTCTATTTGCCAGGAGGTGACAGGCCCAGTGCCCATGATCTTCGTTTTTTTGGTGACATATAATGTAGGGATATTCTTCACAACTGTGAGCAGGGCAGCTGGGTGGGGTAAATGAAGACAAGCAACAACAATGAACTAGAACGTTGTTCCATTCTCCTGCTAAGGCATGCAAATATCCATGAATCTGTTCAACCCTCTTTCATAGCCTTTTGTGTAGGTGGCAACTATGACCTCTTGTGAGAGCAAATTCCATCTTTTAACTATGCAATGTGTGACTAAGTACTTTCTTTTGTCTGTCTTGAACCTTCAAAACGGTGTTCGAAATTAGCCCTAGGCGCCAAGATAATTGCCCGAGATAGAATAAAACGGATAGAATTCTACAGGATGTGGTATTAGTGTGTACAAACAGTCAAGATGCAATGATCCCCAGGCAAGTATCTCCAGATGGTGGAGATGTCAGGAGCCATCTTGGTGCCTAGGCATCTTCACTTGGTCACAGGCAGCCAATAGTCAGATGCAAACTGTGCTTGACGCCTGGCTAATTTTGAACACCGTTTTTGTTAAGTTGTGGGTGAACATATCAGATGACACAGCGATTCTTCAGACAGCTCTTGTTTGTTCACAGGCCAGAACAGAACTGAGCTGAAGGGTTCAGCCAACCTGCTTATCTAGAGCTCAACTACAACGCAACACTAACCACTTTCTGTAACTATCCAATCACTGAACGTCATTTTCAATTCCTTATTTGCATATGTGGACCTGAGTGAAAACTATCTACAGTATCCCCCTGCTGGCCCAGGGTGAGAATTTCAGTACATAACAGTCTTGAAGGTCCAAGACAGACAAAAGAAAGTACTTAGTTACATACTGCATAGTTAAATGAGGGAATTTGCTCCTACAAGAGGTCGTAGTTGCCACCTACATGAAAAGCTTTGAAAGTGGGTGAAACAGATTTATGGATGATAAACGCTCTCAATGGCTACCAGGCCTACGTTGGAGGCAATATGCTTCTGAAAATCAGTTTCTGGAATTGCAAGCATGGAGAGTGCTGCAGCAGCACTCGGGTCCTGGTTTTTCAGGCTTCCCATAGGAATCTCATAGAAACATGGAGTTGGAAGGGACCCTGAGGTTCATAGCTGTCAACTTACAGATTTGAAAATAAGGGACCAGCAGCCTTGAAAATAAGGGATCAGCAGCCAAAATAAGGGACCTGCAGCCTCACCTGTTCCAGACACTCCAGTCTTCCTGTCCTCCTGCAGTCTGGTCAAACTCATGGTGGTAGCTTCGAAAACACTGTCCAACCAACTTTGTAACCAGAGGTTCAACTGAATAGAATCTGAATCACATGCACCACAAGGCCTATGCAGCCTCAACTTAAGATGGCTCCCCGGCCTGGCTTTGCACTGCAAAGTTTGCAGCAGCACGTGCAACAAAATGGCATCCAGGATTCAAAAAACCCCTCAGCTTGCATTAACTAGCCACACACAAGGCATGCATGCTCCAACACCCAGTCGTTCTTAGACTTCTTATTGGGTGAGCAACACAGCCAAGCAACACAGTTGGAGCCTCCCTCCTCCCTGGCCAGCAGGGAGGGAGGGAGAGGAGCTGCTTCCTTTGAAATTTAAGGGACATTTAAGGGACATCCATCAATAAGGGACAGCAGCGGGACATGGCGCTGGAATAAGGGACTGCCCCTTCAAATAAGGGACAATTGACAGCTATGCTGAGGATCATCTAGTCCAACCCCCTGCAATGGAGGAACATGCAGCTGTCCCTTATCGGGATCGAACCTGCAACCTTGGCAATGTGAGCACCACAGTATAACCAGCGCAGCTATCTGAGCTAGTCTGGCAGCTGTGGGAACAGGATCCTGCACTTGATGAAACTCTGGCCTGCTCTAGCAAGGGTCTTAAAGTTGTGGGGTTTTTATTTTTAAGATATATTTGCAAAAAGGAAATCTAAAATTGAACAGAAGGAGAAGGGAAAGAAACTTTGGCATCTGACACTAACAGTAACATTTCGTTCATCTTGAGGCCCTGCTTATAAGATTTCCTAGGTAATAACAAAAAGTCGCATGCAGGTTACGAAACTTGGTGTCTTCCTCGAAGGGTTGTCAGTACGCAGTCTTAACACGACGCCTGCAGTTCATTTTCTGTGCCTTTGCGTCAACGGAAGACAATGGTCACCATGTTGCTTGGCAACGCAGTTATTTTCAAGTTGACAGCTTAATTAAAACCAATGAAGAATTTTGTTTGCAACAGCTGAGTTCCTTGGCCCCTCCCGGATACTCTGCTTCCTCCCAAGTCTTTCCTTTGACAGGAGAGAAGACAAGATGCAGACCTGCCCCCTACACATACAAACGCCCATCACCCCCACTCACACAGCTGCAATTGTGTGGTCCAGCCTTGTTTTCTCACTGCAGAAAAGGCATCTGGAGTAAGTCTGCTTCCTCTCCTATCTCGAATTGTCATGCATGGTCCAGATCATCTTCCAGAGGTCTAACCTGTTACTTTTTTAAAGTCCCATAATTTCACCAGATTTGGTGGCTGGAAGAGGTTTGGTGCAGCTGGCACTTTACCTAAGTGTCGTAAGATGCGGAAGGGTCTTCTGCTGACATGAAAGGAGCCACGCACAACACTGATTCATATCAAGGCATGAATCCCATTCTGTAAGTTCATTCATATTAAAACAAAATCCGACCGGACGCTTTTGTCCTTTGCTTCAGAAACTCCTTCCTTTAATTAGGCTGCAGTAAGAGACTAGGGTGCTCGCTGGAAGGACAGATCCTGAAGCTGAGGCTCCAATACTTTGGCCACCTCATGAGAAGAGAAGACTCCCTGGAAAAGACCCTGATGTTGGGAAAGATGGAGGGCACAAGGAGAAGGGGACGACAGAGGATGAGATGATTCTATGATTCTATGAGATGGTTGGACAGTGTTCTCGAAGCTACCAGCATGAGTTTGACCGAACTGCGCGAGGCAGTGGAAGACAGGAGTGCCTGGCATGCTCTGGTCCATGGGGTCGCGAAGAGTTGGACACGACTAAATGACTAAACAAAAACAACAACAACAAAGAGACTAGGTATTCACTAGCTTCTTTGGCCCCAGATTTTGCTCTCAAGACACATGTGGCCACCCCACCAATGTGGCTTAGCACATCTTGGCCTGGTCAAAGCCTGGATGCATGACCACTTGGGAACTACATGTACCCTGCCCAGGGTTCCATGCTGGATGAAAGCTGGGCTATAAATGGCAGGAAATGATTTTTAAAATCAAAGACACCCCACAGTACCTCAAGGATCATCATCTGAGGCCCTTCTTCATGTGCCTTCTCTACGAGAGGTCCAGAGGGTGGCAGCACAAGAACGGGCCTCCACGTTTGTGTGATGCTCTCCCCAGAGAAGACTCTCGGGCACCTTCATTACATATCTTTATGCACCAGCGAAAGAAAGTTCCTCTTCTCCCAAACCGTTGCTGTTTAAACAATCTAAGGCCTTTTAAACTGTGCGTAGGATGGGTGAGCTCTTGTTTTGTTTGCTATTATGTTATGTATTTTTATACTGTAAATTGCCCTATGATGAAGGGCGGTATAATAACAGTAATATATCCGAATATTTTTTACAGGTGTATCTAACTGATTTATCACTTATATGTTTGCTGCCTGACAGATGGAAGGGACCCCCCCACCCAATGTCTCCTGGTAAACAACATGAAAAACAGCCATGTTAAGCGGTACCTCAGAGCCAACTCCGTTTTGCTTCTCCTGCTCCAGAATAAAAATAAATTCCCTGGCAAGTCTTTTCCGCTGTTGGTTTTGACCTGGAACAACGTATCGGGGCCAGGAACTGGCAGAGCCTCATTCATCACAATGAAGAGGATTGAAAGGCTTTTAGAATTATGCGCCAAGCATCTGAGATGTTAACCGTTTGAGTAAATCAATGGTTATCGCATCTTATCAGTGTACAGGCTCCTCGTAACAGGCTTAGACCAGCTAGCTGGATAAAAGGCTCTTTTCCCGCCGGTAATTTAAGCCGAACATGGGAGAGCTGGCATGCCCTTATTCTTCATGAGCTCAGCGGGTCTGTTGCTGTCAGATGAAATAAATGGCCACCCTCTCTTCCCTCTAACGCTCCGAGAAGGATTCTGGAGAAATTTAAATGGAAAGCAGACATTCTGCACCCTCAGGACACAGCAACAAAACCGCCCCCTTCTCTTTCGCAGTTTTATCTGTAAATGAAACCAGTTTGCAGCAGGCAATCGAGGCTTGGGGCCCCCCATACATACAGCAAGATCTGCCACTCTGCATGAGCTATTTCAGCCTGTCTATCTTTTGGGTTGCCAACCAGGGCATCTAGGCAATTACCAGGCGAAATGGACCAGTTGTCCGACTCTATCTCAAGCTGCTTCACATATCTATGGAATTCACTTTCCTTAGGAAGTAGTTGTGGCTGCCAACTGGGAATGTCTTTAGAGGGGGATTAGATACATTCTTGAATTATAAGGCCACCAACCAAGATGCCTAGGTTCAACTTCCACTCTGCTAAGAATTGCAAGCGGGGGGAAGGCTGTTGTGCTCAGGTTCTGCTTGTGAGCTTCCTAGAAGCATCTGGTCAGGATCCTAGAATGGCCTGATCCAGAAGAATATTCCTTATCTTCTTACGTTAACTGCAAGGAAAGGGGTTGACATATCCCTCCCCCACAGGCCCATTTCAATGTTTGGGGCTACAGTCCAGTGTTATAAACTTAGATATATAAGTTGGGCACTGAATGGCTCCTTAAACCAAGGTTACAGTTGTGACATTAACATATGAGAGTGCTGGAGGTGAAATAGTTAAACAAGTTACCCAATCAGAACCCAGGGGGGTGGGGTCAGAGGGACTATAAAACCAGCTCTGGGAGGGGCGAAGGGGGAGTTTGCTGGGTGGTTGGTTGGAGCGGGAGTGAATTGGGATAGAGTTTGTGGGAGGTTGAGTTAGTGTAGCAAAATAAGCTGAGTCAGGAACAGTTAGGGGCTAGGAAGAGAAGTAAATATCTGAGAGGTGGTTTAGTGAGTGAGAGCAGGTAGCGGAAGTTATAGGTCTGGATAGGCAACCCATGATTGTAATGGACCGATACCATTTATGAAACCACATGCTTGTTAAACTGCAATAAATAAACAGAAGTTTATGTTCCAATTTAAACCTGACTGGACTCAGTATTGTACCAGGTAGGGCCTGGGTGGTGGCAGTAGGAAATAAAGTGATGGCACAGGGATCACTAGATGGTGAAAAGTCCGGGGACCCTGTGTGATCGCCACAACAGTTGCCAAAACTGAATGTCTAGTTGCCATTTGGGGCAAGATAGCTCTAAATTCTTATTTTTCAAATGATGGACTGACTGTGATTGATCCTCAGTTAAACAAAGGACAACCTTGAGCTAGGTGAAGAGCTTTGAAAACTTCAAGAAGAAACATCACTTGATCCAGGGTCTGTCCACATGTATAATGGCCTATTCCAACCTCTTTTGCTTAATGGTGACACGGGCCATTCATAACTTAGGAATATTCTTCTCGACTGTGAGCAGGGCAGCTGGGTAGGGCAAATGAAGACAAGCTAAATCAATTAGCTATAATGTTGTTCACCACTCCTGCTCAAGCTGCACAGAAAGAGCATTCTGGTTCCTAAAATTCAATCCGATTGTGCAGATAAAATATAACGGAGAGAATTCTATAGGATATGGTATCAGTGTGTGAAAATAGTCAAGATCCAAAGATCCCCAGGCACGCACCTCCAGATGGTGGCAATGTCAGGCGCCATCCTGGCACCCAGGCATCTTCACTTGGTTGTAAGTGGCCTACAACCAGGTGCAAGATGTGCCTGGTGCCTGGCTAATTTTGAACACTGTTATACAGTCACTTGATGGAGATGGCTGGAGGTTATGGCTTCCTAGAGACATAAACACATGTGGCATTGAACACAGGAGAAATGGCTCCATGCCAGTGGCTATGTTTGACCTCACTGTTGGAGGCACTGTGCCCCCGTATTGTGCTGGGAATCGCAAGTAGAGAGACAGTTGTTGTACTCTGGGTTTTGCCTATGGGGTGCCCAAAGGCTTCCGGCTGGCCACTGTGAGACCAGGCCCCCAGACCAGATGGGCCTTTGGCCTGATCCTGGTTCTTCTATCTAAATGATGCCTCTTTTTGCCAGTCCCACAGCTTCAAGCTTCTTTCACAAGAATGCGTCTCCTTCCTAACACACAATGCAAGAAATCTCGTTGCAAGCAGACCTCTGGAAACCAGCCAATTATGTTGAGAGGGTGAAAAAGCCACGCAGAAGTGACTTTGGCATCTGTTTGGTCCATGAACTGGGCGTCACCCACCTTGACTCCTTTATCCTTTCCAGCTCATCACTTCCATTTTCATGCAGTGGCAGCCTGGGTTGGCAAGAGAAAAAACCCACTAACACCTGGCAATTAACCAAAGACCTCCAGAGCAAACCTCGCCAGCTGAGTCTTGCTCCGATTTGGGGCATCAATGTTGTTGTTTTTAAAAAAACACCACTTTCCTGCAGGGCGTGTTGGCCCAACTTTGACGGAAGGCCATCTGCACGCCAGGCTGCCGATATCTACTAAGCCAGCCCTAATGCTGCGTGTCATCTGTTCCTCTGTCTCCCTTGCACCCATGAGATAAAAGGACAAAGCCAAGGCATTAGCACAAGCCCCTGGGAGAAGCATCTCAAATTTGCAGCCTGCTGCGTACACCCATTTGGCGGGCACGGCGCCTTGGCAGCAAAAGGACTTTGGATGCTCTCACATTCGGAACAGCAGGGGGGAAAGAGACTAATCTGGTTCAGTGTGTGCCACGTACACCTACTAAGCTGGTCTGCTTAGGCCAGACAGCAGGAATGGCTCTTGGAGGTAAAACATAGGATCACAGGAAACTGCCTTATATATAATCAGACCACTTGCTTATTGAGCTTAGTGCTGCCTACACTGACTGGCAGAAGCTCTCCAGAGTTTCTTGCAGAGAGTCTCTCCCAGTGCTGCCTGGAGGTGCTGAGATTTGAACTCAGGAGCTTCTGCTTTCAAGGCAGAGATGCTCTACCACTGAGCTACCGTCCTTCCCTAAGGTCCGGGGCAGAGACATTTCCTTGCTACTTGAAAACTCAGCTTTCCGACTGACAAAAAGTTAAAGGTCGGGCTTGGGAGGGAAATTTGGGGAAAGTTACATCCTGCAGAGGGGTAGAAACTACTCTGGAGTGTGTTAAACATCTTGAATAATTGCTATTACAGCTAATGTTTAGCTATTTTTCTATTCTTTTATATGACAGTGGTACCTTGGTTCTCAAACGTCTTGGTACTCAAACAACTTGGAACCCCAACACTGCAAATCCAGAAGTGTTCTGGTTTGCGAGCTTTTTTCAGAATCCGAACGTGCTCCGTTTTGAGTGTTATGCTTCCGTTTTGAGTGCCACACTCCCATTTTGAGTGTTACACCGAGGTGTGTCTGTTTTTGCTATTTATTTTGCGTTTTTGTGGCTCTTTTTGTGTGTGACAGTGTAGAACCCAGTTCAGCAACTGATTGACTGACTGTGTGACTGCAGTACATTGTTAATTGCTTTAATTTCATGGATCAATGGTCTCGTTAGACAGTAAAAATCATGTTAAATTGCTGTTTTAGGGGTTGCTTTTAAAAGTCTGGAACGGGTTAATCCATTTTGCATTACTTTCTATGGTGCGCCTTGGTTTTGGAATACTTTGGTTTTGGAACGGACTTCTGGAATGGATTAAGTTTGAGAACCAAGGTACCACTGTATATGATGCAAATGAGATAAAGGGTTTCTTTTTCTGATTTTTAGTTCTTTCTTATTGTTTTTAAAAGTCTGGAACAGATTAATCTGTTTTGCATTATTTTCTATGGGAAAGTGCACCTTGGTTTTGGAACCCTTTGTTTTTCGAAGGGACTTCCAGAACGGATTAAGTTTGAGAACTAAGGTACCACTGTATATGATGTAAATGAGATAAAGGGTCTCTTTTTCTGTTTTTTAATTCTTTCTTATCTGTTCTTTTTCTTTTTATATATATAATTGTGTTTTGCAGTAGTCTATTTTCTTTTCCTTTATTATTATTATTCTTTTAGGATATATTGCTTTTTATAAACGTGTTTGGATTTTAGGACTTAATATGTTAAAAACCTTTAATAAAATTGCTTTTTTAAAATAATAATTTAGAAATACAGTTTTAAATGGAGATGTTGGGGACTGACCTGGGAAAGTTGTGCATGAAAATAAGGCCGTTCCCCCTATCCTTCTTCGTAAACAGTCCCACGTACCACCGCAGTGCAGAAGATGTCACAATCCGAACCCACATCTCCAGCCTGCCCTTTCCAGAAATACTGTGCTTAATCTCCCGAGCCGTACCTCTGCAGGCCAAATCTAGGGGCACGCATGCTACTTCCAAGCGAGCTTGTTATTAACTTCCAAACTCAAGTTGCCCATCAGTTAGGGGACAGATAACCGAGTGCAGCAGAGGCCAAAGATGCAAGGAAGCGCTGGATGTTATGTAAGCGGAGCATCAGAGACAGAAAGTGCTTATCTAAGCTTCCAGCTAGCTTGTTTTACTCCTCTCCATCTCCCCTTTTGTTACAAGAGACTCTTATCTGATCTCTCCTCGTATTTATTGGGTTCTCTAACCCTTTCCTTGCCCTCTTGTGCTCTAAAGTTCCACTGAAAAGCTCTCCAACAGCTCGCTACTTGGAAACCGAAATACTACGCTGCTAAACTGGGACAAGAGTTACAACCTAATCCTTAGGAGGGGGCGGGGAAGAAATAAATGAAATACCCCGGAAAACAGGAACATAGCAAGCTGCCATATACTGAATCACACTTATTGGTCAATCTAGCTCAGGGGTCAGCAAAATTTTTCAGCAGCGGGCCACTCCATTATCCCACAGACCTTGGGGGGGCCCGGACTATATTTTGGAAAGAAAAAAATATGAACGAATTCCTATGCCCCACAAATAACCCAGAGATGCATTTTAAATAAAAGCACACATTCTACTCATGTAAAAACACGCTGATTCCTGCACCATCTGCAGGCGGATTTAGAAGGCAATTGGGCTGGATCCGGCCCCCGGACCTTAGATTGCCTACCCATGATCTAGCTCAAGTATGCTCAACTGAAGGAGCTCAACTGAAGGAGCGTCTCCACCCCCATCGTTCTGATGGGGCGAGATGAGCGCCGCAGCCCCAGAGTCAGCCACAACTGGACCTAATGGTCAGGGGTCCCTTTACCTTTACCCCTGACCGTTAGGACGACTCTGGGGTTGTGCTGCTCATCTTGCTCTATAGGCCAAGGGAGCCAGCGTTTGTCCGCAGACAGCTTCTGGGTCATGTGGCCAGCATGACTAAGCCGCTTCTGGCGAACCAGAGCAGCGCACGGAAACATGATATTTGAATGGCTCCAAATTTCAGCATTTTGAATGAGCGAGAACAAAAGACTCTCTGTCCCATTTCTGCACTGCACACATAATTGCATCAATATATATATAAATAAAATTTTGGTATGCACACATATTTGGTGTGTGTATTTGGGGTACCATAAGAAGGAGGGGCTCTCTCATGATTTAATTCTGCAAAGATTTTATTGGGTGGGTGGGAAGATTATTTCCCTAAGGCCGCCACTCGATGATCCCCCTGCTACTACGATTTTTGCTCACCACGTGGGAGGTATTCTAAAGAAACCAGATTAGCATACATTAGAGAAGCAGTAGGCATGGCATTATCGGAAATGGGGAAATACATTTGAGAGTCACATTCAAAGGGGATTTGCACATCACAAAGCCCCAAGTGTGGCTTCCTGGCTGCGAATCCCAAAGCATATTAAAAATGTTAATGCTGAATTAGGTAGATGGCGATAACTTTGTTGTTGGTGAGGGATCTCAGGGAAGGGAAAATGTGTGGACATTAAAATAAAAGGAATATATAAAAAAATGGGTCCTTTTCCCTGCTTTGATAGATGCCAATTTTTGTTTTCCTTCAAAGCATGAAGGTAATGCGTGCCATCTCTGTTTTGACAGGAAAAGTCCCTGCCACACACACACACACACACAGTTAAAGATTTCCAAGGACCTTGTATTCATACAGGCACAGATTAGAGGAAGAAAGACTTTAATTGAAATGCCGCACACAAGGAATTAAAAAAAATAATGTGTTGATTAATGTTTGCAGGAGCACTGGAGAAAAAGCTGCCTGCAACTGAGTCCTACTCATGAGGAGACTGGCCGAAATTAATGACCATAAGTTAGTTGTGTCCATTAACTTCAATGGTTCTGCTCTGAGTAGGGCTAGCATGGAATACCATTCCCCCAAATGGGAAGCCCGAGTCCAAGTGAGAGATGTCCACAGCAGAAAGGGAAATCTACCTGGCCCAATGAAGGTGGAAGGTTAGTTCAGGGAGAGTTTTGTTGGGTGCTAAATTTTATATGTCTCCGTGTGTAATAATAATAATAATAATAATAATAATAATAATAATAATTGTATTCCAACCTTTCTCAAAAGATCTCAAGGTGTTGTACAACATTATAAAAACACTTAACAGAACATCAATGACAAAAACATAATACAAAACATAATGACACACAGCCTAATAGTAAAATCATCATCCTAACAGTCCTTACACAGGCCATAGATGATGTAATAGCCATTGGCCTGGGTAAAGAGGAATGCTTTTGCCTGGCACTTAAAGAAATGCAGTGACGGTGCCAGGAGAACCTCTCTGGGGAGGGCATTCCACAATCGGGGAGCCACCACAGAAAATTCTTCCTATATGGGAGCCAGTTGACAACAGACACACTGTATTATGTTGAAGAAAAATGACTTAAGATAAGGATCCTTAGGATTCGGAACTATGCTAGTGGCTACAGGGAAAGCTAAGAAAGTAAGGAGAGCCCTGTTGGATCAAACCAAAGGCTGCATCCAACTAAGTTCTACTCACGAGTAGACCCATTCAAAGTAATGGGTCCCAAATTAATCATGGCCACGTCTTTCAATGCTAAGTGCAACTAGTACTGGATATAACCCCCCAAAGGCTCATCTGGCTCAGGCTTCCCCAACCTGGTGCCCTCCAGCTCCCACCAGCCCCAGCCAGCAGGCTGGTCCACCATCCTGTCTCCCCTACAGAGGCCTCCAGGGTGCCTGGAGTGGTCACAGGATACTGACTTTGTTGTGTGCGGACAAAAAAAAATGAGATTGATGGCTCTGGGAAAGGGCAACGTGGCTAGCTAGAATCCTGAACAGGAGGATGACTCCACGCTGCAACATTTTGTTGCGGGCACCACTTGAGTAGATCGATGGTGAATCCTCCTCGAATCGGTTTCCCCCGCCCCCAATTTTAAAGCTGTGGGTCCTAGGAAGGGGGCGGACTGAGCTCTGGAGGTAGAAGAGGCAGAAGTGGACTGGATTTGGAGAGGTTCTTTTGCTAAAGCTAAAACTCTTCTTCTTTGTTACTTTCCTTTTGGCCATTTTGCAATCTCTGCCCAGGGAAGGACTGCTCCTTTAACATTCAACAGCTCTCTGCCCCTCCCTCCCTTTCCACATGGCAGATTCCAGGACGGAGGCTCGCTTGCTGAACCTGCATCCAACTCAGCATTGTGAGAACACAAAGGGTCCCATTTACCTTGCCAGCCTCTTTCACTTGGCTGCTTTTCCAAACACTGGGCGCACTGTTGATGGATTTTCTCCTGCCACGGCAGGTCACCGCTTCTTCCCCTTGTTTTTGCCAAAGCCGCTCTCCAATTTCGCTCTATTCTCCGGTGAATATGCGGTTCTGCAGCAGAGGTGATGTGGGCGCAGACTGGGGGTCTTCGTAGATCTGCAGGGGTGGACAGTAGGGAATTTAGCACTGCATGCAAAGATCAAAACATGTATCAGGAGCAAGTATCTAGTCTCTGTTGACTATGAAAATAAGCTTCGAAATCTATAGGCCTGGTGAAATTTCAGAAGGCACCTGTAGAAGGGAGATCTAAATTAAGATTTCCTATGGAGAGAAGAAGCAAAGTAAATTCACAGGTTGTGTGCAACTTTTTCACAACCTTATGTTCCTGTAGCTTAGTTAGATGAACTTTTGCCAAAAAAGCAAAGAAATGAACTGCCATTTTCAAATCTCTTGAAAATAGGTCACCCTGAAATCAATAAATCCATTTTTGTGTATGTAACTGTATAATGTATTATGTAATATGCAGTGTTTTTCCCCCTAGAAAAATAGGTGCTGGTACTCACCCTGAAGTTGCTGCAGTGAGTGCCATGCTTTTTTAAAAGCCCATATAAAAGAGATGCCGGTACTGAGTACCTATGAGTACCCATTGGAAAAAAAGACTGGTAGTATTCATAGCATGTACACGAAAAATGGAGCTTGCAAATTTTCTGATACTTGTACAATGTTTTGTACATTGTACATCACTTCTTATTGTTTAGAATAAATCAAGGGTCCTGTGCGATATTGTATATTGCCACTGAAAGAAGTATTAAAAATTTAGAAGTTTAGTTGTGTGCCCACAAGGCTTTCTATATAGACAAATTTTTGGATTCTACTAGAATGTTCCAAATAGCTTTAGGACGCTCCAGGCACTATAAAAGTTCTTAAAAGTTCCATAAAGTTTTTAAAAGTGCTAATACGCATGAGAAGTAGCGTCACATATGCGGTGATTGCAACTTTTCATTTCAGAGTGACCTTTTACACAACTGAGAAGAATTAGTTCCTTTTTTCCCCAGTGTTTCTAAGCAAAGGTTCGTCCCTTTATGATTCAGGAAATCATTTTTTTAAAAGTCAAAAAGTTAAAATCCTAGCACGCACGTTTAGCAGAACTTAGACGGGTCATCTTTCATCGGAAAAGAATTTGGCACTGCTGTTTGGCACACAGACTCGTACGTGTATTTTCTGTGCTGCCACAGAATTGTGGCCTGTTCACAGTCCTGGGGCTCGAATTTCAGAGCTCAGGTTTTGGGGACTTTTCCTTGTACCTTAATAAGGAATTGGCTTGGTCCCAACTACCTTATAACCTTGGCAGGCGATGGGACTTGTCTCAGGGGTTTTGACAGTGGTTGATGGTCACAACTGCTAGCCCGCCAACGCAACCTGATCCTAATACTACACACTCCCCCCTCCACCTGCAGCCAAGATGGTGCAGCTGAGTTGTGTAACAATTGCTATGTCGTGAAGCCAGAGGAGGGGAAAGGCACAGCCTCCACTCTGATCTCGGGAGGCTGGCACAGCACTGCCAACCCAAACAAGACCCAGAGCAGACTGAAGATTTATCTCTAGCCCACCATCCTGCATCACAAAGTGGCAGAACCAAACACGTTGAGGACAACCACAAGCGGAAGGGCACAGAAGGCAACAGCTCTCTCCTGGTTCTCGTCTCCATCACCTGGTATCCTAATGTATACTGCCCCTCTCATTTAGAATGATAGAATCCTAGATTTGGAAAGGACCCCATGGGTCACCTAGTCCAGGCATGTCCAACAGGTAGATCGCGATCTACTGGTAAATCACGGGGTGTTCCTGGTAGATCCTGGTGTTGAGATTTCCATTCCACCTTAAGGAGCAGTCGTGTGGAACTGTTGCGTGTCACATGTCTGTTTACATTCCAGCACAGCTTGCTGGGAACTTCCCTGGTGTATAGCTTTTGCTTTTCCCATTCTCTCCGAGAAGACGAGAGAGAGGCAACATGTTTCTTTGACCTGATTTATGATTAATAAATCTGTAGTTGTAGTATGCTTCCACAAGCCTCACTCCTATTCTGTGTGCGCAGTTCAATCTGCTGATAGTGTGCCCTGGCTCTGAAGCCCGGGTCACTAATTTACGTCGGAGCAGAGGCCAGCCTCTGCATGTCAACAGCTGGTTGATCCCTAGCCCTTCAGTAATCTCCTTACAAAAAAGCAAAAAAACCCAAAAAACTTTGGCTTCCTAAAAAAAAAGCTCCACAACTTTGGGTAGATCACTGCCAGTCTTTTTATGACAACAGGTAGATCACTGCCAGTTTTTTTATACTGTGAGTAGATTGCAATCTATTGGGAGTTGGACGTCCCTGATCTAGTCCAACCCCCTACAATGCAGGAATGTGCAAGGTAAAAAAGGTAAAGGCGAAGTCCAGCCAAAGGCGACTATGGACCTGCGGTGCTCATCTCACTTTCAGGCCAAGGGAGTCGGCGTTTGTCCACAGACAGCTTTCTGGGTCATGTGGCCAACAGGACTAAACCACTTCAGGCGCATCGGTACACTGTGATGGAAAGCAGAGCGCACGGAAAGGCCATTTCCCTCCCCACGGCACTGCACCTACTGCACTGGCGTGCTTTCGAATTGCTAGGTTGGCAGGAGCAGGGACCGAGCAACGGGAGCTCACTCCGTGGCGGGGATTTGAACCGCCGACCTTCTGATCGGCAAGTCCTAGGCTCTGTGGTTTAGACCACAGCTCCACCTGCGTCTCACCTGCAGGAATATGTACCCATATGGGGATCAAACCCGTGAAGCTTGGCCTTATCAGCACCATGCCCCAACCAACTGGGCTAACCAGCAAGGCTAAACAAGGCAGAACACGGACATTCCACTTGGTGTCATAACTCACAATGTGTTCTCTATTTATTATGCCGCTATTCATTTGGAAAAAGAGAGTGGTTTAAAACATAAAACTGTACCATAAAAAGCCGTATAAAAAGTTTAAATAGCCCTGTTTTTAATTTTTTTGAAAATGCCGTCTAACCTGGTTATCACCTCCGGCTGAACATCCTGTGGCAAGGGGTTGAATCCAAAGCTAATTCTGCTTAGAGTAGACCCACTGAAACTAAAGGACATGACTGAGTGCCGTAAGAACATAAGGTGAGTCTGATGGATGAGGTTAATGGCCCATCAAGTCCAGCAGGACATGAATTCATAAAGTGTGGCGTAATGGCTTGGAGTGTTGGACTAAGGCCAGGGAGAGCAGAGTTCGAATCCCTCTCAACTCAGCCATGAAGCTCTCTGGGTGAGCTTGAGCCAGTCACCATCTCTTAGCCTAACCTACCTCACAGGGTTGTTGTGAGGATGACATGGGGAGTATGTCATGTAGACTACCTTGAGATCCTTAGAAGATAAAGCAACTGTGATAAAGAAAGAAATAAGGCAGAGGACCTTCTTGGTGGTGGCGCTCTCCCTGTGGAACACCCTCCCAATAGAGGTCAAGTAGATAAATAGCTACACACTTTTAGAAGACATCTGCAGGCAGCTCTGTACACAGATGGTTTTTTATTGGTTTATATTTTATTGTGTTTTTGATATTCTTGGGGGAGCTGCTCAAGGTGGCAGAGGCATCCCAGTCAAGATGGGTGGGGTACCAATAAAATAATACTGACAATAATAATAAAGGTGGTGGCCATCATTAATTAGATGCAACCCAATAAGCCTCACACAGCAGTGACATACAAAGAACTGGAGTTTAAGGAAACAGAAATTCATGTGTTCAGGGTAAAACACCCCTACATGAAATGTATAAGAAGAAGAAGAAGAGTTTGGATTTGATATCCCGCCTTTCACTCCCCTTCAGGAGTCTCAAAGCGGCTAACATTCTCCTTTCCCTTCCTCCCCCACAACAAACACTCTGTGAGGTAAGTGGGGCTGAGAGACTTCAGAGAAGTGTGACTAGCCCAAGGTCACCCAGCAGCTGCGTGTGGAGGAGCGGAGACGCGAACCCGGTTCACCAGATTACGAGTCTACCGCTCTAAACCACTACACCACACTGGCTCTCCACATACTTTCCATATCAGATAGACACCATCTTCATTGTATTTTCAGCATCTGCTGAAGACATTACTCTTTAAAGAAGCCTTCTTAAGTGGAGATTTGTGTATCAGTCAGTATCCGTATTGGAGATTATATCTATCTATCTATCTATCTATCTATCTATCTATCTATCCACACACACACAACCGCAAACACATATACATATACATACTGTATATATACAGATACAGTGGTACTTCTGGTTGCGAATTGGATCCGTTCCGGAGGCCCGTTCGCAACCTGAACAGAACGCAACCCGTGTCTGCGCACGCGTGGGTCACGATTTGCTGCTTCTGCGCATGCGTGTGACATCCTTTTGCGCGACCGGCGAAACCAGAAAATAACCCGTTCCATTACTTCTGGGTCGCCACAGGAAGCAACCTGAAAACGCACATCCTGAAGCAAATGTAACATGAGGCATGACTGTGTATGTATATATATGTGTGTGTGTGTGTGTGTGTGCGCATGCGCAATTGCTTTAGGGAATAATAGAGTGGCCCTGACCTGCTGCTCCATCTCCAGTTCCTAATCAGAGAGTAACACACACACACACACACACACACACACACACACACACACACACCATCTGACTTGCTCTTTTGATCCCCTCCCTTTTGGTCCTGCTTAAAATCATTCCCCTTCACAACCCCTCTGGGGGATTTAAAAAGCAGCAGCAGCAGCAGCAATTTCTTCCAAAGACGTTAACATGGCATTCTCAGATGTCTCCCATGCATAAGCCGTTTCCCTTCCCTCCTTTATTTACTGCTGGAAGGCTCTTATGTTTGAGCCTCGGCAGCCAGAGGAACAGAATCCCCAGCATGTGCGGTTGGTGGGATGTTTGTCTGGCAACGGGGGGAAGGCTGCCGAGTTGCCCTTTTGCCAAGTCTCTTGTGTCTCCTTTGGCACCGTCGCCAGGCATGGCATGAAAGCAGGCAGGGGAGACCTGCTAAAAAGCAAGTGCGGTGGCGAGATCTGAATAGACAATTGTCCAGGCACTCGATGAACAAGATGGTTGGCAAAATAGGAGAGGGGCCAGCTCGGATCAGGTTCTGTATGCATTACTTTTCGCTCTTCTGGCACACAGGTCAATGGGAACCTATATAATTTCATTGCACTTATTTTTAGACTCCAGAGTCATTACCGCAGCTATCTTCACAATGGGTGGCAGGCAACTAAATTACCGCACAGACAGAATGACTTCTGCTGGGTGCAAGGGATCTTCGGCTTCCTTCTGCGCTCTGCTAAATCCACTCTGGGGGATCCCCTGACCCTCTGGAGAGGATTTTTAGGCAGTGGCAGGGAAAGGAGGAGGAAAAGGAAGTTCCATTGTGTTTGTGGAAAGATTTCATTGAATACAACCCAACGTTCTTGTAAGAAAGACCAGCCTTTGTCATCCCAGTATCACCAGCATCACCAACTCAATTTGCATGCCACTTTTCCAAATTATTCTGACAGGGGGGTCACAAGAACAGCAAACAAATAATCAGTGTAGATACACAATGGAAATGACATTTGCCTATAACTATCACTACACAATACAGAATTTGCAAGCTGACAAAACATTGCAAGCAAAATATCCCTAACTGTGATGAAAGGAATGCCGTAGGGTATCTCATTGGTGAAGCATCTGTGTTGCATTGAGAAAGTCCCTGTTTCAATCCTCGACATCCCTCTGAAGCCCAGCAGAGCTTCTGCCAGTCAGTGTAGACAACACTGAGTGAGATGAACCAAAGGTAGAAAACAGCTTCATGTGTCCCAATCATGCACAGACACAAATCCACCCTAACTTGCAAAGGTATCAGCAGTTGATACCTTTGCTGGCAGCTGTACAACAGCCCCCGTCCTTGGGGCTTCTGCAGCTGTCATCTCTGGCTGTCACGGCAACAAACTCCCCCTGGCAGGAAGACTTGCCCACGACTTTCACAGGAGATACATACAGATAGGAAGATGCAACAGTTTGATCTAAACAATTCAGTCCAAAGTCTATCAAAGCATTACAGTAAGGCAGCGGAAAGAGCTGGAGGCTTATTGATCTCAATCAGCCTAAGAGCAGCAGAAAACATGCTCACATTTTCAATCCGCAGAGCCACTCATGAAGCCTGCCGACACTCACAAACGATGGCTAAGCAGGCTGTCTTTTGCGTGGACAAGCTTGCCTCTCTGCTCCCACTTGGGGCATCCTCTAGCAGCAACTCCTCTTTCTCTAAAGTTCCCCGAAAGCAAGATCCCAACACACACATGCATGCACACTAAGCTGTGTGACACAGGAGCAGCCTTTGTAGACGGAGTAAGTCAGGGCCCCGCCTCCCAGGCAAGGTGGAAATGAGCTAAGTAGAAGCAAGGGCCACGTCTTACAGGGCTCATGTTACAGAGACAATGGTTTGCCTGTACAGTGGTACCTCGGGTTAAGAACTTAATCCGTTCTTAACCTGAAACTGTTCTTAACCCGAGGTACCACTTTAGCTAATGAGGTCTCCCGCTGCCGCCACACGATTTCTGTTCTCATCCTGAAGCAAAGTTCTTAACCCGAGGTACTATTTCTGGGTTAGCGGAGTCTGTAACCTGAAGCGTCTGTAACCTGAAGCGTCTGTAACCCGAGGTACCACTGTAATTCTCTACACACCCCACTATAGGACTGATAGGGGCCTCAGGTGTTGGCGATCAGTGTTAGAAATTCAGATATATAACCTAGGCGCCAAATGGCTCCTTAAACCAGAGTTACAGTCGCCAAAACAGAATACCTGGTTGCCATTTTTGAGCCAGGCGGCTTGAAAGTCGTATTTTCCAGCATGACTTTGGGGGTACCTAAAATTCATTCTGATTGTGCAGATAAAATGTAACGGGTAAGAATTCTACAGGATGTGTTGCCAGTGTGTGAACACAGTCCAGATCCAAGGATCTCCAGGCATGCACCTCCAGATGACATCAGGTGCCATCCTGGTGCCCGGGTATCTTCACTTATGCACAAGTGGCCGATTGCATTTTGCACTTGGCAGATTTCGAATGCCAGTGGGGATGTAGATCTGGAAAAGGCACTTTGCATGGCCTCTTCTCCAGCAGCAGTCTGGAAGCACCCAAAATATCTCCAGAAATTGCCCATCTGAGATAGCCTTCAGCTGTTTGGAGCATCGTGCTTATGCCAGCTAGCAGAGCAGAACATGTCCATGCAATGCTTTAGCACACATTCAGTGTGAAACTTCAGTCACAGAAATAGCTTACTGATAGCAGGCGCCCCCGAAACAGAAACCAACACTGGCCTTAGCAATATTATTGGGCAGCAATTGGATATTGTTAGCAATGTTACTGGGCAGGACGCGGGTGGCACTGTGGGTTAAACCACAGAGCCTAGGACTTGCCGATCAGAAGGTCAGCAGTTTGAATCCCCGTGACAGGGTGAGCTCCCGTTGCTCGGTCCCTGCTCCTGCCAACCTAGCAGTTCGAAAGCATATCAAAGTGCAAGTAGATAAATAGGTACCGCTCCGGTGGGAGGGTAAACGGCGTTTCCGTGCACTGCTTTGGTTCACCAGAAGCGGCTTAATCATGCTGGCCACATGACTCGAAAGTTGTCTGCGGACAAACGCGGCTCCCTCAGCCAGTAAAGCGAGATGCGTACCACAACCCCAGAGTTGGTCACGACTGGACCTAATGGTCAGGGGTCCCTTTACCTTTACCTTACTGGGCAGCAACTGGAGATCCCTCTTTTCTCCTGCTGCAAATGCCAATTGGTCCTTAACAAACAAACAAACAAACTCCTCTCTTTCTCTCTCTCCAGTTTTTTAACAGCACTTGAACTGGCTTTGTGCTGTTGGAGAAATCACTGCAAAAACAAACAAACAAACAAACAAACAAACAAACAAACCATCCCTCCATCGCCTTTAAAGAAAATCAGTAATTGGCATTACGATGGAAGGTCTCCGGCATTAATTATAAATAAATCTTAGATTGGCTATAATAATAGTCTGGATTTACAGCCCCATCTTGTACGCCGATGCTTAAACCAGAGAGGTTGTCAACTTGAGAGGCCCAGAAAGTGTGGGTACTGCAGTTTGTGGTTTATGGCCTATTAAAATGAATGTGTAAGTAGCAATAAAGCAAACAATTACTTAGCAGAAAAACAAACTCTCCAGCCTTTATAAACTGATGACACTGGGCTGTGTTTTTAGTTGCCTACGACTGAGCCACCTGCTTTGGTTTAAGCGGAAGCACCCGTGTTTTCTCAGGCAGTGTTTTCCAAGGCTCTTTGCCAGGTTGACTTGTCAGCTCTAGAAATCGAAAATACATGGATCTGGGCAGGGCCCGGGGAGCGGAGGAAAGAAGAGGTTTGGTGATGGAGTCAGAAAGCTTTTGGTGGAACCAGAAACGGAAGAAAAATCTATCCATCTACTGTTTGTTTTAAAGCACAGTTTGTGTATGAGGTTTATTATTATTAATGTTTATTCTTTAAATTTCCCCTAACTGGCAGCTTCGTCCTCTCCGTCTCTTTTCTGACATTGTAATATCATGAAGTTTAGCTGGCAATATATTACGATGTTGGAAAGCAGATATTGGCAATCCCTAGTTGTTTTACTGCATTATACACATTGTAAATTGCATTAAGGCTTTTTTTCCCTGTAGTATAAAACGACATACAGTGGTACCTCAGGTTACATACGCTTCAGGTTATAGACTCCGCTAACCCAGAAATAGTGCTTCAGGTTAAGAACTTTGCTTCAGGTTAAGAACAGAAATTGGGCTCTGGCGGCACGGCAGCAGCAGGAGGCCCCATTAGCTAAAGTGGTTTTTCAGGTTAAGAACAGTTTCAGGTTAAGAACAGACCTCAGGAACGAATACTTAAATAATTAACCTGAGGTACTGCTGTACAAGTCGAATAAATCACATCAGGTAGGGTCAGGCTCAAGTCTGGAATCAGTTTTCTTTGCAATTCAGGAAAGAGAGTATTGGAACTCAGCTACATTAGTAAAGAAACAGCAATCTGAATGTGCTATACATATGCAACAGTTGATGGCGCAAGAGAGCAGGCAATTTAAAAGCACTGTTTTCCATAGAGATTTTTTCTTTTGTTATAACCATCTAATTTCTCACTAATTGAGAAGCAGGTTTTTCCCTGTGTCTACATCCACCCTTGCTCTGTTCGCTGAGACACATCACTGCAATATACAAGCTCTTCCTCCACACACACATTTATCATAATTATTAGCATTTTGCCAGGATTACACAAGCAAGGCATGTGTTAAGTGGCCAGTAATGTAAGCGTACTTCTTCCCTGCTTAAACATTGCTTGGTTCAGATCTTGGAACGGGGGTCCAATTAAAGGCTGAGTCAACATTCTTAAAAGCTGGAAGCAAGTGTTTGACAATGCCAATCAAGGGGAATGTGAGTTTCAAATGCTTCTCGACTCTCTCCCTCGCTCAATTTCATCTTCGCATCAAATGGCAGCTGTGGTGAAACACAAGTCCAGGAAATTCTGCTGGTTCTTATCTCTGAGTGGAGTTTGAAAAACATGGGATGACCTCATACCCCCTTTCCTGACTCTTTCAACCACCCAGAAAGGGAAAAATGCCCAAAAACTCAACCTGTCTAAGCTGTTATCGTAAGAGCATAAGAAAAGTTGTGCCAAACAAGGACAAAGACCCATCTAGACCAGTGTCCTGTTCTCAAAGTGGAATACAGCCATTGTGGCTAGCAGCCACTGGCAGCGCTCTCCTCTACCACTGTCTAATCCTCCTTTAAAGCCATCCAAATCGGTAGCCATCATTATCACTTTAGATTTTTCCCAGAAAATGAGGAGATGTGACAGCTGGGCTTTTATCCCACCATATTTCCCAATCAATCAATCAATCAATCAATCAATCAATGAAATGTCTGAATGCCACAGAGTCTGTAATTGATTGCATTTCCAAGGAGGAAAAAAAATGCAATTTCTTCCACTCTTCCTAGAAAAGCAAGCAAACAAATGGGAGACTGCACTTCTGTTGATGCAGCCTAGAATTGTTGTTGTTTAATTGTGTCCGACTCTTCGTGACCCCATGGACCAGAGCATGCCAGGCACTCCTGTCTTCCACTGCCTCCCGCAGTTTGGTCAAACTCATGCTGGTAGCTTCAAGAAGACTGTCCAACCATCTCGTCCTCTGTCGTCCCCTTCTCCTTGTGCCCTCCATCTTTCCCAACATCAGGGTCTTTTCCAGGGAGTCTTCTCTTCTCATGAGGTGGCCAAAGAACAGCATTAGCTTTTTTGTTGCTGCTTCATCACACGATTGGCTCAACGTTAAGCTTGTGTTCCACCATGACCCCTAGATCCTTTGCGCATGATGGGAGTTGTGGTCCAATAACAGGACTGGCGGGCATCCTAAAAGAAGGAGTGGGGTCATTGTCATCTCACCCATTGGGTGCTCCTGTCCCATATCCAACCCTCTCCGCAGCACCAACATACTCTTCGTACGTTTTATACAAATGTGAAGCAGGTCTTGCAGCCCCAAAGTCTCCCGAGGCTCAAACCTGAGACAAAACTTTTATGTCACCTAAGGGACAGTGCTCTTTTAATTTCAGGGGGCGTATTTATACATGCTGAGGGTAAGGATTAAATAAAGTGCATGTATAAACACACGCCATGCTTATCACTTTCACTGGCAGAACATCTGCCATGATAGATGGATAGCGTGCAAAGAGTTGCATATTGCTAACATCTTTATTTAAAAAAAATAAAGTGTCATTGGTTTTCAAACAAACACAAATACAATAACCTTTAAACACTTATCCAGCAGTACATCTAATGGTGCTTGTTTATCCATTGTCTCTAGATAGACGCTTACACATTCAAAATTCAAACATATTACTTAACGTAACCTCTCGACTAAGAATATTGTTTTTTTTTTTTAATAAAATTTTTATTAGGGGTTTTTACAGAATAAAGTACAAAGACAATAAACAACCTTACTTTTATCTCAACAGAGTTTCATAACTTCTTTGGACTTCCTCACATCTCCCGCTGCCATTTTCATCATCATAGATTTTTTCCATGCAATTTATCATCTAGTTTGCAAATTTTATAACCGCTTATTTAAATATAGTCCTCTGCAAATTTATTTCTCTTAATCTCACTTTACATCCCATTCCGATCCGATTTTGTGGTGGCCAATTATTTATGATCAAACATCCTACTTAACTTTCCACCAAATCACAATATTTTTGTAAATAAGTCTTAAATTTCCTCCAATCTTCTTCAACCCTCTCTTCTCCCAGGTCTCGAATTCTGCCAGTCATCTCAGCCAGTTGCATATAGTCCATCAGCTGCATCTGCCATTCTTCCAGCGTGGGTAGATCTTGAGTTTTCCACTTCTTAGCGATAAGTATCCTTGCTGCTGCTGTTGCGTACAAAAAGAATGTTCGATCCTTCTTTGGCACCATCTGGCCGACAATGCCCAAGAGGAAGGCCTCTGGTTTCTTAAGGAAGGTATACTTAAATACCTTTTTCAGCTCATTATATATCATTTCCCAGAAGACCTTCACCCTGGGACAAGTCCACCAGAGGTGAAAGAATGTTCCTTCATTTTCCTTACATTTCCAACATTTATTGTCTGGCACATGGCATATTTTGGCAAGTTTAACTGGGGTCATGTACCACCTATATATCATTTTCATTACATTTTCCTTCAGAGCATTACATGCCGTGAAGTTCATCCCCGTGGTCCACAACCTTTCCCAATCCTCAAACATAATATTATGCCCAATATCCTGTGCCCACTTTATCATGGCCGACTTAACCATTTCATCTTGTGTATTCCATTTCAACAGCAAGTTATACATTCTTGAGAGTACTTTAATCTTAGGTTCTAACAATTCTGTTTCCAACTTCGATTTCTCCACCTGGAATCCTAACTTTTTATCCTTTTTAAAAATTTCTTGAATCTGAGCGTAGTGTAACCAGTCTCGCACTTTGTCTTTCATTTTTTCCAAACTCTGCAATTTCCAATTATTGCCCTCTTTCTCTATTATTTCCCAATATTTCGGCCATTTGGCCTCCATATTGGGTCTTTTTCGGGCCTTGGCCTCCAGAGGTGATAGCCATCTTGGAGTTTTATTTTCCAATAGGTCTTTGTATTTTGTCCAGACATTAAACACTGCTTTCCTGACAATATGATTCTTAAAGGCCTTATTGATCTTAACTTTATCATACCATAAGTATGCATGCCAACCAAATGCATTGTTAAAACCTTCTAAATCTAACACATCAGTGTCCTCTAGAAGTAGCCAGTCTTTTAGCCAGCAGAAAGCTGCGGCTTCATAATACAACCTTAAGTCTGGCAGGGCAAAGCCCCCTCTTTCTTTCGCATCAGTTAATATCTTAAACTTAATTCTGGGCTTTTTGCCCTGCCAGACAAATTTAGAAATATCTCTCTGCCACTTCCTGAAACACTCCGTCTTGTCCACAATTTGCAATGTTTGAAACAAAAACAACATCTTAGGCAATACATTCATCTTAATAGCAGCAATTCGGCCTAGCAAAGAAAGCTTCAATTTTGACCAACTGTCCAAGTCTCTCTTAATTTCAGACCAACATTTTTCATAATTGTCCTTAAATAGACTCAGATTTTTTGCTGTTATGTTTACCCCTAGGTACTTTACTTTTTTAACCACAGTTAGTTCTGTTTCTCTCTGAAACCGTTCTGACTCTGCATCTGTCAAGTTTTTTCCCAACACCTTAGTTTTCTGTTTATTTAGTTTGAAGCCCGCTACCCGACCAAAGTCCTGAATCAATTGTAACACTCTTTTTGTGCTAGATTCTGGCTCTTGCAGTGTCAAAACAAGGTCATCTGCAAAAGCTTTAAGTTTATATTGTTTCGCTCCGATCTGAATCCCTTGCACCAACCGGTCCCCTCTAATCAAGTTCAAGAGCACCTCCAGGACAGAAATAAACAGCAAGGGGGAAATCGGGCAGCCTTGTCGTGTCCCTTTTTCAATCTTAAACTCTTCTGTAACCACATTGTTAACTATCAGTTTTGCCTTTTGTTCTGAGTAAATCGCATCAATCCCATTTTCAAAACCCCGCCCCACTCCCATTTCTTTTAAATTCCCCTTCATAAATTTCCAAGAGATGTTATCGAAGGCCTTCTCCGCGTCTATAAAAATTAAAACTGCTTTAGTGTTAATATTTGTTTGCAAAAGTTCCAAAATGTCAATAATGTTCCTTGTATTAGCAAACAAGTGTCTTCCTGGGAGAAAGCCTGCCTGGTCTTTATGAATTATCTCATTTAAAACTCTTTTGAGTCTTCCTGCCAAAACGTCAGCAAATATTTTATAATCCACATTTAAAAGGGAAATGGGACGGTAGTTCTTAAGTTGTGTCTTTTCAGTTTCTGATTTTGGTATCAATGTGATGAAAGCTTCCTTCCACGATTCAGGCGCCTTCTTTCCCTCCATAATTTCATTGCTGACCTCCATCAGTGGTTGAATCAAATAGTCACTTAATGTCTTATAGTAAATATTCGACTAAGAATATTGAGCGGTTGGTATAAGGTGGTTTTGATTTTGGCCATTAACATAGTTAAAGAAAGGGGTCCATGTTTCTTGGAAGATATCTCTATTTGTTCTGTCTTTAATTGCCCTCTTGTGCCTGGTGAGATGCCTGGATATTGCTGTATCCCATATATTGTTTCCCCATATATTCAGGAGTATTTCGGTCTCGGTCTTCCATTATTGAGCTATGGCTAATTGTGATGTGGTAAGAAGCCTGCTAGTTTGCTGGGGTGCAGGGTTGAGCCTGTCCATGTCCGAAGATAGCAGGGCTAAGGCAGGATTTGGAGAAAGGGGGAGAATTGCGGGTATAATGGAGAATGCTCTATTCCAAACGTTTTTAAGGCAAGAGCATTCCCACCAAACATGAATAAATGAACCAAGCCTTCCCCAGCCCTTCCCACATAAAGGGATAAAGGAGGGATTAATTTTTGCCAGCCTGACTGGCATCCAGTGCCATCGGAGGATGACTTTGATCGAGGGCCTCCTGTAAGCACGCAGAGATGGTTTTGAGTTGGGTCCAGGTACCCTTCCATCTGTGATCTTCAACTGGGAGGTGTAAATCTGATTCTGGTACAATTTGAAGGCCTCTAGCATGCACGCGCACACACACACACACCAGCTTCATGATCTAATAGATTCCTGTTTATTAGAGAAGCAGCACCCTTCAGGTCATAGGCTGACCTGCTGCATAAGAGTTCAAACAAGGTAGGTGAGAGTAGGCCATCTCCCCCGCACTCCAAATGAAGTGCAAAAGAAAGAACCTGAGCTACCTGAAACCAGGTAGTATGAATGCCTTCTAATGTACCTCGCAGTTCCTCTTTAGATGCTAAGATCTTGTTAGTGAGGTTCAGCATGTTTAAGGTCAGGGAATGTCACCGAAAACTGGTGTTTCATTTTTACCCATAGTGACAAGGATCCACTTTAAAGGAAGGAAGTGAAGGGGTGAACCGGGGTGGTGAACACCAACCATTCAGAATTAAAACTGGCTTATATATCAACCAGAAGGGATGCGGGTGGCGCTGTGGGTTAAACCACAGAGCCTGTGGGTTAAACCACAGAAGGTCGGCATTTCGAATCCCCGCGACGGGGTGAGCTCCCGTTGCTCGGTCCCTGCTCCTGCCAACCTAGCAGTTCGAAAGCACACAATTGCAAGTAGATAAATAGGTACCACTCCGGCGGGAAGGTAAATGGTGTTTCCGTGCGCTGCTCTGGTTCGCCAGAAGCAGCTTAGTCATGCTGGCCACATGACCCGGAAGCTGTACGCCGGTTCCCTCAGCCAATAAAGCGAGATGAGCACCACAACCCCAGAGTTGGCCATGACTGGACCTAATGGTCAGGGGTCCCTTTATCTTTACCTAATATATCAACCATCATCAGTGAATGCATAGCTTTTTACTTATTTCTCACAGTGGCCCTCCAAGTGCACCATAAATGCAGGGGGAGATAGTTGTTAAGGCAGTATGAGATGGCAAGTAAAAGATGGGTTTGAAAACAATGCAAAATTAATACCGAAGACAAACATGTTTTCATCCAGCTGGAAAAAGCATGTCAAAACGAAAAGATCTTTGTTTCCGGAAAGTGCAGAGTGCCTGAAACATCTCAACACAGAACAAGGGCAGTCCTATTCCCAGTTACTGTGGAGCATGTGCCTGATGTCTTAGCATCTTGTTGGTCACACTAGAGCGTGATGGAATGTTGCAATCAGATAGATCTTTCCTGTGGTCTGATGCAGAGGTTGGATGGCCATCTGTTACGGATACTTTAGTTGAGGTGTCTGCATTACAGGGGCTGGAACAGATGACCTTTGGGGTTCCCTTCCAACTCTACAATTCTTTATCCTTTTCCCTGCTCAGCAGTTTCTTGCCTCTTCATGCGCCATCCCTGAGGGATGTAGGCTCTGCCAGAGTCGCTTAAAAATGACAACACCCGGCCTCATTCATTACAAAAAGCTGGATTT
Source organism: Podarcis gaigeae (assembly GCF_964106915.1). Taxonomy (NCBI): domain Eukaryota; kingdom Metazoa; phylum Chordata; class Lepidosauria; order Squamata; family Lacertidae; genus Podarcis; species Podarcis gaigeae. The sequence continues at coordinate 10,339,967 of NC_139683.1, read as the reverse complement.
CGCTTAAAAAAAATCAACAGGCAGGAAAATTCTGCCCTCGCTAAAGAGATGCACAGTGAAATAGATTGTAATCAATTCGGCGCTACCTCAACCTTGACAAGATGATCCATCACCTCGGCTCGGAGTGAGAGTGTGTGGAAAGAATAAGCCCAGCAGAAGATTAGAGAACAATTAATCATCAAAAATTAATCAGGGTATTAATTAAGCACTGTATCCTATTTAAGTACAGGCTGGTATGAGGTTTCCAGTCCCAACCGCCGATGACATCAAAACAGCAAGCGAAAGCATAATGCAAAAAAAGGGGGAGGGAACAGTAAGGACAGGAACCAAGTGGAACACAGCAAAAAGAGACAGCGCAACTCAAAAGATTATTTTGCTTGCACAACTGGTAGAATCAGGCATTAAGCAAATGCATTCGCTTACAAAAGTCATGGTCACTTAGGTGGGCTTTAAACGGGGTTTATATAAATTCATGGAGAGTAAGCTTAAGACATCACAATACAGTCATACCTCGTGTTGCGTTAGGTTCATGTTGTGGCCTGCGAACGCAGCAAACCCGGAATTGTATACTTCTGGGTTCAGCCATGTGCGCATGCGCAGAAGCGTTCTGTGCGCTTCACACATGTGCAGAAGCGCTCTATCGCACTCTGTGCAGAAGCACTGCTCTAGTTGCGGATTTTTCAGGGTGCCGTTTGCACCCCGGAACACATCGTGTCTGCAACAAGAGGTACCACTGTATATCACCAGCTAAATATCAAGATATATCACAATGCCTGAAATAACAGTGGAGCTATGTAAAGGCACTGTTTTTCCCACATTGTGATTGTTGCATAGCGTGAGCTCACGCAAACACAATGACTCGAGATATATCGCCAGGTCAAAAATTATGAAACCACTATCACGATATGGACTTCAAACTCCCTGCATGCAGATAATTAGTGTAATAATTAGGCTGAGCCTTTCTTCCCAGCTTTGCTAGTGATATTTATGTTTACTTTCATCTGATCAAGTATGTGCATGTTTTATTTATTTTTTAGTTTCATTTTTAAGTTTACAGGGCGGTTCAGGATATAAAAACACGTAACATAGTAGCAAGTAAAAACAATACCCAATGTGGGCAGTGGTGAAAATTTTGTTTCATTTTTTCTGGCTTCTGTTAAGTAGGGATAGGATGTTCTGCGGCCAGAGTATTCCTTTTCAGCCTTCTAGATGGTGCAAACTAAGAATGTAAGCTGAGGTCTGTCTTTTTGACATTTATTTTGCATTTTCATTTCTGCGACTTTTAGCTTTGTTTTTGTGACTGTGTGGAACCCAGTTCGGCTACTGATTGACTGTGGGACTGCAGTACATTGTTTATTGCTTTCACTTCATGGATGAATAGTCTCGTTAGATAGCAAAATTCACGTTACGGTTGCTGTTTTAGGGGTTGTTTCTAAAAGTCTGGAACGGATTAATCCATTTTGCATTACTTTCTATGGGAAAGCGTGCCTTGGTTTTGGAACGCTTTGGTTTTGGAACGGACTTCCGGAACGGATTAAGTTCAAGAAGGAAGGTACCACTGTACATCCTTTCTATGGTGGTGCCGAGGGGTTGCCCGCAGCCTTCAACTGGTGTCCAGCATGCAGAGCGGAGCAGGGAGAGAAGGCCGCTGGCGCGCCGGATCCAACTCTTGCACAGCCTCCAACTGGGCCTTGTCCAGACACCATTCTGTCACCCCCGGTTCTCCTGAGCTATGACGCAGCCAAAGCCAAACTACCTTGTAAATTACCGCAGATCTAAAAGGGAGGTACCTATTTACAAAGGGCCTTGCCCAGGGTGGATTTGATTTAAATCAAATCAATTTAAATCACTAATCAGTAAGACTTGATTTAAATCATTTTTTTTACAGAAAGACTCATTCTTGCTGGCATAATCTTAATATTTACAACGAAATGAAGGTTTCGTTTCCAGAATAATAAATTTTCACAGCAGTTTTTACCGTTTTATCAAAAATTACTGATTTGGTTATACTATTAGAAATAGACAGATAAATATGAAATTATTGTGAGGTTCGGTAAGTTAACTGTTTACATCTGGACAACTTTTCCGCTGTACTTTATTGGAAGGAGATAAATAATCACTTCCTTAATAACAATTTAAACAATTTATTTACCGCATTTTCCAGTGTATAAGACGAGCTTTTCTCACCCAAAAATGAGATTCAAAATTTAGGGTCGTCTTATCCACGATTAGAGCTTAGGGGGGACGGGCGAACGTTTTTTGGCGCGAGCCCGAGATTGTAAGTGGCGATTGGCCGCTTGATCATTTTTTGGGGGGGGGGTAATGCCGAAAATCGCTCACCCGCTGGAATGCTGCACGCAACCGCTTGCGTCGCAACTGCCGATCACCGCCATTAGCCCTACCGATTCCGCTGCAGCAGCCAATAGACAGCTGCCCTTGTCGCCAATCACGTTCCCGCTCGCCGCGACAAGGGCAGTTATTGGCTGCGGCAGCAGAATTGGGAGGGCTAATGGTGGCGATTGGCAGTTGCGATGCAAGCAGCTGCATGCTGCGTTCCAGGAGGTGAGCGATTTTCGGCATTCCCCCCAAAACTCAATTTTAAGGCCGCCCCCCCCAAAAAAATAGGTGGCGTCTTATACATGGTGGCGTCCTATAGACGGAAAAGTACGGTAACCAAAACCAAAACATTACAGCGTATGTATCCATGTTTGTTAACTGATGTGGTTAAACAGGTTTTTTGGTTGCTGTTTTTTTTTAAAAAAAAAACCAAACTGAGTTTTAGCACACATGCAAAACTTAAATCCTTATTTCCTGATGAACAGCCTTTGGACTATAACGTAAATTAAATAGGAAAATTTCTTTAGAAAGATTTTTCCTCCAAAAGCATTTTTTTTTTTTTAGAAATCCAATTTAATTTTTTTTAAAAATTGAAGTAAAAAAAACCCCAATTTTATTTATTTATATATATATATATATATGTTTTTATACTGTATTTTATGCTGCTTTTATAATTGTCTTAAATTTCGTTATTAGCCACCCTGAGCCCAGGTTTTTGAACCAGGAAGGGCGGGGTATAAATAAAATTTGTATTTTTTATTATTATTATTATTATTATTATTATTATTATTATTATTATATTGTTTTTTATCCACCCTGGCCCTGCCTCAGGCCACTGGAATGCCTCCAATCCCTTTAGCAACAAAGTATCTGTTTCTTCGCTTGGCCTCAGCAAGGCCTGGCCTGCACCTCAGCCTGTAGGCCCAAAGCCTCGCGCTTCCCTATTCCCGTCTTTTTAAAAATAATGTTGTTCTGAGAGGAGCCACGAAGGGCTAGTTTCCGCCATGAGCTCCGGAAGTCGCTCTTTCCCAAGCGTGCCTACCTCATGGCGCCTCGTGGCTGAAACCAGGATGAAGGAGGAAGTTCCGCCATTTGAGTCGCTCTTCTCTCGGGCGGCCATTTCCTCGCTGCGACAGACCATTGATCCATTCAGCTCAGTGCTGCCTAGACTGACATGGGTTGCCAAATGGTTTCAAAAAGTGGGACGCAAAAGTGGTTGCGGGAGAGGGGGGAGTTGTTGAGTTTTTATTATTATTTTTGCAACACCACACAATAAGAAGGACACTGCCAACATGGATTGCCATACAACCAGATTTTCCCGGGCATTTTTTGCGATTTCCATCCCGACACAGTATTCCAGCTATATATATATATATATATATATATATATATATATATATATATATATATATTTGCTTTCGTAGATTTTCACGGGTACAGGAATGCAGGTTTTGGTGTCCTCGGGTGTCTTCCCGTGTAAAAGTTGGGGTGTCTAGGCGACGTTTCGACGAGGTCTCACTCGTCATCTTCAGGCTGGTGCTTTCGGCTTCTTGTTACTGGAACAGAGCGGGATCTCAATGTTTGAGTTCCTATAAATACTGTAGAGGGGGTGTGGTGTCTAGCCTCCAATGTTCTGGGCAGAGAGGAAGTTCCCAGGCTAGTGTGCCTTTTCTTCTTTTGTTCCTTAATTACTTGAGAGATACCTTGAGTGATTTCTTGAGTGATATCCTGAGTACCACTTAGGTGGGTCATTAGGTCAAAGACTTTAGCAACTAATCCACACCTAATGACCCACCTAAGTGGTACTCAGGATATCACTCAAGAAATCACTCAAGGTATCTCTCAAGTAATTAAGGAACAAAAGAAGAAAAGGCACACTAGCCTGGGAACTTCCTCTCTGCCCAGAACATTGGAGGCTAGACACCACACCCCCTCTACAGTATTTATAGGAACTCAAACATTGAGATCCCGCTCTGTTCCAGTAACAAGAAGCCGAAAGCACCAGCCTGAAGATGACGAGTGAGACCTCGTCGAAACGTCGCCTAGACACCCCAACTTTTACACGGGAAGACACCCGAGGACACCAAAACCTGCATATATATATATATATATATACACACACACACACACACACATATATATAAACAGACATATATATACATACATACATATATACCGTATTTTTCGCTCTATAACACGCACCAGACCATAATACGCACATAGTTTTTAGAGGAGGAAAACAAGAAAAAAAAATATTTTAAACGAAATAGTGGATATATGATTTTTGCGGTTCATGCTGTGGCCACAGACATGTGATCTGACAGTGAGTTTGGAGTAGCCCAATGCAAAAATCCTGAGGATCCATGTGGATCCATGCTTTGTAACCACGGAGGAGGGAAGGAAGGGGAACCATGGATCCTCTGCTCACGACTGCAGCAGATCCCCCCCCCCCCCGCCGGCATTCACTCCATAACACGCACAGACATTTCCCCTTACTTTCTAGGAGGAAAAAAGTGAGCGTTATAGTGCAAAAAATATGGGGTGTGTGTGTATATATATATATATATATATATATATACACACACACACACATATACATATATATATATATATATACACATATAATATTTTTTATTGATTTTAACATATAAATTATAAAATGTACCACGAAACTTATCACATATACAATCTTTTTAGACTTCCATCAGCTCCTCTGATAATCCACCGTTTTATCTACTTCTTATACATTTCTTAGCTTTATATTGCCTTTAAGTCTCTCAACAAATTATCCTTCCCCTTAACTATTTTTGCAATACTTCCAATAAAACTCCTCACAGAACTTCTTGCAAACCTACAAACGCCGTCCAATCTTCACAAATACTTTTCAAATAGTCCGTAAATCTACTCCAGTCTTCTGTGAATTTCTGGTCCCACCGGTTTCGAATTCTTCCTGTTAGTTTATCGGCCGGCAGCAGCTATTCAGGGTTTCAGACAGGAAGCAATCCTAGCCGTACTAGGGAAATCCCAGGGAATGAATCCATGTGTGTACAACGCAGGTGCACTACTGCGGAGAATGGAGGGATGCTCAGCAGAATCCCTCTCATACCACTTTCCTGGTTCAAATGCAACACGACAGCCCTGCGGTGTTGCCGGCAGGCGTTCCTCTAAGATAGCTGCCACCACCTTGTCTGTCTCAAGAAACAACGGAATGTGCCTGCAGGGGTGAAGTCCAACCAATGGAGACTCGCAGCGCCTGCTGTGGCTGCAGAGTCATAAAGGAGGAAGAGGAAAAAGATTTGTCCATCATAATGCTGTAAGCCAAAAATGGCTTATCTCCTGAGTTTATGCCAATAAAACCCAGAAGTCTGAGGAGTTAGGAGTCCATCGCTGTTTCCTGCAAAGCGATAGGTTACAGCACTGCTCCTTTGGGGCCAGACACTGCTCACCTTTCTACCTGTTTGACATTTTAAAGCCAGCGGGATGTTAATTGTGCGAGAGACAAATTGTAGATTAAAAAAAAAAAATCACAAGCAGAGAGAACACAGAGCACCGGCGGAGTCAAATTCATCCCCTTGATTACGGTCCCAAAGAAAATCACCTTCCTGCAGCTGAGATTTGAATCGAGAAAGGGGCACAACCCACCCCTGCAATCCGACTGCTGCTATTGTACATTCTTAAATATGCACCACGTATTCATGGTGTCGCATCTAATTTTTAAGAATGCGGCCCAGAATTGCAGCTTAGAACTGCCACCCGCCACACACACAGAGAGAGACATAATACGGGAAGGGCTGTAGTTTGGCGGCGCATGCACCCCCACATGCGGAGCTTGGCTCTGGGTTCAATCCTCATTATCTCTAGGTGGGGTTGAGAAGGACCCTGCAGAGCTGCTGAGCGTAATACTGAGTTGGTGCGCTGGTGGCCTGACTCAGTAGAAAACAGCTTTCTATGTTCCCTAATTGAAAAGGAGGCTCTGCAGATTTGTAAGCCTGCCTAGAGGACATCAATATCTAGTTATGACTTTTTCAGGAACAGCTGAATTAGGAAGAGTGTTTGTGTGTGTGTCCACTGAAATGAATCCCTTACGAACAGCAGAAACAAACATTTTCATTTGGATCCTATGAAACAAGAATGCCCTCTATGTTTTTCATGGCGCCCAGCCACCTCCATCAAAAAGGAAGGCTCTATCGTGAGGATACAGTTTTCACTGTTCACATCTCTCTCCCCTGCGCCCCCCCCAACTCCCCACAAATGAATATATGCAGGCATTATGTAAGTGCCATTCAGATTTTGGTCCAGACAAACCTAGCACATCATAAACATCAGAAGGCTTGTTAGCTCCATTTGGGGCCAAGCAGAGGATTTAAACTGTCGGTCCCTCTCAGGGCATTCTCCTTTGTAATGCATCTCCCTTGAGCAGTAAGATATCCAAACGAAACTTGGTCTGTGTGCATGGGATGCAATTCAAAGGCCTGGTCTGCCGTCTCACTAAGCAAAACCATGAACACTTGAGCATGAATGTTCTCAAGAGGAGATCATGGCTGCTTCCATCTTCCTGGTCGTTCCCCTCAATTGAGCTATGCCACGGTGTAACTTAGTAAAATCAGGCTTGCGGTTTAGCTTTTTTCCAGCCTAACCCAAAGCCGAAACCAAGGATTTTCCTTATGGCAGGGATAGGAAAACTTATTGGCTGGGGTGGGTTGGGGGAGCCAGATCTTTTATCTCCCCCCTCTATTGTCAAACTTCTGCATTTAGGCCAAGTCTGCGCAAGTTGACCCTCCATTTCCCAGAATTCCTTGAGGGAAGCCAGGACTGTTTCTGACGATATGATACTGTTAAATGTATAGTGCAAACGGGGCCTTGGTTTCAATAAGTCCTAGAAAAGAGCAATGCACCCTGGAATGCAGTAATTTTGCATTAATTTCACAGCGAAGCTTGGTTTGCGAAAGCCACCCACTCTACTGAGCCTCATGTTCCAGGCAGCCAGTTACCATGAAGTAAGCCCCACTCAAATTTTGCTGTTGTCACAACTGGTATAAAGTGTGTTTTCTTTTTTTCCTCCTTGGCAGCCCATGCCATTTGCTTTTGTCTCATCTCCTTCAGAGACTCGGTTCCCAGCCTTGGCAATTTCACCAAGTGTTGTGTGGTTTGCTGGAAAATCCACAAAGTGCATTTCACAGGAAACTAACAGTACTCGGCTGCAGCAAACTGCAGATGGAGGGAATCCACCATATCCTAAAAAGACTCTCAATAAGCCTATGCATGGAGGCAAGACCTAGGACTGCGTTATCAAGGGTGCAATTTAAGGGTGTCTCCAAGTAGATGCTCTTTAGGAAGTAAGCCATCAAAGCACCCTATTTTATTTCACCTTGGGAAAGCAGGGGGCAGGGGGTCAAAGATGCCAGACTTTCTTCGTGACTCTGCCAGTTGCATCGAAGTGGTACTGACAGAAAAGGAGACACATTTCCTTTACAGAGCCTGAGATGTTTAAATTGCGGAAGGCATTGCATTAAGTGGCCTTTTTATTCCTAGCCACGCAAAATGAGCAAACGCAGCACTTCCGAGCTTATCTTCTGGCACCGCTTCAGAGAACGAGGAGACAACCAAAGCACCAGCGTCTGCAGGGATGTTTGCCTTTGAGGTTTGAATGTTTGAAACGCGGAGCCAAGGCCAATATTAGGATAGCATCTAGCGCACAGTGTGAACCCTAGCGCATGATGTGGACAGTTTCCCAGAATCCCTCGCAAAGCAGAAGAGTTTCCACAAACAGACGTGGGGGGAAGTTAGGCACAAATCTGGAGATTTGAAAACTACCTTTGCTGATATGCTTTATAAACCATCACACCTGAGAGCATTAGGCTAACTTGCGGGGAGGGGGGTACATAAACAGTTCAACGTCTTATTCTCACTTCTAGTTTCTGCTACCTCAGACGGATGCCCCACACTTCCTAATGGTAGGCTGAGTCTAATTAGGTCAGCCTGGGTTAAATAAATAAGAGAAGAAGAAGAAGAAGAAGAAGAAGAAGAAGAAGAAGAAGAAGAAGAAGAAGAAGAAGAAGAAGAGTTTGGATTTGATATCCCGCCTTTCACTCCCCTTCAGGAGTCTCAAAGCGGCTAACATTCTCCTTTCCCTTCCTCCCCCACAACAAACACTCTGTGAGGTGAGTGGGGCTGAGAGACTTCAAGGAAGTGTGACTAGCCCAAGGTCACCCAGCAGCTGCATGTGGAGGAGCGGAGACGCGAACCCGGTTCCCCAGATTACGAGACTACCGCTCCTAACCACTACACCACACCTAACCAGCCTAATTTGAGAAGCAGGTGCAGTTTTTAAACAGAAATAACACTGTGCCTTTGGTATCTGAGATAGAGGGGGAGGTATCAAATCCACTCGTTTTGTTAGGGAATGGATTTGCGTTTGGCAACCTGACTTTCCTCTCGCTCCTCCACCCATGCCCTCCCCTAAGTCTGCTTTGGGTTAGTGGGAACCACGGGACAGATTTAGGCGGTGCACAGGAATCTATATTATACCTAAGTTACACAATGCCACTAGTTTCTGCTGGGACGTTATTATGATATTTTGAAGGTTTTGTAAAGAATAGTATGGAATCTTCTCAGCTGCTAAATTTTTATTGCTACGTAGTTAGAAGGACAGTAAAACACCAATACTGAAAATGTGTGGCTTAAAATCTGGAACACTGTAGAAATGGCAAAGGTTACAGGGCACATTCAGTCACTTTACGAAGAATAAATATGGATTAGACATTAACAACTATATTCCTTTCCAGCTAACATAAAATGCCATTTATGAGTGAATTATTACTGCAGTCAATGATAGTATTTATGCTCCTCTATCCTACACTTTATTATACTTTATCATTTTAGTGTTCTGTAGAACACTAAACACTTTAAATACATGTTAATCTAGAAATAAATCAGAATAAAGATATACTCATATGGAATGATGTTGGGTAATTTATAGGTGTGGCCCTTTTTTTGGAAAATTGAGTGGAAGTGATTGTGTAATTAGAATCAGTCCCTTTTGGTATATGTCATATGATGGAGATAGCCAAGGTGGTTCTCTCCAGATGTTGTAGGAGTACCGCTACCACCAATCCCAGCCTGCATGGCCAATGGTCAGGAATAATGGGAATTAAATTCCAACATCTGAAAGGCACTTCGTTGGCTATTCCTGATGGATTAGATGAATGACTGACATCCTTGATTACGGATATAGTTTGAAATATCTGTATATATGTACACATTCACACACACATATGTATTTGGCTCAGAAAATCCGATTGGCAGCCTTGGCAGAGAATAATGAAGTTGTTAAGGAACTTGCACCTGTCTTGCAGAATAAACCTCAATGGCCATATCGACAACTGGACATCATCCAGAGCAAATGGTTTTACCTCATGGCCCCAGGACTTTAGCTCCTGTTAATAAATTAAATCATCTAGCCAAACGGTTGGAACTTTAATTTCCTTTTCTTTTTAAAAAAGGAAAGGAAAGGAAAGGAAAAGAGCAGGAATCTGTCATCAAGCCAGCTAGCCTTGTTCAAATGCAGAATGATTTTCCCGAAATAAACTTTCTAATGAGTGACATGACAAAAAGCCACTTGGGATGATTCCAATGCATCTCGTAACAGAAACGAAGAAGGACTAAGCTGTGCCAGCCTGGTTAAGACCCAAGTTTGGGAAACCCTGGTATAGACGGCACTAAGCCAAGGTGACCAATGGCCTGATTATGTATAATGCAGTTTCCTGTGTTCCTTTTTCTCTCTGCAAGGGAACTGAAACCCAGGAAGAACTAAAGTGCTTTCCCACTTTGGTATGAGCATCTACCAATACGCCCTCACTCCCGACTGGGTTATTTTCCTTCCGTTCATTACAGATCCCTTCAATACACTCCCCTCATTACGGAGTCTAAATCATTTATCAGTCTACAGCATTAAGAGCAGCCAGGGTACATCTGCTCGTTGAAAATTGCTATCGTTCATCACAAGACTGTCCTATTTGAGTGACTCTCGGGGACATGTAAAGGACCCCTGGAAGGTTAAGTCCAGTCAAAGGCGACTATGGGGTGCGGTGCTCATCTCGCTTCAGGCCAAGGGAGCCAGCGTTTGTCTGAGGACAGCTTTCCAGGTCATGTGGCCAGCATGACTAAACAGCTTCTGGCGCAACAGAACACCATAACAGAAGCCAGAGTGCACAGAAATGCCATTTACCTTCCTGCCACAGTGGTACCTATTTATCTACTTGCACTGGCATGCTTTCGAACTGCTAGGTTGGCAGGAACTGGGACAGAGCAACGGGAGCTCAGCCCGTCGCAGGGATTTGAACCGCCAACCTCCTGATTGGCAAGCCCGAGAGGCTCAGTGGTTTAGACCACAGTGCCACCCGCGTCCCCGTGTGCAGCCGCAGTTAATTTCAAAGTGATGCAAACCGCGTAGGATCTTCCATTCATGTCAGGACGGAAAAGCCGCCTGCCCTTCCTTTCCCAGGAAGTAATTTTTAAAAAGATAATGAAGAGTGCTAGAGCAGAGAGCAGCGGTTTAAATAGGCTTGACTTGGCTAAGTGCATGACAGCTGCTTACAAGTCCAGGAGTAGAAAATGCCCTAAGGAAGATAACCAACAATTTCCCGCCCCCTCGAGTCAAAGTCCTGGGATGTTCAGTGCTCAAAACACACATTGCCTCCAAGAGTCTATGTTCCAGCAACACACACTTAACCTGAAAGGCAAGGCTACAATTTGGCAACTCAAACCGACTCTTACTGTGCTCCAAAATCCTTTTTGCAAATCTTGACTCTTGCTGGAACAAGCAGCAATTCTCTTTATTACATTTTGTTGCTGTCTTTTGTTTGCCTTTGCTGCACAAAGAGGAAGAAAGGCCTGGCACTTGGAGATATATATATATATATATATATTTGCTTTCGTAGATTTTCACGGGTACAGGAATGCAGGTTTTGGTGTCCTCGGGTGTCTTCCCGTGTAAAAGTTGGGGTGTCTAGGCGACGTTTCGACGAGGTCTCACTCGTCATCTTCAGGCTGGTGCTTTCGGCTTCTTGTTACTGGAACAGTTACCTGTTCCAGTAACAAGAAGCCGAAAGCACCAGCCTGAAGATGACGAGTGAGACCTCGTCGAAACGTCGCCTAGACACCCCAACTTTTACACGGGAAGACACCCGAGGACACCAAAACCTGCATATATATATATATATATATATATTCAGAATAGCAAGCACAGTGTGTGCAGATTTTCCCATGCTCAGTCTGTCCAATGGGAATAGTGGTAATATAACACACAGGGTGGTTGCAAGAGACTGTGCCAGTTTCAGCTGCTTGGATTTCTTTTTCCATTCTCTTGACTTGCTCTGCACTGTACAATGTTTTGATTCCTCGCTAAAGCCTTCAAAATCCGATTAGATTCATTTGAGATCAGTTTTATTTATTTATTTTTTAATCATTCTGACTTTGTGTTATGAATGGAAGAAGAGTCTGCTGGATCAGGCCAAGAATTTGTCCCATCCTCTTTTAAAGTTATCCAAATGGTGGCTCCACCTCACAGCAGGGGGCCCGCTGTGGCAAGGGACCCTGGGTATTCTTATTGGGTGACACAGTCCAGCCCCGTAGGACAGCATAAGCTCTTGGTCAAGTGGTGGTAAAGGTAAAGGTAAAGGTAAAGGTAAAGGTACCCCTGCCCGTACGGGCCAGTCTTGCCAGACTCTGGGGTTGTGCGCCCGTCTCACTTAAGAGGCCAGGGGCCAGCGCTGTTCGGAGACACTTCCGGGTCACGTGGCCAGCGTGACATCGCTGCTCTGGTGAGCCAGAGCCGCACACGGAAACGCCGTTTACCTTCCCGCTGGTAAGCGGTCCCTATTTATCTACTTGCACCCGGGGGTGCTTTCGAACTGCTAGGTTGGCAGGCGCTGGGACTGAACGACGGGAGCGCACCCCGCCGCAGGGATTCGAACCGCCGACCTTTTGATCGGCAAGTCCTAGGCGCTGAGGCTTTAACCCACAGCGCCACCTGTGGTCTAAACCACTGAGCCTCTTGGGCTTGCCAATCGGAAGGTCAGCGGTTCGAATCCTCATGATGGGATGAGCTCCCACTGCTCTGTCCCAGCTCCTGCAAACCTAGCAGTTCGAAAGCACACCAGCGCAAGTAGATAAATAGGTGCCGCTCTGGTAGGAAGGTAAATGGCGTTTCCGTGCACTCTGGTTTCCGTCACTGTGTTCCGTTGCGCCAGAAGCGGCTTAGTCCTGCTGGCCACATGACCCAGAAAGCTGTCTGTGGACAAATGCCGGCTCCCTCGGCCTGAAAGCAAGATGAGCGCCACAACCCCATAGTCGCCTTTGACTGGACCTAACCATCCAGGGGTCCTTTACCTTACCTTGGTCAAGTCCTAACCGTGACGAAGAGGAAAACATTTCAGAAATCTATGTGCCGATTCAGTTCTCGTCTGTACAACCTGCAGCCCACAAACTGAATGCCATCTTTGCCAAGAAGCTTGAAAAACCTCCAGTTTTTATTTCCAACAAGGAACTATTGAAAAATGGAGGGAGTACAAAACATGGCTGGTGAGCTGAGTCTGGCACAATGGGCCACAAATCGTGCTGGCCTGAACTTTAGGCTGCACCACCGAGCATGCAATTGAATGACCCTTTTGCCGTAGATTCACCGGCATGATCTCACGTATGCCAAAACAACATGTTGCTTTCGACCCAGGGCCATACCTTGCAGCATCCAGAAGAGACAGATTTAGTCTTGTCCCTCTGCACTAGAACATCTCTGTTGAATGTTGATGTATTCTGGGGAGAGAGAGAGAGAGAGAGAGAGAGAGAGAGAGAGAGAGAGAGAGAAACACAAATATAACATAAGCCGGATATTTTTAGGGTTCAGATTTACTCCAATTGCTAGAAGGCACGTTTATAAAGATCCACACACTCTGTGCTTTTAAGGTTAGATTAACGGACGACCTATTTCACCCCGTTCTGCTTGCACAAAACTTGCACAGAGGTTAAAGTCAGACTATCAGAAACGTTTAAACATTTCAATGTAGTATAGGATCAAAATAAGTTTATTTATTTATTTGCAGACCTAATATAAATAAGATTACCCGGCAAAAACAAGCTCACATCTCTCATTGAGTATGCATACATACTCAAGAGTTGAAAAGGACCCCAATCTAGTCCAACTCACTGCAGTACAGGAATATTAACTAAAGCATCCCTGACAGTTGGACATCCACCTCCCATGGGAGTCTGTTCCACTGCTGAACAGATCTTATTGTCAGAAAGTTTAGTCAGATTTTCCTTTCTTGTAACTTCCTTGGTTCGAGTCCTACGCTCCGCAGCAGGAAAAAACAAGCATGCTCCCCTCTTCCACGTGACAGCCCTCGAGATATTTGAAGACGGCTATCGTATCAGTCTCTTCTACCATCTCAGAATCCTGCCATGTCATTCTGATGCATCTGATTGAAAAGGCTCAGGTTGCACAGAACTAGGAAGTCGAAAAGGGTTTATCTTGCTCCCTCACTTAAAAAAATTAAAGGGGGGGGGGAGCTTCCTGCAGATTGCACACTTCCTGCAAGTGCCACATAATAATCACTCATTCCGCACATGTAAGAAGTTGGTCGTTTAGTGTGCGCCACTTTGTAATTCCCTGCCTACTGAGATCAAGCAGGCACCTTCACTGTACTCTTTCCGGTGCCAGCTAAAAGCATTCTTGTTTAGGCAAGTCTACCCAGATGTTTTGAATTGATCTGCTTTGAATTTGCCATATTTCAAAAAGGAAAAACCAGGACACCCCCCAAAAAATTGAGCTTAGGAAGACCCAAAAATGACTGAGCTTTTTTTTAAGGAAACCCCCAAAATTGCTGAGCTGCTTCTTCTTTCTTTTTTTAAAGGAAAACTTCAAATTTGTTCAGCTTCTTTTTTTACAAAACCACCAAAAAACCCTGGATTTTTCTATTGACTAGTCTAAGATCCAGGGCAAATCTCTCCCCCTGACATCAATTTCACCTTTGAAATTCCGGTAATGTCGGGACGTACGGCGGCTCTAGTTTAGGCAAACCTACAGATGTTTGGAAAGCTGAAGTAATTTTAATCTGCTTTAGTATTTAAAAACTTTTGCGTGTTTTAAAATACGACTTGAGTTTTTCACAATTTTAATACCCTTTTGTTACCTTCTTTGAAGTTTGTTTGGGTTTTGTTTTTGCTTTCACAATGAAGTGATGCATAATTTTTATGAAATAAATCCATAGTGCAGAGAGAAAGGGTTTGTGAAGTTTCCTCTCCCACTTGCAAGTTTAAAGCATGTGGAGGGAGATTCTGGTGTGGGTGACATTTACAAAACAAAACAAAAGACACCTACTCTGCAATCTGATATTCTGCAGTTGAAAACACGGATGCTCATCCTGTACAATGGGCAGGCTGTCTCTTAAAGCAAAATAAACAACTTACAAAACACGAAGACTGTCCCCCCCCCCTTGCTTAAGGCTCTGCCTGCAGGGATGCGCCCCCCCCAACTGTGTTAAACGTGGCTGTTCTTTGGTATGAAATGTGCAGCACAGAAAATTCCCGTTTCCTTAATGTATGCATTGACTTGCTTGCACTGCAAAGCGCAATTCTGAAATCCGAGTTGAAGTTTTCTATAAAGTTACTATAGTGACAAACTCGCATGCATTTAATGACTGATAAACCACCCGTTCATCAACGCTTCTCCCACTCACCCACCCCTGGCAATAACCACCTTCTAAATGCTTTTGAGTTTCAGCTACTCTATAATAAGCAAAAACAGATCCCAGGAGAGATTAAACGCCCCCAAGTCATTTAAAACTAAACTACTGTGGTCAGTTTACTAAACCGGCCTCCTTCAGAAAGCCAGTGCAGGCCAGGATATTGCAGACAAAAACCACAACACCAACACACACACACAGAGAGAGAGAGAGCAAGGAAGGAAGGAAGTACAATGATAGTAATTGCAGCTTTTGACACTTGAGGTGTGTATTTTTAGGACCCACTTATTTTGTGACTGTTAAGTTGCGTTAAACTGCATTTAACATTGTGTTTTCATGTTGTAACCCGCCCCAAAACCTTAGAGTGAAGGGCATGTAAAAAGCAAATTAATAAGAATAATTTGTAAACAGTGGAGATGGCTAAATCAGCCGGTGGTTTGGGGGTTTGCGAATAACAGGAGAGCCATTGGTCACAGCACCCTAAGCTTTCATCTGTTGTAATGTTAGAGATCATGAGCCGCATTTGTGGCCAGTGATCATGTGACAAATCACAGCTCAGTGGGAGAGCACAGGCTCAATCACATGTCCATTCCCTGATGCCTCCAAGTACAACAGGGAAAGTCTTCGCCCTGATTCCCCAGAGAGCTGCTGTTGTAGACCAGGAATTGCCAATAGGGCACCCCAGAGATGTTGCTGGGTCAAAACTCCCACTAGCTGATGACCAGAGTTGTCATACTTCAATAGGATATGGAGGGCACAGCATTGGTTTCCCTTGGTGTAGACAACAGTGTTTGAAATTAGCCAGGCGCATTATGCACCTCTCGGCCACTTGTGACCAAGTGAAGATGCCTGGGTGCCAGGATGGTGCCTGACATCTCCACCATCTGGAGGTGCATGCCTGGGGATCCTTGGATCTGGACTGTTTGTATACACTAACCCCCCGTCCTGTAGAATTCTATCAATTATATTTTATCTGCACACGCAGAACGAATTTCAGGAACCAAAATGCTTTCTCTGTGCAGCCTGAGCAGGAAGAGTGAACAACATTCTCCTTCTCGGTAGTGGCAGCCACCCTGTGGAACGCCCTCCCATCAGATGTCAAAGAAATAAACAACTATCTGATGTTTAGAAGACATCTGAAGGCAGCCCTGGTTTAGGGAAGTTTTTAATGATTGATGTTTTAATGTATTTTTAATCTTTTGTTGGAAGCCGCCCAGAGTGGCTGGGGAAACCGAGCCAGATGGGTGGGGTACAAATAATAAATTGTTGTTGTTGTTGTTGCTTCTCTTCACTTACCCCAGCTGGCTGCCCTGCTCACGGCTGTGAAGAATATTCCTACGTTATGAATGGCCCATGTCACCATTAAGAAAAAGAGGCCAATATATAGGTGGGCTGTGATTTTTCTTCCTTTAAGTTCTCAAAGCTCTTAACCTAGCTAGATGTTTAACTGTTTTGGCAAGTATAGCCTTGGTTTAAGATGCCGTTTGGTGCCTAGTTTATACATCTGAGTTTCTAACACTGGTTGAACTACACAGATCAACAGTGGTTCAATCATAAGGCCACTACGATATTTGCAGTCCTTTGGGGAAGGGCGCAGTGTTTGTCATGTGAAAAGGTTCCTAGATCAGTCCCTAACGAAAGCTGCTGGAAGTGTAGACAGCCCTGATCTAGACGGACCAGCTATCTAGCTCAGCCTCACGCCCCACAGTGCTTGCTTGGAGTCGTCTGCTCATGGGTGCTGGATAAATCATGCAGGTGGCCACTTTGCCACCAGTCACAAGCAAATCTAGGTGTTTGGGGGTGGGGGCGGGACATCGGCCAACAGGGAACACGGGGAGCCAAGCACAGAACAACCCATCCACCTCCTCTAAATCAGCACAAACAATTCTAAAAACATCACAACTGCCTTGTCAGACCAGTGCAGAAATCTATATAGTGCAGAGTTCAATTTCCAGCATCAGTCAGCTTCTAGGAAATTCAAGAAAAGGCCATGAATGCAGTGGCGGACCTACATTTTTGTGGCCCCAAGCTTGAATTTTCAGGGGGGGGCCCATCGCAAACCATCAGTGAGGTTTCGGTAACCACTTTTATCTCCTTCAGTGGGGCTGTTCTACCAGAATTTTCTTTTTTTAATGTAACTACTACATTTCAGATTTTGATTAAAACTGCTAAACTGAATTATCTCATATTACATGGAGCACATTTTACAAAATACTCTTTTTCTGTTTTTTCTAGCAACCTATTCAAGTACAGTTTCATTGTATGAGAGCTTCCTTGCAATGCCCTTTTCTAGAGGCAATATGCATCAAGTTAAGTGCTCTTCAGCAAAACAGACAACTTACCGAAACAGTCCACCTTTACGACATCTATGCTACCCACTCTCAAACTTTGGGATTGTTGAATATATCTATCATCTATCTATCTATCTATCTATCATCTATCATCTATCTATCATATATCATATATCATCTATCATCTATCTATCATATATCATCTATCATCTCTCTCTCTCTCTCTCTCTCTCTCTCTCTCTATCTATCTATCTATATCTATCATCTGTCTGTCATACACACACACATATACATATATACATACTGTATACATATATACACACATACATATACACACACACATATACATATATATAGTAGTCAAATTGGGTTGTGCAACCGTAATCTAGACTATTAGATCCAATTTTTTTTTAACAAGGAGGACTGAAGTCTGATCCAGGGGACCCCCCCCCCCCAGATTAGGGCACCTAGAGCTTAATATTTGTTAAATTTCATAGCAGATTTGCCTCTGCATGAATTTAGGCAGGGAACTTTCTTTCCGTTGTCTGAGGGTCAGCTTCTCAGGGACCAGATACCAGGGGTATTCAGTGCTCTTTGTTCATTTCAGCAGGTTTACTCTGAGTAAAACATAGTTGAATACCACCCTATGCACCTTGCCATGTGCAAACATGCCCGGGAGGCAGATTCGAGTGGCTTTTCAAATGCTTCCGTCTTCTTCAGCTTCCTTCTCAGGATTTATTTCCATTTGTGCCAGAGGACTCTCAACTCTAAGAATATGCTGATTTATTCCTCCTACCAGCTCCCGGCTTCTTGTCGGGGGAGATTGCTAGCTGCCTTCAAATTAAAGCCCACAAGCTTATGATGTCTATCGGGGGTCCATTTCCTTTTGAAGGCCCCCCGCAGAGCCCTCCATTCAAGCGATAGGAAATTACACGAGTCCGACTGACTGGAGAACATGCAACTTTTACACCTGTGAAGTCTGAGGTAACTTCAAAGCAAAGGAGGTCCTGGCTTTGGAATTCGAAATGAGCACTACTTATTCAGTCAGGAAATTATTGAGAGTGGGCAGAGAAATCCCTACGCTGAAAGGTACATTTCCTTATGGGAGATAGGGAAGAATCTAACAATATGCTAGTGCCTCAGTTCCTCTTCTGCAGAACTGGGAAACAGGTCAAGTCACCTTCTTGACTTCAGAAATATTTTTAAGGAGCTGATGAAATGATGTCCTGGTAGAAAAATGGTCCTTAGGGGGGCAGGTTATTTAGTGGTCTTTTATATGGAAATCAACCAGAAAGGATATAGTGGCAATTCTCTCTCTCTCTCTCTCTCTCTCTCTCTCTCACACACACACACACACACCACATACACACACACACACACACACACACACACACACACCTTGACTGTTCCTCCAGTGTGCGATTTTATTGTGGGTGTTCTCTGCAACTTGTTCTTCCCACAAAAACAGTGTTCCTTTGGTGGACTTATATTCTCCACTTTAATGCTACCACATTATCACTGTCTGCACGCCCTGCAAAAGTTTATTACACTCTGTCATTAACCCTCCCTTTTACTTGCATTTCCTCAGCTAAAAAGCCCCCAAAGCTGCAATTTTCCCCCTTGCAGAGCAGTTGCCCCAGAGATCCCTGATCATTTTGATTGCCCTTTTCCAACTCGGCAGCGCCTACATATCCAGTTGCCACTCGAGTGTTCGGTAATTAAACGCCGAGAAATCAAGTGGCGAGCCTGAAGATGGGAATCAGAGAAGAGCCAGCAAGCACACTTGGAGAGCTGGGAGCGTGCTTTCTGCAAGAAATCGCAGAGAACAGCAACGTTCGGGAAAATGGATATTGCAGATTGTTATATGAAAAAGTGCAAGCATAACTAAGAGAGGGGAGAAACAAAGATTCAGAAATGCAAAGAATATATTGACAAAGTCTGAAAGGACTAAAAGGACAAATATACAGCGCAGCACCAAAGGGACAATAACGTATGAACTCCTACAAATACTCCCTTTACAGATAATAAATATACGGAAGAGTAAATGTATTCTCCACCTGCGATTTCCATTCTTAATGAGAATAAAGGTTCTATGGTCTGAAATAAGCCAGATATTTGCACATGCAGGTGGCACCGAGAGACCATGTGCCTCAATACTTGTATAAGAAATAAAATAATAAAAACATGTGAGATCGTTCAAGCGCTGTCCTTTAGATACTTTTAGCTCGTGAGAGATCTTTTCAAGAAGAGAAAACTGGAGATCCTCTCCAAAGAGTTAGGGGAAGAATGCCATATTTTGGGGGACATCATTACTTCATATAGTTGTTTAACAATACCAGTGAGGCAATGCATCTCCAAGATATGTCTCATGGGCCTGCCCTGTTTATAAGAATCGAAGTTCCTATTCAGTGCTTTGTTGCTGCCGGAGGGAAACAAAACAGTCTGGAAAGGGAACCCACACAAAGCAAAACAATGCCCAAGACTGTAAGAGGCCTCTTCTCCTGCCAAAATGGTTTCTGCCGCAGCAATGCTAGGTAATACCACTCTCAGACTGCCTGGAACCAGCCAGGTGGAGGAGAAATAATGGGGATGGGAGACGATGACAGTTTGGAAAGGGTATCAGCAAATTGATTTTGACAGCTGTATAGGAGAAGGATTTTTAGTATTCACAGATGGATATGACAGCCCCATCATAAAGTGTGGGGGGAGCACAGAGAGACAGAATTTCCATTTCCTTGGTTTGAAGTGCTATTGTCAAGTAGCTGCTTAGATATACAGCAGCTGGGGAGGTTACGGCGAGAGAGGATGGAGAGATCTCCCTCAGCAGAACCGTGTCCAAATGTTTGGCTGGTCACAAAGTTAGTTCTGCTGTGCTTCCTGCAAAATAGGGGTGGAGAGCCTCTGAACACCCAGACATCACTAGGCTTCTGTTTCCATCATCTGCAACCAACATGGGCCAACGGTCCAGGATGATTGGAGCTCGAGCAACAACATCCAGCGGGTCAGAGATTTATTGGCCCCTTTGTGTCCTGCCTTTCCTCAAAGGATCGCAAGCATCTCTCCTTCCCATTTTATCCTCACAACACTTCTTGTGACCTTGGACCCTGGGTATCTTGACCCCCGGATCACCTGACTACATTAACTGACATACTCCTGACCAGGCATAGGCAAACTCCAGATGTTTTGGGACTACAATTCCTATCACCCCTGACCACTGGTGTTGTTAGCTAGGG
Source organism: Podarcis gaigeae (assembly GCF_964106915.1). Lineage (NCBI taxonomy): Eukaryota > Metazoa > Chordata > Lepidosauria > Squamata > Lacertidae > Podarcis > Podarcis gaigeae. Next base: position 10,319,366 of record NC_139683.1, on the reverse strand, counting down.
ATGATGGGAGTTGTAGTCCCAAAACATCTGGAGGGCCGAGTTTGCCTAGGGGCTGGACTGAACCTTGTATATGGGCTCTGCCCTTCTGTATCCTCAAGTACTCAACTGGTTAACTGGCTTCTCCCTCCACTGAGCTCCGCCATGGCTGGCAGCACCGGACTACAATATTCTCCTGCTTTGATCTTAACCAAATACTTCAGTATCCCAAGCAGGAAGCATTCCTTACGGAGCTTGGTTTTTGCAGATCACAAAAGCTCACAATGGCGAGCACTTCTCGTGGCAGTTTGGAGAGCTCGGAGTTGCATATCTGCTATTTCTATCTCGTGCTTGAGGTTTTCTTGGGGGAAGCAATTGTGCTCTCTGCAGGCACAGGGAAGTCCTGATGAATGTCATTCTTCAGGCTCATGTTGAGTTAGCAGCACATGAAGCAGAAATAGGTCTTATTTTTTCCATCCAAGAACAGAACTTTAATTCCCTCCCCCAGTCAGTGCTTTCAGACACACTGAAGTTTCATTTTTTTAAACTGAAGTTTTTAAAAAATTATTATTGCCAATTGGGCATGTTTTACCCAAAACAATGGGGAAGTGGGTAATAATAATAATAATATTTATTATTTATACCCCGCCCATCTGGCCAGGCTTCCCCAGCCACTCTCGGCGGCTTCCAACAAAATATTAAAATACAGTAATGCATCAAACATTAAAAGCTTCCCTAAGCAGGGCTGACTTCAGATGTCCAGCAGGGCTTAATAATAAAAATAATAAATTTATATTCCGCCCACCTGACTGGGTTTGCAAAGGGTTGGAATCAATGACCCTCGTGGTCCCTTCCAACTCTCCAACTCCTTGATTCTATGATCTAGTTCAGCACATTGGCTGCTCCTGACATAAAGACCGTCCCAGGTAAACCCACCCTCCCTGAAAAGTTGGCTGGAGAGGGAAGAATCTGTTCTCTGGGTCCTGAGAATGGCAGAGGCATGGCTGGTTGGGACAATGGGTAGGGCCCCTATCACAAGGCCCTTATCAGAAGACGGGGCCTTTGACTGCGGAACTCCTTGCCACAGGATAACTGGTTGGCTCCCTTGCCTTTGTTGTCTGGCGCACGTCATTTTGCTCTGGCAGGCATCAGAGCTTCAGGGACGAGTCTGCCCCCCCCCCCCCCCGCTCTGTTTTTACAAGGCTTCGGTTTTTAAAGCCATTTTTATCTGTTGCTGTTATTGTACTGCATTGTCATTGTTTTCTTGCTTCTTTGCACTTTGTCAACCTTAACTGTTAAGCTGCCCCGGGCTCTGCACTGCAGCAGATGGGTGGAGTCCGCATCTTTTCATTAAAAAGCGACTCTGCCGAAAGAGAAATGCAGTGGTTTGGAAATCTGTCCGAGAAAAGCAAAGTGTGGCAAAAGACTCATTGTTTCTCCCTGCCACTAGCAAGTTATTTTTCCCATCTGGGGGTCTCTGCCTGTTTGCCTAAGTTGATTACGCAGCAGCACTTCCCCTCCTAATCTTTGGCCAACATGACTTATAAACATTCTTCAGGAGGTGAATGGGCATCTTGAGCACAGATCCTAGACAGACACGTTCTCCTTCTACAGCAATGGTCCCCAAACCCACTGGCTCTACAAACTCATCCCCAGTGCCCCCTACCCTATAAAAAAAATTATTCAAACAAGCCCAGTAAGAAAGATAACAGCACAGCAAAATTCAAAACAGTGAACAATTAATTGCACATTTATTCAAAATCCAATTAAAACGATTTAGTTCCATTCTTCTGCGGAGTCTCGCAATCTATCTTTGGATATGAGGCTCTCCAATTTCTCTCCAGAGTTCTGTGTTGTTTGCTTCCCGCACCCACGTATTGTAAGCCCTCCTGCTAGTCTTAGTGCACCCATCGCAGAGGACTTTCAAAAATTTAGGGTCTCCACACTAACACCGCATTATTCCATCGGCCTGAGTCGCTTCTCATCACATTTTGATGATGTTCCTAACACTCCACGTTCCATGGCATGTTGTGTTGCCCTTCAGCTTTTCATGGTTCTCTGGTCATTAGTTTAATTAATTCAACAAAACTGATGAAAACTTGATCCACAGACACCAGCTTCTCAAAGGCACTCCACTTAAACTCCCTACTAGGAAATCCCTGGGGTGGGGGGGGCGGTACTGTATCAATTTAGGAACCACAGATCTAAGTGATCTTACAGATCTATACAGGGGCAGGCAGGCTTTCGTTCTGAGCGGACCTTGTATCCGAGTGGTTTAGAAGCAAGAAAAAGGAAGGTTGCTGATCTCTGGAGCGCTTGCAACATAAATTTCGTCAGGGGAGGCAGCAAAGAGGCGAGAGATACAGTTGAGCAGATGCAAAGACGTGCGCTCAAGCTCTGCTTTGCAAATTGTGCCAATACATCATAATGGCTTTATATGCCAGTATCCAAAGCAAACCTTGCCCAAGGTTTGTAACAAAGTCCATAAGCTCACAAGACTAGAAGACCTGCTCCCTGCTGCATGACCCATTTCCACCTGGCCTAGGGGGCGGAACCCAGACTCGCCCTGAAAAACCAAGAGGCTCTTGGGAGGCAGGTGAGACACTGCTGGAACAACTCTTGGATTGGGGCATCTGGCTAAAAAATGTTTTAAAATGTTTTAATTTTGGTTCCTCTGTTTTGTTTTTTGTTGGGTTGGGGTTGGTTCAATGTTTAGTTGGGGCTGGCGGTTATTTTAATTTGGGTGTAACTAAACTGATCATTACTATTTTGTTTTTATTATTCTACTGATTTATTTATAGTCTGTATAAGATATTCTGCTTTTTAATGTTTGATGTTGTTATGTTTTTATATACAGTGGTACCTTGGTTGTTGAACAGCTTGGCTACCGAACAAATCAGTCCCAACGCCTCAAACCCGTAAGTGTTCTGGTTTGCGAACGTTTTTGGGAAGCCAAACATCCGATGCAGCTTCCGACTGAGTGCAGGAAGCTGCCGCAGGCAATTGGAAGCTGTGCCTTGGTTTTCAAATGGTTCCGTGAGTCGAATGGACTCCCGGAATGGATTAAGTTAAACAACCAAGATACCACTGCATTTTGTAAGCCACCCAGAGTGGCTGGGGAAACCCAGCCAGATGGGCGGGATATAACTAATAAAAATTTATTAATTATTAATTATTATTATTATTATCATTATTAATTACTACTACTACTACGTCCCAACCCATATTGCTTTGCTTCGCTCCAGGAAACCATGATCACCAGTAAGCCAAGGACAAACTCTGGCTGCATCATAGTTTCTTGAATTTCAGATTCAACTCTACACTAGGAATTGTGGTTTGTTTCATCCAAGCACAAGTGAGGAGAAGAAATATGGGCGCACACATAAGCCAAACTCTACGGATTTCCATGACATGTAAGCACAACCTTGGTCTGCCAAAGCTTTGCCGCTGAGCTATTGGGAAGAAGAGCTTGCAGATCAGGGATGGAGAATCTTGTTGTTGTCCGACAGTTTCTTCCAGTTATTCCTGACCGTTGGCCCTGCTAAACAAACACACCCACACCACAATCTGCTAAAACTGGGCACACGGCACAAGCGATGCAGAACCTGGTGCTCCTACAGGTCACTGTCCCCGCCCCAGCTATTTCTGTTTGTTCATTTGTGGCCAAGAACTGCTGATACCAAATCTTAGGACTGGCAGAATGCCCAGGGACATGGAATAAGCCAGCAAAACCATCTGCCAAACTAAACGTTATTTGTGCATGTGTCCGAACTCAAATGTTTCCTGAGATAACAGAGATTGCAGGAGATTGGGGAACTTACAGGGGGAGATCTGTGTGTGTTTAACCCCTCCAGCGCATGATATGCACTAACTAAAACGCCCACCCACCCAGGGGAGTATTTCTGCATCGACTGAGCTCGAGAGTTTTGGAGGCTGCCCAGAACATGCCCTAACTGCTAGGTAAATCTCACTCTATAGGCCAGGAGCCAGCACTGTCCGCAGACACTTCCGGGTCACGTGGCCAGCGTGACAAGCTGCATCTGGTGAGCCAGCGCAGCACACGGAACGCCGTTTACCTTCCCGCTGGTAAGCGGTCCCTATTTATCTACTTCAACCCAGGGGTGCTTTCGAACTGCTAGGTTGGCAGGCGCTGGGACCAAGCAGCGGGAGCGCACCCCGCCGCGGGGATTTGAACCGCCGACCATGCGATCGGCAAGTCCTAGACCCTGAGGTTTTACCCACAGCGCCACTCGCGTCCCCAACTGCTAGGTTGGGACATTTGCAGTGGAGAGAATCAGCTGTCTGGGGGAGGGTTAAGCAACGCCCCCCTTCCACATCCCAGATGTCCCCTGCAAAAGTGCCCCCCAGGACCTACATCAGTGCTGCAAAGGAATCGCAAGATGGGGAGCTTCATTTTTTTCAGAGTTTTGACAACTCGGCTCCGTCCGTGGATGCAGAATGTAGCTATTGTGGTGGCCAGAAGCCATCGATAGAATTTTCTCCCGTGATTTTATCTAATCCTCTTTTTTTAAGCCACACATGGTAACAGGACAGCCATCTCCAAGTATTTTAAAGGGCTGGTGCACAGATGGAGCAAATCTGATTTCTGCCGCTCTGGAGGGCCAAACCCGAAGCAATGGGTTGAAATTAAAACAAAGGGATTTCAGTTAATGTTGTTGGAATCATAGGATTGTAGAGTTGGAAGGGAATCTGAGAGTTCATCTATCCAAGCCCCTTGCAATGCAGGAATATGCAGCTGTCCCATTCGAGGATTGAACCTGCAAACTTGGCGTCATTGGCACCATGCTCTAACCAACTGAGATATCCAAAAGTTCCCTGGAGAAACAGTGGAACAGGCTGTCTTGCAAGTCGGGCTCTCCTTCACTAGAGACATTTAAGCAGAAGCTAGACAATGGACTCTTTGCATGGTCGGGGTTGGGTGAGATGACCCCTGAGGTCATTTCCACCTCTGCCATTTTATGACCTAAAAGGTATAGGGACCCCTGACCATTAGGTCCAGTCATGGCCGACTCTGGGGTTGCGGCGCTCATCTCACTTTACTGGCCGAGGGAGCTGGCGTACAGCTTCCGGATCATGTGGCCAGCATGATTAAGCTGCTTCTGGCGAACCAGAGCAGCACACAGAAACGCCATTTACCTTCCCACCGGAGTGGTACCTATTTATCTACTTGCACTTTTGACGTGCTTTCAAACTGCTAGGTTGGCAGGAGCAGGGACTGAACAATGGGAGCTCACCCCGTCATGGGGATTCGAACCGCCGACCTTCTGATTGGGAAGCCCTAGGCTCTGTGGTTTAACCCACAGCGCCACCCGCATCCCATATTTTATGACCTAGGATTTCCTAAAGATGACTTTCCCCCTGGTCTTGTGCTGCTTCTTGCATTGGAAGATTGCCAGTATCTTGACCTTATCTTCTTTTTTTGACTTAAGTCCTCTGCACTACCGCAAATATACCTGAGTTAAGAGCACTGAAAAGCCACTACAGAGACTTCCTTCCAAAGTCTGCCACCATTTCAAAACCCTTCTAATACTGCCTTCAGAAAGCTACGCATAGAGTTATGATCACAATTGCCCCCCGCCCCCATTTCTCAATATCACATCCCACTGGAAATGGAGGCAACAGATCTAATTAGACGGAGGCGAATTTTGGAAAGGAAAAAGAGACGAAACCTAATGTTAATGAGGTTGCTTTGGCTGAAATTACACCTCAGAAATTAACATCAAGGCCAATCATACATACATCCAGGGAATTAGGCTAAACCTTTCATGAAATTATGTTCACATAGGAAAGAGGTACATGCATGAAAAGATCAGGCATATTTTATTGGCTTTAATTAAAATTCACTGAATCACAGAGAACGACCATAGCTGAGTTTGATGTTTATATGCTGACGTTCTCAGGTTCAATCCCTAAAAGCAGACGTTCTCAGGTTCAATCCCTAAAAGCAGACTGGGTGGGACTGACCTCTGCCCATCAAAGCAAGCCCCGCCATGGGTCAATAATGCAACTGGAAGAAGAGAGTTTTGCAGAGGCCAGCTACAGAATGGTGAGTGAAGAAGTGTCCTATTTACCATCCTCTGGACCTCCTGGGAAAACTCCCCAAACAAGGTCTGGGGATGGCTGCTGGGATTGGGTGGGGGCCAGTAACAGCCCCTCTAAACTCCTGGGCCCTCAGCCACTGTCTCGCCTGGCCAGCCAGTGCCTTCAGGTCTTCCTGCTGCCAGCTGGAACCAGATGTGAGTCCAGTGTAGCTGACTGAGTGCAGAATGGGCCACAGCTGTGGGCAGTCAAAGGATGCTCCATCAACCTTGGTGCCTGCCCATAAAAGCAAGTCTAGAGTCAGAGACTCTAGGGAGATGTTGGGATTGTGAGTATGTGATCTGAGTTTGTTTGGGTCCTGGGTGAGTGCCAAGGTGGATGGGTGGAGCCCTGGGTGAGAACCAGTTGGCTGAGAGGTCCTGGGTGCCAAGGTGTGTCAAAAAGAGGAAAAATTCGTAGCAGTATGCACCTATCAGTAATTTGTGTTGATTGTTTTCATGTGCATTTTCATAACATTTGTTGCTGCTTTAGGTTTCTGTACACTGGTTAGGGAAACTTTTGCATATTAAGTGTTATAGAAAAGGTCTAAATAAATTAAAAGAATAAACTTGGAGAGCTATTGCCAGTTATAGTAGACAGCTTGGCTAACGTGATGTCAAACTGATCCCGATGCAAGTTTGATAAGTTGTTTTAATATACACAAGTATTCTTCAATGAAAACATAGTTGAATTTGGTGAGAAATTTGACTCAATTTCATTTTAGGACAAAGGTAAACACTTCAGATGAATCTTCTCCAAATCCATTTGGAATCAAAAGCTAACAAATTGCTACAACAATGGATTTAAACTCTGGCAATTTTAGCCTGAGGCACGTTTTCATGGCCCCTTATCCGAAGGGAAACAGATATCCTCGAGCTTAAGAACTTTACTTAACAACTTAATCAAGTTTCAGAAAGTTGTGGGAAATGCTGGTCCATGTGTTATTTTTCTTGGACTTGACTCTACAATTCCATTCAGAATTTTTAAGTCATTGCAATGTCTACCCCAAGAGACGCTCAGCTGCAAAGTTCTGTGAATGCCCGAGAAATTAGACATGAGTAATTGTGCCTCAATAAACTTTTACGGCAGTGTTGGCTCTCCAGAGAAAATGTGACATCCGAAGAATGTAGGAAATTGCCTGCAGTGTTTGGTTTGTGAGGAACCCATGCATAGGATTACCAAGACTATCCAGAGGAATTGGGGAGGAAGTAAGATAAGAACATAAGAGCCCGTTGGATCAGGCCAACGGCCCAGCTAGTCCGGCATCTGGTTCTCACAGTGGACAACCACAAACCCAAAAGCAGGACCTGAGTGCAACAGCACTTTTGGTTTCCAGCACCTGGTATTCTGGGACATGATGCCTCAGCCAGTGGTGGTACATCTTGCCGATTAGTTTCCTACTTCAAAGGGAAGTGTACCGAGTGCTGCCACAGGCTGTGTCGCCAGAGTGGTGCATGCTCTAGTTATCTCTCGCTTGGACTACTTTAATGTGCTCTATGTGGGGCTACCTTTGAAGGTGACTCAGAAACTATAACTAATCCAGAATGCGGCAGCTAGACTGGTGACTGGGAGCGGCCACCGAGACCACATAACAATGAAAGACCTACATTGGTACGTTTCCGAGCACAATTCAAAGTGTTGGTGCTAAATGGCCCCGGCCCAGTATACCTGAAGGAGCATCTCCACCCCCATCGTTCTGCCCGGACAATGAGGTCCCGTGCCGAGGGCCTTCTGGCATTTCCCTCACTGTGAAAAGCCAAGTTACAGGGAACCAGGCAGAGGGCCTTCTTGGTAGTGGCACCCGCCCTATAGAACACCCTCCCACCAGATGTCAAAGAGAAAAACAACTACGAGACTTTTAGAAGATATCTGAAGGTAGCCCTATTTAGGGAAACTTTTAATGTTTAATAGACTGTTGTATTTTAATATTCTGTTGAAAGCCACCCAGAGTGGCTGGGGAAACCCAGCCAGATGGGCGGGGTATAAATAATGACTTGTTGTTGTTGTTGTGGTTGTGGTTGTGGTTGTGGTGGTTGTTGTATTTATTATTTGACCTATAAAGCCTTAAACGGCTCAGGCCCACAATACCTCAAGGACCACCTCTTTCCATATGAACCTACCCAGACCCTGAAATCATCTCTGAGGCCCTCCTTCGTTTGCCTCCTCCACAAGAGTTCGGAGAACGGGGCCTTCTCTGCAGTGGCTCCCGTCTGTGGAATGCTCTCCCCAGGGAAGTTCGCCTGGTGCCTTCATTATACACCTTTAGGCGCCAGGCAAAAACGTTCCTTTTGAACCAGGCCTTTGGTTGATCTGAATTACATCCTATGCCCTTTTAAAATGTGGCTCTTGGAAGAGGGCTGTTACTGGGTTATTGTTTATATTTTGATTATATATATTGTGAACCACCCTGAGACCTCCGGGTATAGGGTGATATATAAATTCAATAATTGAATAAGAATACCAACACCCAGCAAAATCTGTCACTTAAGGGATATCCTCCAGTTCACTTTTGAATATATAGCTCAGTCGGCAAAGCATGAGACTCTTAATCTCAGGGTTGTGGGTTTGAGTCCCACATTGGGCAAAAGATTCCTGCATTGCAGGGGTTTAGACTAGATGACCCCTGAAGTCCCTTTCCAGCCCTACAGTTCCATGATCTACCCAAGGGGTTTTCTGGATCTGCAAGGAATTGAAAAACAACAATGAAACCAAGCAAAGTATACATGCAGATTGCAATCACAGAGGAAGCCAAACCAATCACTGAAATCCACGACTGTGATCTCAGCAGTAAAACAGGTATATTTCAATGCCTTATACAGAGCAGGCCATAATAAATCTACCATTACTTCTGCTTTCCACCCAGAGTTTCGGCCGTCACTGTTGGCAGCTGACCACATAGTTCAGTGGTTAAATAATCGTATCACCAAGGTTGATAAAACGTATTTGCTTGTTTCAACATCTTTCGATCTCAGGTTACACCACAAAGGAAATGTTCAATGTTGTGCTTGGCTCTTTGTGGAGATGTAGATTTACGAAACAGGCATGTGATTGGGATGGAATGGGGAAGGAACTGCCTGAAAATAAGTAGATCTACATCATGGATCAAGATTAATGTTATGCTTTATGGGAAAAGTGAGCTTAAGTTTCTATTTATACAAATAGTTGCTTTTAGCGGGGGGGGGGGGGTGCTTTCTTCCCTCCCCTTAACACTGGACTGAGAAAGCTGTGGCCCTCCAGATGTTGCTGGCTCTTACTCTTATAAGCATCACTCAGCATGGTTTGTTGTTGTTGTTTAGTCGTTTCCGACTTATCATGACCCCATGGACCAGAGCACACCAGGCACGCCTGTCTTCCATTGCCTCCCGCAGTTTGGTCAAACTCATGCTGGTAGCTCCGAGAACACTATCCAACCATCTCATCCTCTGTCGTCCCCTTCTCCGTATGCCCTCCATCAGGGTCTTTTCCAGGGAGTCTTCTCATGAGGTGGCCAAAGTATTGGAGCCTCAGCTTCACGATCTGTCCTTCCAGTGAGCATTCAGGGCTGATTTCCTTCAGAATGGATAGGTTTGATCTTGCAGTCCATGGGACTCTCAAGAGTCTCCTCCAGCACCATAAATCAAAAGCATCAATTCTTTGGTGATCAGCCTTCTTTATGGTCCAGTTCTCACTTCCATACGTCACTACTGGGAAAACCTTAACTATACCTTGGTTGGCAAGGTGATGTCTCTGCTTTTTAAGATGCTGTCTAGGTTTGTCATTGCTTTTCTCCCAAGAAGCAGGCGTCTTTTAATTTCGTGGCTGCTGTCACCATCTGCAGTGATCATGGAGCCCAAGAAAGTAAAATGGTCCGGAATTGGCAGAGTTGTAGTTCAACAGCTGGGTGGCCGTAAGAACATAGATTCCCTCCTAGATCAGGCCAATGGCCCATCTAGTCCACCATCTTGTTCTCACAGAGGCCAACCAGAAGCCTGCGAGAAACCTACAAGCAGGATTCAAACACAAGAGCTCTCTCCTTTCCTGTAGTCTCCCAACAACTAGTATAAGGGTTCGAAATTAGCCAGAAGCCAGGTGCATTTGGCACCTGGCTATTGGCTACTTGTGACCAAGTGAAGATGCCTGGGTGCCAGTATGGTGGTCTGACATCTCCATCTGGAGGTGCATGCCTGGGGATCAGTGGATCTGGACCGTTTGTATAAACTAATACCACATCCTGTGGAATTCTATCCGTTCTATTTTATCTGCACAATCGGAATGAATTTCAGGAGCCAAAATGCTTTTTCTGTGCAGCCTGAGCAGGAGCGGTGAACAATGTTATAGTTAATTGTTCTCGCTTATCTTCACTTACCCTACCCGGCTGCCCTGTTCACTGTTGTGAAGAATATTCTGACATTATCAATGGCCCGTGTCACCATTAAGAGAAAGAGGTCGGAAAAGGCCAAAATATATGTGGACTGTCGCTGGATCAAGTGACTTTTCTTCTTTAAGTTCTCAAAGTTCTCAACCGAGCTCAAGGTTGTAATCTGAACTAGCCAGATGTTTAATTGATAGTCAATCACAGTCAGTCCATCATTTGGAAAATAAGACTTTAGAGCTGACTTGACCAAAAATGGTAACTAGACATTCCGTTCTGACAACTGTAATCTTGGTTTAAGGAGATATTTGGCACCTAGCTTATATATCTGAGTCCCCAGCCCCCTATAATTTTTATTAAATTTTCTGTTTTACATTTTAGAATATTCATTTAAGCAACCTTAAAATATCAGTGACTTCCCTTCTTCTCTTTCCATGGTTTGTTTTGCATAAGACAAATCCCTGCATATTTTTACATAAACTAAGCCATTCAGTATTCCATTATTACAGCCATCAAAACTTATTTACACTGTTGAATTTATCTTAAGATACATATCGGAGTTTCATGGCAACTTCCTGTATGGCACTGAGTTGAACTTCCTCAACAGAAATGAGTTGCATCAGTAACTTATTATGCTACGGTTTCATCCTTTCTGCTGTGATCCTGCCCCCACCCAAAAATAAATAAATAACCCCTTCTTAAAGATATTGTCTATAAGAGTTTACCTTTGCCTTTAATGAGAGGGCAATAAGGATTTGCATATAAACATGGACTGGAAATCAAGGACAATATGAATTCGTGGTTATCTTTTCTTTTTTAAAAAAAAAAAATTCCTTTTATTAAATTTCATTTGTCACACATACACAAAAGAACAAAAACAATTAAAGCAACAGGAAAAAGAAAAAAGAAAAATTACAAGTACTCATTAAATCCAGTACTCATTAAGTCAAATAACATAAAAAAGTAAAAAAAAAAAAAAAGGCACCAAAAAAGTGGGGGGAAAGGGTATAAGATAAGAAATAAAGTAGAAATAAACTAATACATAACACATACTGGCTGACTTCCCTCCCTCCTGATTTCGGTTCCTAATTTTAAGAATTTCATTTTTACCGCTGATATTGGTTAATTGATTTATACATCGGAAGTTTCATAACAGACCTGCTATATTTGGTAGGTTTCTATAGTTACCTTCAATATATGTCATGAATTTAATCCAGTCGTTGTTTAACTTTGTATTCTTTTGGTTTCTAATTCTCTGCGTCATTTTTGCTAATTCGACGAAGTTGTATAATTTCGTTTGCCATTCCCTCACCGTTGGTATATTTATGTTTTTCCAATTTTGGGCGATTAGCATTCTGGCCGCTGCTGTTGAATATTGAAATAGGACTCTATCTTCTTTCCTAATTTCTTCTCCAATAATACCTAATAGGAAGGCCTCTGGCTTTTTAGGAAATGTGTATCTAAGTATTTTTTTTAACTCATTATATATCGTGTCCCAAATTTTTTTTATTTCGTCACATGTCCACCACATGTGTATAAAATTGCCTTCCTTTGTTTTGCATTTCCAGCAGGCCTTATTTCCAGTCTTGTACATCCTACTTAGTTTTTCTGGTGTAATATACCATCTATATATCATCTTCTCTAAGTTTTCTCTAATTGCAACACTCGCCGTGAATTTTATTCCCTCATTCCACAATTTTGACCATTTTTCATATTCTATATTATGCCCCAGATCTATCGCCCATTTGACCATAACTTCCTTGATTTCTTCATCTTTTGTGTCCCATTCCAATAATAAATTGTACATTTTAGATAATAATTTAGATTTACTTTCTATTATTCCAATCTGAAATTTTGATTTCTTTTCGTTCATTCCAATTTTTTTATCTTCTAACCAAATTGCATTGATTTGATGGTACTGCAACCAACTTGTCAGCTTTTCCTTCAGCTCCTCGTATGGCCTCAGTTTCCAGCTGTCTTCCAATCTTGTCAATAGGTCTTCATATGTCAATTTCTGCTCCTCCATATTTGTTTTTTTAATTGTTAGGATATTTGTTGGGGACAGCCACCAGGGTGTTCTCCATTCTAGCAATTTTTTGTTTTTTTCCCAAACTTCATATAATGGTCCCCTAATGATGTGGCTTGAGAACCCTTTGTGGGCCTTCTCTTTATTTGACCACAGGTAGGCGTGCCAGCCAAACCTGTTGTCTGCCCCTTCCAAGTCTAATAAATCAGTATTTTCCAAGGTTATCCAATCTTTAACCCAACATAGGCAGGCGGCCTCGTAATATAATTTTAAGTTAGGGACTGCAAGTCCCCCTCTCTCCTTTCGGTCTGTAAGTAGTTTAAATCTAATCCTTGGCCTCCTTCCCTGCCATATAAATCGTGAAAGAATTTTCTGCCAGTCTTTGAATAATTTTGACCCTCTAATTACAGGAATATTTTGAAACAAGAACAACATTTTTGGGAGAACATTAATTTTTATTGCCTCCATCCTGCCCATCCAAGAGAGATTAACTCTGTTCCAAACATCCAAGTCTTTTTTGATTTCTTTCCATGTTGTCGTATAATTATCTTCAATTAAGTTTATGTTTTTTGGTGTAAGCCCTATTCCTAAATATTTTATTTTTTTGACCACCTTTATCCCATGTTTTCTCTCCAATTTTTCTCTTTCCTCGTTTCCCAGGTTCTTTATTAACATTTTTGTTTTTAATTTGTTCAGTTTGAAACCGGATAGTTTACCATATCTTTTCTTTTGAAACAGGGCAAATATCCAGGAATATTATTCCTCGAAACTCTGAAAGATTAGATTTGAAGCTCTGATTGAATCATAGACTCATAGAATTGTAGAATTGGATGGGACCCTGGCGGCTTAGGAGGTTTCATCCAATTCTCAGCTTCCAATATGAGGTCACTGTTGTATGCTTTGGTCATGCAGGTATACCAAGCACGCCAAATAAAGTTTATAATTAATTCTGGAAAATACAACTGACACAGAATGGAACAGAAAGATGTTATAATTTGCTAATTAACTACATAAGGGATATTACTTCAGGAAGAAGAGTACACAGAGGTTTTAATTAGTGTCTAGAGTTAAGAATCTCGGAGACGTTCATAAATTTACATGTAATGACTAAAAGAAAGCCATTATTATTATTATTACCACTTGATAAATTGGCAGGCATTGAAATTATGACTATCCAAAGTATCGTGCAGAACAGAAATATTTGAAGGAACATTGAAACTCTGAATTACAAATAGAAACCTAGCGGTCAAAGGGTAAAAGCACAATCTGACATTTGCTTACTCAGAAGTCAGGGTAAGGGTGCATGCACCGAATTGCAGCTTTAACTGAATTGTCACAAAACTGACTGAGTAGCCAATCTGTTAGAAATCACTCAATATATGCTGGGTCTTACATACTAAGCCTGCACTGAAAAGAGTTTGGATTTTAAATCACAGCCAAGGCAGAAACTGCCTTCAACCTGAAGGCTTTCAGGATCAAGGTGTTTGTTGTCACCTGATGTTGAGGATGAGAAGAAGCTCATTCTGTTTCTGAGCTTCCAAAAACTTCTAACATGTTGCGAGGCGAAGGAACTCAAGTGTTGTGTGTGCAGCCCAATCCTATACAAAGATTAGTAAGCCCATTCTACAGACACATGTAGTTGTATTATACTGTAAATCACCATATTTTTCGCTCTATAAGACGCACCAGACCATAAGACGCACCTAGTTTTTGGAGGAGGAAAACAAGAAAAAAAATATTCTGAATCCCAGAAGCCAGAACAGCAAGAGGGATCGCTGCGCAGCCTGCATTCGCTCCATAAGACGCGCACACATTTCCCCTTACTTTTTAGGAGGGAAAAAGTGCATCTTATAGAGCAAAAAATACGGTAACCTGATCCGAGGCAGAAAGGGTATTGTTACGTCCAAAAACATAGCCACTCCAAATGGTACCTTTTTATTTCCATTATTTGTGTGCATTTAGGGACATAAGACCCATTAAGTCAACTTGAGAATTTTGTTTCTCTTCCTCCCACTTCAGACAGACTTTGCCAGAAGTTAAACTTACATTTTTTTAAAAAAAATGGCTGGTTTTTTTAAAATAAAAAATATAAGCTAAAGATTGTTGGCAAATTTGTCAGCTTGTCAACCTCTTCTCAAAAATCTGTAATTAGAGCCTTTCCCCCATTAAGTATGAGCCCAGAAGGCAAATACATAATTACAGGCATTTTCTACCAATATATTAGACACACGAGTCACTTAGAAGCATCTGGTCTGCTAGGGCTCCTTGGCACGTCTGTTTTTGAGCATGTAAATATGTATGAATGGGTAAAAAGGCATTTTATTGGCTTAACTGACAGAACACAGAAAACAGAACATGCACTTTTTGTAAGGGAAGAAAACTGGAACGTGTGCAGTAGAGGAGAGCAACCAAAACGATCAAGAGTCTAGAAACTGAGTCTTATGAGGAGTGGTTGAAGGAGCTGGGTATGTCTAGCCTGGAAAAGTGAGACTGAGAATAGATACGATAGCCATCTTCAAATATCTCAAGGGCTGGCACATGGAAGAGGGAAGAAGCTTGGAGGGTAGGACCCGAAACAATAATGATGATAATAATAATACCCCACCCTCCCCAGTCAGAGACGGGCTCAGGGCGGCTAACACCAGTAAAATTACAGTAAAAACATAATAGTGAGGGGGCAAACCAATTTAAAATACAGGTTAAAATACAATTTAAAATGCAGCCTCATTTTAAAAGTAGCCCATAGATCAAAACCGTAAGGGGAGGGAAACATAACGGTCCGACTGAGTCCAAACCAAAGGCCAGGCAGAACAGCTCTGTCTTGCAGGCCCTGCGGAAAGATGTCAAGTCCTGCAGGGCCCTAGTCTCTTGTGACAGAGCGTTCCACCAAGTCGGGGCCAGTACTGAAAAGGCCCTGGCCCTAGTTGAGACCAATATAACCACCTTGTGACTTGGGACCTCCAAAATGTTGTCATTTGTAGCATACCAGGAGAGACGGTCCCATAGGTACTAGGGTCAAAACCAGCACCTTAAACCTGACCCTGTACTCCACCAGGAGCCAGTGCAGTTGGTAAAGCACTGGATGAACGTAATCCCGCAGCAATGACCCTGTAAAGAGCCTCGCCGCGGCATTCTGCACCCGCTGGAGGATCAGCTTCAGGGGCAGCCCCACGTAGAGTGAGTTACAATAATCAAGCCTAGGGGTGACCGTCGCATGGATCACTGTGGCCAGATCAGGGCGAGAAAGGTAAGGGACCAACTGCTTGATACGGCGGAGATGGAAAAATGCCACCTTTGCTGTGGCTGCAACCTGTGCCACCATGGAAAGGGAGGTGTTGAAGGTTACACCCAAGCTTCAAGTTACAAGAAAGCAGAGTCCGACTAAACACCAGGAAGAACTTTCAGCCGCTAAGAGCTGTTTGCACCTTAAAGACCAACTAAGTTAGTTCTAGGTATGAGCTTTCGTGTGCATGCACACTTCTTCAGATACACTGAAACAGAAGTCACCAGACCCTTCTATATAGTGAGAAGGTGGGGAGGGGTATTACTCAGAAGGGTGGTGGGAATGGGTGATTGGCAGATAGCTGTGATGAGCCTGTTGACGAGCCATTTTTCACCTTCTCACCCCTTGCTTTTTCCTGTAAGACCTATTGCAGTCGTTAAGAGTCGTCAACAGGCTCATCACAGCTATCTGCCAATCACCCATTCCCACCACCCTTCTGAGTAATACCCCTCCCCACCTTCTCACTATATAGAAGGGTCTGGTAACTTCTGTTTCAGTGTATCTGAAGAAGTGTGCATGCACACGAAAGCTCATACCTAGAACTAACTTAGTTGGTCTTTAAGGTGCTACTAGAAGGAATTTTTTGTTTTGACTATGGCAGACCAACACGGCTACCTATCTGTAATAAGAGCTGTTTGGCAGTGGAACGGACTCCCTCGAAAGGTTGTGGACTCTCCTCCTTTGGAGGTTTTTAAGCAGAGGTTGGATGGGCCTCTGTCATAGGGTTGCTTCACTTGAGATTCCTGCATTCCAGGGGGGTTGGACTGGATGACCCTCAGGGTCCCTTTCCAACTCTGATTCCCTAGTGCTTTAAAGATATTGTGTGGATGTGGCCTAAGACAGGCATAGGCAAACTCCAGCCCTCCAGATGTTTGGGACTACAATTCCCATCACTTCCGACCACTGGTCCTGTTAGCTAGGGATGGTGGGAATTGTAGTCCCAAACATCTGGAGGGCCGGAGTTTGCCTATGCCTGGCCTAAGAGTTCCTGGATACAGTGGTACCTCTGGATGCAAATGGGATCCATCCCAGAGCCCCATTCGCATCCTGAGTAGAATTTAAGACACGACTGAGCATCTGTGCAGGTCACGTTTTGCCGCTTCTGCGCATGCGCGTGACGTCATTTTGAGTGTCAGCGCATGCGCGAGCAGCGAAACCTGGAAGTAACACGCTCCATTACTTCTGAGTTGCCATGGAGCGTAAGTTGAAAATGCTCAACCTGAAGCATATCTAACCCGAGGTATGACTGTACAGTGGTACCTCGGGTTAAGTACTTAATTCATTCCGGAGGTCCGTTCTTAACCTGAAACTGTTCTTAACCTGAAGCACCACTTTAGCTAATCGGGCCTCCCGCTGCTGCCGTGCCGCCGGAGCACGATTTCTGTTCTATGAATCGATAGTTTCAGAGGTGCTGGCTTTCAAGAAAGATGGCGGAACAGAGGGGCGGCCATGATGGATGTTGGTAAAACCGTGTGTTGAAGGAAGGATATTCCTTCTCTCCTTCCATCCTTAACCCCACTCCCTGTGTGCTCAGATTAAACAGGTCCAAGGATGAAAAATGAGATGATAATAATATATATTTTGCAAAGGCCTCCCAGCGGCCGATGCAACTACTGGGTGAAGCCAAACCAAGTTTTTAAGGTTTGGATGTAGATTGCGAAGAGAGGAAACACGAGAGCTGAAGTTGATTGTAATCATCTTAAGTGGTTTTCCCATCAAAAGAATCTAGCGCTGTGCCTGGTATTCAGAAGAGGACAGGAGAGGAGGGGAGGGGAGGTTTGATGCCTGCTTGAAAATTCTTGCTGTAGAAAAACGTGGAGTGCCCAATTATCCTGGCTCGCCCCCCTCCCTTTCCACTCCTCCCCAAAAAACCATGAGACTGGTTTAAAAGTAATGAGATTAAAATAATCTTTCTTTTTTTTTTAAAGGGGGGAAGGGAAGCTGTCTGGTTTCCAAGCCTTGAAGGTTACAGTAGGATTATGTATCCAGACTACTTGGCTGCGCCTACAAGAACCAGACATTTAATTTCACTTTATGTTGACAACACAAGGCTTGTTCTTATTTCTTTAAATCAATGGCTGGGATAAAGAGATTTCCGCCTTCCAAGCAAGGGAGGGGAATCTTGGGATCCAATTCAGTGGCAATAAAACTGGAGCAAGTGCCTCCAGTCTGAAGGTTTTTTATGGCATCAGTAGAGGCTGGTCTAGTAGAGGGGGAATGAGGAACTGCCCCTGCAGATTGCTTATACAGTGGTACCTCGGGTTACATACACTTCAGGTTACAGACTCCGCTAACCCTGAAATAGTACCTCGGGTTAAGAACTTTGCTTCAGGATGAGAACAGAAATTGCGTGGTGGCAGCAGGAGGCCCCATTAGCTAAAGTGATACCTCAGGTTAAGAACAATTTCAGGTTAAGAACGGACCTCTGGAACGAATTAAGTACTTAACCCAAGGTACCACTGTATTCACCCTAATGCCATGGGACCACCAGCCCATCACCCAGCATACTTAAACTATGGAACTCAGTACCACAGGAGACAGTGGTGGTTAGCAACTAGGCTGCCCTACAAGAAGATTGGGACAAGCTTGTAGGGGAAGAGGGCTGTCAGTGGCTACTCTCCACCTCCACAATTTGAGGCAGCAATGCTTCTCTGAATACCAGTTGCTGGAAATCAAAGGAGGGGATATAGCGTATTTTTTGCTCCATAAGACGCACCTAGTTTTTGGAGGAGGAAAACAAGAAAAAAAATATTCTGAGTGAAACAGTGGATATATGGTTTTTGTGCTTCATGCTGTGGCCACAGACATGTGATCTGATAGTGAATTTGGGGTGACCCAATGCAAAAATCATGAGGATCCATGTGGATCCGTGCTTTGGTACCACGTTTTTGCACCATTGCAGCCCCACAGAACAGTGGGTGCATGATTTTTTTGGTGCAGGCTGTAGCCATGGACATGCTATGTGATCTGATGGTGAATTTGGGGTGACCCAATGCAAAAATACTGAGGATCCATGGGCTTTTACCTCCCCCCCTCCCAGGCAGCCTCCACTAGCGTCCCTTATCTCTCTTCTGCTCCCAGCTGTTTCCTTTCAACATTCCCTTCCCTCTTGTTTGCCTTAGTGTCTTTTCCTTAGCTGGAGCAGTTTTTTTGCTCCTCCTTTTCTTATAATTTCTCTCCTTATTGCTTTAGTCTTCTTGTTTCCCCCCTTTGCAAGTTTGCTGTCTTTACCTTTACCTTTACCTTTACCAGGCAGTCTCCTTTATCTCTAGCATCCCTTATCTCTCTCCCCGATCAGCAAACAATCAGCGGCTTTGTTTCAACACCCACTTCCCTCTTTCAAAAAATAAAGCATGATCTGTTTTTCGCCCCTGGGCAATTCAGCTCCAGGAACCACTCATTCACTCCCTAAGTCACATAGACATTTCCCCTTACTTTTAAGGAAGAAAAAAATGTGTCTTATGGAGTGAAAAATACGGTAATTCTTGTGCTCAAATCCTGGTTGGCCACTGTGGGAACAGGATATTGGAATAGATGGGCCACTGATGTGATCCAGCAGGCTCTTCCCATGTCCTTAATATGTTCCCTCTGGAGTGTGTTGAGATCTACATATGAAGTGGACACAGCACAGCTGCGGGAACAGATGTTTCATGGGCTGCAACTCCCATCATCCCTGACCTGCGGCCATGGAGCTGATGGGAATCTATCAAGACATCAGGGCTGGGCAATATCTGGTTTTTAACGTCGCAATATATCACCAGCCAAACATTGCAATATATTGATATATCACGGCATCTTAAATAAGGATTGAGCTACCTAGAGGCAAACACTCATGTAGGACCACAGAAGTAGCTGTTCCCTGTTCTACTGGAAGAACCGTAGAACATCTTAGATCTGCCCAACTTTTGGATGCAGTTATTGTTATAATTCTAAAATTGTTCCCCATTCTAAAATCGCATTGGAACGATGGTGTGGAGAGGACTCAAGCCTGGTCGGAGGGCTGGTGGTGAACGGACAGATAAATCACTCGCCTCATGGTTTTATCGCTTCCTGGAATTTCACAGTTCCCATTCGAGATGCCTCCTGCTTTCAAGATCCCACACCATGTTAAAATATCTCCATCCTGTGCTATAAAGTCTCACATGCACAAGTTTCTGGACACCGACTTTCTCCCAGTGGTGCAGCAATAAAACTGCTAACACATTTGCAAAGCTAAGCAGGGTCTGGTATGGTTTCAGATTGGATGGGGTTAACAGCCTGTTGAAATTCCTGCATTGCAGGGGGTTAACCCACGGGTGGTCCCTTCTAACTCTGCAATTCTGTGACATCAGCCTTAAGATATTTTTTCACGAGAGATGTTTGACTGTGGAAAGGACTCCTTCGCAGGGTGGTGGACTTCTCCTTCCTTGGAGGTTTTTAAGCAGAGGTTGGGTGGCCATCTGTCATGGATGCTTTAGCTGAGATTGATGCATTGCAAGGGGTTGGGCTAGATGACCCTCGGGATCCCCTCCAACTTGTCAATTCTATAATTAAGCCATTGTGGGTACTAGGAAAAATTCCACAAATAGCTTCCCATGGACTTAATCTCCTGTGCTGGCACCAGCTCCCCACATACCAGAGCTGATTCCTAGAAGACTCGCCCCTTTGTATTGGTGGGATTTCCCTCCCACTCACACCTAACTCCCAGGGGAGACAGTAGGGAGGGGAAGGTGGAGGAAGAAGAGATAAAGAAATATAATTCACGGACAAGCATCCAAACCTAAAAACAGACATCCATGCAAAATTAAACACAGGTCTTACATGATCTGTCCCACTAAAATCAACCACAGGTACTTGATAGATTTCAAATTGAGGGGGAAAAGCCCAGGGAAAAGGGAAATGGTTTGCCTAATGCAGGGGTCAGCAACCTTTTTCAGCCGTGGGCCGGTCCACCGTCCCTCAGACCATGTGGTGGGCCGGACTATACAGTGGTACCTCGGGTTACATACACTTCAGGTTACAGACTCCACTAACTCAGAAATAGTACCTTGGATTAAGAACGTTGCTTCAGGATGAGAATAGAAATCGAGTGGCGGAAGGGTGGCAGCCCTATTAGCTAAAGTGGTACCTCAGGTTAAGAACAGTTTCAGGTTAAGAACGGACCTCCAGAACGAATTAAGTTCTTAACCCAAGGGGCCACTGAATTTTTTTTTGGGGGGGGGATGAACAAATTCTTATGCCCCACAAATAACCCAGAGATGCATTTTAAATAAAAGGACATATTCTACTCATGTAAAAACATGCTGATTCCCGGACCTCCATGGGCCGGATTGAGAAGGCAATTGGGCCACATCCGGCCCCTGGGCCTTAGGTTGCCTACCCCTGGCCTAAGGCCTAAATGTAGAGAAAGATTGTGCCAGGCGAGCTCATAGCTGTCAACTTTTCCCTTTTCTTGCAAGGAATCCTATTTAAAAAAGGGAAATGTTGACAGCTATGGGCAAGCTTCCCAGGGGAAAGCTTTCCACAAGAAGGGACCCACCACTGAAAAGACTCATTCTGGCACTGCCAAATCCAGACCACCTATAGAAGGGCACTCAGAGAAGGTCCTATCTTGTATGGTCCAGGTCTGACCCCAGTGTGTTAGATTTATTCTTTCTAAATTAGTAGGACCTATGACAGTGAGTGTGGTGGTGACAGGAGATGGGGGGGTGTTATTATAAATTGGCAAAACAGAGAGAGGAATTGATGCCTTGGGGTCAAAATCCATGTTGAATCACCTTTCCCCCCCCTCAAGGAAATAAAATGTGAGTGGTGCATGTGGACACTTAAAGGCTGGGGAGTTTTTGCTTCCCAGAACACTTGAATCCATTGTTTCTGGTCTAGTGAAAACTGAGGAACAAGTATTTCAAGTGTTCAGAGATCCCATTAGACCAAAGTACTTGGGTTCCTTCAGCATTAAGGGCAATGAAGTCAAGCAGAGCTTTTACTTGATCTGCTACTCTCCTGTATGCTGTTGAAGTTAATGAGATTGAAATCAGATTAAATGCGGATCAGGACATGGGAAGCCTAACTCACCAGGGCGCTTTTTGAAAGTGATCCCTTCCAACACGGCACAAAAGATAACGTGCTGGTTGTCCCACCTGAAAGTTGCCACACCTCCAAAAACACCATCCACGGGAACTGCAGTTTGCTCTGGGAGATTAGCACCCTGGGAGATTAGCACCAAAATGCACCTGGCAAATTTCAAATGCAGCTTCCCAGTAGGCTAGTGTTGTGCAAGAGCTTGTACTCCAACTTCTCAAGTTTGCTTCCCCAGCAAAAGGGGGTTCCGTTTTACTGCCTCGTTCATAGAACACTTTAGTTTCTTTAGAATTTCTCCGAGTTCGAAATTCAAGGTCTATCTTAAAAAATACTGTAAAATTAATGAATGTTGAAACAATGTTGGTTTAGAAATTATGTGGTTACTAGCTGTAATGGGTATGAAAAAGAAAAGAAAAGTAAAGATCTAAACAGGATTGAATGAAAGGATTTGCTGAACATTGATTAGAAATTGGAATACAGAAAGGGAAGGTGTGAGGAAGTCGGGGAAGTAAGGTTTTTGAAAATAAGGGAATGAAACTATACTTGTTTTTGTTTGATTTGTATTTGTTTGTATGGTTGTTTTGTTTTGTCTTTATATAATCTGTGAAAATTCAATAAATATTTATAAAAAAAATAGAGTTTCTCTGAGTTTGGGGTTTTGAGGCTACCTTGCAGGTGGTGTGGGTGTTCACAAACTATTCTCTCCAGCACTCTAGCCTTCTGGATCTGAGAAAGTCTCATGACAGGAGTTGTCGCCTGACAACCCCTAGGCCTCAGCTGAATCAAGGGCACCCAGGAAGGCTTCAAAGTGCAGACCATTGCAGAGATGACTTGCAAAACTCCCAAAGGGACACTTACAAAAATTACGTAAGCACAATGAAAGCCACGAGAAGGTCAGCAAATTTTCAGATGCACTTTGTTTACTCCTGAACTGATGACGAATGGATTGGAATTTTCACCACAGCACTGCAATAGGCCTTGGTGCAATCTCATTCTTGCGAAGAATAAAAAAGAGCCTCATTTGAAAGTCTTGTTATCTCCTCCCACCTTCTGCTTGAAGACGCAGAAGTCTGCAACCAGCCAATTTTCCTCTAACACCCCCTTGGGTTTTCCCCTCTCCTTTTTCTTTTACCATCTAGCCTGATGCAAGAGATCGGTAGGACTCAAAAGCACTTAAATTCGTTCCGGGGGTCCGTATTTAACCTGAAAAGTCTGTAACTGGAGGCACCGCTTTTGCACATGTGCGTGGGGCGAAACCCGGAAGTATACACTTCCAGGTTTGCCATGTTCGCAACCTGAAAGTTACGCATCCAGAGCGGTACATAACTCGAGGGTCCACCGTACACTGATGTGTAATAGTTTGGTTGGCGTAGTAAAGTTATTGCCCTCACGTGGAATTTTGGAATTTGACCATATGCTAGTGGCCATCTGTGAACCAGGAAGAAGAACCCCTACTCAAATGTCATCTTTGCCATGTTTTCTCCCTTTCCACCTTAGTTCTCACATCTAGAATATGGGGATAACAGTACTGATCGAATTCTGTAGCTGTAAATTCTGCGCTCCAAAGGGAAGGACAAGAACCAATAGGTAAAAATGTGGGGCATGAGACTCTTCATCTTGAGCCCCACGTTGAGCAAAAGGTTCCTGCTTTGCAGGGGGCTGAACTAGATGTCCCTCCTGGTCCCTTCCAACTCAACCATGAACATAATCATGAAATTTATTACAGTCAAAGACCAGCTTGAGAAACACATATGGAACTACAATCCCAATAGCAAAACAAACATTTAAAACAATATACAACAGTAGATTTTAAGTTTAAAAGTCCGATAGGCATATAAAAACATAAAAACTTTAAAATAGACTACCTAAGAGAAATGATCCAAAGTCGCCCGTGGGTCTGGGTTTAGGAATGTTCTTAAACTAGATTGAATCGGGGGATGGTCTGCGCCTACAGATCTGTCCGCAGAATCTGGTGACAATCCAGGTCATTGTGGTCTTTGCCTAACAGGAGAAGGTCGAATTTTTGCTTTACCGGTCAGTAAGCCTCACCATCAGGGGGTCAATGGTTTCTCTACATGCCTCATTGTAAAAGGGACATCTAAAAAATATGTGTTCAGGGCTTCCTATATCCCCCAATGGACAGGCGCAAATTCTCTGGTCACCAACTCAACCATTCTCAACCACTCAACCATTCTATGGTTCTATGAACTTGTAAGGAAGAGGTTTCTGGCTAAACATCAGTGCAGCAGGCTCCTTTGAGGGTGGGCGGACTCTTTGCTGTAGGGAGTTCAGAATGGCCCTCTTATCAGGAAGCCTGAAGTCTCCCGACCCAGCAGCCTATCAAAAGAAAAATGCAGCCATCAGCCTACAAGGGGCAGTGTGCTTTGCAGCTGCTCCATAACACCCACTAATACAACCCATAGCCGAGGATGGGGGAGCTCACATTCGGCAGATTCCCATCGCCTCCGAAGATTTGCTCGGCATGCGTTCCTAACAGAGGAGAGGCAAACCTAATAATCAAACCGCGTTCGTTATCCAGCATCCCTCTGATCAAGACGCACAAAGCCTCCAGGCCAAAACAGATGCATATTTAGCCCGTGATACCCAGTGATGGGCTCCTGTGGCTATCTAGAGCTCTCAGCCAAGTTGAGACGGGAAGAGGGATGCTGATCGGCAGCCTAAACCTGAGAAGCCCCTTGATTAATTTATCAGCGGCTACGAACACTGGAGAGACCATCTGCTCGGTGAGAGACCAGAGCCCAATCTGCCAGCGATTTCCAATCTTAATTGCCGAATTAAAAAGGGACTTAATAAGAAGGGAGAGCCACTTCCTAGACCGTCAGCTGAAACTTGTCGTTTCGGAGGAAAAGGATGGCTGTACTTCAAAGGGAGGGGGGGGGGTCTCCTTCCATGGTTGGTGCCGTTTACTTTGCCGCTTCTACAGTCTCTGCACATGGGATGAGTTCCGCCACTTATCAGAGCTCGCCCGTCTGCCACCGTCTTTCAGGGAAACAGTCAAGAGCTCTGCACAAACCCAGAAGTGTGCCGATTTACTGACTGAAGCTGCCTTATACAGAAGTAAGACCATTGGTCCAGATAGCTCGGTCCTGTCTACGGTGACTGGCAGGGTTTCAAGCAAGAGACTTTCTCACTCCTATCAGGAGTTGCTGGGACTTGATCCTGGGAACTTCTGCAAACAGAGAGCATGCTGCAGCAATGGGCCCCAGCTGGACAGACTGGGCAGCAGTTGAGAAAAACAGCAGGTGCCCAAATAATAATATAGTAATAATAATTTATTCTTTGTACCCCGCCCATCTGGCTGGGTTTCCCCAGCCACTCTGGGCGGCTTCCAACAAAGATTAAAAATACATCAAAATGTCACACATTAAAAACTTCCCTGAACAGGGCTGCCTTCAGATGTCTTCTAAATGTCAAATAATTGTTTATCTCTTTGACATCTGATGGGAGGGCGTTCTACAGGGCGGGTGCCACTACCAAGAAGGCCCTCTGCCTGGTTCCCTGTAACTTGGCTTCTCGCAGCGAGGGAACCGCCAGAAGGCCCTCAGAGCTGGACCTCAGTGTTCGGGCAGAATGATGGGGGTGGAGATGCTCCTTCAGGTATCCTGGGCTGGGGCCGTTTAGGGCTTTAAAGGTCAGCACCAACACTTTGAATTGTGCTCGGAAAGGTTATTGAGAGCCAACGTAGGTCTTCCAAAGCAATCACACCCTCTTTGCATTCTCCACAATCCCAGGTGTGCAAGGCCTGGCTGCAGGACTGGAAAGGCACTCTGCACATGATCAGGAGATCAGGATGTTGTCCCACACAGGAAGCATCAAGCAGCTCATTTCAACTGAATGTCAAATCCCATCGCTATAATTACATCGGTCCCGTGTAAGAAAAGAATGTTAGAATCATAGAGGGTCATTCAGTCCAACCCGCTGCAATTACGGAATCTCAACTGAAGCAAGAATGACAGAGGACCACCCAATCTCTGCTTAAAAACCTCCAAGGAAGGTGAGTCCACCGTCTCCCAAGGGAGATGAACAGCTCTTACTGTCAGAAAGCTCTTCCTGCTGCTTCATCGGAATCTCCTTGTAACGTTACTGTCAGCAGGGCTGTGCCTACTTCTTATCCGGACAAATTCTTAGAACTAGCAGCAAGAAGTGAAACTAGCTAAGAGCAATGCTTTTGCACTGAAGGGGCTGTCTCAAAATTCATGCATGCGAAAAGAGGAGGAGAACATCAAGTTTTCAACTGCTCAGAATGAATAATCTCCAGTATGAGATCTGCACTGGCCAGGAAACTGATCTTTTGTTTTACAAATATGCTGAATATCAGATGTGAACAAGAGCTTCAAGGGGGAACTGAAGACTTATATGTAAAAAAAAAAAAATCCCTAGAAATGTGAATTGAAGAGCCCTAAGTTCAGAACTTCTCCATGAACTCACAAACAATACTATACATTACAACAGTGCAGTGAAGTAGGTTAAACAGAGAGAATGACTGACGCAGTGAGTAGTGATTTGAACCTGGGGCTTCTCCAGTCCTAGTTCATCATCATCATCATTTTTTATTTGTATGCCGCCTTTCCACAGTTAAAAAACAATGTTCAAGGCAGCTTACAGCATAACAAGATTTACATAATTACAAAAGTCATAAACAATAAATAAACCACATCAAAAAAATACACAACCAAATGGGAAACAATTTCCACAGAGCTAACCATTAGGCAATAGGGCCTCTCCCATAACACTGACCAACCTTATTTGTTGCAAAGCATACCAGGGCAACAATTTTTTTAAAAAATCACATTGCTGTCTAGAGAATTATCATAATAAGATCTTGATTCTCTCACCGCTGGACCACAAATACATATATCCCAAGGTTAGGCAATATTGAACCACTAGTAGACTAGATTTCTTTTCTTTTTAAACTGCTCTATTTAGTAAGCATTCCCATCAGCTAACTGTTAAATACTCGAGCAGTAATTATGTCCAGGAGGATCCCTGTACAGCAGGTTTTCTAGTTACACTTCTCCCCCTGCCTTAACGCAAAGTTAGGTTGGAGTTGTTTGTTTTTTAAAAAAATGAGATGACCATTTATTTATTTAAAAGCATCCCAGAGTGTCTTACAAAGAAGCAATTTAAAACAAGACGGCCCCTGCCCTCGGTTTTCTGGTTTTAAAAAGAACACAACACACAAGGCAAAAGGGACAGGGAGGGCAGAGGAGTGGGAAGTGCTCAGGTACCATTTCTTAAAGATCAGGTCTTATTAAAACTTAGCAATGCCGTTAAGTCCACTTCTAACATAAGGAGAATATTTCTGCTTGGACATATTGGTGTTCCATGAACATACAGACACATCTCTGATGTGCTATTCCTAACAAATAAATCTTGAATAATATTTCCCCCCACTAGGCTAAGAAAATCTAAGTCTTTGTAGCAAGAAAAAAATGGGAGTGCCTACCCAATAGACACAGCTGCAACCTCTAAATGTGAATATATGATTTCAGGACAACACAGGATTCTCAAGTTAGTATTTGTAGACTTTTTTTATAGTGCTGGGGCGGAACCACTCCTCACGGAAGCTGCACTTCGTTTCCTAACACACTTCCAATTTTTGTACCTCTTTTAAAAACTGGTTGAGGCAACGCTGCTGTAAATCCAAAAAAGGGAGGGTATGGATGGGGCAGGACCAGGCAGAAGGGACTTAAACTGGATCTCAACTCTACTCAGCTCAATGTGACCAGGAACAAGGGTTAAGGTAAAGGTACCCCTGCCCATTAGGTCCAGTCGTGGACGACTCTGAGGTTGCGGCATTCATCTCGCTTTACTGGCCAAGGGAGCCGGCGTTTGTCCGCACACAGCTTCTGGGTCATGTGGCCAGCATAACTAAGCCACTTCTGGCGAAACCAGAGCAACTATCTACTTGCACTTTGACGTGCTTTCGAACTGCTAGGTTGGCAGGAGCTGGGACCCAGCAACGGGAGCTCACCCCGTTGCAAGGATTCGAACCGCCGACCTTTTGATCGGCAAGTCCTAGGCTCTGTGGTTTAGACCACAGTGCCACCAACACTTGTTTTAACAGCTTGCTTTCTCTCTGACAGGCTTGGGCCAGCTCATTTGGGGGGGGGGGGAGAAGGGACCTCAGGCCCTAGGAGTTGGCTCCTATGCTACTCAGATATAATGACTTTGGCTATGAAGGACTTGCTCACAAATTTACTGATGGCTGCATGAATTATTATAGCTAGAAAGCGGAAGGGGCAAGGGGAATATAAAATGGAAGAATGGTATAAAGAGCTGTGGGGTATAGCTATTAATGATAAATTAACATGTGCCATTAAGGTAAGACTGGGAATATGCAGGAGAAATGATTCTGAAGAGATATGGAGAATCAGATGTCAAGGAAATAAACTACTATCTGACTTTTAGAAAGCATCAGAATGAGCCCTGTTTAGGGAAGTTTTTAATGTTTGACGTTTTATTGTATTTTTAATATTATGTTGGAAGCTGCCCAGAGTGGCTGGGGAAACCAAGCCAGATGGGTGGAGTATAAATAATAAATTATAATTATTAGTACTGTTAAAACAGGAAGGGGTAAAAGCATCACGAGAGGGGTTGAAATTTAGGGAGGTTGGATAGTTACAATGGAATGGTCTCGGTGGTGGGGTGCAGATTTTTATTCTTATTTATGATTCTTACTTTGTCAAAATAAAACCAAATTAATTTTTTAAAAATATATAATAACTTCCCCTTTGTTAGCTCCTAAGAGACTTGATTGAACTGAATGAATCCCTAACTGAGAACTCATCTCAGTCAGTAACTAAGACTACAAACCTAAACACACTTACTAGAGAATAAGCCCTAATGAACATAGTGGGACTTTGGGTTAGTCGGCGTGGTTCCATCCAGATGTTGCTGGACTCCAACCCCCAACAGCTCCAGTTAGGCAGTCAATGAAGAGTCCACCACATCGGGAAGTCAACACACCCCTTATCTGAAAGACAGCAACAATGCTTACCTACCCAATTAAAGGTAAAGGTAAAGGAATCCCTGACCATTAGGTCCAGTCTTGGCCGACTCTGGGGTTGCGGAGCTCATCTCGCTTTATTGGCCAAGGGAGCCGGCGTACAGCTTCCGGGCGTCATGTGGCCAGCATGACTAAGCCGCTTCTGGTGAACCAGAGCAGCGCACGGAAACGCCATTTACCTTCCCACTGGAGTGGTACCTATTTATCTACTTGCACTTCATGCTTTCAAACTGCTGGGTTGGCAGGAGCTGGGACCGAGCAACGGGAGCTCACTCCATCGTGGGGATTCAAAATGCTGACCTTCTGATCGGCAAGTCCTAGGCTCTGTGGTTTAACCCACAGCGCCACCCGCGTCTCTACCCAATTAAGTTGCTGTAAAAACAACTTGAGTAATACGTGTGAATTACTTTGAACATCAACATTTATTTCTCTTATTTGGAATGATTTATACGCCACCGTTCAACGCTCCCAACTTACAAGAAAAAAATAAACAGATAAAACAGTAAACAGCCAGAAAGGGCTTAAAGGAATTCTCTAAATGTCACGTACATTATTTGCAATTGCCAGTACATGGTCTTCGAAAGAGAGAAATCTCACCATCCCATACATATGCATACAGAATTTTACTTGTATGCTGCATTACCACAGTTCAAACCATGCTCTAGGCAGCGAGCGATGTGAAAAAAATACATAGCTGCAACATAGCATGACAAAAGCAGTCATACTGAAGCACTGAAGGAAAGCCCCACTTTTTACAACCCTGATTGCAAGTTTATTGGGGCTAACTGGTTAAAATCAACACACACAAGCACTCAGTGCCTTCAGAGAAGCTGGCGGAATGCAAACTGGTGTTGAACTGCTGCTAATTTACACCGGATCTAAACTCCATCTGGCAGGGGAGGCTATAGGAGGCTAAGCCTATGGAAGAGGGGAAACAAGGCCTTAAAGTGATGTTGGAGTCTCATCGCCCTTCGTTTAGCCCAAGTTTTGCCAGGACCAAGCTCTTCCTCGGATGAGAGAGTTAAGCAAGAATGCAGCGCACCTGAGCTGGGAATCTCCAGCTCAGTGGGAGATCTGTTGGAATCTACCGTAAGCAGCTCATCCCTTCAGATCTTGCTGTAGAATGGCTCTCTTAGGGCTGCAATTCCACTTCAGTCATACTCCCGAGTAGACACATTGAAACAAACAGGCACGACTAGCTTCGAGCCACTAAAGGTGGCAACTGCAAGTATAATTCTGACGGCAACAAACTATGCACCACTGAATGGTTTTACCTACCACACATAGGGAGCAGAAGGTAAAGCCCAGGTAAAGCGTCACCTGAGGAGGTGAGGGGCTGGTTTCGAGGCAGGCTGAGACACAACGTACTCATTTTTTATTATCATTATTTCAAGGTCGTGTACACGGTTCTCCTCCCCTCATCTCATCCTCACAACCACCCCGTGAGGCAGGTTAAGCTAACAGATGGTGGCCCAAGGCCACGCAGTGAGTTTCATGGCTGGGGGAGTGGGGTTCAAACCCAGATCTCCCAGGGCTTATCTCCCCGCTCCGGACCTATTTCTGCAGCCGGAGGCGGGGAACTTAGCGCTGGAGTTGCAGAAAGTCTTCAAAGTCGAAACACGTGGCGGAGCTCGCTTCCTGCGTCAACAGGGTCGCTTCCACAAAACGGATCGCCTCGCCGCGTTTCCGCAGCCAGCGCGAAGTTAACTTCCTTTCCCCACCGCACCCTTTTCGGAAACCGGACCCTTCTCCAAACCAGCCCCTCTGGAGAGAGAGATCCCCGGCCCCTCGCTCCCTATCCAAGGGCAAGGATCTCCCCCTCTACGCACACACGCCTTGCGCACCCCGCTACTTTCTCTAGAAGTAAAACAGAAGGGGAGAAAAGATAAGGAAAGCAAGGCGAAGAGGCGCCGCTCGGACTCCGGGCTCGCCGGCCACCAGGCGGGGGTTGGCAAACAGCCAACCCCTTCCCCAAACCCCCTGAAGGGCTAAGCCGAGAGAGAGAGAGGCGGCAGACGGAGAGGCCGGACCCAGGAGATGACTGGAAAGCGACTTGCTCGCCAACCCACCCACGCCTCGCGCGGCTGCTGTTTTAAACCTAGAGGGAGAGAGGCGAGTGGGCAGCTCTAGGGGGACGAGACTGCCCGGCTGAAGCCACAACTCCGCCGGGAAGAGTCGGCGACTTCCTCCGACACCGCGCCCCGAGTCTGCGCGCCGGGCGCGGAGATCCTTTCTTGGGGGGTCGCGGAGTCTATGGAGCGCGCTTGTCCCGTTGGGCCGAGTCCGGAGGACGAAAAGGTCGCCTCTCCCATTCCCGTTAGCCCTTTTTGAGACATACACACACACAGGCAGGCACACCCCTCTCTCGAAGAGCTGGGCCCCCACTTCCCGTCTCTCTTAAAAATCCTGGTTCATAGGAAGAGGTCCCCACTCCAATCCGCTACATCACGTCCCTGCTACGCCCCGGCCGCCGAGCGGCTTGACCCGAGACGCGGGACCCATTCCGGCTTGGAGATCTCCTCTCTCCAGAAACAGATCCCGCCTCAACCGGTAGACACAGTTCCTTTTAAGCCCGGAGATACACAAACGCACACCCCCGACCCCGTCGCCAATTCTACTCCTCTACCTTCGCCCCGCCGATGCGAGAGTCCCTTTCCCCGCCTCTCCTTTCTCAGCGGATCCAGGAAGGAGAGATCCCTGGCGCGCAATGCCGCCGGGCACTCACCGCGTCCGGAGAGGCTGCTGGCGCCGCCGCTGCTGCTTCCCGGCAGCTCTCATCGCCTTTGCACGCCGCCTTCTCCTCCTGCTCCTCCTTTGTCCTTCCAAAGTACCCGCCGCCGCCGAGCCACGACGGAGGCACCTCCCCAATCCTAGGCAAGGAGGGGGATCCTCTTGCTCTGCTCTCCTCCCCTCGCTCTCGTTCCCCGGGCGGCAGCAACAGCAACAATGCACTCTCCCAGCGCTGCCTCGGCTTCTTCCTTCCTCCCTTCCTAATATAGCGCTCCCTCCCCGAGAAAGCCACGTGGATGGGAGAGGGAGGCAGACAGACGTCGAGAGAGCGAGCGCGCAAAAACGCACAGGCGAGGGGCGCAGCGCAGGCTCCTCCTCGCTCGCAGGCAGGCAGGGACCGAGAGAGAAGGACAGCGGGAGGGCGTGTGTGTGTCGGTGCTTTTAAAACATCGACCGAGCAGAGCCCTCGGCTGATCTGGCAGGAGAGAGAGAATGTGGAACGAGTTAAAGGGGGCTTTGCGCCAGGCAGAAATAAATACGGCCCATGTGGGACTCAGCAGGTTTCTGGCACGTGTGAGAGGGGAGGGTTCCCGTGCCCGGTTTAATTTATTCCTCGGCCATGTGTGGAGAGCGAAGGGTGGAGTTACAAGTTGCTCTCTCCCTCTCCCCCCCCTCCCCGGCCTTCTAAAACTAGCAGCTGGATGATAATCCAGCCCTCAAGAGAGCGAGAGTCCAGCTTGCCAAAATTCCCGTCTGGCAGCGCCGTTGCAACAGCCGTCTTGTTTCCAAAGCAGCCCCGGAGAAGCCCCCTGGTCGGTTTTCGCAAAGGCTTCTCCCTCCTCCTTCGCCTCGGGCGATTTAGTAGTCGGGTGCCAGATCCCCCTGGAATCCCGCTCCTTGGCGGAGTCTCAATACGGAGTTGGGAGCAAGAGGATTCCTCGGGAAAGTGGTGGCAATGCCCAATTAAACTGATAAGAGCGTCGCCGCTGCGCGTTGCAGTGCCGATGTGCCGGCGTTAGGTGCTGTGCGGGAGAGAAGAGTTTTGAGAACTGAAGAAAGATACAGAGAGAAAGAAGGTGGAGTTGGAATATTGTAGGCAGGAGGCTGGGGAAGGCTAGAGCTTAGCAATGAGATGGGCATGAGAGGTAATGGAGACCGTGCGAGAGCGACGGCTCAGAGCAGAGGACTGGGGGGGGGGGGGGCAGATACAAATTAATACAAATCTGAGGTTGTGACCTCCCTAACAAAAATCCTGGCTACGGCTATGACACAGGATGTGGGTACGTGGAATATAGCAAGATGGATTTTCATATATAAATAGTTGCACTCATTTTATTTAATTCCATTCATGAATCACTTGCTATGAAACATCACCAAACGATCAACATTAACAATATATATCTCTAAACAATAGAGAAACCACACCTGTTTCTCTAATCCTCCATCTACCTTCCCTGTATTTGATGGACAGGCCGCTGAATCACTTCCCTGGTTTGTCAAAAGTCTGCTGCTATGTTTTTAGTTGCTTGAGATTTTATGGTTCCAATATACAGTGGTACCTCTGGTTACGTACTTAATTCGTTCCGGAGGTCCGTTCTTAACCTGAAGCACCACTTTAGCTAATGGGCCCTCCTGCTGCTGCCGTGCCGCCATTGCACGATTTCTGTTCTCATTCTGAAGCAAAGTTCTTAACCCGAGGTATTATTTCTGGGTTAGCGGAGTCGTGTATGTAACCTGAAGCGTATGTAACCCGAGGTACCACTGTATGGTGTGTGGTAGTATTTGCTATCTCTTTGTAAATGGCTTAAGAGACTGGGCCTGTCTTAAGCTACATCTAAATAGGTGTGAAGACAAATATGAAACTGTCTCCTATGTCACTTACAAAAAACCATTTCAAATCCAATGCACGTACACCTGGGGCATGGAAAAGGCAGAGAGGTGGCTCAGCCAAGGACACAAGGTTTGGGTAGGTGGAATATAACAAGATGGATTTGCACAGGAATGTTTGTATTTATTTTGTTTCATTCCATTCATGGAGCACTTGCTATGGAGCATCTCCAAGCAATTGACAGTAGCATTGGTGCATATGTATATAGCTAATATATAAAACTGTCGTATAAAAGCAGTTCAAATCCAATGCATGTGGAATGTGAAAATGAAAGAGGGATGGGGTCAAAAAGAGCAAAAGGAAGTGTGAGAAAGATTGAAAGTGCATGTGAGAGAGAAAGAGGGGAGAAGGAAAGGGGAGTTTGAGAGTGGCAGGCAAAGGCAGAGCAGAGATAGAGAACTGATGGACAGCAAGACTACTGTCATCATTCAATGCTGCTACCTGTGTGGGCAAATGGGAATACACTGTACCTGTTTGGAAATAAAAAGCATTCACCTACATGTGCAACTTTCCCCCCAAGGAGCTGAAGATTGCCTCGCCCTGTCCTTTGCTAGCCAACATTCCAGCCTGTCACGGAGCTCTTAAAGGCACAGGGGCCCTGGTGGTAGAGGACAGGTGGCTGCCATGGACGTTAAAACTCACAAAAACTGGAGGCTTAAAGGGGAGAGGAAGTATGTGAGTACCTGCCTCTCTCTGTCTGTCTCCGTCCATAGACATCAAAACAGGATAGGGGATTTGTCTGGTGAAGAGAAGCAATTCCCCCTCTCTCCTCCCTATTACATAGATCATAAAAGAGTATATTGCCATGAATAAACCAGCTTGTCTATTATTTATTGATTACCCAAAGGCTTTTCACAGTGTCGGCAGGTGTAAAAATCTCTTGTCGTGTTTTAATGGAGATGGCCTTTCTGCTCTGTCTTATTTGATTCACAGCTCTGATTGAAAAAGCCAGAGGGGTATTCCTTCACCCCCCACCACTCAACTCTGTCCATCCCTCTCCATCCTTCCTAGCTCCCCAATCCTTCCTATTATTATTAGTATGTGTGTTCTATCCATTCTGAAGGAAATCAGCCCTGAGTGCTCACTGGAAGGACAGATCGTGAAGTTGAGGCTCCAATACTTTGGCCACCTCATGAGAAGAGAAGACCCCCTGGAAAAGACCCTGATGTTGGGAAAGATGGAGGACACAAGGAGAAGGGGACGACAGAGGATGAGATGGTTGGACAGTGTTCTCGAAGCTACCAGCATGAGTTTGACCAATCTGCGGGAGGCAGTGGAAGACAGGAGTGCCTGGCGTGCTCTGGTCCATGGGGTCACAAAGAGTCGGACATGACTAAATGACTAAACAACAACAATGTGTGTTCTACCCTACATGTGTGGAATTCAGCTTTTTCTGGTTGTAAGGAGCTTTGAGTTGTCCCAAACAAGATAAAGCAAATAACAATTTCAATAATAATGATAATGCCCTCACTTGCACAATAACCTTGTGAGGTAGGTCAGGTTGGGAGACAGGGACTGATCCAAGGTCAACCCAACGAACGTCCTTCTCTAGTTCCCTCCATGCTGTTTGTTTAAGTCTCTGCAAACCATTCTAATAGAGCCTCTTCTCTGAGTAGACCTTGATTTGGAAAGAACCTGGGTGAAAATCTAAACTACAGCTTTCCAGATGTACTACGACTCCCATGAATCCAGTTGGGGCGTTGAAGAGCGAGATATAATTTTTAGATGGAAATAAAAATAAATAGTTGCCTATTTCATCCTCTTGCTCCCATAAGCTCATCCACTTTTAAAGAAAATATTTCAAAGGTGACTTCCAAAAGACCAGAGATTCCTTCCATGTAACAAATGACCCCCCTCATTTCTCCCACTTTGTCTTACCTCTGTCCCTAGTGGAATGATTAATTATAGGTTTGAGAAGTCAGCCTGGATGATACCTGTGGATGGCTTCCAAACCTGTGATCCTGTGACTGTGAGGTTAGAATCTACAAGAGGAAACACTGGTCAGTCTAGCTCCTTTGTTAAGTACCACCATTTACATGCCCAAAGAGATGAACAGTGGGCCTTTTCCCACCTCAGCTGGCTGGATGCCATGTCATCCTACATGGAAAAACGGTGTCAAGGAGCTGTCAGGCATGCACAGGTCATTCACAGGCTATCCTGGAAGGGCCTCCTTCTTCTAACCCTTCTTGATCACTCAGACCTCCTGCTCCAAGCAGCTCCCAGCTCATCCCTTCTTCAGACAGCTCTCCAGTGTCCCAGCACCACGATCCGGGGTCTAACTCGTCTTCTGTGTCATCCCTCGGGGACTCTAGGGCAGGCAGCACCCCTGCTCTTCCTCATTCAGCCAGTCCTCAACAACAGTAGGTCCAGGATGGCCTTGCATGTGAGGATATGGGTGAATTTGGGCTGATGCTGGAAGCTGGAGACACAACGCATGGTCTTGCTCTCTGCTGGAACCAAAACTGTGACTCAGGGGCTTCTCTGGGAACCTAATTGGAAAGCAAGCTCTGTTGGGGTGTTAATGCTGTGAACCCCTCTATCCTATGCTCAAACGGTATATATGTGTGCAAATAAAAAACACATACCCTAAAGACCTTTATTCCAAAGAAACCAAACCTTGTGTGCTGGGCCCAGGGGTAACCCAAGTAGCGCAGTCCAGGTCCTGTCCTAAATCCAAGGGTTCCGCGAGGAGTCAGTCCAACAGGGCCAAGGCAGGAAACCAGACAAGGTCAGGCAGGATCTGGCATACAGCAATGTTGCTCCCGCAACCTGGGGCGGGGTCCAACAGCCTTTTATCTTTGCCGGGGTAACAGTCGGTCCTGATCCCCCAGTGACTCACCTCCCTGTCTCACCCAAAGGCGAGTACTCAAGTCTCTCCTTCTCTCAGACCTTAGTCTCTGCAGCTCTGGTGGGTTACTAGACCCAGAGGCCACCTCAGCCTCCCCTGACCCAACCGGTAGTGGAGCAGCTGTAAGTGATGGCCCAGCTGAAGGCAACAAGGTAATCCCCGCATCTGGAGCCAGGGCAGACTCAGGCCCCTGACTCGGCCCAGCTGGTCTTGTTGCAGGGGAACCTGTGCAGACTGGGGCTCTTCAGAATCAGGCCCCAGACTCGGTTCAGATGCCGCCTGAGGCAAAGGATCCGGTGTGGACTGAGTCTCCTCCGGTTCCGGGTCCGAGCCCGAGCCCCAGGCCATCACACCCTGGGTAAGCATTAGCACCCCTGGATTTGCTCAGAGATTTGGGGTGCATGCAGCAAATAAAGCAAAAAAAGCAGGCACATGATTTCGCTCAGATAAGCGATACAGGGAAGAGAGAAAAGAACATGTTGTCGTGTGTACTTTTTGTGTGATACATACGCGTTGGCTGCCTTCTTTCTCTACAGGAGCAGTCAGTCATCAGACCGCCCTACCCTGTTCTCTTTGGTGAGCTGTTCCAAGATAAGACGCTCTGATGACCTGGATTTTTCCGCTCCCGTGACACGTCTTCCGAGGAACCTGGATTGGCAGGAGGCAAGCTGATCACCCTGGGAAAGGTCAGACCCCTCTGTGAATGGGACCAGCGAACGTCCAATCTGAATTGTCACCACACCCTTTCAGAAATAAGGACTTGGGTGTCTCTCAGGAAAAAGCACCAGGCAATTAAAAA
Organism: Podarcis gaigeae; assembly: GCF_964106915.1. Classification (NCBI taxonomy): domain Eukaryota; kingdom Metazoa; phylum Chordata; class Lepidosauria; order Squamata; family Lacertidae; genus Podarcis; species Podarcis gaigeae. The sequence continues at coordinate 10,282,276 of NC_139683.1, read as the reverse complement.
CAAACACACATACACGCATTCACCATAATTTTATTTTACAGTTAAAATGCAAATTCATATCCGTTGCAGCTTAATTCAAAGTAGGCACCAAATTAAAATATAACAGGATGAAATAGTCTATATCACACGAGCACAGGGAACTATAGAATTCTTGGCAAACATGCCTAGCTGTTCCCTCTGCATGTGCTTTGTGGTGCAATTCCATAGCTGCTTGCACAGAAGTAAGTCCCATTTTGCTCCTCAGTTGATTTAATGTGTATTGGGCCTCAGCTTTAGCATCACTGCCTTAGATCGTAAGGTCAGTTAAAGTACAGCAAGTCTACCCAGAAGTAAGTCCTGTTCCTAATGGGCCAAAATATGGGCTGAAGGTACCTGTGGCCACCATCTTGTTGAAGCTAAGCAGGTCTGGATCTCCTGGGCACCTTGGGGTGTCTGGTGGAAGAAAGCAGAGGGTGGAGTATAAATGTATGGAAATGAATGAATAAAAATAAAATGCGTTAAATGAGGTTTACAGAGAACAGTACAGGGTCACACCCAAATCATCCATTTAAAGCCCACTTCTACCACTTGAGCAGTTGGGGCCTTCCAAACTAAATTTTGGGAACTGTTGTTGTTGTTGTTGTTGCTGCTGCTGCTGTCATTTGTTAGTTCAGTGGCCCCTTTGGGGCTTCATGGGTTTATTCTTTCGTTCTCCTTTTGATAACACAATTCAAAGGAGAGATGGGCAGTGCGAATCCATCCATGCAGCCATCAGCTCAGAACGGGTTAAAAACCAAATGTAACAAATATCATTACAAAAACAAACCATCTGCCCCCATGAACCTCTGAGCTTAGCGCTTCATTTTGGTTTTCTTTTGTTGTTGTTGTTTTGTTTTAAATTACATTAGTGTACCCGGGCTGCTCTGCAACAGCGAGCCATTTTGCATTTTGTTTAATATTTAAAATGTGAAGGTGCGTCACAGGCCTCATTCCCTCATTTTTTTTATTTTATATTTTGCTTAATAATCTCATTTTATAGCCATTCCCGAAACTAAGCCATCCTTGCTAAGAATCCAACGTTTTCAAAAAGCTCCACAAGACTGGAATTAGAAATGAATAATTTACATCTGTTCGCTCATGTAGAATTTCTTAAAACATGTTTTGCCACTCATACGACAACCTCCATATTGCCCGCCCCCCCCCCCAACCGACTGGGGTCTTGTCATATGATACCTGTGAGAAAGGCTGAAGATTGGAAACATATTTCTGCTTCTGGAGCCTGCGAGGTCTCTGGAGCTCTGAGGGGGGTTTATGAGACACGAGCCCCCCTCTCCAATTCTCATGCGTGAGCAGCCAGCTCAGGGAACTGTGTGGACATTTGGAGACAAAGCTTTCAAGGTCTATTGTTCCACGTTCAGTTCCTGGCTTCTCTGGCTAGATAGGTAGCACCAGGGAACGGTATTTGACAGTTCTGCCTATGCAAAGGGAGTGCATCCTGTTTCACCGCCTGAGGCAAAAGGGAAAGATGCTGCCCCACGGCCTCCCTTGCCCAGGTTGCACGCAAAGAGATATGTTAAGATATCTTAAGGTCCATGAATAATCATAGTTTAGAGGTCCCGGGCCCTAAGGAAGTCAGATTATCCTCCACAAGTGCCAGGGCCTTCTCAGTGATGGCTCCAACCTGGTGGAATGCTCTGTCCCATGAGACCAGGGCCCTGCAAGATTTAACTTCCTTCCGCAGGGCTTTCAATTTGAACCTGTAAGACAGAGCTATTCCGCCTGGCTTTCAATTTGAACCTGGCCTGATCTTTTGTTCCCCTTCCTTCCACCCCCCTCCCCTTTTTGTGAAGATTACCCACTCTGGCATCTCACAGCTAATTCTCCCCTGATCTCCTTGCTGGCCCAAGTGGGACTAATTTAGCCAGCTAGCCCTGGTGATCATCTACAGTGGTACCTCGGGTTACATACGCTTCAGCTTACACACTCCACTAAACCAGAAATAGTACCTCGGGTTAAGAACTTTGCTTCAGGATGAGAACAGAAATCATGCTCCAGCAGCGCAGCAGCAGCAGCAGCAGGCCCCATTAGCTAAAGTGGTGCTTCAGGTTAAGAACAGTTTCAGGTTAAGAACAGACCTCTGGAACGAATTAAGTACTTAACCCAAGATACCACTGTAGTGTTTATTGGATGGATTTCCCCCCAAATTGATTTTTATTCTTGATTTTATTTTATTTACGCTTTGTGCCGTATTTTATGCTGGCTTTTTTTGTAACATCAATTAAATTTGTTTTAAATTTGTTGTTAACTGCCCTAAGCCCGGTTTCCTGAACCAGGAAGGGTGGGGTATAAAAATAAAATAAAATTATTTATTATTATTATATTGGGAGATCTCATGGAACTGTAGAGTTGGAAGGGATCATGAGGAATGTCTAATCCAGGGGTCAGCAACCTTTTTCAGCTGTGGGCCGGTCCACCATCCCTCAGACCATGTGGTGGGCCGGACTATATTTTGGAAAAATAATATGAATGAATTCCTGTGCTCCACAAATAAACCAGAGATGCATTTTAAATAAAAGGACACATTCTACTCATGTAAAAACACACTGATTCCTGGACGATTCGCGGGCCGGATTTAGAAGGTGATTGGGCTGCATCTGGCCCCTGGGCCTTAGGTTGCCTACCCCTGGTCTTGTGCAACCTCCCATAACCTCCAGCTGCCTCATCCCAGACGGGCCCTGTACCTATGGCCACACACTCAATGTCCATTTAAAGCTCTGTGATGCCACAATAAGCAGTCATGGCTTCCCCCAAGGAATTCTAGGCATAGCTGTCAACTGTCCCTTATTTGGGGGGAAGTCCCTTATCCCAGCACCGTGCCCCGCTGCTGTCCCTTATTGATGATGTCCCTTAAATTTCCCAGGTTTCAAAGGAAGCAGCTGCTCTTCCTCCCTCCCTGCCGGCCAGGGAGGAGGGAGGCTCCAACTGTGTTGCTTGGCTGCGTTGCTCACCCAATAAGGAGTCTAAGAAGGACTGGGGGGTGGAGCTTGCATTCCTTGTTCCGATCAAATTGGCTGCGTTGCCTGGGGACTCGCCTTTGCTCAGTGCTTCCCAGCAGAGAGGTGACAGAGGTTTTCCTTGCTGCATCCCCTTTGCCGGGTTGCTGTGCTGTGGGAACCACCACTTGAGGCTTCGTTTGGCTGCTGGCTGGGCTTTCTGCCTTTGGCTCAGAGGGGCTCAGAAGTTGAACATACCTGTGCCCAGAAAATCCTTTATTTTGGCTGCTGATCCCTTATTTTCGAGGCTGCTGGCCCCTTATTTTCAAATCTGTAAGTTGACAGCTATGATTCTAGGAGCTGTAGTTTGTTCAGGGCACTGAGAGTCGTCAGATGGTCCTTGTTCCCCTTCAGAGCTGCAATTCCCAGAGTAGTTTAAGAATCAATTCATCTGTAAGCCAGCTGCTTAAAGTTGGGTGTTCTAGTCCCATGACTAACCTAGCCATGTTTGCTCAGAAAAGGAGTAAATTTGACTGAATTCAATGGGGCTTGCTTCCAGATAAGTGAGGTTAGGATTGTAGATGACACATACATCTAAAGTGCATATAACGAGCATTCAAAGCATGTGGTTTTCCTCAAAGAATCCTGGAAGCAGTCGTTTACTCCTCACAGAGCTACTACATTTCCCAGCACACATGGTTACCATGGTTCTTGGCTAGAAGACATGCTTAGATGTATCACATGGATGGGACCTAAGACCCCCTCCTGTAGGCTTCAGGGAGTAGCCAGCCTGGTGCCTTAAAGACATCGTTGACTGTAATTCCCATTAGCCCCAGCCAGCATGTCCAGCCGTCAGGGATGATGGGAGTTGTAGCTCAAGAAATATCTGGAGGGAACCACATTGAGTAGCCCAAAGATGTCTGCCTGTGTCCTAGAGATGGCAGCCGTGATTGCTCTCAAATATTAAAGAAGAGGCCCAGTGATGGTTGGAGGGGTGGCAGTGTTCAGGGGACAGGTCATTAACAAGAAGACAGCGCTTCTTCAAGAGGAGGGGATCAAGGACGCAGATGGAGCCGAGCAAACAGAATGAGGTGAAGATCAAAGGAGGCGACCGTTGAGCGAGAGACGGAGGGATCAGAAGGAAACATCAAGGTGAAGATTGAAGTCCCCAAGGATAAAGGCAGAAGACGGAAAGGAATGGAGACAGAGCAGAGAGACAACAGACTGCATAGGAGAGCTTCATTAACTACGAACCCCTGTTTATCAATTACTCAGATTAGGGAGGAACTACAAAATGTGGGGGACGCGGGTGGCGCTGTGGGTTAAACCACAGAGCCTAGGACTTGCCGATCAGAAGGTTGGTGGTTCGAATCCCCGCAACGGGGTGAGCTCCTGTTGCTCGGTCCCTGCTCCTGCCAAACTAGCAGTTTGAAATCACATCCAAAGTGCAAGTAGATAAATAGGTACCGCTGCGGCGGGAAGGTAAACGATGTTTCCATGCGCTGCTCTGGTTCGCCAGAAGTGGCTTAGTCATGTTGGCCACATGACCCAGAAGCTGTACACCGGCTCCCTTGTCCAATAAAGTGAGATGAGCGCTGCAACCCCAGAGTCGGCCACAACTGGACCTAAGGTCAGGGGTCACTTTACCTTTACAAAATGTGGGGTTCGCGCTACAAAAGGACTACAAAACATTGGCACCATTTTGAAGTGAATTGGACAATGTTGGATTACTGGGTGTCAACTACGAACCTCAGTTTGATGTACTGATTACTCAGATTGGGGAACCCAACAAAATGTGAGGTTCGTGCTACAAAATGAACACAAAACTCTGGCACCACTGTGGAGGTTAGCCAAAATTTCTGGGTTGGTATTGGAGGATGAGGTGTGGGTTGCGAGCTGAGATTAGATAGCACATGTGTGGAGGGGAAGGTGTACACTTCAGAGGAAAAGCGGGCAGGGGAAGGCTTTGGTCTCCATTGGTGTAGTTTGGAGCCCTCACCTATAAAAAGACCTAATGTTCGAGAAAGTTAAAAGGGGCTCCTAGACTGGATGTCTTCCTTCCAGAAACCCAAAGGGAGAGGCTCCAAGAGAAAAGATAGGCCTTTATTGAAATTCAAATGCACATAGGGACAGCGTCAAAAGTAAGGAGGAGGCTGCAAAGAACCACATCCAAAGCAATGTTTCTGCTACACTTCCAGACTGCACATGGGATTTCTATTCACCAGTCAAAGGGTTACAGCAGTCTTAACAATTGCAACCCAGTGCCAGCATCCTGAACCAATCACAACTATCTAGCTCTTCAGATCTGCCCTCGCCATAATATCCTGTGATTACATATAACCATTTATCAGTGTCTTTATTAGGACTTTGACTAATTTTCCTATTCATTAAATGCCTCCCAATATCCTCTTTCGTCTGTCTACAAAACAATTCAAGATTAATCGCAATTGCCGCGCTTAGCCGATTCTCTATTCAGGCATACAATGGCCACTGTAGATTCTAGCAGGTTATTCTTTCCAGTGTTCTGGAACGAACACTTGTTACGTACAGAACCTAAAAGCAGTCGGTTCTATACTGCAAAAGGTAGGCACAGGCCTCTTTGGTTTAGTTAGGCCATAGGTTCAAAAGAAAACAGAAACATCAAAATGTTTATGAAATTATTGTTTTCTCCATCATTAGCGAGTGATTCGTGAGTCCCTCAAATGCTGCAGCTCAGCATGGGGAACCTCTGGCCTGAGGGTTCAGTGTAGTCCTCCAGGTCTCTCTCAGTCTCTCCCCCCCAGGTGCACCCCTAGTTTCCAGGCTCTACCCCTTTACAAAGGCCCATCACCAGTCCAGCTTCACAAACTCCTTGAGTGTGGCTTTCTTGGCTGGAACGTCTCCTTGAACTCTGAGAACCAGTGTGGTGTAGTGGTTAAGAGCAGTGGACTCGTAATCTGGTGAACCGGGTTCGCTTCCCCGCTCCTTCACATGCAGCTGCTGGGTGACCTTGGGCCAGTCACACTTCTCTGAAGTCTCTCAGCCCCACTCACCTCACAGAGTGTTTGTTGTGGGGGAGGAAGGGAAAGGAGATTGTTAGCCGCTTTGAGACTCCTTAAGGGGAGTGAAAGGCAGGATATCAAGTCCAAACTCCTCTTCTTCTGATCACGTTCTGGATCAGGGGTCAGCAAGGTTTACCTCACCTGGGCCGGTTCACTCCAGCGGATATCCCTCCGTGGGCCAGATTGCACATGTGATTTCTGGCATCTGCATCAGCGCAGGTGCAATTTCCGGCATCTGTGCATGCGCAGACGCGATTTCTGGCGTGGCGGAAGCAAATCCCCGTGCCGTGCTGTGCCAGTTTAGCGCTGCAAGCAGGGTCTCGCTGAGCGGGTGGCTCGGTTTGGGAGCAGCTCATGGGCCGGTTAAATGACCCCTGCGGACCGCTTGTGGCCCATGGGCCTTAGGTTGCCTACCCCTGCTCTGGATGGAGAACTGGGAGGAATATGCAAGCATGCATAGAAACATGGCTACTCCTCAGTGCTCAAATGTGCACCTGTTGCTCTCCTCGTTTTTGCCTTGGCCTCACCCACCCAGTGCTTTGTTTCCTGGGGGTACTCTAGGGTACACAGTACCAGCAAGGGCCTCTTCCCCATTAAAAGTGTGGCACTTTTTGTAACAACTTCATGGTGCATGCCGGGATCTTTTTATTCTTTAAAAAAAAAAGTACTGACCTCACCCACCACTGGCATATGACCTCTGCAAGGTTTCTCAGAAGGGAATGCGCCCCTTGATCTGAAAGTCACATGGACATCTGGTGTCAAAATGAAAAACCAGGCATAGGCAAACTCGGCCCTCCAGGTGTTTTGGGACTACAACTTCCATCACCCTTAGCTAACAGGACCCGTGGTAAGGGATGATGAGAGTTGTAGTCCCCAAACATCTGGAGGGCCGAGTTTGCCAATGCCTGAGGAAAACCATCATCTGGCAGGACAACAGATTAGGGTGGCATTTACTTTAACTATTATTATTATTATTATTATTATTATTATTATTATTATTAAATTGCCCAATACCCGCAGGTCTCAGGGCTGTACACAGGATAAAATCACGATATAAACACACAAAATACGTAATCAATAAAAAAATGCAAACAAGCCAACACCCCCCCCATTTTATAAGGGCATTGGATGTCAATTAACCAAAGGCCTGGTTAAAGAGGAATGTTTTTGCCTGGCCCCTAAAGGTGTATAATGAAGGCGCCAGGCGAACTTCCTTGCGGAGAGCATTCCACAGACAGGGAGCCACTGCAGAGAAGGTCCTGTTCTCCTGTGGCTGCTCTCTGAACCTCTCGTGGCGGAGGCAAACGAAGGAGGGCCTCAGAAAATGATCTGAGGGTCTGAGTTGGTTCATTTGGAAAGAGGCGGTCCTAGAGGTATTGTGGGCCTGAGCCGTTTAAGGCTTTATAGGTCAAAACCCCCAGTTTGAATTGGGCCTGGAAACTAATTGGTAGCCAGTGTAGTCGGACCAGGATCAGTGTAATATGCTCAAACTGTCCTGCCCCGGTGATCAGCCTGGCTGCTTGAGACGCCCGCGTTGCAAACCCTCAAAACCTGTCATTGGTCGGAGCACGCAAATGGCTCAATTTCACTGGAAAATGGAAGCGTCCATGGAATTGTGTTGGCACTATGATGTCTTGGTAGCTAAGAGATTGTGCTGTGCTGCGGGCAATGTTTAAAACCTCTCCAAAGCCAACCCACTAAGCTGTTCTCCCTCAGCCTCCAGATACCACTCTATCTGCGATAGGTGATCAATAATAAAACTGACCTCAGGGATGTCCTTATCATGAGACAGCTGCCTCGGGCAAAAAGAAATGGGGCATTGTTAAAAAGTGGCAGTTGTCAGCTTTTTTAATGTGCTTTATATATCTGTGATAATCATTTGGAATTTTTATTTTTGGCCTCAGGTACGGGACGCAGGTGGCGCTGTGGGTTAAAGCCTCAGCGCCTAGGGCTTGCTGATCGAAAGGTCGGCGGTTTGAATCCCTGCGGCGGGGTGCGCTCCCGTCGTTCGGTCCCAGCGCCTGCCAACCTAGCAGTTCGAAAGCACCCCTGGGTGCAAGTAGATAAATAGGGACCGCTTACTAGCGGGAAGGTAAACGGCGTTTCCGTGTGCAGCTCTGGCTCGCCAGATGCAGCTTTGTCACGCTGGCCACGTGACCCGGAAGTGTCTCCGGACAGCGCTGGCCCCCAACCTCTTGAGTGAGATGGGCGCACCAACCCCAGAGTCTGGCAAGACTGGCCCGTACAGGCAGGGGTACCTTTACCTTTACCAAAATGTGCTGAGCTGGACTTAGCTAGGCCACAGCACACGGCCATTTTAAGGACAGCGGTTTCATCCAGACATAAGACAAGCCTGCTGAATTAGGTCAATGGCCCATCTTGTGCAGCATCCTGCCCTCAATGCAGCCAACCAGATGACTCGCCTCTGACAGCAGAGGTAGAGACTAGCTGCTGCAGCTAGTAGCTTTTGGCAAGGGTGGCGGCAAAGAGATTTTCGTGCACACAGAAGGGGAGAATTGCATGGTGAGGTTCAAAGACAGGAGTTGCAAAGATCTGGAGGGCACCAGGCTGAGGAAGGCTTCTCTAACCACTACTCCACATTGCCAGTTGTGATAAAATCCCACTGAAAACAAACAAAAAATGGCAGTGTTTGAGATCATTCTGGAAAGAGTATTTAAGAGGCAATTTAAGTTAAGAGGCTGCGACTGATTTCAAGGTGGGCTTTGTAGCTGAGTGGGAATTTGAGCCCTGGTCTCCCAGGTCTTAGTCCCTCACTCTAACCACTATGTCATGCTGCCTTCCTAGAGTTCCTCTGCTATGGAGCAGCTATATAAAGTAAGTAGATAAAATAAATATGGGGAAGGCAAAACTCCACTTAGAGAAGGATTTTGAATATTTTCCTTGAAACCTGAATTTGTTTTATTACGGATTGTTTCATTTGATGCTTTGATGTGTTGCAAACCTATTTGAGATTTTCCCCCCCTATTTCTTTAAAATATAAAGCAGAATAAAATGAATAATGCTGTATTGTTTTTAACACTCAACCGGGAGCAGCCCAGAGTGGCTGGGGAAACTGAGCCAGATGGGTGGGGTATAAATAATAAATTATTATTATTATTATTATTAGTAGTAGTAGTAGTAGTAGTAGTATTGCAGTGGTACCTTGGGTTAAGTACTTAATTCGTTCTGGAGGTCCGTTCTTAACCTGAAACTGTCCTTAACCTGAAGCACCACTTTAGCTAATGGGGCCTCCTGCTGCTGCCATGCCGCCAGAGCATGATTTCTGTTCTCATCCTAAAGCAAAGTTCTTTACCCGAGGTAATATTTCTGGGTTAGCGGAGCCTGTAACTTGAAGTGTCTGTAACCTGAAGCGTATGTAACCTGAGGTACCACTGTATTATAATGCTAACAACAACAAAACATTATCTGAGATAGACAGGCAAGGACTTTCTGCTTCTCAATATCGCAGCACCATTGGATCTGCAATATTGGATCTTTTCGCTAGTAGGGAATATTTGGAATCAGACATCCCCCCCCCCCAAATAAAAATAAATAAATTAAGCACTCCATGTCATCCATCAGGATTTAACGACACCCTTAGCTCAAAAAGGCTGTAGTCCCGAAGCCCCTTGCGAGCACTCAGATCCCCTTGGCCTGACTTTAACAGGCTTTCCATTTGCCTTCAGACCCGCAGCTTCTATTATGCTCTCAGCGAAGCTGCAGGCGGTTCTCACCAGGAAGTTCACTGGAGTGATGCTGAGTTGCATTTAATGGTTGGATCTTGGAGCGGAGGGATGCTGGGCGGATGATTTAAGAGCCGCCTGGCAAGAAGCCATGGCTCATAGAGGTTATGTCCAGCAAATTAACAAGGCGCTGCCCCCTCCGCACTGAATTCACCCTTTTCCTCGGGAGATGTTCATTAAGCGAGGGGGGAGGGGAGCACGCAGCGGTGACCCCCTCCATCATTCATTCTCGACCAGCCGTCATTTGTAGAGCTGAGGCAACGTATGGGAGAAATGCAAACTTCATCAGGATTCGAAGATCTTTACCAGACCAACTCCATGTTTCTGTGAAATGGAATCGCAGAATTGCTCCATGGCCCAGATCTGGTAGATTCGTAGATTTGTAGAATTGTAGGGTTGGAAGGGACCCTGAGGATCATCTAGTCCAACCCCCTGCAAGGCAGGAATATGCAGCTGTCCCATACAGGGATCGAACCTGCAACCTTGGTGTTATCAGCACCATGCACTAACCAGCTGAGCTATCCAGGCTGTGTATTGAAATTAAAGTTGGAGCTGTAAGGTCTGCACTCTAAATTCAAAGTTCCATCTCTGAATTTGAAAGGTGGAATCTGCGTGTGCATGTAAACATATATATACAATGGTACCTTGGGTTACAGACGCTTCAGGTTACAGACCCAGAAATAGTACCTCGGGTTAAGAACTTTGCTTCAGGATGAGAATAGAATTCGTGCGGCGGCAGCAGGAAGCCCCATTAGCTAAAGTGGTACCTCAGGGTAAGAACAGTTTCAGGTTAAGAACAGACCTCCAGAACGAATTAAGTTCTTAACCCGAGGTAACACTGTATGTGTATTTGTGTCTGTACAAATTTACGCACCCTGTGCTGTTGTTTAGTCATTTAGTTGTGTCTGGCTCTTCGTGACCCCATGGACCAGAGCACACCGGGCACTCCTGTCTTCCACTGCCTCCCGCAATTTGGCCAAACTCATGCTGCTAGCTTCGAGAACACTGTCCAACCATCTCGTCCTCTGTTGTCCCCTCCTTCTTGTGCCCTCCATCTTTCCCAACATCAGGGTCTTTTCCAGGGAGTCTTCAGCTTCAGGGACCACTGCCTTGTCATGGTGAAGGGGCTTGAATAACTCAGAGGAGCTATGAGCTATGCCATGCAGGGCCATCCAAGACAGACAGGTCATAGTGGAGAATTTTGACTAAACACCTGGAGCAGGAACAGGCAAGCCACTCCAGTATCCCTGCCAAGAAAACTCCATGGACAAAAACACAGCTCTAATCTTAGGGATGTTAAGAGTTTCTTTATAGCAGTTCTGCTTCCAGTGATAATCAGTGTCACACTATACATTTAAAGCCCCCAAACATTCATGGGAACTGTAGTTTCCCAAACACAGAGTTGCAGTTCACAGGCCTCTTAACAAACTATGGGTCCCAGAATTCCACAGCCTTTCTCAACCTGTGGGTCCCCAGATGTTGTTGAACTACAACTCCCATCACCCCTAGCTAGGAAGGCCAGACCTCAGGGATGATGGGAGTTGTAGTCCAACAACATCTGGGGACCCACAGGTTGAGAACCACTGCCTTAGAGGAAAGTCCTGTGATTTAAATGTGCATTGGATGGGCTTTAAATGTGGATCTTTAAAGCCCAATGCCATGGTATGCGGTTAGCACAAGCATATTGAAATCTTGTTTATCAGGTGCTGAGCATGGTGAGTGGGGAAAACTTTCCACATTCCTTCTGCTTACGAGGCACAGGCAAAAAGATGGTCATTCCAAGGCCTCGGGTAACAACTACACTGGGATCTCCATATGTCAACATCAAGAAAACTGTTCTCAGAATGACTTTGCTTGGTATCAGCGCAAGCCCACTCCATTCTCGGGAACTCACACAGGAACCGGGGTTGAGTGGTCAGGTGAGAAAATGCTTCATGGAAACACCGAAGCCTGCAGGTTATAGGCCAAGTACTTCTGCCAAAACAGAGAGTGGAAAAGGCTAGCATCTGACAATGATCAATAGCTGGGACCATTAGGAGCGAAGCGTCAACTTCCACAAACGCAGATGATGATGATGGAGAGAGAGAGAGAGAGAGAGAGAGAGAGAGAGGGAGAGAGAAATGTAAAAACAAAACTATATTGAGTCAGGACCATTACACAGCTCCATTTCCTGTCTTGGACAGTGTCCAGATCTGGTTGTTTTCAAATGCCTTGCCACAAGCTTTGCCAACTTGGTGCCCTTCAGGTTGGCAAAGGGCACATGAACCACACAGGGGACTCGTAAAGGGGCTGTTTTGTGCTGTGGAGTGACAGTCTCTGGATATTTAAAGTACAGTCGGTAGAGCGGATGTGTGAGTTCGTTGCCCTTGTCTCTGCCTGACACCGCCCCACTTTAGTAATGGTTCAGTTTACATCAGTGTGTATCTTGCCAGACAAATGCAGGACATTCCCCCCTTTTTTGTTCAGTGCTCCAATAAATGTATCTCACCACGGAGTCATTTTTGAGTCATTTTTCTTGAATTGAACTGGTAAGGTACCCCCTCTTTCCATGTACACAGCAGTGTGTGTGTGTGTGTGTGTGTGTGTGAGATAGCTGTCAACTTACAGATTTGAAAATAAGGGACCAGCAGCCTCGAAAATAAGAGATCAGCAGCCAAAATAAGGGATTTTCCAAGCACAGGTATGTTCGACTTTTGAGCCCCTCCAAGCTAAAGGCAGAAAGCCCAGCCACCAGCCAAACGAAGCCTCAAGCAATGGTTCCCACAGTGCAGCAACCCGGCAAAGGGGATGCAGCAAGGAAAACCTCCGTCACCTCTCTGCTGGGAAGCGCTGAGCAAAAGTGAGTCCTCAGGCAACACAGCCGATTTGATCGGCACAAGGCATGCAAGCTCCACCCCCCAGTCATTCTTAGACTCCTTATTGGGTGAGCAACGCAGCCAAGCAACACAGTTGGAGCCTCCCTCCTCCCTGGCCGGCAGGGAGGGAGGGAGAGGAGCTGCTTCTTTTGAAACCCGGGAAATTTAAGGGACATCATCAATAAGGAACAGCAGCGAGACACAGCGCTGGGATAAGGGACATTCCCACCAAATAAGGGATGGTTGACAGCTATGGTGTGTGTGTGTGTGATTGCATTCCTGAGGGGGGCTGGGTAGTTAAAGCTTTCATTGCCCAAATTACATCTGGGCATTTGCTTTAAGCCAAGCGCTAGCAACCAGAAGTTTTGGACTACAACTCCCATCAGCAATTCCGGCTGTGGCTTATGGGAATTGTAGTCCAGAACATCTTCTGGAAGGTGCTGGTTGCTGAAGGCTGTTCTAGAGAGGGGTGAGGAGCTTTTGAGCTTTTGGTTGCTGATCTACAACTCCCATCATCCCTGGCTGTCGGCCATGCTTGCTGGGGTTGATGGGAGTTGTAGTTCAGCAACAACAGAAAGGGCAGAGGTTCCATCACACTTGACATCAAGCAAGCTTGAGACCTTCCCTCGTCCAACACACAGAAGGCAGCATGGCTGGGTAATGCTGGAGTAGCCAAGTGAGGAAGCCCAATAGATATCAACCCTCCTTCCACAAGTGTAATTGCGTGAAGGCGAGCACCAAAGGAGGGTTGTGGCTTAATCACTAGCTGACGCTGAGCTTAGTTTCCTGCTGCTGTTCCATTTTTGCTGGACAGGTCTAATCAAGTCCTTGCAGAGCTTTCTGACTGGGGTGCCCGCTAGCTAACCCCTCTGTGAAACGCAGAGAGCCAAAGGGAGGAGTCATCCTGTCTCTGCAGCAGGCTTGAAAGTAAATGTTATGTACTGAGTTGAATAGGATTCAGAATGTAGCAGTCTGATTGGCCCTAGAACAATCGGGTTCAGAATGCAGCAGTCTGATTTGCCCTAGAACAATAGGATTCAGAATGCAGCAGTCTGATTGGTCCGCAAGAGCCACCCAATCCAACTCCAGGTGGAAGGGAATCCGCAACCTGATTGGCCTACAGGAGAATCCTGGAATTAGCCAACCACGTGGGGCCCATTGTGTAAATAATGTATATAAAGCAGACATTTCGGGGGAACTGGCATTCCTCACTACTATGAGCCGGCTCCCTTGGTCAATAAAGCGAGATGAGCGCCACAACCCCAGAGTCGTCCCCGACTGGACCTAATGGCCAGGGGTCCCTTTACCTTTACAATATGCATGTGTGCTTGGGCCCAGGGTCTTTTGCCTCACCATCCCCACTACTCACTCCCTGTTGCTACTCAGCTTCAAAAAAAGTGTCCCCAGATTCACTGAAAAAAATCTGGTAACCATAGGATAACTGCCAGATGCACTGACTCATTGCTCTCCAGGAGTGCTCAGGTCCTGCTTGCCCTTTTCCAACGGGCATCTGTGTGACCACTGTGGGAACAGGATGCTGGTCTAGATGGACCATTGCCTTGATCCAGCAAGCTCCTCTTATGTTCTAATACCAACATATTCCCTGTGGGAACTCACTGTTGAAACAGCAGGATTGGCCTGCTCTCTGCAGTTCAGATGGAAGGTGGGGGAGATACAATGTCTCCTTCCCCCACCCCTGCTGATTGTCAGTTTAATTAGGGCTTTAAAAACCCTAAGTAAACATTAACTGTGCACCTAGATTTTATCTTAGGACGGATCTGGGTCAGGTCAGCCCAAGATATTCTGTTCTCTGAGTCAGGAAAGCCCATAATCTCCTGTCCCTCACCCTGGCAGCAAAAATAATAAATCAAATGACTCACAATTTGCTGCCCTTTCCTGAGTCCCAAAGTCAGCACCCAGAGGCAGCGTCCAGCTGGTTTTGCCCAATCTCCAAGCACCAATCTTTGTGTGGCCAAAAGGGTCTGATCCGCTCTGGTCCAGGGGGTCACGAAGAGTCGGACACAACTAAACGACTAAACAATAACAATTGAAGACTGAGACTGTTGAGTACTGATCAACCTTACGAAGAAGAAGAGTTTGGATTCAATATCCCGCTTTATCAATAATATTTTTATTCATTTTCCACAAAAGAGAAAAAACAAAACAAAACAAAACATTTTTTATACAATCAATTCACATTTTATCACACATTCATCTCTTTTTTTGACTTCCCTCAGCTCCTCTGCCGATCTTTCGTTTGCATCAATATTATTAACGCATTTCTTAACTTAGTATTGCCTTTAGATATCTCCTTCCCTCCTCTTATTTTCTTTTTAACAATATTCCTCTGTTTTTCACAGAGTCTCTTGAAAACCAACAAACGTTATCTATTCATCACATATGCCTTTCAAATAATCTGTAAATCTTCCCCAGTCCTCGATGAACTTTTGGTCTCGTTGATACCAAATCTTCCCTGTTAGTTTGTCCAATTCTGCGTAATCAGTCAATTTCAGTCTCCATTCTTCCACCGTCGGTAAGTCTTCCTGTTTCCATTTTTGTATTCTCGCTGCTGTAACTGCGTATTGAAAAAGTTTACAATCTTTCTCAATTATCTCATATCCTACCAATCCCAATAAGAAGGCCTCCGGTTTCTTAATAAATGTATATTTCAACATCTTTTTCAATTCATTATATATCATTTCCCAGAAGTCTCTCACCTTTTTACACTCCCACCACATATGATAGAATGTCCCTTCTTTTTCTTTACATTTCCAACACTTATTACATGTTTTGTACATTTTAGCTAGTTTTACTGGCGTTATACACCATCTATATACCATTTTCATCACATTTTCCTTTAACGCAGTACATGCCGTAAATTTTAGTCTTTCATTCCATAATTTTGACCATTCATCGTATTGTATATTATAACCAAAATCTCTGGTCCAATGTATCATTACCGATTTAACTTCTTCATCTTTTGTATACCACTCCAGCAATATTTTATACATTTTAGACAAATTTTTATACTCATTATTCAATATCTCTAGTTGAAATTTTGATTCTTTTTCTCCATATCCATACCTTTTACAGTCTTTTTTAAACATTTCACAGACCTGATAGTAATGCAACCAATCATAGACAAATTCTTTTACTTCTTCATAGGTGTCAGGGAACTGCCATCGGAGTTAGAGGTGCTGGACAGGCTCCAGCAGAGTAGGAGAGACTCTGCAGCAGAAGCAGGAACCAGCAGGGGGAGTGCAGGAGTTACAGCGGAGGGGAGGCTCTCAGACGCTTCTAGTGAGAATAGTGAAGAGGTAACTAGACCCCCTTTAGGAATTCCCTCCCTTCGCCGGAAACTGTCACGCAGAGAGTCACGAAAGCGCATGTCCGTCAAACAGCTTTTATGTTGGCGTAAGTTCCGTAGACGCCCACTGTCAGATTCTACCAGCGACTGACGGAGTCATGCTTTTGGGGGCTCCGTTAGTGCCTGGGTTTGGATGACCGGCCAAACCCCAGAGGGATCAAGCTTTTACGCACAAGCAGCTCATTATCCCATCACAGCAATCTGACAGTCTCCGAAAGCTGTTTGTGCAAGCAGAGGGCATCATGAGTGAACCAGCAGGAACCGGGGCAGCTGGAGCTGGAGCAGATCCAAGCCTGGAAGAAAGGTACAGGGCGTTGGAGGTCCAGCTCGCACTGCAAACGGCGAGGCTGGAGGAGAGGAGGGCTCAAGATGCAGATAAGGGGAAAACCACCCCACTTGCCAGAAGGGTGCCTGGATTGGTGCAGAAATTTGGGGGGAATCCCAGGAACTATCAAGCCTTTAGAACAGAGATGCAATATGCTCTCAATCTACTGTTTGATGACTTCCCCGATGAGAACTCTAGAGTGGCGTACGTGATTGGCCATCTAGAGGGAGGGGCGAGGGACTGGGTTCGCCCCCTGATGGCAGCCAATAATGAAATCTTAAAGGACACAATGAAGTTTTTTCGCGCCATGGACTTGATGTTTTCCAGCGAGATTGAGCAGGGGATGGTGCGCAGGGAGTTGATGGCTTGTAAACAGGGGAGCCGATCTGTACGTGAGTACTGGACTGAGTTCACCATGCTGATTCATAGACTGGGGTGGAACCTTGCTAGTGAACCTATTCAAATGCTATTTGAAGGAGGTCTCTCTCCGGCAGTGAAAGATGAACTTTCCCGGGCGCCTAGGGCGGAGTCTATGGACCAGCTGACTAAATCAGCGCTGTCCATAGGAGCACGCCAGGAGGCTAGAGCTTTGGAAAAGCGGGAAGGAAAGGGGGAACGTTGGAAGGACTTCCGCATTCCAGAGATTCCGGAGCAGCCTTTCCCGCCAGCAGAGCCGATGGAACTTGGAGCAGCGCGCGCGCGCACAGTTTCAAACACCAGTGAAGGGCGGAAGAAGGAGGGAAAGAGCGGCAAGAGATGCTATCTCTGCCAACAGCCAGGTCACTTTGCCAGAGTCTGTCCGCAAAGGAAGGAATGGCAAGGGATGGCAGGAACTGTTGGGGGGAAGGAGGAGGATGAAATGAAGGAGCAAGTAAAAGCCAACGCCTGGTTGCCAACATCGGGGCACAGCAGCCAGGCCAGGGAGTAGTGAACGTGCCCACGCCGGAACCCCCAAGACCAGCACTTGTGATAGAGGTGTTGCTGGAACTGGCAAACGGACACCCACTAAAGATAAGAGCGCTATTGGACTCAGGTAGCTCATGTAATTTCATGAGTAAGGAGTTTGCAGCTGAGCACCAGATACAGACTATCCCATTAAGTAAGCCTTTGCAGGTTACCACGATTGATGGGAGGGAGCTGTTGGGAGGAGAAGTGAGCCAACAGACTGTACCAATGATAATGAGGGTGGCACGGCACACAGAACGGATAGCGTTTAACGTAGCCACCCTGGGAGGAGCCCCTATTATCTTGGGAATGAGCTGGCTGGCACTACATGATCCGCTAGTAGGCTGGCATCAGCGCGTGGTTTCCTTTGGATCAGCACATTGCCTAGAACACTGCAAGGAGGGAGAGGCCCAGGCAGGCAGCAGGGCCACTCTAGCAGGGGTGGAAGTGATGGACAAGGGGAAGGTGCCACCACAATACGCTGACTTGATTGACGTATTCAGCGAAAAGGAAGCGGATAAATTGCCCCCGCACAGACCCTTTGACTGTCAAATTACCTTACTCCCAGGAGCACAATTGCCAGTGGGGAAGCTGTATGCAATGTCAGACAGTGAGATGCAGGAGTTAAGGGAGTTCATTGACAAGAATCTCAAGAGAGGTTTCATCAGAGAGTCACGAGCGGTGGGGGGCAGTCCAGTGTTCTTTGTGGACAAAAAAAACACGGGCAAGCCCAGACTTGTGTGTGATTTCAGGTCCCTGAATGCAGTGTCAGAACCAGTGACTTTCCCTATGCCTAGAATTGATGACATTCTGACACAGGTGAGAAAAGGGAAGATTTTTACCAAGCTGGACCTTAGGGGGGCATATAACTTGATACGTGTGAGGAAGGGGGATGAGTGGAAGACCACTATGTTCACCCCCTTGGGGGCGTTTGAGTACCTCGTTATGCCTTTCGGATTACAAGGAGGCTCCGCCTGTTTTCAATCATTCATGAATCACGTCCTGGGGCCATTGCTCTACAAGAACTGCGTAGCGTTCTTAGATGACGTCCTGGTGTACTCAGAGAATGAGGAGCAGCATGTGCGAGATGTAAGAGAGGTACTGAGCAAACTGCGAGAAAACCGGCTGTGGGTGAAACTGGAGAAGTGTCAGTTTCATACTAGGGAGGTGGAATTCCTGGGGTACCGGTTGTCTGACAAGGGATTGGCCATGGATCCCAGCAAGGTTCAAGCGGTACTGGAATGGAAAACACCAAAGACCAAGAAGGACGTGCAAAGGTTCCTGGGGTTCGGAAACTTCTATAGGAAGTTCATCAAAAACTTTGCCCATTTGACCGCGCCCATCACAGATTGTCTTAGTAGCAAAAAGAAATTTGTTTGGACGGAAGAAGCGCAGCGGGCGTTCGAACGCCTAAAGCAGGCGTTTGCGTCGGAAGAACAGCTTCTGCACGTGGATCTACAACAACCAATGAGAGTGGAGACTGACGCGTCAGACCGAGCAGTGGGGGCCGTGCTTCTCCAGCCGGGAAAGGATACGTCGGAATGGAGACCGTGTGCATTCTTTTCGCGGAAATTGAACAAATCCGAGAGGAACTACACAGTGTACGACAGAGAACTGCTCGCCATTCATGAAGCATTCCGGAAATGGCGGCACTTGCTGATTGGGGCGCAACACAAGGTTCAAGTCCGAACTGACCACAAAAATCTGGAATATTGGAGAACAGCCCGTGTCCTGAACCAGAGACAAGTGCGATGGGCCCAGGAGTTCTCCAAATTCCACTTTGAGATTCGTTACGTGCCAGGTTCAGAGAACGTGAGAGCGGATGCCCTTTCCAGGAAACCTGAGTACTTAGAGGGGGAGGGAGCGCCTGAGGCAAGGCATGTAATCTCCGAAGACCGCTGGGTGTGTGGGGCGGCATTGGTGGGGCAAAGGGAACTGATGGAAGGTACGGAGAACGATGAATACGCCCAAGAGAAACTCAGAGAACTCAGGAGGACAGAGGAGAACACAGGGGGATTTGAAGAAAAGAACGGGGCGTTGTATTACAAAGGGGCACTGTACATACCAGATGGGGAACTGAGGGGCAGAGTACTCAAGCAGTTGCATGACAGCCCCACAGCGGGACATTTTGGACAGCACAAAACCATGTGGTTGGTTACCAGGGAGTTTTGGTGGCCCAAGGTGAGGGAGGACGTGCGGGAATATGTTAGGGGTTGCGACAGGTGTCAGCGAGCAAAAGGAGAGAGGGTGGCGCCAGCGGGGCTATTACAACCCTTACCCACGCCAGAAAGGCCTTGGGAGGCAGTATCCATAGATTTTATGACGGACCTGCCAAAATCCAAAGGCAAAACAGCTGTTATGGTGGTGGTAGATCTATTAACCAAAATGTGTCATTTTATAGCATGTTCACATGCGGTTACAGCGGAGGAGACCGCCAAGTTGTTTGTAGAGCATATTTTCAGGTTGCATGGCGCCCCCTTGAGGGTGGTCAGTGACAGAGGCAAACAATTTACTTCCAGGTTCTGGAGGAAACTTATGAGCTTACTGCAAGTAGAACTCAATTTCTCCACTGCCCGACACCCAGAAACTAATGGGCAAGCGGAAAGGGCAAACGGCATTTTGCAACAATACCTGAGGTGTTATGTAAAGGACAGAGAAAATGATTGGGTAGATAAGCTACCGCTGGCCGAATTTGCCTACAACAACGCGGAGAATGTGTCCACAGGGATGAGCCCTTTCCTGGCAAACTATGGGTGCCATCCCCGGGCATTCCCAGGAGAGGGGGGGGAGAGGTGGAGCGTGCCGGCAGCGGAACTTTTTTTTGAAGAGATGGAAGCGATCCACCGTCAGCTTCAACTTAACTTAGAGAGAGCCAAGGAAGAATATAAGAAGCAAGCAGACAGAAATAGGAGGGAAGGTGAAATCATAAGGGTGGGAGACCGAGTGTGGTTGTCCACCCAAGGACTACCGTTCAAGGGTGGGAGTAAGAAATTGAGACCCAAGAAATTGGGACCCTTTGAGGTCATACAGCAGGTCAACCCAGTAGCATTCAAACTCAGACTGCCCAGTCACATGAAATTACACCCAGTATTTCACAGGTCATTACTGTCGCCGTACCGAGAGGGACGTGAGTGGGGGGAGCGTGAGAGAGAGGCCACCCAAACGCTCGTGATAGAAGAGAGAGAGCGCGACATGAACGTGGCAGGAATCATTGATTCCAGGTGGAAGGGGAATCAGGTGGAATATCTGGTAGAATGGGAGGGGGAAGTAGAGTCGGAAAACACTTGGGTGCCAGCAGAGGTAGTGAATGACGAGATCTTAATAGAAACATTTCATCAGCGTTTCCCAAGAAAACCGCAACCCGTGGCACGATTTAGAAGGGAACACTTTGGGACCACCGATGAGGAGGGAGAGTTTGAAGGGTTCCCAGAGTCAGGGGTGGGTGAGGAAGCTGCCTCCGACGAAGAAGAAGAAGACGGGGAGAGAGACGGGACGCCGTGGCTAGAAGTGTTTGAATCCTCTGATGACGAGGATTGCTCTTTCAGGGGCTTTCCGCCCTCACCGCCAGTGGGAGAGGAGGCGGGAGGGGGTGAAGGGGGGCCTGGGGGGGAGGTGGATGTCAGGGAACTGCCATCGGAGTTAGAGGTGCTGGACAGGCTCCAGCAGAGTAGGAGAGACTCTGCAGCAGAAGCAGGAACCAGCAGGGGGAGTGCAGGAGTTACAGCGGAGGGGAGGCTCTCAGACGCTTCTAGTGAGAATAGTGAAGAGGTAACTAGACCCCCTTTAGGAATTCCCTCCCTTCGCCGGAAACTGTCACGCAGAGAGTCACGAAAGCGCATGTCCGTCAAACAGCTTTTATGTTGGCGTAAGTTCCGTAGACGCCCACTGTCAGATTCTACCAGCGACTGACGGAGTCATGCTTTTGGGGGCTCCGTTAGTGCCTGGGTTTGGATGACCGGCCAAACCCCAGCGGGATCAAGCTTTTACGCACAAGCAGCTCATTATCCCATCACAATAGGGTTTCATTTTCCATTTCCCCCCTTCTTTAACTGTCAATTCTCCATATGTTATCCACCTGCCCCTCATATTGATCTTTTTTACACTCATCACTTCTAAGGGTGAAATCCAGTGGGGGAGTTTAAATTCCAACAAATTTTTATACCTGTCCCATACATTTATTAACGACCTTCGGAAGATGTGGTTTTCAAACCCTTTATGAATTTTCTTCTTTTCATACCATATATAGGCGTGCCAACCAAATCTATTATCAAACCCTTCCAGATCCAACAATTCTCCATTTTCTAAATTAATCCACTCCTTTAACCAGCATAAGCAAGATGCTTCATAATATAGTTTCAAATCTGGCAGGGCGAAGCCACCTCTTTCCTTCGCATCTGTTAATAACTTAAACAATATCCCGCTTTATCACTACCCGAAGGAGTCTCAAAGCAGCTAACATTCTCCATTCCCTTCCTCCCCCACAACAAAGACTCTGTGAGGTGAGTGGGGCTGAGACACTTCAGAGAAGTGTGACTAGCCCAAGGTCACCCAGCAGCTGCATGTGGAGGAGCGGGGAATCAAACCCGGTTCACCAGATTACGAGTCCACCACTCTTAACCACTACACCACACTGGCTTTCTCTTGTTTTATGAGTGTTCTTGGTCACCACAAAACACTGTTTCAGGGTGGTGTGGAAATGGAAGACCACAAAGAAGCGGTGGATCGAATGGAGCTCTGTTAAGACAGTGTTCATGGAAGACAATCTTACTCGGCTACGAGTGATCACCAAAGAGGAAGACAGGGAAGTTTGATGTCAGGTGGGCAGCATTTTGTCATCATCATCATAATCTCAAGGGCTGCCACAGGGAAGATGGAGCAAGCTTGTTTTCTCCTGCTCTGTGGTGGGTAGGACTCGGACCAATGGCTTCAAGTTACAAGAAAGGAGCTTCCAACTAAACACCAGAATTAACTTTCTAAGAGCTGTTCAACAGCAGAACAGTCTCCCTTTGGAGTTTGTGAACTCTCCTTCCTTGGAGGTCTGGAAGCAGAGGTTGGTTGGGCATCTGTCCTGGAAGTTTTAGTTGAGATTCCTGCATTGCAGGGTGTTAGAATAGATGACTCTTGGGCTCCCAACTCTACAATTCTAGGTTTCAATTTTGTGGTTCTTTGATTCCATATCCAGGCAGACCAGAGGGATCATCAAAGCTCAAGGACGCATGGAGCTGAGGGTCATGCAAATAATAATAATAATAATAATAATAATAATAATAATAATAATAATAATATTTTATTTATATCCCACCCTCCCCAGCTGAAGCCGGGCTCAGAGCGGCTAACAACAATAAAAGTAACACAGCATTCTAAAATCAATTCATTTTAAATCAATTCAAAATCAAATTAAATTAATGGCAACCATTCAGCTAGAGTTCTGTGAGGATTACCACAAGGCTGTGCCTTGGCCAAAGGCCTGGTGGAACAGCTCTGTCTTGCAGGCCCTGTGGAAAGATGTCAAGTCCTGCAGGGCCCTAGTCTCTTGTGACAGAGTGTTCCTCCAGATCAGGGCCATGGCCAAAAAAGCCCTGGCTCTGGTTGAGGCCAGCCTAACCTGTCTGTGACCCGGGATCTCCAAGATGTCTTTGTTTGAAGACCGTAAGGTCCTCCATACCAGGAGAGGCAGTCCCATAGGTACGAGGATCCTAGGCCATATAGGGCTCTAAAGGTTAAAACAAGAACTCAAGGGCAGCCCCACGTAGAGTGAGTTAAGATAATCAAGTCTGGAGGTGACCATTGCGTGGATCACAGTGGCGAGGTCAGGGCGAGAGAGGTAAGGAGCCAACTGCTTAGCTTGGTGGAGATGAAAAAAGAGGGTGAAGAGGGAGGGGCATGGCATAGGGAGGGGAGAGTGGCCTGATAAGGGTCCTCCCCCCCCCCCCAAGATCTGAGGTTCCTCTCCCCTTGAGCTAAGGTACTGCCATTTGCAGGTTCTGTTCCTGTTGTCCAAGCTCCATGGGAGAAGCACGGTATCTGCTGAGCTCTTCATGCTTTGCATCACAAAGGAAATGTTGCTTAGCTCAAGTAGCTATTAGGTTTGCTCAGAGGAGGCCCCTGAATAAAAGGCACACAGGGCACCGGATTCGAGGCCCCTTGAAAAGCCATTTCGCGAAGAAGGCACTCTCCTTGGGTCATATGAAAATCAGCGGAGAAACATAAAAGACGCTTTTCAGGCGATGGCTGAAGTGCTCAATGCCTCAGCCTCGGCTTTATGCTCCTTTCTTCTGGAAAAGCAAACAAGGACACAGGCAATGCCAAATAGCAGCGATTTTATAGAGAAATTCACTTCCTCCTCTCTTTTGAAAACAGACCACGCTGCCCCGAGGGGCACTGCGATCCAGA
Organism: Podarcis gaigeae; assembly: GCF_964106915.1. NCBI lineage: Eukaryota > Metazoa > Chordata > Lepidosauria > Squamata > Lacertidae > Podarcis > Podarcis gaigeae. The sequence goes on along the minus strand of NC_139683.1, from coordinate 10,258,635 downwards.
ATGGCCGTGCGTTCAAGGCAGGGAGCAAGAGGCTCCATCAGGGCTGCTATAAATTGCAAATAAGTGTACACAAACATTGACATTTTTAAGACCATTGGCTGCTCCCTGCTGAGCTAGTAGCTGCAGCATTTATTATTACAGTTCTTTATTACATTTTTCTATCTGACCTTTCTTCCGTCATGGAACTCAAGCCAGCATTCGTAGGGCATCCCATCTGGACATGGACCCGCCCAGAGTGGCTGGGGCAACCCAGTCAGATGGATGGGGTACAAATTATTATTATTATTATTATTATTATTATTATTATTATTATTATTATTATTATTATTTGGAGTTGCTTGGCTGCTGCATGATCCATACAGTGCAGAAGGTCTGTAGCTCAACCGGCCAGGCAAACCGATGGCATGGCAGCTAAAGAACAAACAGAATATGAACTTAATAATCTAAATATAAAAAGAAAAGGTAATCCAAAAGATATAAGAAAGCAATTTGTAAGGTGTTATTCAGAACTGTACTGAGCCAGCAAAGAGAACATAGATACTACCAAAGAATATTTAAAGCAGAATAACCTACCCAAAATTCCATAAAATTAACAGGAAACACTCCTGGTGCCTCTGAAAAATCATTATAAAAATAGACGGGAACTTGCAGCCAGCCATCTCATATGGTCCCCTGCCACAAGGCCGGACCATCGATCCATCAGCCCCTCCCCCATTCAGCCCATGCAGTTCCGACGATGGTGTGTAATGAGCAGAGAACAGATGCAGGAAGGACATTCAGGTGAGACTCACAGGGCCAATTAGACCTCTGGAGGGAATTGCTTGCTCACTGAACACAGGTCAGGCATCCCTGAACTTAAGCATAAGCAATTGATTGGGTCGCCTAACGGCGTTTGCATCACTCAAGATATCACAGCCGCAAAGATGAGTCATTCTGTTGTCTGGACAGGTTGCTTCCTGGTTCCACGGAGAAGCCGTTTTCAATGGAGCCCAGTGACACAAGCACACAGCTGTACTGAGGCAGAATCAGGTGTTGAAATTTTGCGCCCCTAACAATATTATTATTATTATTATTACAGTAGAACCTCAACTGATCCATGCAGGAGGCACGTTCACAACCTGCAGCGTTCGCAACCCACAGCGGCGCATCTGCGCATTCACGGGTTGTGATTTGGCGCTTCTGCACATGCACAAAGTGTGATTTAGCGCTTCTGCGCATGTGTGACCGCCAAAACCCGGAAGTAACCTGTTCTGGCACTTCTGGGTTTTGGTGGTCCGTAACCCAAGCAAATGCAACTTGAAGCGTTTGTAACCCAAGGTATGACTGTGTAGACGACAGTAGCTAGGCTATGTTGTGCTGGGACCATCCACTCCTGTGCCATTTGTCATGGATGCCTTAGTTAAGAATGCTGCATTGCAGCGGGTCAGATTCGACGACCCTTGGGATCCCTTCCGACTCTATAATTCTATGATTCTAATACTGCACATAGCTGGTCTGGAGGAAATACCGCTGAGTTCAATAGGACTTACTCCCTGGTGAGTGCGAATAGGACCAAAGCTTAAAATGGACCATTGATCTGATCCTGTAGAGCTTTTCTTTAAATTTTTCTTCTGTTAATGTTTGAAGTGATTGCGAAAAGGGTGGCCGAACCAGAAATATATTACAGAGGGTGGCACAGAAAGGGCAATATTCATTGTTTTTGGAGGGGGGGGGGGCTGAGCTTTGCCACACATGTTAGAAGCAATGGTAGATTTCGTCTCAACACTCCTCCGAAGAATGTTTTCTTTGCGGTTGTCCTACTGATTTTGAAAGCAGCCGAGCTTTTGAGTAAGCCTGCTTAGTAGTGTTGCAGCCGTAGTGTGACTTCCTGTTTATGATTCAGTTATAATTTCCAGGTGCTGGCAGGAACAAGCTCTTTTACTAAGTGAATAAGAAGGAAAAATCTGTTTCATTTCTGCCCTGAGGAAGTGAGTAAGGCTGGCTGCAATTTTAGCAATTTTCACCACCGGCTATCTGGACTTGGAAACAGTGGCAATGATGTCAGGACTCTGGAGCAGACACCCAAGGGCCCACTGAGCAAAATGGGCTGGAGGGCTCCGAAACGCAGCTGGGATTTCTGCTTCTCAATACACAAACCGAAACGGATAATGGAATGGGCTACCTTGGGAGGGGATGGACTCTCCTCCATTGGAGCTTTTAAAGCAGAGGATGGATGGCCATCTGTCATAGATACTTCAGTTGGGCTTCCTGCATTAAAGGGTTCCTTCCAACTGAATGATTCTATGAAAGACAGCTGTCTGTCATGGACTGCCTGGATGCAGAGGAGTGGTTCCCAGCTGGGGAACCCCCAAGGGAAGAATGCTCAGAGCTAGGGGATTGGTGGTGGGACAATGATGTGTGGTCAGAGAGAGAATATAATTTTTTTAAAAAATAATTTTTTATTTATACCCTGCCCTTCCCAGTTCAGGAAACCGGGCTCAGGGCGGCTAACAACAAATTTAAATCACTTAATTGATGCTACAAACAAACCAGCATAAAATATGGTACAAAACGTAAATAACAATAAAATCAAGAATCAATTTAGGGGGGAAATCCATCCAATAAACATTAGATGATCACCAGGGCTAGCTGGCTAAATTAGTCCCACTTGGGCCAGCGAGGAGACCAGGGGAGAGCCAGCTGTGGGATCCCAGAGCAGGTAATCGTCATAAAAAGGGGAGGGGGAGGGAAGGAAGGGGATCAGAAGATCAGGCCAGGTTCAAATTGAAAGCCAGGCGGAATAGCTCTGTCTTACAGGCCCTGCGGAAGGAAGTTAAATCCTGCAGGGCCCTGGTCTCATGGGGCAGAGCCACCAGGTCGGAGCCATCACTGAGAAGGCCCTGGCCCTGGTGAAGGATAATCTGACTTCCTTAGGGCCCAGGACCTCTAAACTATGATTATTCATGGGCCTTAAGGTCCTCTATGGGGCATACCAGGAGAGGTGGTCCCGTAAATACGAGGCCCTAAGCCACAAAGGGCTTTAAAGGTCCAAACCAGCACCTTAGGGAGCAGGTGGAGGAGGAGGTGTCAGAATCTGAAGAGGCAACAGGGTTTAGTGATCAGGAAGAGGCTGTGCCATAGAGCAGTCCAGAATCAGAAGCTGAAGCAGAGGCTGGAGAGGAGGGGGGCCAAGAGACAGAGATAAGACCGGCTGCTGAAGAAGCCAGGGGGCCTCCCCCTCCTGTTATGACCAGTTGCCCTCCCCTCTGGTCTTCCAGAACCAGAAGAGGTATGAAGAGAGAGGAGCAGAGGCAGACAAGGTGACGGAGTCTAAAATTACTTGGGAAGGACCCAGGAGACTTAGGGAACTGTGGGAAGACGGGGACCTTCAGTTCCCACAACTGTGTCCTTGGGGCAATGTCTGCCAGGAAGAGTTGCTGTGCTCACTAGCCTGGTCACCTGAGCTGGTTGTTTCTTTGAATAAAGCGTTAACTTTGCTGGCACCATGTGAGTTGTCGCTGACCTGTTCCCGGCACCTGCTCCTGACACCTGTCCTTCTAAATTTGCACTACTCCGAATTTTGCGATGCAGTTCTCCAATCAGCCAAACTGCAGAAAAGTACACGTCTTAGAGGGAACTTTGCACGAAAGTTTATTAGAGAAAGATGAGTAAAGATGAGTATAAAAATGCATTATGTTGGAGAAAGTCGCATGGAAGGAATTGAGTACAAAAGAAGGGTTGATTTGGGGAAATTTGCCCTAAAATGCTGACGAATATGCATGAGGACTTTAGAATAAAATTCAAACATGGATAAAACATTGTTTTTCCTTAAAAATGCTGAAAAACAATTTGTAATGTAGCAAGTACTATGGAGATAATGGAGTTATATAAAATATGGACCATTGAAAAAGATGCAGTAGAAAAGGTTTAATAATAGGACCCACAAAAGGGAGGGTGGGAAGTCCAGAGATCAGAGGAATCTTTAAATGTGGACGTGTATGGGTGTATTGTTATAACTTTATGTAAAAAGCTCAACGACTTTGAGTTTCATTTGCCAAAAAAAGTCATCAACTTTGGCAACCACCTCTATTCAAAAGCTTCTAGTGAAGGAGTCTGCCACCTTCTGAGGCAGCCCATTCCACTGTCAAACAACTCTAACCATCAAAAAATTATTCTTAAAGTTTAATTTTCTGATTGTTGGGGCTGGACTGAGGTGGGGAAATTCCAAGAAAGCAAAGGGGTGGTTAAGATCAAAAACTCTGAAGAGCACTGGATTAAAGAAACCTTTCCCCCTCTTTGAGCAACTGGTTTGATTGCCCTGCTGTTCTTGATGTTAACGCTGTTTTCTTAACACTCGAGCCCAAAGTGGTGGTTTTCGAGCATCTATCCGCAGCTATTTGTCCTTCACAACTGTCTTCTCTGCCGCAGCCTCTCCAGTTCCTCTAAACCAGGGGTCAGCAACCTTTTTCAGCTGTGGGCCGGTCCACCGTCCCTTAGACCATGTGGTGCACCAGACTATATTTTGAAAAAAATAATAATGACCGAATTCCTATGCCCCACAAATAACCCAGAGATGCATTTTAAATAAAAGCACAAATTCTATTCATGTAAAAACACCAGGCAGGCCCCACGAATAACCCAGAGATGCATTTTTAAAAAAGGACACATTCTACTCATGTAAAAACACGCTGATTCCTGGCCCGCAGGCCAGATTGAGAAGGCGATTGGGCCGCATCTGGCCCCCGGGTCTTAGTTTGCCTACCCCTGCTCTAAACTATCCTGACCCCATTTAATCTACTCTTCTCTCAGCCAAAACAACCTTCATGTGCCTTGCATGCTAAGCCCTTTATTTAGGAACACCTCTACAATTTGGGGGGCAATGGCTGGTGAACTCTCCCATTTCCTTTCAGCCGAAGACTCGCGCACCTGTAGGGGTCGGATCCGTTCGAAGCAAAACTCGCAGGAAGTGGAGAGGGAGTTGTGCCAGCGCTTGTAGGGGAGCACAGAACATAGCAGTTCAAAGGACGGCACGTCTACTTTCATTAGCGGGGCTATTTATAGCGCCTACGTAACGGTGGACAAATTGCATTGATAGGCTCATGCCTCACTATTTGCGGCCTGGTGGAAATGCCCAGGATTATTGAAATGTTAATCTTTGTTCTGTATTATTTTTAACTACCTGCTTCAATCCTGTGCTTAACTTCCTGCCAGAAAAGCCCTCTTAGGAGGAGCCATCTTCGGGGCCCAGTTTTCCCACGGGTTAAGAGTTCAGCCGCTTCTAATCGCATCAGGCTGAAATACTAAACCTCCACTGAGCTGCCCAGATGTTTTATTTTTAATAAAACTCTTTGCATCTCTTGAGCTGTGCGGAGGATGAAAAACAACATAATTGCCTTCTTGGGGATGCCTGCTCTAGTATCTTTGGGAGAGAAAAATATGAGTATTTGCATCAAACAGGCTGCATTATGTTATGTAAAAAATTCTCTCTCTCTCTCTCTCTCTCTCTCTCTCTCTGTGTGTGTGTGTGTGTGTGTGTGTAAAATCTTTTACTCAGAATTGCACGTCTGCAGCCAAAGGATTAGGTGGAGCTGCACAGGTTGTTCACAGGCCATATTGTCACCCCACTCCAGACTTGGACCTCTGTTGAGAAATGACTGCCTCCTCTTCTAACATTAGGCACTCACTAAGAGCAGCAAAAAAGGAATTTTACAAGAGCAGGCAGTCCTACAGCAGTTGGTTATGCAAAGGAAAGCTTGAGAATTTTAAAATGCTTACCCAGTGAAAATTTCTTTTTCTCTTTGAGTTGCAATTAAATTTAATGCATTTTAAGATTTGGGGGGGGAAACTTGGAAGTTGGCAGCTTGTAAACAATCGATTCCCCCACTGAAGTGTTATCAATTTATATATTACGTGGTCTTGTTGAACGCCATGTGGTTTGCTTTGCCCTGTATTGATTGATCTCTTCCAGAACACATTTCTGGCTGTGGAATAACATTATTTCCAAGCCGACTGGGGTACTTTTTTTTCCAGGGGATCTGTGTGTCTAGCTTGTATGTCTGCAGGTGGTTCAATGTGCTGCTGTTGCTTTGTTCAGTCACATTTTGTTCTAAATGTGGTAAATGGCAATAACTGCCTGGAAAACTTGTGAATGTGAATAAGAGAACTCTTTCTAAAAAAATAAAAATGAAAATGAAAAAACGTGAGAAAAAGGTTTGTCTAGTTATGTGAAATTCAGCCCTCGCCTTCTCCCTCTCTCAACTCAATTTTTTGCTTCCCTTCTCCCCAAGCTCTTTCCATCTCCTTTCTCCATTACCCTCTAATTCCTGTCTGTTGCCTCACTCTGGGCTCTTTGCTCTTTAGCTTCTCTGCTAGCCAGGCTATCAACCTGCCTGACAAGCCAATCTTTCCCCTTGGATATTCCAACCGTGAACTCGGAACATACGCGGTCTATCTTCCAAGAGGGACGGCAAAGCTGTCTGTTTGGCTGGGGTGAAATTTCTCAGAAAACAACTTTCCGATCGCATTTCTGAGAATTTTCTTTTTCAGGCTGCTCTGAGATACTTCCAGCCCCCGTCTGAGAGTATTTGGTGAAAAGTCTGTGTGCTCTAATATCTTCACAGTCTGAATTAGGGACTTTACAGTTGTGTGACAAATGCATTCAGTGAGGCACTGCATGCATAAGCCCAAGTGAGGTCATGCCTAAGTGTTTAAAATGGAGACAAATGAGATGTGAAGGAGTGCACTTCTGGGGACTCCAGTGTGGGGTCATGGTGCTAGGAAAAGAAAAGCAGCAGCAGAGGAAGGATGATGCATTCATCACGAAGTTTTACTCAAAGTAGACCCACTCATTTCCATTATGTCCTATGGGTCTAATTTGAAATTTGAGTACAATTTCGTTGCCCCACCTGCAATAAAACATGACTCTCCTGTCTCTCCCTACAGCCACAGCAGGCGCTGTAACTCTCCAACTGTTTGACTTTACCTTCAAAGGCACACTTTTCCATTGTCTCCCGAGGCAAACGGATGCCAACAGTAATTCCCTGACACCCTCTGTTTCTCCCAGAGAGCTACAATTCCCCAAGTAGTTTAACAATCAATAATCCATCTTCCCAGGGAACTCTTGGACTTGTAGCTCTCTGAGGGTGAAATATACTCGGAGTCGAGAATGGATTTCATGCTCTTTATTTAGCTCATAGTGGTGAGGAGGAACGGAAGTTCCCCCCAAATGTCTGCTTTATATACATTATTTACACAATGGGCCCCACGTGATTGGCTAATTCCGGGATTCTCCTGTAGGCCAATCAGGTCGCGGATTCACTTCCACCTGGAGCTGGACTGGGTGGCTCCTGTGGACCAATCAGACTGCTGCATTCTGGATCTTATTGTTCTAGGACCAATCAGACTGCTGTATTCTGAAACCTATTGTTCTGGGACCAATCAGACTGCTGCATTTTGGATCCTATTCAACTCAGTACATAACAGAGGGTAACCAGGGTTTCCTAACACCTCTCAGCACCCTAACAAACTACAGTTCCCAGAGTTCTTTGGGGGAAGCCATCAGTGTTTACAGCCATATGATGCTTTAAAATGTATTGCTGAGGGGGCCCAAGAGAAGAGAGAGCACTTCAAGCCATCACATTCCATGCTGTTTTGACACCGGTGGTTAAATAGGTCTGGCAGGTTTCTAAGAGAATACAGAGCCCTTGAAAAGCCTGCTTAGCAGAAATGAAAATGGAAGAAGCATGCAACAGACCAGGAGTAGCAACCTCTTCTTCAGGCTCCCACCAATCACCTGTAAAAACTATAATCTCTCTCCGTGGAGGCACCTACTGGCACACTTCCCCAAAGCACATTCGAGCGAATACACACCTTGTCTTTGTAGGATCAAAGGGGATTTGACTTAAGGCAAATCGATGCCAGCGAGGAGCAAATACCGATATAAGCAGTGCCACTTATTTGAATGAAATCAACTTTAAACAGCAGGCTTTTGTTTTCCAGGCAACTGCGTCTTCTGGCAACATTATTAAGCAGCCTCATGCAAAAAATGTCAAGTGTGTCGGCACAGAATAATTCAATCAGAGCTCAGACAATCATATTCTAATATAGTGGTGCTAATCTTTCCTTGGGAAAAATAAATAACAATGATCATCGCCTTCCTGTAACTATTGCAAAAAACAACAACTCAGGCTTTCATTTCCTCCTCCAATCCATCTCCTCCTTTGTTTTGTCTTCAGAAAGCAAGACTCTTTTAAATATTATTATTACTGTCGTTATGCTTATCGGTTCGGCAATCTCACACACATATCGTATCTCCATGACAATTGGGAACGTGGAAAAAAATATATGCCAAAGATTAAGGTCCCTCCTGGAAAATGCTGTTGCTTTTCACATGGGAACAATCAGGCCCCCTCTTCAAGCATCCTAATTCCTTAATCTTAGCTTTGCCTGTTCCACTGCGTTTTGATTTGTTTTCTCATATCCCCGAAAAACAAGCAGCAGATCTGAAATGAAAACGAGGACATATGGAAATGTTAAGAGCAAGAGACAATTTCATGAGCCTGCTTTATTTTATTTATGGTCCTCTCGTCTCCCTTAGGCTGCCCTATGAAGCACAGCTGTTGGAAAGTGCTCTTGAATCCACTATTCCCCAGTCAATGTGCATAGCAGCAGAATAGCCACGCGGTGGCTTATGTTGTGGCTTATGGGCCTTGGCACACATAACGCGCCAGAGAGGCCTCTTCCTCCTGGAAGGTGAAAGGAATTTGGAAAGCTGGCAGCAGTTAGGAGCTGCTGGTTTCTGCAACCACAGCAGGCGCTGTGATTCTCCAGCAGTTTGACATGCTCCCACAGGAGCCAGCAGGATGGTTGGAAAAGAGAATCAGGCAAATTCACGGAAGATAAGGCTATCAATGACTGCTAGTCATGAGAGCTATACGACCAAACTTACTGTACGCTTGAGATTCCATCAATGGTGTCTCCGGAAATTTTTACACATCACTTGGGAAGACAGGCAGTCAAATGCCTGTGTCAGGGAACTGCCATCGGAGCCAGAGGCAGAGGGAAGGCTCCAGAGGGATGCTGGAAAGGGTCCCAGTAGGGAGAGAGGCAGCCCATCTGCTGGGGAAGGAAATCAGCGTAGCACCAGTGGAGAAGGGGGGCAGAAGGGGGAATCGGCGAGGGGGCTCCAGGACTCCTCGCCGGAGACCAGCGGGGAGAGCACAGGTCCTCCGCTGCCCACACCCTCCCTGCGCAGAAGACTTCCGCGCAGGGAGAGTAGGAGAAGACTAGGCGTCAAAGAGCTTCTTTGCTGGAAGAAGTTCAAGAAACGCCCACTGACGGATTCTGCCAGCGATTGAGACAGCCACGGGTGAGAGGCTGTCCAGACAGGAAGGGTTCACGCAGGTAACCTAGCCAGGAGTGGCGACAACTTACGCACGAGCAACCCCTAGAACCATTACAGCCTGTGTACTGGAAGAAGAAAGATCACCAGTGTCAAAGCAATGATTCTTCAACATCAACTTCGTTATCATCTTCCAAAACAAATATTCTATTCCGAACTTAAAAATGGAAAGTGTAATGCTGGTGGTCAACAAAAGAGGTCTCAAGGCAAATCTCAAAAAAATGTAGTATAAACACCAACAACTGGAAACTGCAAGCACTCTGATTGGAGAACAGCCTTTACCAAAGGTGTCACGGGCTTTGAAGATGCTCAAACTCAGGATGAAAGGGAGAAACGTGCTAAGAAGAAGAAAAAGAAGAAGAAGAAGAAGAGGAAGAGGAGGAGGAGGAGGAGGAGGAGGAGTTTGGATTTGATATCCTGCTTTATCACTATCCGAGGGAGTCTCAAAGTGGCTAACAATCCCCTTTCCCTTCCTCCCCCACAAGAAACACTCTGTGAGGTGAGTGAGGCTGAGAGACTTCAAAGAAGTGTGACTGGCCCAAGGTCACCCAGCAGCTGCATATGGAGGAGCAGCGATGCGAACCCGGTTCACCAGATTACGAGCCCACCACTCTTAACCACTACACCACACTGGCTAACAGGAAGGCACATTTGGCAAACCCTCACCGTGATCAGCTCCTGCCCTGAAACCTATGCCCCCACTGTGGCAGGATGTGCGGATCCAGAATTGGCCTCCACAGTCACTTAAGGACTCACTGTTAAAACCGTGTTTATGGAAGACAATCTTACTTGGCTATGAGTGATTGCCAAAGAAGAAGATTCTCTCTCCATGGTTGGAGACAGTAATGCTTCTGATGTCATGCCTCCAGATGTTTTGGGACTACAATTCCCATCATCCCTGACCACTGCTCCTGTTTGCTAGGGATCATGGGAGTTGTAGTTCCAAAACATCTGGAGGGCCGAGTTTGCCTATCTTATTGCTCATCTGCTCCAGCGGCGGTGCTGCTTGAGGTGAAATGGGAAGTGCTCTCTTCCCTGCCACCTACTCCATTGCCTCCTCCTGCTGGCATCACCGCCATGTCACCCCCCCCTTGACTGGCAGCACTGCCGCTTCACTCATTGACACCACCGGAGAAGTGGTGCAGCATCGGTGCTGATTTACGGGAAGATCTGGTGAGAGCTCGCCAAAATCTCTTGCACTTCATGGAATCTCACAAGATTTTGGTGCCAATGTTAGCGCTGCTTCTCTGCCAGTGATGCAGGCCGGGTGAGGTGCTTGTGAGTGTGCCACCCTGGGGCCTTCCAACATCTGACATCTGCTTTGTCCCACTTTGTTGTGGGGCCCAGGCCTGATCAGCTCTAGAAACATCACCTGACCTTCATTGCTCTTGATCAAATGCAATCACTTTCTTTCTAACAATATCGCAGAAAAGATTATCTGCAGAGTACCACTTCAAGTCTGTGATGCAGATAAGACTCACGCACAAGCACGTCTGAAACACTTCTGCCTTGCAGAGGTTGCTAATTTTAGATTATATTGTTAATCCTGTCTTTCTGGCAAGTCACTAAGAGCCAAGGGGGACGACTCTCCCCCTTTGTATCCTTCTAATAACCCCACACCCTCCAAGTGTCCTGATTTTCCAGATACAGTCCCACAATTACAGAAGCCGTCCCGGTTTCTGCTTTGATCCCAGAATGTCCCGGTTTTCCTTTCTTCCCCTCTCCTCCACTTCTCGGAAGACAATTAAAAGTAGTGTGTGTGGGTGCAAAAACAGAGCAATATTTTGTTACAGGAGTCCCCACTAGACTGTATATTATAAGCCCAGGAATTTGAAGAAACTAAAAAATATGGTGGTTTTTAAATGGAAAGAGCAATTTCTGAGTTTTAGGACTGTGTGCACATATACACCAATCCAGAGTTCTGACCCAAGGAACATCCATTGGTGTCTGTGTGTGTGTGTGTGTGTGAGAGAGAGAGAGACTAATGCTTAATTAGAGTTAATTTAGTGCACTATCTTGATCCAAAATGGTGTTACACCCTTGTGCAAATTAATTAAACAAACAATGTAGTTTATTGTACAAATCTCATATATACGTGTACCAAACTCACATATACAGTGGTACCTTGGGTTAAGAACTTAATTCATTCTGGAGGTCTGTACTTAACCCGAAACTGTTCTTAACCTGAAGCACCACTTTAGCTAATGGGGCTTTCTGCTGCCAACACAATGCGATTTCTGTTCTCATCCTGAAGCAAAGTTCTTAACCTGAGCTACTATTTCTGGGTTAGAGGAGTCTGTAACCTGAAGCGTCTGTAACCCAAGGTACCACTGTACGTACATATATGACCTCCACTAATTTTAAGCAGCATTTGAACACGGTTTGGCATGGAGTCTACTAGTTTCAAACAGTCACTGTTGATTTTCGGATCCCTGGACCACACTTGAATCAGTGCCTGAATGAGCTTCTCCATAGTCGTACAATCTGCAGCACAGAGGCGACTTTTGCATATAGCCCACAAATTCTCAATGGGATTTACGTCTGGGAAATTCCCTGGCCAATCAAGTACCTGCATTTTCTGCTCTGTCATGAATTTCTTCACCACTTTCGATGTGTGACAGGGGGCTAGGTCCTGCTGCAATATCCCAGTACTGTCAGGATATCTCTTTTCCAGCTCTGGAATAACTCTCTTTCATAGAACCTCAATATATTGTGGTGAGCGCGTCATTCCTTCTGTTGGCTGCAGGTTTCCGACACCATAATGATCAACTTGATTTTTTGTGTTTGAGTACAGGATTACGAGTAAGATAGAAAACATGCTTTGTTTCAATTAATTTGCACAAGGGTGTAGATCTACTGCCCCTACCTTAGGAAACCTCATGGCGAGCTTGGTGATGATATCTTGAGAGGCAGCTGAACGTAAAGAGAACATAGACAGAGAGGGATGGATGGGCAGGCAGACAGACCACTTTTCCAAATACACAGTAGAGATCAGTCATAATGTTTTTGTCCAGATAGATCTATGGTCTCTTTCATCAACATTTACAGAAATTGTAGCCACCTGTGTTAGAATCTATACTGCCTCTCTGTATAAAAAGGAACACTGGCCAGTGATTGGATTAACTGAATTTATTTTGTTCCATGTTTCCGTCATACAATAATATGGTATGTAAGCTTCTTGTTTAATTTGGATGTTATCTTACTTAGTTGGTATAAGGATTATGTTATATCATGTTTGTTTAATTTAGAGTATGCACGGCTGACAAAGCCCAGTTGGGTGAAACAAGGTATTATCTTGGAATCCTTTTTGTGCCATACCTTCAAGTTTTCTATCTGATCCGATATCTACATATAAGGAACGTTAGAATCCTCAAAGCAGTGACACATGGAACTTCATAAGATAAGCATACCATATTGTGGTTACAGTGGTGCCTCGCAAGACGAAAATAATCCGTTCCGCGAGTCTCTTCGTCTAGCGGTTTTTTAGTCTTGCGAAGCAAGCCCATTGACGGCTTAGTGGATTAGCGGCTTTTAGCGGCTTAGCGGATAAGCAGCTTAGCGTCTTAGAAAAAGGGGGGGGGGGAAAGGGAAAACCCCCCACAGGAACTCGCAAGACATTTTCGTTTTGTGAAGCAAGCCCATAGGAAATTCGTTTTGCGAAGCACCTCCAAAACAGAAAACTCTTTCGTCTAGCGGGTTTTCCGTCTTGCGAGGCATTCGTCTTGCGGGGCACCACTGTATTACCAATATGCCAGTTTAGGAACCAAATGGACTTTATCTCCTGACCATCCATTGGATTTTAATTTCTCTTGATATGTTCTGTTTGCATGATGTGTTTGTTGGTCTATGGAATTACGCTTTGTGAGATATTATATGTTGAACTGTGTTTGAAATAGAAGTTACATAGTCAAAAACGGCCTGTTACATTGTGTGTGTTGTTACCAGGATTGTATTTATGCAACCTAAGGTTTAGTAGTGTTTTCCAATCACATAAGAATCATGCACAATTGAGGCAGCAAAAGGGTCTCCTCAACAACCCACTAGCTTTCATGGATTCATGCCTACTTTGTTGGATCGAAAATTAAGTCCCTGATGAATTCATTCTAAAATGGTTAGCTAAATAAATAAGCACACAGGAAGCTGTCCTACCTCCCTTTCTGTGTGACAAAATGCCTTTCCCTGCTTTGATTTACAATTTTTCCAAGCTTTTGTTGTTGACAGCATCATTTTGTCCACGGGATGTTTCGTTCGCTTGAGATAACCAGCCTTCTGATCTGAGCAGGCGTTCGCGACTCCTTAACAAGCATTAATCAACGGCAGCGCGATGCAGTTTTGTACCCTAATTAAACATAGTATTATACTAATAGCAATTTTATAGCTTCTATTGAGCTGACTCATCAGCTGATTCATCAGTTAACTTGCTCCTTGCTGCTGCTTCGCGACTGGTGGCCAACTGAATTGGAAATGCAGAAAGTTTCTCCCGCCAGTGTTTTGATGCACGCCTCTTTCGCAGCAGATGGAGAGCGGTTACCAGAGATAGCTTGAAACAGAATACACAAGAAGCTGCCCACCCCCTATACCAAGAATAATAATAGTAATACAGTGGTACCTCGGGTTACATATGCTTCAGGTTACAGACTCCGCTAACCCAGAAATAGTGCCTCAGGTTAAGAACTTTGCTTCAGGATGAGAACAGAAATTGTGCTCCGGCGGCACGGCGGCAGCAGGAGGCCCCATTAGCTAAAGTGGGGCTTCAGGTTAAGAACAGTTTCAGGTTACGAATTAAGTACTTAACCCAAGGTACCACTGTAATTTTATTATTTATACCCTGCTCAGCTGGCTGGGTTTCCCCAGCCACTCTACCAACACATTAGAACAGCCAAAGAGCTCCGCAGAGGTTCTTCCCAGTGCTGTTTTTCTAGAAAAAGAGGTGCCGAAACTCATCATGAACACCTCCCTCATTCTCTAAAAATAGCAATGGTGCCCACCTGAGAGATGCTGGAACTGAGTTCCAGTGAGTTCCAGCTGAAAAAAGCCCTGGTTCTCCCAAATGTGGTGTTTGCCTGCGCCTGAAAATGGAAGTCCCAAATATGACATAGAATTACAGTTCCCAGTTGTGCTGGGCCCAGGGGTAATCCGTGAAACGCAGTCCAGGACCGGTCCAGAATCCAAAGGTTTTGCTAGAAGTCAGTCCAACAGGGCCAAGGCAGGACACGAGGCAGGATACCAGGCAAGGACAGATACAGGATCTCAGGCAGGATGTGGCATACAGCAATGTTGCTCCCACAACCTGGGGTGGGGTCCGACAGCCTTTTATCTTTGTTGGGGTAACGGCCAGTCCTGATCCCCCGGCAACTCACCTCCCTGTTTCGCCCGAAGGTGGGCACTCCTCCTGCAAGTACTCAGGTCTCTTCTCCTCTCAGACCTCAGTCTCTGCAGCTCAGGAGATGTTGCTGGGTTACTAGACCCAGGGGCCACCTCAGCCTCCCCTGTCCCAACTGGTAGTGGAGCAGCTGTAAGTGATGGCCCAGCTGAAGCCAACAAGGTAATCCCCGCATCTGGAGCCAGGGCAGGCTCAGGCCCCAGCTGGTGTTTGTTGCAGGGAAACCTGTGCAGACTGGGACTCTTCAGGATCAGGCCCTAGACTTGGTTCAGATGAAGCCTGAAGCAAAGGATCTGGTGCAGACTGAGACTCCTCTGTTTCCGAGTCCGAGCCCCAGTCCCAGGCCATCACACCAGTATTCCTTTGGGCAGAAGCCAGGCAGGTACACCCATTTAGTTTCATAAGGTAGTCATGGTGATATCTCAAGGGCTGTCACATGGGAGATGGAGCAAGCTTGTTTGCTCCTGCTCTGAAAGGAAGGACCCAAACCAATGGCTTTAAGTTACAAGAAAGGAGATTCCAACTAAGCACCAGGGAGAACTTTCAGAGCTGTTCGACAGTGGAACAGACTCCCACAAGAGGTGGTGGACTCTCCTTGCTTGGAGGTCTTTAAGCAGAGATTGGATGGCCATCCATCGTGGATGCTTTATCTGAGCTATCTGGGACCTCCATTTGAAACTCCTACAATCAACTGATAGTTTGGACTTCATGGTGGTCTTGTAGTAAGGTTAAGGCTTACTGGGAAATGATATACAGTGAAAGGAAAAGGATGTTTAATATAATGTTCGTAAAAACCCCAGAAGCTTTTCTCTTGGGAATATAGGGAGAGAACTACCGAAACTGTATAGAAACTTATTTATGTATGCTACTACAGCGGCAAGAATGTTACTTGCCCAGAAGTGGAAGGAAGCAGAAGTCCCAGAAGGATGGATACAAAAACTTATGGAATATGCAGAAAGGGCGAAACTTACAGGAAGAAGAAGAAATCAAGGTAACAAACTCTTTATAAAAGAATGGAAATGGTTTATTGAATATTTACAGATAAATTGTAAACAGATAAAAACATTGGCAGGATTATTGCAATAACCTGCAGTTTCATAAGAATATATTTAAAGAAGAGGAATAAATGATCAAGTTAAGTTAATTAGGATATGCAGAAAATATTAAAAAATAAATTTAAGGAAAACCACAGAAGGAGAGGGAAAGAAGTCAAGTTTTGAAATGTCAAAATGATTGTGAAATCAGTGAAATGTTAGGACTTCAAAGCACTGCAGACCACTCCCCCTTCCCTAGGAGACAGTGATGGCCACCAAGTTGGATGCCTTTACAAGAGGATTAGACAAAATCATGGAGGATAAAGCTGTCAGCAGCTACTAGCCAAAATGCCTGTGTTCTATGTTCTGTCTGTCACTGTGACTCCTGCATTTAGAAGCAGGTTGGACTGAGTGATATCTAGGTCCCTTCCAGCTCTTTGATTCCAGAAACATATGGAAGGGAGGAAAGACTCAAAGGAACCTTCAGTGCAGAAAACCACAAGAAACAAGCAAAACTGTGCCCAGCACTTTGTAGACAATTTGGAATGAATACTGGAACAATGGAGAATTGCTCATTGCAGGAGCAGATCCATAATGCTGAAAGCCACTTCTGACCCTAGGGAGGAGGTGGGGTTGCAGGCTTCCCGCCCCCAACTCTCTCACGGAGTCTGGTTCTCAGCCCTGCGCGTACAGGGGAATCCTCTGCCGCATCATCCCTGGCCAGCCAATCGGGGTGTGTGGTTTGCTACTCTTAAGGCAAGCGCAGCAGAGGAGATCCCTCTTTGCTGCCGCTGATCAGCTGGGGAATTTCCCACCCACCCACCCTTCAAGGTTTCTCCTTTGACCTTGCTATGGACTTCGGTTGGTCGCCGTTAAGGGGCCTGGTAGGAATTTTTTCACTTGGCAAATTGACACTGGCCATTTGGTTTTTTCCGCCTACCTTGTAGCAAATGATCACAACTTCCACGGTTTGGTGGTGAGGCATTAGTCGGAGTATTGTTATGTAGATGAATGGGGAGGGAGGAGCGCCATCACCTCCCCCGGTTGCGAAGGGTAGTCCGGTAAAGGACTCCGGGGGCCTGGCCCCGTCCGAAGCCTAGGGAGGCCAGGGCCCAAGGCACGCCCTGGAGCGGTGACCCCAGGGGACTGCCTAGTTGATGTGCATCCGCAGGGCTCCCCCTGCTGGTGTTAACCCTTCCCGGCCTCTCAGGCATACAGCCTGAAGCCGGATAGTTGATAGGACCAATGCCTAGGCCAATACCGCTCATTTTCTGCAATCAATAATGTTGTGGCCAATTTTCGCCCATTAACTTTAACATGTGGTGTCTTGTGTTTTTATTTCTTCTGGTGGGAGGTGGGAACTCGCCATGCAACTCCAAAATCCAAGGAGAAGTTTAGATGAGGGAGAATGTCAGGAGCATCTCTGCTTGATCAGGTGTGAATTGGTACCCGGATCTCAGCTGCAAGGAAAATGTGAAGTCCAGCACCTGCTGTTTCTGTGACCCTGTGATATTTAGGTATGCAGAGCAAGTGACTCAGCCGTAACCGACTGCATCCGTTCATTCCTTGTTCTCCCTGGCAGCCTGAGAAGGTGACAAGAATGTAGCCTCTGGGACTGTGTCAAAACTCAGTGAAATTGAGATCGAGGACAGCTTCACCTTTGGGGCGCTTTTGACATGACATGATATATAAGTGTAGCTTTTGCCTCTTGCATGTGTTTGTGGGAGTCATTTAAACAGGGAGCTATTCACTGCCTTTCTGTTTATTGCCGCTCAGGAGACCTTCTCGGCAGAAAAAAAACACATTTCTCAAGGTCGCCCAGGGCTTCTTCAGGAGCGAAGGGTGGGTTGCAAATTCCATAAATGAAATAAATAACGAATACACGAGGTACACGAATTTGGATGGTGCTGATAGTCATGGATCTGCAATTTTTGGTTCTCTCCATTCCCCCCCCCCCATTTTAAATTCAGATCTCCACATTTTCATAGCAACTTGCAGGTTTCCTTTTTTTAAAAAAAAAAAAACAACCATGAAAATTTGACAGCATGTTAGTGAAAATTCCTTTTAATACAGTGGTACCTCGGGTTACATACACTTCAGGTTACATACGCTTCAGGTTACAGACTCCGCTAACCCAGAAATAGTCCTTCAGCTTAAGAACTTTGCTTCAGGATAAGAATAGAAATCGGGCTCCAGCAGTGCGGCAGCAGCGGGAGGCCCCATTAGCTAAAGTGGTGCTTCAGGTTAAGAACAGTTTCAGGTTAAGTACTTAATCCGAGGTACCACTGTAAGCACATTTCTGCATGCATTTTTTTGGGGGGGGGGGATAATTTATTACCTTAGATATTAGGGTTGTGTGCAGGCCCTTGGATTTGCACCATGGCCCGGATCTGGTAGATTTGTGGAATTGTAGGGTTGGAAGGGACCCTGAGGATCATCTAGTCCAACCCCCTGCAAGGCAGGAATATGCAGCTGTCCCATATAGGGATCGAACCTGCAACTTTGGTGTTATCAGCACCACACTCTAACCAGCTGAGCTATCCAGGAGGGCCCCCAAACAGACCAACCCACCCTGGGTCATCCTGGGCACCACCTGTCCTTCCCAGATCCATCCCTGATAACCAGGAGGATTTGATCCTGCACGATGCTGGCAGCTTCCCTATGAGCAGTGAAGCTGCTACAGAAGGATCAGCAACTGGAACCACTAACCAGCTTGTACTGGAAGGCTGAACTTAAGATGGGGGGGACAGGACATGAAAGGAACAACTGAAACTGACTAATTCACCCTGTCTACACACCTCCATTGCCCGCAAGATCAGCATCATTTTCTGGGAAGCTAAGCCATGAGGAGCATTTAAGAGGACCATAAAGCCTGATGCCTGCATTTGTTCAGGCCAAACAACAAATCCAACTTGAGCACAAAGCATTGTTCTCATGCCATAAATAAGCAAATAAACTATACGTGCGCACATCATGCATCAGAGAAGCTCTCTCCCTCCCGCACTTTCGAGCTAGCTGTTTGTAATTACTGCGGCATGGTGCTGAATGCATGGGGAGCACATTTATTTCCTCCCATATTTCTCGTGAATGTTGCCGATGAAAATGAATGGAGCAAATCATTCATATGAAAACAAATGGAATGGAAAACCCCGCAGTCGGAGAACTCGAGCAGTGACTGGGCTTCTGTTGTGTGTGTGTTTTAAAAAAAACTTGCAAAGGACTCTCATTTCGCATCCTCTGTCTAATTTTGGAAAAGAAGTTCACAGCCCCATCAGATGCCGAGGCAAGTGGACCTGGAGATGGTTGACACAGCAGTTGACTGCCATCCATCCCATTGCATTTAATGCTGCATCTTCTCCTGCATATAGATGGATGGCAATCCATCATGTATTTTCTGGTTCTGGCTAAGATTCCTGCATTCCTGCATTGCAGGGGGTTGGACTAGATGACCCTTGGGTCCCTTCCAGTTCTACAAGTCAGTGTGGTGTAGTGGTTAAGAGCGGTAGTCTCGTAATCTGGGGAACCGGGTTCGCGTCTCCGCTCCTCCACATGCAGCTGCTGGGTGACCTTGGGCCAGTCACACTTCTTTGAAGTCTCTCAGCCTCACTCACCTCACAGAGTGTTTGTTGTGGGGGAGGAAGGGAAAGGAGAATGTTAGCCGCTTTGAGACTCCTTAAAGGGAGTGAAAGGCGGGATATCAAATCCAAACTGTTCTTCTTCTTCTACAAGTCTATGATTCTATGAGTTCATCATCATCATCATTTTATTTGTATGCCCCCTTTCCATAGTTGAAACTATGCTTGAGGTGGCTTACAACATGACAAGATTTACATAATTACAAACATAGAAGTCATAAGCAATAAATAAAACCCATCAAAAAGTACGCAACCTAATGGAAACAATTTCCACATAAATCATAAGTTCTAAAACTAAAGATAGTAAAGGTACCTCTGACTGTTAGGTCCAGTCGTGGATGACTCGGGTTGCGCGCTCATCTCGCTCTATAGGCCGAGGGAGCCTGTGTTTGTCTGCAGACAGCTTCCGGGTCATGTGGCTAGCATGACTAAGCTGCTTCTGGCGAACCAGAACAGCGCATGGAAATGCCGTTTACCTTCCCGCCGGAGCGGTACATATTTATCTACTTGCACTTTGATGTGCTTTCGAACTGCTAGGTTGGCAGGAGCTGGGACTGAGCAACAGGAGCTCACCCCGTCACGGGGATTCGAACTGCCGACCTTCTGATTGGCAAGCCCTAGGCTCTGTGGTTTAGACCACAGCGCCACTCGCATCCCTAAAACTAAAGATAAAACAACAATAATATCAATAATGGCAACAGCTCTCTCGACCCCCCGTCAACAAAACTCCAGCCCAAGAATCTGTTCAACAGCCTCAGCTTTTGTAGGTGAAGTCGGTCAGCACTCCACTCTCCCAGGCCAGGTGCTTAGACTCTGAAAATGGCTTGCAAGGGGGGGAGAGGAATGCCAGCAAACAGTAAACCACAAAGACCCCCTTACCCCCCAAGGCTTCAGTAGTAGGCTATTCACCTGAAAGTGATTTGGAGCGGGTGGAAGGGGTAAGCCAGGAATTCTTCTCCAGCTCAGATTTCACTCTGAGCTGCAGGAGAATTTGTGAACTTCAGATGTTCCCCTCTGCTTTGAGACAAACATTACTGGGTGTCTAATGTTCATTTCACCAGTGACTCTGCCCAGGACAGACCTGGATGCTATGGGCATTACACAGAACTGTGGTGAGAGAAATTTGCTTTGCTGCTATGGCTAATGTAACATTCCAAAG